>NC_052944.1:56965562-57625562 GCF_013358895.1 Oreochromis aureus | reverse complement strand
CAGTTATTTTGCGCCTTGGTTTTTCCACACGCTTCTTGCGACCCTGTTGACTATTTTGAATGAAAACGCTTGATTGTTCGATGATCACGCTCAGAAGCTTTGCAATTTTAAGACTGCTGCATCCTCTGCAAGATATCTCACTATTTTTGACTTTTCTGAGCCTGTCAAGTCCTTCTTTTGACCCATTTTGCCAAAGGAAAGGAAGTTGCCTAATAATTATGCACACCTGATATAGGGTGTTGATGTCATTAGACCACACCCCTTCTCATTACAGAGATGCACATCACCTAATATGCTTAATTGGTAGTAGGCTTTCGAGCCTATACAGCTTGGAGTAAGACAACATGCATGAAGAGGATGATGTGGACAAAATACTCATTTGCCTAATAATTCTGCACTCCCTGTATATATATGTACAGGGTTGGCGATTTATATGGATACACCGTAATAACATGGGAATGGTTGGTGATATTAAAGTCCTGTTTGTGGCACATTAGTATATGTGAGGGGGCAAACTCCTCAAGATGGTTGGTGACCATGGTGGCCATTTAGAAGTCGGCCATCTTGGATACAACTTTTGTTTTTTCAATAGGAAGAGGGCCATGTGACACGTCAAACTTATTGGTAATGTCACAAGAAAAACAATGGTGTGGTTGCTTTTAACGTAACTTTATTCTTTCATGAGTTATTTACAAGTTTCTGACCACTTATAAAATGTGTTCAATGTGCTGCCCATTGTGTTAAACTCTTTTCCACGCCAATTTCAGCTTTTTCACCTCTTTTTAGCAAAATTTTCAGTTTTTCACTGCTTTTCAGCACAAATTCCAGCTTCTTCAGCTGTTTTCAGCACAAACTTCAGCTTCTTTACCTCTTTTCAGGAGAAATTCTGCTGATTCACCTGTTTTCAGTACAATATTCAGCTTTTTCACCTCTTTTTAGAACAATTTTCAGCCTCTTCTGCTCTTTTCAGCACAATTTTCAGCTTTTTCACCTCTTTTCATCACAATTTTCAGGTTCCTTATCTTTTTTTTTGCTGAACCTTCAGCATTTTCACTTCTTTTCAGCACCATTTAGCTTCTTCTGCACAGTGAACATTTTTTCTCTCATTATATCTTTCTTTCAGATTAGAGCTGGTTTGGCTCAATGGGAAGAGCAACTGCTGTGAGATCTAGTAGTGTAGGTTTGAATCCTAAATGTGACATTTGCTGCACATCTTCCCTGTTTGCATCTACTCTGCTTTATTGATACTGCTTAGTGTACCCTTTCAAATACAACAGTTTTCAGCAAAGAGTTCAGATTCTACACAGTGTTTTCAGCAGGTAGTTCTCTTTCTTCTGCTGTTTTCAGATTCCACTACACTGCATTCTATTCAAAACACACGGGTCTCGCCCTCTAGCTGCCGTCAGCCTAACTACACTGACCGGCCGCATTAACATATACTGTACAATGCAATTACACCACATCTCCCCTTTCTAGAATCAATGGGTAGACTACCATTGACTCACCAGACCTTAGAGGGTTATTCTGCCTCTTTGGCTGGAAGGTCTGGTCCTGCGCTTACCTGTAAGGAATACTATATAACGAAAATCTTAACTCTAATTAACCCGTTAAGTAACACAAATTCTTACATGCTAACTCATCACACCCCCTGTATTTCCCAACTTCTGAACATGCATATTTGAAAATGACACCCTTTTAGCTTTTAGACTTTTCCCCTTACTGTGCGAAGAATACTACGAAAGAGGGGCATTCTTGTGTAAAACTGTCCTTTCCCTCTGATCCATCACAAGTCCAATCTGGTTGGTCTCACAACCACTCTTCCAGATCTGGTTCTGGGTGTAGATGGAAGCTCTGGAGAAACTGTCTCTGGCATGTCTGTGGAGCACTGCTCCCCGGCTTCTGCAGATTCTGGCTTCCCATTATTGCTCTCAGTTTGGTCTGGAGAGCATTTCATGGGAACAAGGTGCCGCCGATTCCGCCTAATTGTCCCATGAGGTCCCACCACGAGATATGAACGTGGTGTGGAGTGGCTGCCAATAACGGCTCCGCTGGCCCTCTGGTCTGTTATCCACACTTCTTGGCCTGGAGTGAGCCTGTCGAGGCTGCGTGCGCGATGACGAAGGTTATATGACTGTGCCTCTTTAGTCCTCCTCTCCTTTTCCCTCCTGGTGACAACCACACTATCAGGAAGTGCGGGGTCAAGCAGAGATGGCAGTATTGGCACTGTGGTGCAAAGCCGTCTCCCCATCAAGAGTTGGGCTGGACTATATCCATTCTGCAGTGGGGTGGCTCTGTAAGCGAGCAGAGCCAAGTGTGGATCAGCAGCTTTCTGCAATAGATTCTTGACAGTCTTAACTGCTCGTTCAGCTTCGCCATTGCTTTGGGCATATTTCGGGCTGCTTGTGATGTGACGGAAGCCATACACTTTTGCAAATGTCTCAAAAGCTGCCCCTGAAAACTGTGGCCCATTATCTGTTACCAGCTGCTCGGGGATCCCGTGACGTGCAAAAATCCCTTTGAGATGATGGATCGCATCCTCTGACTTTGAAGGTGTGAGAGGGGCAATCTCAACAAATCTTGAGGCATAATCCACAACAAAAAGGTAGGTTTTCCCCTTTAGCATGAACAGATCAGCTCCTAGCTTTTGCCACGGGCGCCCTGGATACTGTGATGGCATCAGCGGTTCTATGCGGTTTTCCCTCCCTTGGCAACATGTCTGACAGTTAAGGACAAGCTCATTTATCTGCTGGCTTAGCCCTGGCCACCAAACCGACTGTCGTGCCCGCTCTCTGCACTTAACCACTCCCTGGTGACCTTCGTGTAGCCTGGTGAGCACATCATTTCTCATAGTTGCAGGTATAACCAACCTATCCCCTTTGATTAGCAGACCGTCATGTACAGTGAGGAATGCCCGTTCTGCCCAGTACAGTCTTAGTGCTGGTTCGCTGTTGAAATGTGTGGGCCATCCTTCCTCACACAGCTGCATCACACGAGCACATACGCTGTCACTCTTCAGCTCTTCCCTCAGCTGCTCCAAGAAATTGTTGCTAGCTGGCAGATTGTCCATTAACATGTCCACGTAAATATTTGTGCTCTCCAACAAATCCTTGTCTTGAAGTGTTTCTTTTGCTTTCACTGGAGATCGTGAGAGCGTGTCAGCTGTCCACAGGTGCTTGCCTGGTACATGCAAAATCGAGTAGGAATATCGCATGAGGCGCATCCTAAAGCATTGAATTCTGGGAGGGAGCACATCCAGAGTTTGTGCCCCCAGCAGACTCAGCAGCGGCTTATGGTCTGTCTCCATTTGAAAGTGTTTGCCAATAAGAAAGTTGCGAAACCGCTCACAAGCCCAGGTCAGACCTAAAGCCTCCTTTTCAACCTGAGCGTATCTCTGTTCTGTTGCAGTGAGGGAGCATGACGCATAGGCAACAGGTCTCCACTCCTCGTCCCATCTTTGAAGCAACACACCCCTAAGCCATATGATGATGCGTCTGCTGACACCTTGCAGTCACGGCTTGGGTCATACATGGCCAACACTGGTGGTGATGTGAGCACATCTTTCAGGTCCTGAAATGCTCTAGCCTGGTCAATGTCCCATCTCCAGCAGTTTTTCTTAGACAGTAAGTCTCTTAGAGGTTTGTCTCTCTCTGCGAGCTGTGGGATAAACTTCCCAAGCTGGTTAACCATTCCCAGAAAGCTCTTTAACTCACTCACACTTTGTGGCTCCTTCATTTCCCTCACAGCCTGGGTCTTGCTCGGGTCAGGGCTGATACCGTTGGCTGAAAGAACATGCCCTAAAAACATCACCCGCTGTTTCGCGATGTCGCACTTGTCAATGTTTAGGGTGATGCCAGCTTTTTGGATCCTGCCCAGCACAGCGTGTAGGCGAAAGTCATGCTCCTCCTGCGTTCTGCCCCAGACCAGCACGTCATCGATGTGGCAAACCACCCCTTCCATACCATCTGTGACCTCTGTGACCATCCTGTTCTGGAAATGCTCCAGTGCTGAAGCAATCCCAAAGGGCAGTCTCTTGAAGTAATAACGCCCAAACGGTGTGATGAAAGTGGTGTATTATGGCAGTATGTACTTCTCTCGGCACACAGACTCATTGAGGTGTGTAAGGTCGACACATATGCGTACATCTTCTGTCTTCTTCGGTACCACCACCATGCCTGAGCACAAATCGGTTGGCTCCTCAATCCTGCTGATCACCCCTAGTTCTTCCATATGGGCCAGCTCCTGCTTAACTTTGTCCATCAGAGGTAACAGGATTCTCCGTGGCGTCTTCAAGGAAAAAGGTTGAGCTCCAGGTTTCAGTTTAATGTCGTACGGCTGACGTAGTTCACCGAGACCACTGCATAGCTTTGGGTAGCACTTTTTAAGTGTCTCTATAGTTATGCTCTCCAGACGGGCCACAAGCTCCAGCTTGCTAATGGCAGGTCTCCCCAGCAAAGCAGTGTGCAGGTGTCTGATGACAAAGACATCCTCTAGTATTTCTTTGTCTCCCTTCCTCAGTGCAAGCTCACTGACACCAACGACATCCAAACGACTCCTCCCGGGACCCAGCAGAGCCTTGGTTGGTTTGTGGAGACTGGTGGGGTGGTTGTGTCTGTAGAGCTCCTTAAACACCTTAAGGGGTAGGACTGTCACATCGGCACCCGTATCAATTTTAAATGACACGTTTTTGTTGTTTATGCTTAAGTCGACAGTCCACGGCTCACCCTCACACTTAACACTGCCTAGGAACAAACCATGTTCATCCTCTTCAACCTCATGCACGGTTTTGGGTGCCCTGCATACGCGCCTGTAATATCCTTTTTTTCCACATGGATGGCATTTCACTTCATTCGCTGGACAATCCTGCTTTGAATGGGATGGAGCGCCACCACATTTCTGACAGGTTGGCCCTTTTTTGCCGTCTTCTCGGAATCCACGTGTTTTAGCTTGACGACTATCAGTCTGGAGAGGTTTGGTTCTAACAGGCTTACGATTGATTTTGTGCACTCTATCTACGGACTTAGCATCGCTAGCCTCAGCTCTAGTGTCACCTTGTAAGGAGGATTGTTGTCACTTTACCTCTTCACTTTGCCTCGCCATGTTGATAGCCCTCTGCAAAGTCAAATCTGGGTCAAGCTGCATGCGTTCTGACAGCCGTTTGTCCGTGAGACCGACAATGAGCCTCTCACGTATCAGCTCATCATGTAGCACTCCATTGTTGCAATGTTCTGCTAGCGCATACAGTGCTGTCACAAAAGCATCCCCTGTCTCATTTTCTCCCTGTCGGCGCATATTGAATTTGGCGCGCTCATAGATCACATTTTTCTTCACAATGAAAAAAGCCTGGAAACCATCACGTACCCCCTCATATGTTGTCCTTTGCTCAGCTGTTAAACTCAGACCGCGAAGCACATCGTCCGCCCCGTCTCCCATGCAGTAAATCAACGTGTTGACTTGGTTCTCCTCCGAACTGACGTTCAAATTACTGGCGAGACGGAATCTCTTGAACCTCCGTATCCATTTGGACCACTCCTGCGGTTTTGAAAAATCGAAGGACTCCGGGGGCTGGATGCTGAATGTCGCGCTCGGCCTCACCGGTGCTCTCTGTGCAGTCTCATGCGCCATATTCACAGGGTCGTTCAGTCGAGGTTATATGGATCAGTACAGGACTTCTGACACCATGTCGTGTTATTCAATTATATGCGTGTCCACTGTACGATTCATAAACACACTTTATTTATCCATTCTTGCTCTGCTCCCCACATAACATAACATTCTATTCAAAACACACCAGTCTCGCCCTCTAGCTGCCGTCAGCCTAACTACACTGACCGGCTCCATTAACATCTACTGTACAATGCAAATACACCACATAATTCACTCTTTTGCACACACAGTGTTGCACTCTGTTGAATAGACCTGATCTCATCTCTTCTTCACTTTAAGTTTTACCAGACGTTGTGCACCCTTTAAACAAAACCAAGACAAAGAAAAAGACAAAGAACAATGACAAGCAAAGACACATTTATACCCTTTTGTTATTTTTTTAAACACTTTACTGAAAATAATTTGATGAAATTACTTCCTTAGCTGGTCTTTGATACCAATACAGAGGCAAAACAAACAAACAAACAACCAAAAGTAGGGGTGGACCAATCCGATATTACGTATCGGTATCTGTCTGACACTGACCTGAATTACTGGATCGGATATTGGAGAGAAATAAAAAATTTTATCTGATCCATTAAGTATCACAAAAGCACCTCACAAAACTTAAGACATGGTGTAACCCAGGTCATATTTAATAATGTCAAATCATTCTTAACTTTTAATCTCAGCCCATTTTCTCTCGCAAGTGATTAATTTTTCCCTGTACTGGCTGCAATTTTATCAGGCTCGTTTTTTAATGATTAAAGACACTTTGAGAACTCAAAGTACATTTTCTTAAATTTACTAAGCAGTCAAAGGTTTGAGTAAAAACAGCACTGTGTCTATTCCTTCACTCAGGAGACCCAAAATGAAGAAAGAGCAGCACACCACGGCAGTGTGTCAGTGTGTCATAAAAACAGAATGTTACAATTAATTGGTTAAAAAGTTTGGTTAAAAAGAGGGGCCGATGGTGCGATATGGCAGCCTCGCTTCTGTCAGTCTGCCCCAGGGCAGCTGTGGCTACAACCGTAGCTGCCTCCACCAGTGTGTGAATGCGAGAGTGAATGAATAGTGGCATTGTAAAGTGCTTTGGGTGCCTTGAAAAGTGCTATATAAATCCAATCCATTATTGTCACACTTCCTGATCTCATCTTCCTAAACAGCTGAACCTCGAGACAAAGTTTGATGATGGACCAAATCAAACAACGCATTTGTGGAGGTCCATAGGCCACACATTGTGAAACAGTACGACACATATATGCATCAAGGACGGACTGACATGAAAGAAATGTGTTTTTTGATCTTATACTCTTAGAACTGAAAGAGAATTTTGACCTGGAAACAGCTGATGGCAACAAACAGTTTCTGAGTGGAAGTGACAAAGAAGAGAAAAAAACTCTGATTATTTTGTTACACATGTCCTTTATTTATTTTTTTGGTCTTTTGGAACAAACAGTAAAGAGTGGAGGCGACAGAGCAGAGCATCGAGTCTCAGTTTCAAGGAGCTGTTATCAACACTGCTGCCTCCAAAAACAACACAGAAAGGAAAAAGTCACCATGAAATCATCACTTTGTGCTGTGTGTTTTCTAAGAGGAAGGATGGATCATTCCTGAGTTTATCAGAGCACCAAAGGATCACAGTAAAGGTGATGCTGTCCTGCAACTTTAAGTGCCAATCAGCAGCTCAAATGGGAAACACATAAACCAGCTGTTTTGTTTTACTGTCACACAGTTGTTTAAAGATACGACCACAGACCAGCTGACTGCAGCTTTGATTACAGCTGGTCAGTCTTCTGTCACATGGACTCCAGCACTGGTTTGTTTCACCTGCCTTAAAGAGACCAAATTATAACTTTGATAACTCAGCTGTGGTCCTCTCTTGGTTCTTTCGTTAATAACAGTTCAGCAGCTGTGTCCACTTTGAGCTGCATCCAGCTTGTTTTATAAGACAATCTGAGTTAAAGAGACTCTGCTTGCATACCTCACATGATTGTAATGGTCTGGTAACAGGTAAAAAAGAAATCCACACACCTTCACCTTTACAACATTCAGCTACAAAACTAATAGTAAGAAACCAGATGATTTCCTTTAAATATGTTACCCTGATTACCACCTTCTTAAAGAGATGATTTTCATATTTACTTCTAAATCACTTCATGTTCACAGAATAAACCATTTTTTACTTGATTCACTGGAAAGTTTCATCACTTTGTACCTAAATCATTTTAAATTACAACAACCTTAGACAGAAAAATACAGCTTTGGTTAAGGCCTCACTGTTCATGGAAGCGTTGGACGTGTGTTCATATATTTCTTTCTATGAATATAGCCAAGAAATAAATATGTCGGTATCCTCAACTCAAGTAAAATATCTGACAGTGTTAGTGAGATCTGATTCTGATAAGTTTCAGGAGTGTAGATTTACGCCAGATTTATTTATATGGTTAGGCTGGAAATCACATGTAGCTCACACTCTTCCCTTTCACCAAGTTACTAATGAAACTGAAAAAAAACCAAAACATTATCTGAACTTTATCATGTGTCAGAGACGACAGTTTGGTCCTGCTCTAAAAAAACCATCTGCTTATTCCAGCTGTGGGAGTTTGCAGTTGAACTCAGCTCAGTCTTTCCAACATCCAAAATCTGGCTTAGGACCAATCAGAAGTCAAGGATCATCGTGGAGGTCAGTAACTGGTAAGTCAGTCCGAGTCACCATGGAAACCACCTGAGAAGATAAACCAGACCCCACTGTGACTGCTGAACAACTCTCAGTCCAATCTGTCACTTCTTCCTCTAATCTGCTCATCATCAGAGCTGAGATGGGCCTTGTATTGTCCTAAAGCATTTTTCTGAATTAATAAGTTCATACGTTTAAAATAAATAATCCTAAGAATGTTTGTCATAAAAAAATAAATACATGTTGTTAAAATGTGTAATTCATGCTTAGGAAGAAATCACTTGATGAAAGGAAGGCCTTCCTGAAAGAGAAATGAATATGCTTCAGATGCTGTTCTTCAGACACTCATCTTGCGAAGGAATGCAAATCTTCAGTAAAGTGTTCTTTTTTCTTTTTTTTAAAACTTTTATTTAACTTTTTTCCCCAACAAATACAAGACTGGTTCACATCCAAAATAATAACACTGCACAGCACTAGAGTATTACAACATTATGTCCATAATTGTTGTCCATTAGGATCCAGTTTACAGGTTACTCCCAGTGCTTCCAGTGGTTTCTTCCATTTGTCCACAAAAATTCGAGAGCTCCCATCAATATAATGTCCCAACCTGATCAGAGTCATAACATCAATGATGAGCGACTTCCATAGAGAAATGCAGGGAGGCTCAGTCCCCACCCATCTCAACATAATGCTTTTCCTGGCCAACATTAACAGTGACTGAATTACATGCTCATGTTGTACCAGTGAGACGGGAATATATCCCAATATACACATTAATGGGTTTTCTGTCACCTGATGACCAATGGCTGTACTAATATTGGCGCAGACCTCTTTCCAAAATGATTGAATACTAGCACATTCCCACAAGCAATGGAATCTAGTGCCCACTCTGACCTTACACTTGAGACAATTTGGAGATGTTCCCGTATTATACTTACTATAAATATACGGAGAAATATATACATTGTGCAAAATTTTGTACTGCAGTTCTTTAAATTGGTTACAAACAGAGATTTTAGATGGAAGGAGCAGGATTTTGTCCCATGCCTGTATATCTATTTCACATTTAAGCAGCGTCCCCCAAGATTTTCTCAACCATGCCAATTTATCCACAATTAGGGCATAGATCTCTGAATAAAGCTTTGATACAAAATGTTTATGCTCCTTATTATCCAGAAAGAATTTCTCCAACCGAAAAGAGGCTGTTGAGATTTGTAATGATTTAGCCTTTTTTAACACATAATTTCTCAATTGCAAATACTTATAAAACTCAGTTTTTGACATAGAATACTGGGACTTCAAGGATTCAAATGATTTAAACTCACCATATTTAAAGAGGTCATAAAACCTCTTTACACCTACTTTATGCCATCCCACAAAGCTCGACCCTATGTTTTGTGGCAGAAGGTCTGGATTATTTATAAACGTTGACAAAATATTAAACGGAAGACTACTGTTAAAAGGTTTTCTCAGTTTTCCCCACGTCCACATAGCATTATATATCAGTGGGTTTTGCTTTATTACGTGAGGTAAGTCATTTAGATGTTTCCCTAGAAAGTTAACAGGTGAGGATGGTTTACATAATACTTCCTCAATATTTAGCCATGGCAGATCAGAATGTTCATGTATCCAGGAAGAAAGAATCCTCGCTTGTATTGAGAGAACATAATTTTCTATGTTTGGCACTCCCCACCCGCCCAGATCTTTCGGTAACTGTAGTGTCTCCAATTTAATTTTGGGTTTTCTTCCTGCCCAAATGAAATCCACCATAGCCTTATTAATTGCTTTAATATCTTCTGATTTCAAAATTGCAAACAACATGCCTGTGGGATATAATATTTTCGGTAGGATTACCATCTTAATGAGATTTATTCTTCCCAAAAATGATATCAGAAGTGCCCTCCATCTTGTCAGCATCTCTCGAAGATCTTGAACCATTCCATTAATATTTTCTCTATATAAGTGACCAACATTTGGTGTAACTTTAACTCCCAAATATACAAAACCTGATGGTGCCCAATGAAAAGGTTTAACATATAAAGGTTCAATGTCCCCTCCACTACACAGAGTTATTATAACAGATTTATCAAAATTTACTTTGTATCCAGATATAAGACCAAAGTCCTTGATACACCTAGTAAGAACAGGTAGAGAATTAGCAGGGTCAGTCAGTGTCAGAAGAATATCGTCTGCATAGAGCAGAATGTTATGTTGTCTATCCCCAATTTTAACTCCAGGAACACTTGGATTTTGTCTAATGGCCATGGCCAAAGGCTCAATGGCCAAAGCAAATAATAGTGGTGACAATGGGCTACCTTATGCTGTACCTCTACTCAATGTAATTGGGGAGGATAACAAGCCGTTAGTTAACACAGATGCTATTGGTGATTTGTATATAATTTTGATCCACCCCAGAAAGTTTTTCCCAAACCCAAATCTTCTCATTATTTCAAACATATATTCCCATTCAATTCTATCAAATGCCTTTTCGGCATCCATAGAAACAACAACCCCAGGGATCTGATGAAAATTTAAAAAATGAATAATATTAAATAGGCGTCGAGTATTATTATAAGAATTCCTCCCCTTAATATAGCCTGTCTGGTCAGCATGCACAATAGAGCACATTACTTTTTCTAGCCTAAGAGCCAGTATCTTTGAAAGTATCTTATTATCAACACCAAGAAGGCTAATAGGCCTGTAAGATGAGCATGACTCCGTATTTTTACCTTTTTTAGCTATCAATGTTATATTAGCCCAGTACATAGATTCTGGGAGTTTTGATTCTTCAAATGCGTTATTAAAAACCCTTAATAATAAACTATTTAACTTCACTTTCATTACCTTAAAAAATTCTACTGGGAAGCCATCTGCCCCAGGACATTTCCCTGACTGGAGTCCAGATATAGCTTTATCCACCTCCATCAATGTTATGGGTGACTCCAGCAGGCTAACCTGATCTTCAGAAAGCTGAGGGAATGCTAAGTCGTTTAGGAAAAAGCCTGAGTTAAGCCTTGTTATGTCCATCTCAGACTGATATAAGTTTGTATAGAATTCTCTAAAGCACTCATTAATCTGACGGTTTCCTACTTGCCTTTCACCATTCACATCCACAATAGCTGTGATAAAAGAACTTGATGGAGTATTCCTTGCAAGACGAGCCAAAAAGCGGTTAGGCTTATTAGCTGATTCAAAAAGCCGTCGTCTGGCAAGAAGGACATCTCTTTCAGCCTTTCGCATGATCAAATTACGCAAAGATGTCCTGGCAATATTAAGCTCACTTAATGTTTCAGCTGATTTTGTTACATAATATTGTTTCTCCAGCTTTTTTATATTATTCTCGATCTCTAACTGCCTTGTTAATCGTTGTTTTTTTTTATGACTTGTGTATGAAATAATCATCCCTCTCATGTAAGCCTTATAGCTATCCCATAAAGTTCTCGGGTCTGTCTCCTCTTTATCATTTATTTCTAAAAATAATGTTGTTTGCTCTGTTATGAAATGTATAAATTTCTCATCCAAAAGAGACAGTGTACTCATCTTCCAAGACATGGAGCGCTCAATATGTCTCATGGGTTGAATGGTTAGGACCACAGGAGCGTGGTCAGAGAGACCTATATGACCAATATTTACCTGCTGAACTAAATGACTGATACACTTGGACATAAAAATATAATCTATACGAGATGCTGACAAGTGAGGGTTAGAGTGGAAAGTGTACTCCTTAGATAGTGGATTATAGTGTCGCCAGACATCTATAAGGTCAAGCTCATTCATAATTTGCCAAAGGGCTTTGGAATTTTTTGTCAAAGTAGATTGTGGGGGAAGTTTATCCATTTTGGGGTATAAAACACAGTTAAAGTCACCCGCTAATATTATATTAGCACAGTCCATGTCCACTAATTGACTAAATAATACCGTGTAAAACTCGTCATCCTGTGCATTTGGCGCATATATATTACCTAGGAGAACAGTTTCCCCATCCCTTTAACCAATATATATCTTCCTTCATTGTCCTTGTGAGTGGCTGTAACATTGAAGGGAAGATTTTTGTGTATAAGAGTAATAACCCCCCTTTTATTTGTGGAGTAGGATGAGAAAAAAATTTGACCAACCCATTCTCTACAGTATTTTCTGTGTTCATCATCTGTCAGATGGGTTTCTTGCAAAAAAGCAATGTGAATCAAATCTTTCTTCAGAGAATTTAGAATGGACTTTTTTTTTCACCACATTGTTGGACCCTTTAACATTCCAAGTACTTATCTTAACTAACATATAGGAAAAGTAATATATATATTGTGCTGTTTACATATTTAACCAAATCTACATTTGACCAGTCTGAACCTATTAACCACAGACCAACAAGGCTCCATCTCCAGCACAAGAGAATGGCAGTCATGACCAATGTTCCCTCTAAGCTGTGTGTGTGCGCAATTACACACTGCTGGCACGGTCTCTGTGCACAAATAATCTGTATTGCACAAAAAAAAAAAAAAAAAAAAAACGAACCTAAATTGAAATTAAAGTAAATACGTTAACAATTCTGTTTTGCAGTGTTATTCAGTAAGTGACTGGCTGCTCCTGTATATGATTAGAACAATGCCACTGTTAGAGTGAATTGTTAAATGTTTGTCATTTTTATTCTTACCATTTGTACTTTAACTGTGTGTTGAAAGGAATTCTTTTGTTCTCCCCGCCTCAGATTCTCGAGGTTCTGGGTGAGGGGCTATAGTGTTTTATTGCAGATACATCCTATCTGGAAGATCTGCTTCTTTTGATGTGGTAAAACTTCCTGCCCTTTGTATGGCTTCACTGTGTTATCTAGGGTGAACCATAGATTGGGTGTGGGAGGTTACCTCTTTATGACCTAGGATGTTGTTCCTGCTTTATGACCCTTTTGGTCAGCAGCTCACACACACACACACACACACACACACACACACACACACACGCACTTACAAAACCACAGGCAGGGTATTCCTTGTTCACATGTGTACCTATGTAAGCCGCTATATGTTAATGACCCTATGCATATTCAAGTAACCACAATAAAAGGAGTGCTATGGGGAACCTGGCTGAGAGCAACTGGGGTCAAGCGAAGGAACGGCGCCTGTCCAGTTCTCTCCCGTGCACGTGAAACATAAAGAATGTTGCCTACTCGTGTCTTGCTTGCTGTGTGATTACATTGCCTTCAACGTTCCAGCGAATAGGTTCAAGCTACAAACCTATCATTAATTGGTCCTTCGAGCCGGAACCCTGGAGTCGACATTCACCGAGGGGAGAGGAGACACGCTGAAAGACCGACGTCAGCCAGGAAGTTCCTGTGGATTAGCTCTCTGTCTTTCCTCCTCGATGAATGACGATCGGCGGGATTCGAGGCTGATATTACACGCTAAGCAACACCGAGTAAGTTTGGAGTACACCTCTATAACTGTACGTCTTCGCCGCTCAGTGGGGCGTTGTCCGTGGCCGCTTAGTGGGGCTAAAATTCGCCGTCTTAGTGGGGCGATGTACAAAACCGCTCAGTGAAGTTGTTGTACAGAAGCATTAAGTCGCAGAGTTGCGCAGTTCGAACTTTTTTGGTTCGCCGTCTTAGTGGGGCGAAATACGGACCGCTTTGTGGGGTCCTGTAATACATTCTCCGCCGCTCAGTGGGGCGTTGAGAAGTTCCGCGGAGTCCAGACTGTGCTGGACAATAGGCCTATTTGTTGTTGTTGAAAGTCTTTGCCACTGTGTGCGGCAAAGCACGCATCCACTGTGTGCGGTTGCGTTGAAAGTCTTTGCCACTGTGTGCGGCAAAGCACGCATCCTCTGTGTGAGGTTGCGTTGAAAGTCTTTGCCACTGTGTGCGGCGAAGCACGCATTCACTATGTGAGACTGTGTTGAAAGTCTTCATCACTGTGTGCGTTAAAGCGCGTGATCACTGTTATGTAAGTCTTTGCCACTGAGTGCGGCAAAGCGCGCAGCCACTGTGTGAGAGTGCGTTGAGAAAATAGGCCTGATTTTTGTTGTTTGTGTGCGAGGATATTTTTTGTTGTTGTTGTGTTTGTGTGTGTTAGTGTGAATGCTGCGGAGCAGGCGTGGTCTGTGACACGGTTGTTGTTGTTATCATGGGTTCCTAAGCAACCAAGAGTGCTTCCGAGCGTGACAGATGTTTATGCTGGACTTCACTCCTGGGAGCGCACAGTTTTTTATTGAAAAAAAAAAGAGTGACGGCTCCTTAGCTGCGCGGGTTCACGCGAGCACGGTTGCGCGGGTTTCACGCAGACCTGAGCCCTGCGGTTAATCGCAGGTTTACAAATGGAAGAGATTCAAATGTTAGAAGTTTTCAGGAAAACAGCAGCCTTGAAGAGCGTGTGGAGAAGGCCAGCCCACATCAGCAGCAGTTAAGATATGCTCTTGTGAATGGCTTTCCCCCACCCCTTGCTGACATAAAATGTTTAGATGATTCTTTAGATTGCCCTGATCAACAACAGCCTGTGCTCCAGACCATTAATTTAACCAGTTGTTCATTGGCCATATGATTTATTTACGCAGATCAAAAGAGTGAGTGTGAATGTGCCTGATGTCACAGTGTGTGCGCTGTGTAAATGTAATTGTCACAAATTGTGAGAGCGGTGATTCTGCAGGTCACCAGCTAGTGTAAAGAAAGGAAGAGTAAAAAAGAGACAAAATCTACATTGTAGATGAAAAATCATAGGAAAAAGGTTTTGTGTTTATCAGCCAAGAACAACTACAATCTTATTTTCTGCTTTTAAGAAAGAAGAGTTCGAAAGACAGAGAGAGAGAGGTGTGTGTTGTTTAAGCAGAGATGATAATAATGAAAATGTCTTAGTTTGTCACTTTCAGATGAAAAGCAGATCGATTTTCCACATGCAGCGGTCGGAAGAAAGTTATAGTTTAACATCATTGGGAACGTTCAGGCCAAATTTCTGGCTAACTTATTTACAGCACCATGTGTCCCTCATCCTCACAAGTGAGCTCTCACTCCTCCCTGAAGACAAGGAATGCAGTTCCAAAGAGCAATAACATGGCAGATAAAGAGACTGCAGCAAAGTGCTGGGCAGAGAGTCCCAGCAAGCAGCAGCAGTGTGAACAAACAGCATCGGAGAAGAAAAGCAAACCCATCATCCTGACTGATTGGATGAATGACACTGTGTTTCCAACAAGCTGCAAAATTCACTGTGCATGTGAAAAGGATGTTTGAGGAGAACTGAGGAGACTGTTGGAGTTTGACATTTGCCACTTTCGGAGCAAGATGGCAAGAAGAGACAGTGGAACACAGGACAAAGCTGAAGAAGAACTGCCGGCTATTGGACTGCTGAAGTGGGAGAGAACAACAGAGTGGGAGCAGTAGGTGAGAACACAGAGGAATGCTGGTGTTTAATGCGGGAAATCAAAATTTGGGTTAGCAAACCTGGGGAAAAGAAAACTGACTGCTTAAGTGGAAAATTGTGAAGGAATCTGAAACACTGCAAAAAGAAACATATACAAAATCACACACACAAGCAGAACATGCATTAACCCTACTAACACAAACAAAAGAGAGTTCATGAAGATTAGACAACATCTTAAGCATGTGAGTCTGTTTATCATCTTATCCAAGTCACTTAGTGTGATGAGAAGTGATGCAAAGACCAGTGGACTCATAGCACATTAGTTACAAAATGATCAATTAATAGCAGAGAAGTGTGTAGGAAAGGCAGCTTTAAGAACATGCCCTGCTGGAGATGCAGCTCCAGAGACATCGATTAAACCTGCCTAATAACACAAACATACATGCAATGAAAATCAGCTTGTTATCTCTCATCAGTGCTAAAATAGTGTCAATTTAACAGACACTTGTTATCAAATGCTGAATTTATCCAATGCTGACAGTTAACTAACTATGTTGCAGGACAACAGTTTAATTTTTGTGGGAAAAGACAAGATTCTAGTTTGAACAACCAGTGATCAGACAATAAATTTAGTTGTTAATATAGTAAATTGGGAGATGCTTTCTGCCTGACTGATGCAGCACAAGTAATTTACTGTATGAGGGAAAATTCTATTTTTGTGATAATATTTTGAACATGCATTTCTGTTGTCCTGTCAGCTTAGTGGGTTAATAGCTGATATGCAAATTAGTTGATGGTTCTTAGATTAATGAAAGGTGACTGAATTCTAGCACGAGTGAATGGGATGTGTTGGAATGGAGACTCTAAAACACTGAGTTTCCTGTTGTGATGTGCGAGTGAATCCTGCACCCAGATACACAACTCTGAATACATGAGAACAAACTTCTTTTGTGAAATGCATGGCAACATGTCACATGTTTTATGATGACAGGGAAAGAGAAAAGATGAATAAGATGGATCTGTGGCCTAAATGAGTGAAAAGCACAGTCCTGGGGATTAAATTCATAGCTAATGAGACATGAGGATTAAGTTGTGTGTTGTGCGGCTGATGGTTGGTTTTGAATTAATCTAGCTGATGATTTTTCTTTTGTTGTGAAGTTGAGCCTGCCAATTAGTATGATGGTATGATAAACCATGCTAATGGTATGATTTACCCTCCTGAGATGAGGAGCATGTGTCATGACTTAATGAGGCCTTTTTATTTTGATACTTTCATAGGGCACTGAAAGTTTTGTTTGATGATCTCTGTTTGAGCAGATCTGCACGATTAGAACGGAAGCGCTATACGACACATCGTCGAGAAAATTGTTGCAAGTGAGCTTCTCCAAAAGATTACAATGGGCTCTGGGGAAAGCCACTTATATGGGACAATTAGAAAATAGGTCCCTACCCAAAAAAGGATTAAGCGAGATAATCCAATATAAAGTTCTTCTTTTCTTTTTGAAATGACGTCATTTTGCTGAGAAGTGGAAATGAAAATGCGACAATAATTTCCACTGTCAGCAAAGAAAGAATGAATGAATGCATGAATGAATGAGTGAGAGAAAATAAAATTAACTGACTGGTAAAAGCGGACAGAAGCTGACAGACTGACTGACATCACTGTGCGAAGTTAACCCCCACCTGACAAAGGTGCAGATGAATCTATGTGTGTTTCTTTTTAGAGGAGCAGAAAGATGACAGCAACATTCGAGGTTGCGTGAGCTTTGGCCATACCGATTTAACCTTTTAAATGCCACTTTCTGTGTCTGTGCATCTACCAGGGGTGTTATTCACTGCCTTGTGTTGCTCACAGAGGTAACTGTGAGAAAGTGTGTATACACCTGCGCAGCGCTAACTTTTCTACAGCATTACAGTTCTTCATGTGAGTTGATCATGTGATTTATACCAGGATAGCTGGTTGATGTTTTTTACTACAGGATTTCTGGGTTCATGTGTGAAGAAAATTGTGTTTACAGGTTATGAGTTGGTGATGCTGTTACACTGTGTTGTTGGGGAAATGTGAAGGTTACTTTGACAATGTGAATAACATGTGAGACATTCCCGGTGTTGAAACTAGTGTCGCTTCTTTCCACGGCTATGGATGGCTAACTTTATGGTCTTTTTGTAGCACCTCTGGAACCTGTCAACTTGTGCCTGATCACCAGGATTGTCCATGTGTGTTGCTAATGTTTGTTTTTCTAAGAGTGCATGTAGAGGATTCAGCAGAGACGGACAAGTAACATGAGAAAGCAAATAAGAGATGCAGTGTTTATGGAATAGTTTAATATGGGGCTCATTAGCTGGCCACTACTGAGCTCCTAGTGTTAGATACATGGAGTGACTTTGCTTAAGGGAAGTCACCGATTACATTAATGTTAACTGAGTACATGGGATGATCCATGTCTGAGGCAAATTATGCCAATAATTGTAGTTTACTGATTTGAGAAAACCTGCACATGATACTTGTCCTGTTGATGCTTTATTACTCTAATGATACAATTATTTATAAGTGTGGAGTTTGATTTCACTTCCAGATCTTGTTTTCCAGGCCATGATGGTGTGTAAGATGGCTCCAGGCGGAGCCAGATGTTGAGCACACTTACTGTGCGAAACACACTAACATCTTTTATTGCAGGGTTATGGAGCTACTCCGGAGGAGATGCCCTGATGTTGCCTGGGACATGATCTAGCTGACCTTTTTCTTTTAGACAGGAATCTGGTTTTGATGAGTTGACTCGTGGGAGTATCCATGCGTCAAGAGGAGGGGTCCAGAATTACATGAAATTATCTTTTCTATGTTTTCTAAACTATGTTTTTTAAGATTGTTGCAGTGATTTGTGTGATTAACAGTTCATTTACGGGTATTAAACCTATGCAAAGTGGTGCATCCATGTTCAGATGAGGCTTTGATGGTCCATAAATGAAGCTCACTGAACTAAAGAATGTGGTTTGATGATGATTGACATGCTTTAGGAGTTTTTCCTCCTAGCAAGGAAATACAGATGCAGCAGTTAAAGTATTGCTGAAAGGAATCTCCTGAGAAATCTTCTGAGGCCCAGTGAGAAACAAGAACCATCCCAGGCATAGCTGGCAGTCCAGGCAGTGGTTGAGGTCAAAGATCGAGCTGTTTGGGGCCCATCATGAGATCAGATTTCGGAGCCACAGCAAGGACCACGAAGCTGCGTTGGAATGAGAGCTGTGCCAAGGGGGCTTTCCAGAGGCCAACAGAGGAGATTGTGGACAACAGACGGGCACCTGAAGGATGAGGGGAGCGTGCCAAGCTCCACCGACAGCGCAGGGGGAGTTCAAGGATGGCATCATGATTCTGTGAAAAGCACAGGAACCAGAAGCTATGGTGGTGATGACAGCAGTTTCCTATGAACATCATCTAATGCTGTGTCACTGTACTATGCACACGATGGCACACTGAAGACTGCTGGGATCATAGCAGCAGTAAGATAACTGGATCCAGCACCCTTTCCACAGAGGGTTTTCCTGCAGAGGATGGACAATGGAGGAGTCATAAATATCCCCCACAGGACGGAGGCCTGAAGTGAGGTGATGGGGGTTGGCAGAGAGGCCATAAAACTAGAGTGTTGACGAGGTCTGCAGCTTTGAAGATGAGACCCATGTTGACAAGCAATAAAACCACCTGGTATGTTTGAATGTCTATTCTACCTACATTTGGACTCTGGTCCTATGGACAGTGATGGGAACATCTGGAAGAGACAATTATGACGCCCTATAGAGCTTAAACCACTCTACAGCGAGACATGCTATTTACATGTCTGCGGAGGAGCACCACCAAACTGGAGTGTTTTTGAAGTGTTGCTTTCTTATTTTAACTATTAAAGTAACAATTCATTTGTTTGCTTATGTATAGGATGCATTTTACCATGTATAAGATCACTGTTAACTAAAATGATTTCTGATACATTTGTTAATTATGTACTTTTACAACAATATGAAATGACTGGAATGAATGACATGACAGAAGCCTGTGTATGAATGACGCCTGCGGTGAAATGTTAAGCAAGAGGTGCATGGCTGAGAATATACTACATAGGAATAATTTGGAGCATAAAAATCACAAAACAGGAGGGAAATGTTAGAGTGAATTGTTAAATGTTTGTCATTTTTATTCTTACCATTTGTACTTTAACTGTGTGTTGAAAGGAATTCTTTTGTTCTCCCCGCCTCAGATTCTCGAGGTTCTGGGTGAGGGGCTATAGTGTTTTATTGCAGATACATCCTATCTGGAAGATCTGCTTCTTTTGATGTGGTAAAACTTCCTGCCCTTTGTATGGCTTCACTGTGTTATCTAGGGTGAACCATAGATTGGGTGTGGGGAGGTTACCCTCTTTATGACCTAGGATGTTGTTCCTGCTTTATGACCCTTTTGGTCAGCAGCTCACACACACACACACACACACACACACACACACACACACACACACACACACACACACGCACTTACAAAACCACAGGCAGGGTATTCCTTGTTCACATGTGTACCTATGTAAGCCGCTATATGTTAATGACCCTATGCATATTCAAGTAACCACAATAAAAGGAGTGCTATGGGGAACCTGGCTGAGAGCAACTGGGGTCAAGCGAAGGAACGGCGCCTGTCCAGTTCTCTCCCGTGCACGTGAAACATAAAGAATGTTGCCTACTCGTGTCTTGCTTGCTGTGTGATTACATTGCCTTCAACGTTCCAGCGAATAGGTTCAAGCTACAAACCTATCAGCCACCTTATCCCATTAGCCCATTAGCCAATGATGTGATTCACATTCATATATTTGCAGCTAATCAACGTTGTTGACAGGCTATGACAGCGTCCTTATGTGCCGACACCGGTGTTTTAGCTAGCAAAGCGGCGTGACTGATGTGGAGTGAAGCCACGTTAATGACATTGTGTTAGGATAAAAATATCTGCAATGTTTGGTTTTCTTTCTGAATACTATCGTTGTTTATATTTATTGCGGGAAGAAATGGTAAAAACAGCATTTTAAAAGGAAAACGCTAGAAAGTACTCTCCGCCTGTGAGCAAAAACAAAATCAAAAAACCCCCACCCTTTCCTATTGGTCAAAAAATGTACCATATCGACCAATCAAAAAATGATATGGCAACATGGCATTTAGTTGTTTAGCCCAGATCTTGTGTGGTTAGTGTGTAGTGTAGTCAGTAGTTTTGTTCTGTGTGAGAACAATGAGGTGAGTGTTACAGGTGTTACAGGAGTGATACATCTCCTGTTGTCAGGCCTGCAGGTATCAGGCTGTTGTTTTACTTTGTCTCATAGTGGACAGAAATTATTTTTTGGAGTGGCAAAAATAATTCGTGTGGCATCAAATTTGATGCAGAACAGCTGATTGTTCTGTAAATATTTTTGAAATGTTTGTTTTAAAAAATGACTGTATTTTTAGGTAAACAGCTGCAAAAAACTTTGTTGTTTGCATAACTCAGTAACTTTTTTGAAGACGCAACTATATAATTAGTTGCCCAACATTGGTCATTATATACTGTATTTTGCAGACAGAGAGTTACAGGACTCTCTCCCAGACCGCAGACTTATAATACAAGTCAGAGATTTATTAAAAAACAAAACAACTGTGTTTTCAAAATTGGAGTTCAAGTTATTTTTTACTTCCAATAGTGTTAACATACTACACAGGTCATGAACAAGATGTATTTTAATTTTCAATGTAAGTGGGCTAAAGCAGTTAATTAAAAGTAGTCTAACATAAATGTAAATGCTGTAATTTGATTATTTTAATAAACCATGTAACTTGGATGGATTTGATGCTGGCGTGACCACAGTGCACACGTCTGCTGTTGCTCACAGTGGTCCAAGGGATCGCTCACGGAGTTTGTCTGTTCACTCAGACACATGAAACATTATAGGGAAAATTGGTTATGACACAGTTGATGTCACAACATGCTGCACAGAGGTGTGCAGTCCAGGTCAGTGGGGACGTTCATGTTCCATGTCTTGTATTGGTGTACCCTAAAGGTTACAAGGACAGTGCTGTTAAGGCATATGTAATACTAGACGATCAGAGCAATTGTTCTTTAGCCAAGCCTGAGTTCTTCAAACTTTTTGACTTTAAAAGTGAACCTTTCTCCTGCAATCTTAGGACATGCTCTGGTGTTGTAGAAACATGGGATAAAACAGCTGAAGGCTTCCATATCGAGTCACTGCATAGGTCAGTAGTTATCCCTCTACCTTTGCTCATAGAGTGTCAGGACATTCCTAACAATAGGAGTGAAATCCCAAATCCCAGCACAGTGCTACACCAGCCGCACCTCCAAACCATAGCAAAGTACATCCCAGAACTAGACCCTAAAGCTGAAATACTCCTGCTACTAGGGATGTGTTTTACATGGCAGATGTTTTACAGGCACACAAG
The DNA here is from genome assembly GCF_013358895.1 of Oreochromis aureus. Classification (NCBI taxonomy): domain Eukaryota; kingdom Metazoa; phylum Chordata; class Actinopteri; order Cichliformes; family Cichlidae; genus Oreochromis; species Oreochromis aureus. The sequence goes on along the minus strand of NC_052944.1, from coordinate 57,603,449 downwards.
GTCAGGCAGAGAATTAGTGGCCCCCATAATGCCCCCTTCGCCCAGCGCCTAGACCTAGGGTGGGTTGTAGTTGGGAAGGTCTGTCTGGGTAATGTTTATAGACCTACAGTCAGCACCCTGAAGACAGTTGTTCTGGAAAATGGCCACCCTTCAGTTTTCCAACCATGCAGCAGCCTTCTACAACTCAAAGAAGTGCCACACACAAATAGTAAAGTGCCCGAACAAACTCTGGGTCAAACAGTTTTTAACCAGACAGATGACAACAATAAACCAGCTCACTCAATACAGGACACTTTCTAAACTATGTACAGAGATGTGGACAACAGTTGGGTTGCCCCACTTCCGTTTAAGGAACCCCACCAACAATTACCAAAAAACAGACAACAGGTAGCCACAAGCTACTCATCCTCAAATCGGACGCTAAATAGGAAACCTGAAATGCAGCAGCATTATGTGGCCTTTATGGAAAAATGTTAAAGGATTTTTATATGTATTCTGCTTTATTGTAGTTAAAAAACCCCTAGTTGTTTAGCTTCATTTAAATCTCCTATTTTACTGTGTTTCATGACAAAGCTTGCATGAGAGAATACCACAGGTGCCTCCACCCTTGCTGAGTTTGCTGAGATAAGCTTGACCAGTTCCTATTTTTAACAGTTTGAACATATGTTTCATGCTTATCACCTTGTAAGGAGTTGTTTTACACACAAGGGGCACCGACCTGACATATTTTAGGAAGGAGCAGTGTATAAATACAGAGGGAACTGATATCTCAGTGTGAGTCTCCACTGAGATCACCCATGTATATACATGTTTGAGTTGTGTCTTTCTTTGCCTGCTGAAACAATTCTTTGACAAAAAGATTCTCTGCAATGGTCATGCTGAGGTTTCTCCTCAGCATGACCATCTCTCCTATGGCTCCTATGGCCTCTACTAAGGCCATAGGAGCCATAGCCTTCTTAAAGGCAATTCAAACAGATGGGAACGTCGAGGTAGGCTTCGTAATGGGCAAAGCAAAACTAGCCCCCCTTTCAGAACCTACAATACCAAGGCTTGAACTATGTGCAGCCATCTTGTCAGCAGAAATAGCCGACCTCATTCAAAATGAGTTGGACTTAAACTTTGATGCAGTGCACTTCTATACAGACAGTAAGGAGTGCTTGGCTACATCTGTAACGATCCAAAAAGGTTTTACGCGTATGTTCACAACAGTGTACAGTGCATTCGCCAGTCATCAAGCCAGAATAGTGGCATTATGTGCACACAGAGAAAAATCCAGCAGACCATGCGTCTAGGTCATTGTCAGCATTCCAACTAAAAAAGTCCACCTGGTTCACCGGACCATCCTTCATCCACCATCCTGCCACAGACACAACACAAGTGAGTGGAATGTTTGACCTGATTGAACCAGATAAGGACTCAGAAATTAGACCACAAGCAAAAACTTATGTCACTAACCTCCAAATACTCATCTGTAAGCATTTTGAGCACTTTTGCACCTTTAAGTCCTTAGTCAGAACCATAGCAAATCTTATCCACATGGCAAAGTCCGTCAATGGGACTAATCCAAACAAAAAATGCAAAGGCTAGCACAAATGTCATCTGCCTCACACTCCAGAGGAGAAAACCTGTCATCTTCAAAGAGACACAAAAGGCATACTTTGAGAAGGAACTTTCTGCCCAGATGCTGGCAATCCAATCTCAAAACAGAGCCCCCTCAAGAAGCTCAGCCTAATGTTACAGGACAGTCTAATTTTTGTAGAAGGCCGACTCAAACACGCACAAATTGAGAGTGTTGCTCATTCGCCATTACCACAAGCTAACAAGGCACCAAGGTAGTCATCTGACAGAAGGAGCAATCAGAGCTGCTGGACTGTGGCTTTTAGGCGCCAAAATACTAGTTAGTTCAGCAATCCACACATGTTTAACCTGTCGCAACCTGTGTGGAAAACAAGAACAACAACTCATGGCAAATCTACCACCTGAATGCCTAAAAACTTGTCCTCTTTTCACTTACGTAGGCCTTGATGTCTTTGGACCGTGGACCATAACAACCAGGTGTACCAGGGGCGGAGTAGGTGAAAGTAAGCGGTGGGCCATCATGTACACCTCCATGAGTTCGAGAGCTGTGCATATTGAGGTAATAGATTCTCTGGACACGTCCAGTTCCTTAAACGCCCTCCGCTGGTTCTTCGCTTTAAGAGGCCCCACCAAACAGCTGCTATCTGACCATGGCACCAATTTTATTGGCACTTCAAATAACTTGGAATGGATAAATCACTGCAACAGTACCTAACCATCCAAGGCTGCAGTTGGGAGTTTAATCCGCCACATGCATCGCACATGGGAGGCTCTTGGGAGCGCATGATTGAGGTCGCTCGCAGAATACTAGACTCCATGCTACTACAAAATAAGGTACAACTGACTCACGACGTGTTATGCACACTCATGGCTGAAGTTACAGCAATAATAAATGCATGGTCGCTCGTCCAAGTGTCCACTGATACAGAGAAACCTTTCGTCCTATCCCCTATCCACGCTGGAGGTGAGAGTATCTACCCACATTGCAGCAAAGGCAGAAATGGACTGGGTCACGCAGAAACCTCCAAGTTGGTGACCTGGTTCTGCTCATGGACAAGCAGGTTGCACGAAACAGCTGGCCCATGGCCAGGGTCACTGCCAAATTCCCAAGCAATGACAATTGAGTAAGGAAGATTGAGGTAAAGACATGCGATCAAGGGTGTGTAAAGACATTTATGAGACTGGTTACATAATTTATCCTCCTCATGCCAAAGGACTGATTGCATAATGTTTGTTTAACATAGTGGCCTCCTGAGGCCAGGCATGGAGTATGTTGCCCTAAAGCATTTTTCTGAATAAATAAGTTAATACGTTTAAAATAAATAATTCTAAAAATATTTGTCATTAAAAAATGAATACATTTTAAAATGTATAATTCATGCTTTATATACGTTTTTTTAAAGGAAAAGATGGCTAAGATGGCTGGTGGTGCACTTCCGGTTCGGGTCAAGTACTTCTGAAAGTCCACAGATCGGTTTTTGCTGGAAAACTAGCTCCACATGCAAAAAGCAGTACAGAAATGTAATCAGATGCCATCGTGGTGGCAGATTTCCTTTCTCATGTATTAATCACATATTTAATCATATCACATTAGTTATAGTAATATTACTTTCTCACTTTACTATAGTAAGAGCACTCCTGCCACTACTTTACATGCATGTGGAAAGTTAACACAGTGAGGCCAATGTGATGGGAGACGTTAAACAGATAGTGAGGCTCCTTCTGCTTATCAGGGATGTAAATCCTTAGGTGAAGGCTAAGCAGAAAACAAGGTCATAATTCTCTCTGCGTGGGAGGAGGTATAGCCCCCCCCCCGTGAGAGGGGCCAACATGTAAGAGTTTGAGGAATCTTCTTTGTCTGTGTCTCCGTATATGAGATGTAAGGGCAGTGGCCACAATTCAGAGATGGTCCTGGTGTTTCACTGGGATGCTCTCTCCACATTGCAATGTGTTTATTAAACCCACTTCAAATCAAGCTCACTGGGTGTGTTGCAGGTTATTGTTAACATTTCCATAACACCATCTACTCTGAATTATTCAGGCTGGAAGTTTCTTTATACGATAGTTTACACAGATACTGATGTATAGTTTGCTGATGTCAATGTTTTAGTGAGCGTTATGCACTTTATTGATGCAAACATGCTTCTAACTGTTGAGTTTATTATCTGTCATTTCAGTTTTCACCACATGTTCATGAAGACAATTAACGAAGCTGCAACTAATCTCCAGGGTCTTAATTTGTGGTTTAACTCAGTGTCACCAACATACTTGTTGAAAACATTACAGACCTTGTCAGGCTGCAGACGACACACCAAGAGTTTTCACTCACAAAGCAGTTCATTTAGTTTATCGCATGAGGACAGTTGGTAACACAAACTCATTGGTGAGGAACTTAGTAAATATCTTTCAGTTGAATTAAATAAAACATTTTCCTATGGGAAACATATTTGCTACAGCACTAACAATCAGCACGTTGTCTACAAACACTGCTCAGAACTACTAAAACAGCAGACTGTGTCTTACCTAATGAGTCCAGGCCATGCTGATGAAGGCTTCACCTTCATATTTGGACCTGGCATATCTGCGTCTGTGAGCAGCTCCAGGACAAGTCTAAAGACAAAGAGAGACAAAGTCCAGACTTTAGAAGATCAACACTGATCCTTTTATTCAGGACTGAATCTACTGAGAACATTTGAGCTTTTGTGTCAGAATAGAAACAAGAATCAGTGAAAATAATCTGTTTAATGATCGTAACAGAAGAGAGATACATTTGACTGTGTGTGTGATGTGTTTGGTAACAAAGCTGTACCGGGACACAGTTGTTCTGTTTGGGGCACACGTGGAGTTTGCAGTGCAGGTAGACGTCACCAGAGCCCCCGGTGAACTCGAACATGTTGAAGGAGAAGTAGTTGGAGGTTCCCAGTCCGTTTCCCACCACCTGCACAGTCTGGTCAGCAGGGTTGGCACAGCTGCTCACAGACAGGAAAACACACTTTGTTCAGGAGTCCATGAGAGAGATCAAAACCACATGACTCTCTGAGTCTGTCTCACCCGTTTATGATCAGGTCGTATCTCGGAGTGCTGTCGGGTGATGGCTGGTCAGTGGCCCAGCAGGAGTCGGTCACCATGACAACCATGTTTCCATCCAGCCCATCAGTCTTCAGCTCCACCCAGATCTTCTGGTCCAGCTGAACTTCAGTGTTGGACTCCACAGCTTGTGTGCGGCCGGCGTCAGTGAAAGCCTTCATAATCAGAGTGTAATCCCAAACTCCAGATGTGATGTGATGGATCACAGAGCTGCAGAACAGAAATGCACTTCAGCTTTCTCTGACTCACAAACCTTGTGAGAAGCTTCACATCTTAAAGTAATTCAACCACACACCTGTGTCTGATCCTGAAGGTGGCAGTCTTGATGTCTGGCTGAGTTTGGACGCAGGAGAAGTCGATGTAGATTTGGTCGTGACGAGTGATGATGTCAGAGGAGCTGTTCTGGGTCATGATGGTGTTTTTGTAGATCACTTGGCTGTTGTTGGTCTGCAGAGTCACACAATCAGATGTTGCTACTGACTTTTAACATCTGACATTTCACTTCATCAATCTCAAAGTGCACTGATCCAATTTTATTCAATTAGAAAAAGTGAATGTAAATCATGCTCTGTTTGCTTTATTTGCACAGACACATGCAGCCACGTTAACTTTATTTTCAGTCTCTTTACAATGATTTTAATCTAAGAACATCAGCACTTTGACTGCACTTTGAAGATGATGGACCTCTAACTTAGAAATATAAAGTTAAGTTAAGAAAGTGTCCTTTAATTTTCAGTCCGAAGTTTATGACATCTTATCAGTGATTATAATCACAGAGTCATCACAAACAATCTGCTGATTAAACACGTGAAAAACATCAAACTCATTCATTTTGTTCTTAAAAGCAACAACAGCAGCTTTAGTCTCCTTTCTGTCTCTGCCTTTGAAAGCTCGTGTCACGCAGACGAGTCGAGCACATCGAATAAGGTTACATTATTTTAACACAGCACAAACATTAGAGAGTTTCTCCTTGTACTGAATCAAACTCCTACTTGGATGTTTCTGTGTATAAACTTCACAGATCATCAACATGATGAGAAGCCACAGAGGTCAGAGGTGAAGCTGATCCCACAGAAAGATACCAAACTGGAGCAGAGCAGGAGAAGCTCAGCAGATGCTGGAAGATGTTTGGCTGCTTGTAGAAGGTAAAGAGGAGGAGATGAAACCCACTGTGACCACCGTCCCACAGCTGTTGCTGCTGTTGAAGCTGAAGGTCACCATGTGGCTGAGCTCGTCCACCTGACCCCTGCAGGTCGGGTCCTTGAGGTGTAAGACAGAGTAGTTGATGCCTTTGTCCTCCAGGAGACAACCGACCAGAGTGACTGAAGCAGAGTTCTGCTTGCAGACTGTTGGATCACCTGAACGTCACAATATCAGTCAAAAAAAATCACAGTTAGAAGTTTTCCTCCATTATTCAGCCCTGTTGTCATGATGACGTCACAGCTGTCGTACCCAAAGAGTTGTTTTCTTGGTACTTGGAGGCAAAAATGGCCCGACAGAAGCAGCGAGTGTCACCACCGACCGTCTTCTCACCACAGAACTCGTGATCGCTGCAGGTCCAGTCCTGACAGAAGGCCTCAGAGGCTACAGAGGAACACACTGATGTATTATCCTGATAACATGTGAGCTCTAAAAATCCACAGTTCAGGTCTTTAACAAAGGAGAGCTTATTACTGTCTTATTAAGGTCTTATTAAGGTCTTATTAAGGTCTTACAGCAGCCGGTCTTTGATGTCCAGCCATCCAGAGTGTGGTTGTGTAGACTGCAGGCTCTGGCGTAGGCCTTCAGGAACTGACAGTTGAGTCCGTCCACTGCAGGATATTTACACAAAGTGTTGGTGCAGGCGGTTATGTAGGGCTCTGGATCAATGTCAGTGTTACAGGAGGAGAAGGGCGCCTCCTTCAGGGGATTACAGCTGTACCACAGATTAAAAAAAAAAAAAACATTAATGAGAATAAAATAATCATCTGTGATTTTATCTTCCATCTGTGCTGAAGTCACATTGTTTGGTTAATTTTGATAATAGTTGTCATTGTTGTACTTAAATTTGTAAGCCTTGGTTCAAACTGTATGATCAAAGACATTATTCTGTTTCCATCCTTCTCCCGGCCTACATCGGGGTGGGGGAGGAAATTGGTTATAGTGTTTAACTGCAGACATCCTATTCTCTGTCCTTATTTAGGGAGGATGTTTACTTCTTGCCATTTATGACCTCACCTGTGCTTGTGTACCATTAGAGGGGTTAAGCCAGGGGTGTCCAAAGTCCAGCCCGAGGGTCCATTTTTAATTGGCCCTCAAGTAATTTTATAAATAGAATAGAAAATGGCCCGCACTTCAACTTTTGCTTGAGTGTATTGCACTACTTAGTTTTAACACCAGGGGGAGCTACTGTTGATCAAGGCAGTTGCTCCACCAAAAAGGACAATCACAGAAGAAATTTACCCCCAAGTTACTAAACATGGCAGAACCAAAGAAGCGAAAGGTAGAACGTGAGTGCAGAAAATTTCAGACACGGTGGGAGAGTAAATATTTCTTCAAAGAATTCAAGGGGAAGTGTGTCTGTTTGATCTGCACTGAAACTGTGGCAGTTATGAAAGAGTATAATGTACGACGTCATTATGAAACCAAACATCAGGCCTATGCATCCTACACTGGTGCTGAGCGAGAGCAGAAATTAAAGCAAAGGGTAGCTCTCCTGCGGGGTCAGCAACAGTATTTCTTTCTTGCTCAAATTGCCCAGGAAAAGGCTCCAATAGCAGCTATGAGGTCGCCCAACTCATTGCAAGACATGGCAAGCCTTTTTCAGATGGAGACCTCATCAAACACGACCTCGTTAAAGTCACCGACATAATGTGCCCGGGAAAAGTGCAGGACTTCAACAACGTCAGCATGTCCAGAAGTAGAAGAGTCGTCAGCCAACATTAAACTGCAACTGTCTGATAAAGCTTGTGCTTTTACTCCATCGCATGCGATGAGAGCACCGATGCCACAGACACCGCACAGCTGCTAATTTTTTTTGCGGGGAGTGGACGAGAGCACGAGCACTTTAGGTGAGTAAAAAATATATTCACAGTACCCGTGTGTTAATGTGCAGGTACACATGCTTCAAATATCAATAATGCGCATCAATTCTGTCACTACCCTGCTTTTGCGCACCACTTTCTTATGCGTTTTTGTTGCTAACACACAGAGTACACACCGCTGTGCACAGCGCACGCACACGCAAAGTCAGCTGATCTCATCTGATGCAGATCTGCTCCTTGATCAAGTGACATTTGTCCGGATTTTTGGCACGAGTGGCGTACGATCAGCACCGCGGCTGGATGGCCCGATTTACATACCCAGCGCAGCTGATACCTCAGAATAATTTACTAAAATTATATGAACTCATGTTATTAAGTCCAGTTCAGTGTGTTAATGTTGATAACTGTTTCAAACGAACGTTAATAGGTGTGTTGCTAAGTCTAATAACTTAAATAACAAGCTTGAAATGTACCCGTCCTATTTTCCCCTTTATTGTTTTTTCTCTGTGCTGTAAATCTTCTGTCCAAGAAGAAATCTGAGGCTGCTGTTCTGAGAATGAGCTACCAAAGCTTTTTCTGAATAAATCAATAAAGATCCATTTAGGGAAAGCTGTGATGAAGGCAGTTTTGTCTTTAGTTATATTCAACAATATAACACATTTGACCACTTTTAAATGATTTTTCTAACTTTAATACACTACAGTTAAGGTTATATACCTAATTTCTAGTAAGTGGCCCAGCCCCTCCTATATTTTTATGTATGTATGTGGCCCTCAGTGAAAAAAGTTTGGACACCCCTGGGTTAAGCCATATACAGGGTGAGGGGAGATGATCCTTTGTGATCAGGAAGTCACACACACACGCTCGGACATGCATACACACACATGCTCAGTGCCTTAGTTTAATGACATTTTATGACACACCACAGGGAGGTTTTACAAAGGCTGTTTGTGAAACTGTGTGTGACAGAATAAAAGGCTGCAGTGGAGGCTGGTTCTTTCAGAGTCGTCTGAGGTCGAGGGCAGAAGTGCTGCTCTGAGGATCCAACCAGACTCCACTTACTAGCAAGTAAAAACCGGTTAAGCTGTTTGTCTTGCTTTGTTAGCGTGTGATAAGTCTTTGAACCAGCAGGGCCTGCGAGGTGCAGACCCAACACAAATAATTTAAGTATAATACAGAAAGATGGTGGATGGCACTCAACCTTCGTAATTTTAATGAAAAAAGAAGAAAGACAGAGGTCATGATTTTTAAATTCAGTGGCTTCAGCTGCTAGTTGACGAGAGACACCTGGAATGGCAAACCAAAGGCCGGACAGTCCTGCTCCTCAAGGACCCACAGAAGGGACAGGTCCCCTCCAACTACCGACCAATAACCTGCCTCAGCACCACATGGAAGCTCTGGTCAGGCATCATAAGGCATCATAAGCATAAGGCATAAGGCATCATGCTAAGATGAACAGGCAAATGGGTCAATATATGAGCGGGGCACAGAAAAGTATGGGCAAGAACACTAGAGGCGCAAAACACCAGCTACTGGTAGACCGAGCAGTTAGCCGAGACTGCAAGACCAGACTGAGCAACTTGTGCACTGCCTGGATTGATTACAAGAAGGCCTATGACTTAATGCCCCACACCTGGGGCATTAAGTACAATGCCTAGAATTGTACAAGATCAACATGACCCTGAGAGCCTTCATCAGGAACTCAATGGGGATGTGGCGGATAACACTAGAGGCCAACTTCAAGCCCATAGCACAAGTCACCATCAAGTGCGGGATCTACCATGGAGATGCTCTGTCCCCACTGCTGTTCTGCATAGGCCTGAACCCCATCAGTGAGATCATTAACAAGACTGGCTACGGATACCGACTACAGAATGGAGCGGTTGTCAGCCACCTCCTGTACATGGATGACATCAAGTTGTATGCCAAGAGTGAACGAGACATCGATTCACTGATCCACACCACCAGGATATACAGCAATGACATCGGGATGTCATTCGGGCTGGAGAAGTGTAGTCGGATGGTAACAAAGAGAGGGAAGGTAGTCAGAACTGAGGGGATTGAACTACCAGAAGGCAACACTGCAGATATAGAGGACAGTTACAAGTACCTGGGGATCCCGCAGGCGAATGGGAACCATGAAGAGGCCGCTAGAAAGGCTGCAACCACCAAATACCTGCAGAGGGTCAGGCAAGTCCTGAGGAGTCAGCTGAACGGTAAGAACAAGATCCGGGCCATCAACACCTACGCCCTGCCTGTGATCAGGTGCCTGGCTGGGATAATAGGCTGGCCAAAGGAGGAGATAGAAGCCACTGACATAAAGACAAGAAAGCTCCTTACCATGCATGGAGGGTTTCACCCCAAGACCAGCACCCTGAGGCTGTACGCTAAGCAGAAGGAAGGGGGCCGGGGACTGGTGAGTGTCAGCACCACAGTCCAGGATGAGACAAGGAACATCCACGAATACATTAGGAAGATGGCCCCAACTGACAGCGTGCTCAGTGAATACCTCAGGCAGCAGAAACCCAAGAAAGAAGAGGAAGGCGAGGAACCATCATGGAAGGACAGGCCCCTGCACAGTATGTACCACCGGCAGATAGCGGAGGTGGCTGATATCCAGAAAGCTGGACTGAAAGACAGCACAGAGGCACTAATCATGGCAGCACAGGAACAAGCACTGAGCACAAGATCCATAGAGGCTGGGGTCTATCACACGAGGCAAGACCCCAGGTGCAGGCTGTGTAAAGATGCCCCTGAGACAATCCAGCACATAACAGCAGGGTGCAAGATGCTAGCAGGCAAGACATACATGGAACGCCATAACCAAGTGGCCGGCATAGTGTACAGAAACATCTGTGCCGAATATGGCCTGGAAGTCCCAAGGTCAAAATGAGAGATGCCCCCAAGGGTGGTGGAGAATGACCGAGCTAAGATCCTGTGGGACTTCCAGATGCAGACGGACAAAATGGTGGTGGCTAACCAACCGGACATAGTGGTGGTAGACAAACAGAAGAAGACGGCCGTAGTGATCGATGTAGCGGTTCCGAATGACAGCAACATCAGGAAGAAGAAACACGAGAAGCTCGAGAAATACCAAGGGCTCAGAGAAGAGCTCGAGAAGATGTGGAGGGTGAAGGTGACGGTGGTCCCCGTGGTAATCGGAGCACTAGGTGCAGTGACTCCCAAGCTAATCGAATGGCTCCAGGAGATCCCGGGAACAACATCGGAGATCTCTGTCCAGAAGAGCGCAGTCCTAGGAACAGCTAAGATACTGCGCAGGACCCTCAAGCTCCCAGGCCTCTGGTAGAGGACCCGAGATTAAAGGATAGACCGCCCACAGGGGCGAGTGGGCAATTTTTTATATGTATACCTGTGTCATTTCCTCTTTAGGTCAGTAACGTTTGTTTGGGCAGTTGTTTGGTTTGTTAAGTTTGCAGTTCTCTGCCCGAGTTCAGTTTTGCTTCTTTTTTGAGTTCAACATTTATTACTTTTGTAAATAAAGTTGTGGGGGTTAAATAAATGAAAATCCTACCTTTCTAATAATTCATTTGACTCCTGCTTTTTTTAACTAGGTCCATCACAATTTTATTCTATTTTTTATAGTATGTAATTATGTTTCATCTTATCCTATTGTGTTTTTCTTAATTTTTACTGCTCTTAACTTGTACTCTCTGCCGTGACCAAAAATATTTCCCATGTGTGGAACTAATAAACATTTATTTTATCTTAATTTAATGCTCATTTGATGTTTTGTTCTGGTTCTCTTATGTTTTATACATGACTTTGTTCAGCTGTTATGTTCTTTTAAAGTGAATTAGAAATAAAGTAGTAAGATGTTTCCTGCTGTGTGGATCAGTCTGCTCACCGTTCAGTCACACTGGTGCAGTTGATCGTGCCGTCCGCAGTCTCACTGTATTGCATCTCACAGCTAGGGGGCAACAAACAACAACCTTCAGACTCATTCATACAAACACAGGATAATTGCAACATCAGCAGCAGCAGCAGTCAGAGGGACTGTGAGCTTGTGATGAGGTCTTACCTGGTGGAGCTGTACTCAGAGAGTCTCAGGTCACTCAGAGACCTGCTGGAGTTTCCACACAGACCCTCCACAGATGAACCAGCAGGTCCTGCACAGGATCAGGACAGAATGAGTCAGATCAGCATCAATATTCAAAATGGACAGACATAGCAGCTCAATAAATAACACAGCACAGTTTGGAGTTTATATTACATTTATTAAACTTTTTATTTTCTGTACCTTCTAAGTGGATCTGTGCGGTGTCGCCGTCAAAGAAGACAGAGATGGTGAGGTTGGAGAGCGACAGCTTGGCGGTGACTCCAGTTTGGTCCTTAGAGAGCTGCACACCGTGAACCAGCTGAGGTGAGCTGCTGAGGGTCAGCGTGGAGTCGTCCAGCTGCATCACAGCAGAGACAAAGTGGAGGAAACACTGAGTGAAACATGTCAAACACACAAACAGGCTGATTTCACAGCAACAACCACTGAGTTCAGCAGCTCTGAAAGAACTGCTTCTAACAGCCCTGAGAAGAAAGATGAGAGGAGACACAGCAGAGGATGAGGGAGGACTTTGGATCAGACTCCACTCTGACACATGAACTGTGGCTGTAGGTCGCTTACCTGAACTCTCCCACCTTGTTCCAGGTGAATGTCATGCCCGTCCACACGCAGCGTCACACTGTCCAAAAAGCTCACATCTTTACGACGCCGGTCCCTGAAATTCCCCACAACCTGGAAGTCTGGGAGTGACGGAGTCGAGAACAGAGAGTACGCACACCGATCCTGGATGGAGTTAATCTGGCCGTTGACGTCGATGATAGTGGGGCCGGTCACAGTGCAGGTGGAGGCCAACATGGTGTCCAACACACAGCTGATAAAGGCAGAAATTTCAACATTATTCAGTTATGTTTTGTTTTTATAGCCCTAAATCACAACAACAGTCACTTAGACATAAAGATCTTAGACCTTAGAATGAAAAGTCCAACAATCATGTCACATCCTTTGTGAAACTACTTTGTCGACAGTTTGAAGGATATGTGCTATGTTAACAGAAGGAAACCTGTTAGTCACTGAAGCAGGGCTCTAAAGTGCGACCAATTTGGTCGCATATGCGATGTAACTTCTCAATGGTGCAACAAAAAAAAATCGCATCGGTGCGACTGTTTTGTCCCCCAGAAAAAGACTCTGTTGTTGACCTCACAGAGACTTTCAGAGTTACAGACACAAATTATGCCCATATTGTGGTTTAAACCAATCACAGATAGTCAGGGGCGGGACCTCTTTGATTGGCCGTGTTCCAGATATTTCTGTCTCCCTACGTGTGTGTACGTTTGAAAGTGCAGGCAGATAGACAGAGGTGAGTAGTAGGGCTGGGTTTCAATAAGTTTCTAATTAAAATGGATTTCAGCTTGAATAAGGTGATATTTATTTATTAAATCCTGAATCGATTTTTTAATATAAATGTATTTTGCCAGAAACTCACAAAACTATTTCAACAACCACCAAACAGCTAAAACAGCAAATGAGAGCAGGTAAACAAAGACGTAAACAAAGAGACCTGACACATCAGAATCTGTGAGCTGTCGGCTTTCTCTCCCGACAGCACGAACATGGACAAGCTGTCGGGGCTGAAACAGCTCACAGATTCTGAGCTGCAGGTTTGTTTTACTCTCCAACCAAAATTCACTGAGCCAGCAGCAAAAGAAGATCCAAACTGCTGTTCCCGTTTGATAACATCCTCATTAATTACCTTTGCTGTTTAGCTTCCACCATGATAAAATCACACTTCATGCACAGCTCTGTCTCTCTCCCCTTCATTTGCTTATTTTACACTGTTGTGTACAAGCGCTGACAGCAGCTTTTTTTCCCCAAAAATGACCTCTGACAAGAAAGCCCTATTTCTGCTGTTTAATACCGAAGAAAGTTTTAAAACGATGACAAATTGCAAAATGCTCAGCAGTGTTTTTAATAAAACCTCTGCAACATTCACTTCAGCAGCATCAGGTAATTTTATATGTTGAGTCATGTTTTTTTCAGTTTTTGATCTACTGCAGAATATTTTTAAGGTTCTCTGCTATAAAAATCCAGGCCAGGAAAATCTCCTTCATGTTTTTCTGTGTTTTATCCTCAGTTACTTTGACACAAAGGCATCTGCTGTGATGCTCACACCTCTGATAATGAGCCACATGAGCCAGAGCCCACTGAACGTAAAAGGGGGACGTTTATACATTTGGAAGAGAGTGGCTTGACCAGTTTCCCTGCCTAAGATACAGTAAAGTTAACAACATGATGCACTGCCTTTACTGTTGTGAGTGTGCAAAGCCCATGACCGACAAGACTGCATTTGTGACTGGTGCTAATACGTTTCAAATTGAAACACAGAAAAAGCACCAGTGTATCCAGAAAACACATTATATGCTGTGATAAATGCACTGCCCAAGTCTCCCTCTCCTCACTGGCCTTCAGAAGCAGGTAGCAGCAAACAGGTTGTCAGAGGAGGCCGAGATGATGATTCAGTTTAACGTTGTCTACAATATTGCCAATATAGGAGAAATATGCTCTCTCTTTCTAGTCCCTGTCAGGACTCTTGCTGCAGCATTTTGGTTTAACTGAAGGCTTTTCAGGGAGTTTTAGGACATCCTGATAATAATCAATTACAGTCGTCCAGCCTGGAAGTAATAAATGCATGAACTAGTTTTTCAGCGTCACTCTGAGACAGGATATTTCTTACTTTAGAGATATTACGCAAATGGAAGAAAGCAGTCTTACATATTTGTTTAATATGTGCACTAATGAGCTGCTGTTGGGAGCTGCAGCCACCAGGGGAGCTCTCAGGTTCAAGACATCTCAGAGAAAAACCTGATGGTAGTGCTACAGGAGACGCCAGCCAGACAAACAGAAGGGGTTTAATTGAAACCTGATTCATCAATTAATCGAGCTGTAAATCAGCAGCTGTGTGTGAAGTGTGAGCATTTTATCAAACTCACTGTTCACTGAGCTCTTTGCTCTGATTAGAGCTGCTGTTTGAAATGAGTTCAATTACTGCTGATGTAATACTAACACTTCCTGCTTTCTTTTAAAATACAAAGAAGACATATTTACATGTTGTTGCCTTGACAACGCTCCTGCGGTCCACAGCTGGAGGTGTGGAGGGCTGCAGTCTCATTACAGGTGAGACTGAAGCAGGTTTCTGGAGAATTGATCACTGTACCAGGTCGATACATCTGACCTGAGGATGGAAGGAATTCAAACACTCACAGATCACTGACTCGTTTAACAACTGTGAGCACAAACATCACCGTAACATTCAAATAGTTCAATTTTACAGAATCACAATGTCGAGTTTGGAGCTTTAGTTTCACGTACCTGAGTGTCTGCATCCACTGATGTTGAATGAATAATAATAATAATAATAATCATAATAATAATAATGATGTGAAGTAAAATTCACTGTATCGACTGTGGTTCCAGCGACCTGAAACTCAAACACCTGGACAGAAACAAAAACAATCAATGTTACAACCATGACGCAGAGACAATGATGTTTGTGTTAGAAAGTATTTAATGTAGTATTTAAACATTAACAGACGTGTAAAGTTGTTTATAAACACTCAGAGACTCACCGTTGGATCAGAGTTGTAAATGTACGAGTACAGATATGGTTGTGTCCCACTGATATAATGAACCAAATAAAACTGTAACGAGCAAACAGAAAAGTTTCAGACACTGTCAGGAAGTTTCCTCTAAAAGATTTTACAAAAGTGTTTGATGTGATGAAACCTCAAATTTTATTGTTGGTTTGCAGTGTTTATACAATTAATTTGTGGTAAAACAGTGAAAAGTGACACCAGTCAGATTTAACTGTGTGATACAGAAAAACACTCACGTTATTGAAATATATCTCGAAGTAGCAATAATGATAATAATAATAATAATATGAATATGTCCAAAAGTAAAAACTCTCTGTGCCCACTGAACGCTCCACAATACAGTCGCCTCCAGTTTCAGGACTGAAAAAGCCGTTGAAACAGACGGTAAGATTTCCAGATGTTATGTTCACCTGTGGAAAATCAGAGACACAACGAGTCAAACATCAACATCTTTTGTGCTTTGAGTCATTTGCAGCTGAACTGTTGGTGTCAGAGCTGCTCAGGTTTCAGTCAGAGCTCTCGCTCTGCTTCAGGAAGCTGCATCAGCTGATGTTCACATACTCAGCATCACTGCAGAGGACATTAATGAGACTCTGAGCTTAAAGCCAGCTGCCCTCTGAGGGCCTGAACCCGGGAACAGAGAGTGTGTGACCTTCATGAACTGCTGATGTTCACTCAGTCTGCAAACATGATCTCTGCCACAGGTGGAGACTAAACAGCAACAGTGATGGAAACACAAAGATCTGCTACAACATCAGGCTTCATCCTACTCACATAGAGCTGCTCGTACTGCTGTCCATAATACGTGATGGGACATGAGCTGATGTTCAACACTGAAGACTCAGTGATGTACTCAGCACCTGAAGACACAGAGACACATGAGAGCTGTGAGCTACAGTCTGTTAGCTGGTCGGACAAACAGGGAGAGCTGCAGGCTGAAACACTGACTTCATGAATGGATTAAACAGCGTTAACCAATCAGTGTAAAGCTTTACTATGACATCATCAGTTAGATGTTCTTGGACAAAAAGATAACAGACCAGAGACTTTATGTCACTTATTGATAAATGTCATTTTGATAAGCAGATAATCAGTTATTCAACTTTAACTGTATTTATTGATTTCATGACTAATATGAACACAAGTGATGCTGTTTGTGATCCATCTGGTTTGTTCTTGATTTCTGTGTAAATCTGAACTTGTGTTTTCTCTAATTGGAGGATGTTGAGGGTTGAAGATGGAGGAGCAGATTGTTGTTTTCTGTGAATTATTGTTATTGTATATTTGCCTCTTTGTTTTACTTTATTGTTAAAGAATAATTTAAAATATTGGAAAAAAAGATGAAAGTTTGCTGACGATGTCAGATTATTTGTGCTTAAAGCTTTCTTCATCGTCCCTCTTATGTTTTTGTACTCGAGTATAATGGGGAATCTTTCAAAATGGCTGCCAGGTGTGTGTGTTTACCTGTCAGTGCAATGAGAGCACTCAGGCAGAGCAGAGGGCGGAGCATGTTGGAGAGAGCCAATCAGCTGACAGATCCCTGAAACACAGTTAGTGTATTTTGTATTTGTTCGTGTATCTTTAACGAGCATAAACATGAACATGAGCTGTGTTTCTGTGGAAAACCAACCTGTGCTGTGTTTGTGATTCTGCTGAAAACAAGAAGACAAAAATCAGTTATTGAAGTCTCCAAAAGTTGAATCTGTTCATCTGGACGTAGCGTTTTGTGGGAGAAACGTTTCGTCACTCATCCAAGTGACTTCTTCAGTCTCAGCTGACTGCAGGTTTCCCCAAACCTGCAGTCAGTTATTTATAAGTTATATATAAGTGTTTAATGTGTCAAATTATACACAAACACAAATCCTGTGACAGCAATGTCACAAAGACAAACTTATAGATGGCATAATACATAATCAGCTCTGTATAACATCACACATTAATAAAATAAAATCACTTTATTCTGTAACAACACAAAAACCCTCTGAGTGTTTTGTGTCCACTGAGCAATGTTGACATAGCTTCATGTGACGCACTCACACATTCATCAAACTGTGTTCGGACTCTTTGTCAGCTTTGACGTGTTCACAGGTTTCTCTCATCAGGACCTGAGCAGCAGCTTTCTTTAGCTCTGAAGGTTAAATAAAAGTGGGCGTGTCTTCAGCCCGAGGCGTTCGGGGCTCCAGAGTAAAAATAAATGTTTATAAAGTAAAGTTCAGGCGTCACAGTTTATCTGAGCACAAGTCACACTCACGTCTCTGACCAGACTACCCAATCATCACAAACCAATCACAGCACTGCGTTCCTCCGACAGCACCTGTAAGCTGACAGTGCTGATTGGTCCAAGTCTGACAAACTGGTGTTTGCTGACCAGCTGAAGCTCATCAACGATGGACATAAGAAGCTTTATTAAGAAGAAAAGTGAGGGAGGGGCAGGAGGGCGAGTCACCAGCTTGTTGGAAATTCACCAAATTATTCCAACAATGCAAAACTGGCTTTACTTTATGTGTCAGTCAAAGTTTATTTATACAGGCACGATCTGATATCGTCGTGTTGGTGTTGTTCCCAGATCATCATACTAAATGTTGTTCCAGGATCAACATTGCAAGTGACCAATCAGGCGTTTTTTGCGACTTCGGCAAAAACCACCATAAAACAAAAACTGTACTTAAGCTGCGAGAAACCGCCTCTGTCCGCCGATCAACGGACCCTGACCCTAACCCTTTAATAAACGGTAAGCAGAATTGATATTGTCCTTGCAACAGTGGAATTTCATAAATGCACGAATGGCTTGGCGCGCAAAACAATAACGTCACAACAATGTGATTGGTCACTTGCAATGTTGAACCTGGAACATTTTCATGTTGATCTGGGAACAACACCAACACGACGATATCAGATCATCCATTTATGCAGCACGTTTAAAACAGCCTGTTGACCAAAGTGCTGCAGAAGTTATACAAATATACACTGTATAAAAACTGTCAGTAAATCAACAATAAATAATAAATCAGATAAAACAAGTGAATAAAAGTGTGAGTGCATAAAAAGCCAGGATGTTGAGCTCAGCTGGAGCTGAAAGTAAGCGAGGTTCCTGACAGGAAACACTAACAGACCAACAGCACTGTCGTATCCATGTAACAGGTTGGAGGCCCAAATCAAATGTTTCTGTTTGACTTTAGTTCAGTTTGAGGAAGTTTGTCTCCAACAATGATAAATTAGACAAACATTCAAATCTATTCTCTGTGGAGCTTTGTGCTCCAAGCACATCAGGAAAGGATCTCCTGATGTCAGTAAGAGCAGGAGGAATGATGACCACCAGCCCCAAAACACTCAGCTCAGCTTTTAACATCTGGATCAAACACTAAACGTCATCTTTCACACCTTCATCTGTCTGTGATGTGTTTGTTGTGCAGTCTGTTAACAGTCCTAACACTGATGTGTTGTTCAGCTCTGACATGTGTCCACTGAGCCGTCCTGATGTGTTACAAGAGGCAGAGCAAGAGTCCAGGTGTGCAGCTCGTCTTACCTGCAGCTCTGATGGAGGATGAGGAGGATGAAGGCTGCTGCTCAGGAGGCTCTCTGGTGATTCTTCTGTTGGTGTCTCTGTGAAGAGGACGCTGCTCTCTCCGTCTGTCTCTCTTTATGTGGATCCTCGAGAGCGGGGTTGGAGGTGGAGTCCACGGTGGAGACACCTGATGGGAACCTCCCACTGATGGATGCTTATTCAGCCTCTTCTTACACAAACAGGACAACAGCAACAGGAAACACTGAAATAAGTTTGTCACTGCAGGATTAAAGACATTTAACAATAATGCTGTTCATGTCTTCTTAAAGCTCTTTGTCCTGTTAACAGCTGTGATACAACTGAATCTACATTTTGCGTCACACTCTTCATGAATGTGGTGTTATGTAAAAGGACATTTGGCCTCACCCAGTGATGCATTTAATGCAAAGACATGCACATTTTTAAAATTCTGCTCTGGCACTTTGTCAGCTTTGATGCATTCATACATTTGTCTTCACCAGCACCTGGGCAGCAGCATTCTTTAACCTGAAGATGCCTTAAAGGTTAAATCACATGATGCAGTGCTGGTTCCTGGAAATCGATGTGCTACGTGTGGTCCATCATGAACAGCTCTCCTTTATGAGTCTGTCTACACATCTCACTCAGATCTCACTGGTTATTAAAGTAAGAATGTTTAATATTAAACTCACAGCAGAAGTTAACGTCACACAAAAACAGTTTGAGCCTCTCTCTATGGTTTTCTCCATAACAATAAACATGATCCTCCATTTGGATCATATCATTGTTTTATATCAGAGACTCCATAATGGTTAATGTGATGTTGACCCATGAACCTTTCACATAGACAGAGTCAGAGTTTCTCTTTCACTCATGTTGAACGTGTGTTGGTGTGGAGGCAGCTGTGACTATGGGCCCTTTAAAGAAACGGCTCACATTTCAACATTAACACAACATTACTGACAGAAGCTGGAGTCACATTACAAATATTGTTGAGATGACAAAAATAATATGTCTTCTTCAGCTGCCATGTTTCATTACATAAAGACACTTTTTCAGTTTGAGGTATGTCAGATGTAAGAGCTTTACTGAACTCGTGAAGCTGTCAAAGGGTCAAAGTTATGAAACGTGCTGTTTTCATAATACAGAAAAAAGAAGTGTCAAATGTAACAGAGCAAGAAAATCTGTGCTTTTCTCTGAGCTGATGATGAACGCAGGTTGGTAAAGGTGTAAGTGCCTCCTTAGTTCCAGGCAGAAAGTCACTGAGACCTGCAGCAAGAGGCTTTAATAGAACGAGAACCAGAACTTTCTTTCCTCAGTGCACTATTGCTTCTCTATAATGCTCCTGCCAGACTTACTGATAAAGCTAAAATCAATAAAAATAAAATAAAAATAAAAAATAAAATCAGAAATCCAAAGGTGCACAAACAGGGATTTCCAGCCCTGTGAATTAAAGAAAGAATTATTTGGTGCTTCCCACACACTTTAATATCGCAAATATGAAAAACTGCATGAACATGGATCCCTGCTCAGATAAATAGATTTTTATATGGATAATGGTGAATGGACTGGTTCATATATAGCACTTTTCTACTGTATCTGAGCACTCAAAGCGCTTTACACAACTTGTACATTCACCCATTCCCAGCATTTCTTTCTATGCTGGTACTGACACACATTCATACGTGAGCAACATGAAATTATTAATTTGGCCAAGGTCAAGGTCAAGGACCTGCACAACCTCCTGAGGTACAGTCTATATAGTGGGCAAGATTGATGAGATATGTGCAAGCATGTTGGACAGGGTCAGTCAGTTACTTGTAACGCGTTACTGCCCATCTCTGTTCATGAGCAGTATTAGTTTTCTTAGTTTCTAACAAGCCTTTGACAGTTAAACATTACATGACCGAAACACCAACATGGGAAAAAAAACCCCACCATGCACAAATCAGATGTTACTCTGCTTTTATTTTTATTTTAGTAAACTCTGAAAAGTCTAACAGACAGCTGGTGCTTAGAATAGAGTTGAATAACTATTAAAAGAGATGTAATATTTCTGAACAGTTTGGAGTCAATCCGTATGCACAAACAGCATGCTTGTTCAGACGCTGCTCTTCTCAGTGTAAATGCCCTTTCGCTTTCCTCATATTATAAAAAAGATTTTTAATGCTAGTTTTATCTCAAAATTCATGGTTAAGAAAAAACATCCAACACATATGAACACCAGGTAATAAAGAAAAGTGTCTCATGTGATGTGTAGGAAGGAGGACTCGAATGTAGGGGGTTTATTATGAATGCAGAACACAAAGAGGGGAAGGCAAAACTGAACTTATGATAAACTAAACTGGGAGAAACTAAACTATAGTACAGCAAACCTGAACATGAAGGGAGGACGCAGAGAAAAAATGGAGAAACACAGTGGATGAACACAGATGACGCGACAACGAATACAAGCAGACACACACTATAAATACACAGAGGGACACTGGGAAATCACACACAGGTAGGAGACACAGCTGGACCTGATTAACCTGACGAGACAGGGAAACACTGACACCAGTGACCAACAGAGGGAGCACCAACCCTGAAACCCCAAAACACAAACCATCCCAAAACAGTCCACAAATAATAATAATAATAATGATGATAATAATAATAATAATGATGAAGAGCTCTTCCTGTTATTGTTATTTTTCCTTCCTGTTATTGTTTTTAGGAAGGAGAACAAATTCTAGAAGAAAGTACAAGAAAGCCTGGGTAATAGAGTTCAGGCTGTATGGGAGCGTAAAGGTGATCATGCAAAATTTTCACTTTCAAGCCCTTTGTTCAAACTGTTTTTACCCTGTATACTGTATTTCCATATATGTTTGCACATTTAAATAAATCACTGCAGATATTTCCTAGTTTCCTAGCAACATGTAAAGAAATAAGGTGTGGCTCAAGACTTTTGCACATTAGTGTATATAAAGGTAACCTTACAAACAGAAACTGCAGTGATGTTAAAAATGTTGGTATGATTCTTGACTCAGCTACGTGCCTCTTCTTCAGTGTTTTGTTTGTTTTACTAGTAATAGAAACCTTTATGTTTAAGGCCTGTCACTTCAGTGGTTCCCAGAACAGGTTAAAAACAAATAAAAGGTCTCAACTGTAACAAAGCAGGAAAAACCACTTGCTGGTTTGGAAGCTATCTTTGCAACCTACTTGCAACCAGCAGCATTAGAATTAAAATCTACTGGATTACTGCATGTCCTGCAACTCTGTACAAGTTGTTGTAGTTCTCCAGTCGGTTTCAGTTTGTTAAACCTTCCCTTCACAATATTCGTAATCTAATAAAAGGAAAAACTGGTAATTGTAATAGCGACAGTGAATATTTTCAAAAGATCAAGCTGTCCAGGGTGTACCCCGCCTCTCGCCCTATGACAGCTGGGATAGGCTCCACCACCTCCAGCGACCCTGAAAAGGATAAGTGGAAGTGAATGGATGGATGGATAAAAGACAGTATATACAAAGAAAATTAAAAGAGGAACTAAAATGTGTCCTTGATTAATGACACAACTGAGTGAGCTGATAATAAATAGCAGTTTCCTGTTGGGACAAAAACAAAACAAAACAGTGTTGCACTTGACAACTCAGGCCAACCTCCTGCTCTCAACATTTTAAAAGAATCTCATTGTCAATATTGTTGAATCCTGCTCCAGCAACACTAAAATAGCCTCAAGCAAAGATAAAAGATTTCAATATGCAGCTTCAACAGGTCTAATTCTCACAATAAAGTGGCCTTATGCTGACTGGCTGGTATTAGGCTGCATAACTCTGCTATTTGAAGCTTTTCAACAATGAATTTATGCACATCAACACTTTATAATACCATGCTGTTAAATCACATCATCTATTCTTTGACCAGAGCAGAGGATTACTGTATCAATTTTAATGTTAACAGCGTTAGCATCTTTGCTAACTAAAGCTGTTCTCACAGGTGAGCTACTATATATGCTGATATTTATATTTGTCTTTACATTCTTGCTGTTTGTCTGTATCATGATTGTTAATAGCTGTTCTTTATCTTCTTGTTTTTATTTAATTTTAGTTTTTTGCTCTTTTAGCTGTCAGTGACTCTGCATCCACAGTTTCAGTTTCTGCTCCTGTTTGTTGTTTTTAGTTTTTTCATACTGTGAGTGGTTTAAATATGAACAGTATGTGATGGTTGAAGTACTTTGTATTGTTGTTCTGTTAACAAGTGCAGTGCAAATGACTCAACATCATCTTGTCTTACACTCTTCGTGACTTCTAAACGAAACAAAGTTTTTTGTGCCAGATCAGTGCAGATTTCATGCCAAGCAATGGCACATGCTTTAAATTCTGTTCTCACACGTTGAGAGTTTCGATGTGTTTACAAATGTGTGTTCTCATCGATACTTGAGCAGCAGCTTTCTGTAGCCTTGAAGATGACTTACAGACAGCTCATAGAGTGCAGTGCTGATTACCAGGACTGTGTGTGCTACGTGTCTCTCATAGAGAACTCATACAGCTCCCCATCATAAATCTGTGCCCACTGCACAAACCCAGATTTCACTCATTAATCAAGTTATATGATCACAGGAAAGACTGTAAAATCTTCAAATTATTTACAGCAAAATATAAATCTTTTACAGTCTGCAACAAAGCAGTTTTTGCCTTTATGGTTTTATTTCCGTCCTCGTTATCAATTGTGTGATGAGTTGATGAGCAATAACAATGAATGCTGATCAGTAAAGGTGTCTTTGCAACAAACTTACAACCAGCAGCTTTAGAATCAAAACTTGAAATTTGTGTCCAAATTTCACTGTTACTGCCATCATAAAGCATACTGCAACTTACTGAAGCATTTAGTGGTAAAAATAACCATTAATTATAAGTTTCTTGGAGTGATGAATAAACATTTGACATTTTCAGTTTAACTTGTCATCATTATGTACCGAGTACTACAGTGAGTGTTTATGACCATCTGGATCTGTCAAGATTTGGGGCAACATTTCAGCCAGTGCTGTTGTGAATCCTGGTAAAATTGATAAAGTTCAAAATACAGAAAAATGCTGTCGGGTTCTGATGCACCAAAGTGTTTGTTTGATTTTTCAGCATGAAAATGAAGTAGAGCTCTAAATCTCCTACAGGAAAATATTTCTGATGTTACCTAAAGGAAATTACAGAAACACTGTTCAGGCTGTGTATGAACTCTGTTTTTGCCCCATATACTGTACTTCCATATATGTTTCAATAAATCACTGCACCTATTTCCTATTCTCAGGGCAACATGTAAAGAAATGAACGGTGGCTCGAGACTTTTGCACATTACTGTACATAATGGTAAACTTACAAACAGAAACTGCAGTGATGTTAAAAATGTTGTTATGATTCTTGACATTGTAGACTTTCAGCTACATGCCTCTTCTTCAGTGTGCCATGTTTTAGTTTGTATTGGAAACTTTTATGTTCAAGACGTGTCACGTCAGAGCAGAACAAATGAAAAAAATGTGTCAAATGTACCAGAGCATGAAATTCCACTTCAAATGTTTCACTGAGCTGATGCTGGTTGGTAAAGGCGTCCTTGCAACCTACTTGCAACCAGCAGCATTAGTGAATGAAAAAATGTAAATGTTCCTTTCTAAGTAACTATTATTCCCATCATAATGCTACTACAACAGTAACAAATACTGAAACATTAAGTCATAAAGATACAAATGACAAGATTTTAAATTTGTCCTAAACTATTTATTTTAACAGACATTTTCAAAATTGTCAACAAGTTTGAAGGTTATAAGAAAAAAAACTGTAGCAGTAATATCCTGATGCTCAGCCGTGTGACGTGTTTTATTTACAGTTTGTAATTTTTTCCCTAATGCAGTGTGGGCAACTTTCAGGTCCTTGTCCCAGCTCTGTACTCCTCTCCTGCTCCTGGTACTCTTACCTCTCTCCAGGCTCTGGCAACTTCTGAAATGTGGAAGGTGTGGTTACTTATGGATGTAAGCCGTGTCAGGAAGTCTTACCTGGCACAGTCCCCTGAACATGTCGCTCCACCTCTCCCCTTCACACCCCTCCCCCCTCCATGCCTTCAGATGTTAATAGTAAGAAATCAGGTAGTAAATTCAAACATATGTAACAAGTGTCACCTGGCAGTTTGTTGCTCTCTGCCAGGTGATTGGCTGAAAGAGCTGTGAAAAGGTAGTGGGTGTGTGGGGTGAAGTCAGCGCTCTTCTGTGGAAGAAACCAGAGGCAATTAATTCACTCGGGTGCGAGTGGGTATACTGTCGTGTGACCACCAATTTTAACAGAAGAATTGATCAAGCCCTAGATCGGCTGCGCGCAGGGAAACTGATCAATATTCTGTGCTGTCTCTGCTGTCCTTTTTTCGTTCTTTTGATTCATTTGTAATTTTCTTTTGGTTAGTCCGTCCAGCCGTAAAGGCGGTCATTGAGTGAGAGTGAGTTGTGTAAGGGCGGACTAACCTCCCTTTTTTGTTTTATTTGTTAAATTGTTTGTGCCACTTCCCTTTGTCTCCTAGATTGCAGGCCATGCATAGCGCTGATTCCCAGCTGCGCTGAGACCTGAATTGTTTGCAGTGCGTGTCACGGTTGCAGTGTCGCTGAGTGGGGTGTGACGGGTTGAAGTGTAGTTCTATTCGCACAGTTAGTGTGGTAAGTCTCAGGTGCAGCTGGGATAGCAGCAGGATGTGCTGTAAGTCCTGTCTGGAAATAAGGGGAATTTGTATGTTTAATTAATGTAATAAATAAATGATCAATTTATTTCTTTGCCCCGTTTACTCGTACCTTGTCCTCGGTTACACATATAAGGTAATTATTTAAACTGAAAGTCAGAGAATCCCAGATATATCTCTAATATTAATGACCTGAGCTGCGTTAGCGATAGTATGCTAATAGTTAACAGAGATGAGAGTTCTAAAAAAGCCAAAACTGAAGAAATGTGATTTATGATGTTGGAGATTATAATTCCTCTCTGCCTTCTCCTGTCTGACCTGCAGGTGAGAAATCGGTGTGAGGTGTCAGCTGCATTGATGGGAATAACGGCGTTACAAGTAACGGCGTTACAGTTACTAACTAGAAAATGCGGTCCGTTACTATTTTTCAACAAACAGACGGTTGAAGTTGTGTTCAGCTTACCGCATCTTGTTTCAGTTGCACGGAAGTAGCTGACTGCGTGGGTACAGCTTTAAGCAGCTGCGCGCTCCCGCGGACGGTCATCACGATCACTGTCTAGCACAACACCTGGAGCTCAGGGGACAAAACAATCACATGAGTGCTGCTGTTTGACTGAGGAAGAATAAAGTAGTCGTGGTAAGCCAATCACATGACCACTTCAAGATGACAAAGCAATAAGGTGATATATACCAGTTTATCAATTGTGTTGATAAAACCAGAGTCATGATAAACAATATATACGCAGCGTTTTTTCCTTAATAGTTTCGCCATGTTAGCGCTAGCAACCACTCTCTGCTTATGAGCAAAAACCCTTTTTTTTTTTTTTTTTTTTTTTTTTTTTTTTTGTTTTTGGTGAGAGAGAGAGAGAGAGAGAGAACAGAGAAAGAGAGAGAGCGAGTTTTGAGATTTGTGACGTTAAGCGTGTTTGGAGTGTGTAGTTAATGTGTTGTCTTGTGTAGTTAGTGTGTAGTGTTGTGGATAGTTTTGTGTTGTGTGTCAGAACAATGAGGCGACTGCTGTCTCCAGGTAGAAACAGCAGTGATACACCTGCTGCTGTCAGACCTGCAGGTATCAGGCTGTCATGTTCTCCTTTATAGTGGACAGAAAGTATTTTTTTGGAGTGGCACAAATAATTTGTGTGGCATCTTATTGAAGAACAGCTGATTGTTCTGTAAATAGTTTGAAATGGTTATTTTAGAAAAAGGGTAAAAGGTAAATGGATGCAAATAACTTTGTTTGCAAAACTTGTGCATAGGATTTTAAAATTGACAATTAATATTTGCATTTAAAGTTATAAAATATGATTCATTAAACATGTTTGTGGTTGTTACAGTAAAAAAAAATCACTTTTTCTACTCTGATTTTATGTTTTTTGTTTGATTTTAGATCAGTTGTGTTAATACAGTATGTCAAAATGAAAACATGACTGTAAATTCAGACACGTGAGGTTGTGCTGAAAAGGATGATACCAAACAAGGCAAAGTAAATTTTTTAAAGGTGAAGTGTGGAGGTAAAATCAAAAGTAGTTAAAAATGGCCAATTATACCCTGAACCCCAGGGGGTTAAACGTTTTTTTAAAGTAACGCAATAGTTACTTTTCAAGTATCGTCTTGATGCATTCTCAATCATCCAGGAAAGTAAATCTCCAAAAGTTGATTCTGTTCATCTGGACGTAGCGTTTTGTGGGAGAAACGTTTCCTCACTTGGATGAGTGACGAAACGTTTCTCCCACAAAACGCTAGGTCCAGATGAACAGAATCAACTTTTGGAGATACTTTTCAAGTAATTAATTACCTTTAGAATATTGTAACTCAGTTACTAACTCAGTTACTTTTTTGAAGAAGTAACTAGTAACTATAATTAATTACTTTTTCAAAGTAACTTGCCCAACACTGGTCAGCTGTCAGGTAGGTGATGAGTGAAGAACAGAACAGAATCCATTTCCTCTTCAAACTGCTGTCAGACATTATCTACTGCACTCTGATCACATCACTCAGACCAGCTGCTTTCTACAAAGTCTCATCAACAACATCTTTAGAAACAAACATCAACAACCAGGAAGCAGCTTCACCTCTGATCACACATCATTGACCTTTTACAGCTCTTTGTCCCTAGTAGGTCCCCGAGGTCTTGTGATCAGGGCCTACTTGTTTTTCAGCATACAAGGCTGAAAACCAAGGGAGATAGAGCTTTTGCAACTGTTGCCGCCACACTGTGGAACTCTTTTCCTCACAACTTAAGATCTGCAGACTCAGTGGTCACTTTTAAAAAACAACTAAAAACACATCTTTTTAGAATTGCATATTGTTAACTTCTGTCTTCGTCTTGATGCATTCTCAATCATCCAGGAAAGTAAATCTCCAAAAGTTGATTCTGTTCATCTGGACGTAGCGTTTTGTGGCAGAAACGTTTCGTCACTCATCCAAGTGACTTCTTCAGTCTCAGCTGACTGCAGGTTTCCCCAAACCTTATAAACAGTACATTTGCATAATGCCTGAAACCAGCCCACTGAAGGAACAATGGGCTGTGAGGTCAGTTCCTTAATCATAATTATGCAAATTCCCATGACCATTGAACAACAATCACTGACCAAAACCCACTGATCAAAGAACACTGATCAATGGCCATGAGTACCATTCACAGAGAGTTGGGGAATGGCTGCAATCACAGCATTGTAAGATGGTGACAGATGTACCCTTAGCCCCCTCCTCGATTCAGAGATGGTCTTTCCTTTTCACGTAAATGGCCTCCTTGACTCCAGCGCTCAAACCAGCGTTCCTCCCTGTCCAGGATGTGTACATCCTCATCATTGAAAGAGTGTCCACTGGCCTGTAGGTGTAAATAAACTGCAGAGTCCTGGCCTGATGAGGTTGCTCTTCTGTGTTGTTCCATCCGCTTCGCTAGAGGTTGTTTGGTTTCCCCGATGTATAAATCCTGGCAATCCTCCTGGCACTTAACAGCGTACACTATGTTACTCTGTTTGTGTTGGAGGACCCGATCCTTGGGGTGGACCAGTTTCTGGCGCAGCGTGTTTTGGGGTTTAAAAGCCACAGAGACCCGGTGTTTAGTAAAATGCGTCTCAACTGTTCCGATACTCCTGACACATATGGGATCACTACAGGTTTTCACTTGGGCAGCGGTTGTCCTTCTCTCCTGGATCGGCTGGAGCTTTCTTTAGGTGCCTTCCCAGCTTTGACAAAAGTCCAGCTGGGATAACCACATTTACTCAGGGCCTTCTTGATGTGCTGTTCTTCTGTTGTTGATCAATGGTCATGGGAATTTGCATAATTATGATTAAGGAACTGACCTCACAACCCATTGTTCCTTCAGTGGGCTGGTTTCAGTCATTATGCAAATGTACTGTTTATAAGGTTTGGGGAAACCTGCAGTCAGCTGAGACTGAAGAAGTCACTTGGATGAGTGACGAAACGTTTCTCCCACAAAACGCTACGTCCAGATGAAAAGATTCAACTTTTGGAGGTTAACTTCTGTCTGTTTTTGTTTTATACCAAAAGCACTTTGTGATCTTTTATGTAGAAATGTGCTATATAAATAAAATTCTACTTACTTACTTACACACACACTCAACTCTACTCACTCACCTGGAGAATCAACTCTCAGGTAGATGATGCTGATGGGGGAGTCTTCGGATGAGCTCTCCTCCTGCAGCTTGTTGGTCTGTTGACACGACACATGTTCCAGTGTCATTAATGGTCACATTGCTCAGAATCAAAGACATGTCTCCCTCCTTCATCTGTCTATCCTGCAGATCCACCCAGTTCTCAAAAGATGGATGCTGTTTAGCTAGGATGATCATCCAAGTAAAAAAACACATATTGTTCTTCTATTTCAGCCCTACAGCTGTGTGCTGGGAGCTCGACATGGTAGAGTAACATTCTGTCCGATGGTAGCTGTGAGGTTCACGTGGACTGAAGGACACAACGACCGAGACTGACTAAGCCGGGCTCAAACTGGCAACCTTCCAATTACAAGGCGAACTCCCAACTCTTGAGCCATGATCGACGAAAAATGGCAGATTGGCTTAGGTAAAAGACCAAAAGCTGAGGCACACAACTATGCGTGCCGCTGGTAAAGTTTTGGGCTGCTTTTCCTCATAACAGCCATCCTCTGAGATTTTCTCAATTTAACGCAATGGATTGTCAGGGATTGTAACATCTAGTCCTTTTACTGCATTAGTGCTGTCAAACAATTACAATTTTTAATCAGATTCATGTAAATGTAAATTTACATGAATTTAAACATTTATCCACTCTCTCTCTCTGTCACTCTTGGGGTCACTTCAAGTCCTTGAAACAAGGAACCAAAGCTATGCAAAGCGTGTGTTCTCAATGATATTAATAGGTCTGCAGTTTGTTGCAATCCAGTTGGCATTGTGTCAGTCAAAATTTCCGAGGTCGACTTACTGAGTCCCAGATGCTCTGTGAGTAGTTTTATTGCAAGCTGGGTGACATGTTAGCCAAAGTCCTAGCAGCATCCCTGACTTAACGTATGCTTTCTAAGGTGCTTTGATGCCCTCTGGTGATACATACAAAGTACCAAAGTCAAGGGCATATTAAGGTTGTGGAGTACTTTTCTGTTTTCTAATTTGTGCTGTCTTTGTTTGCAGACCACACTCAGCCATAGATAAAGATTTAAAAAGGACCTTAAATCGTTTTTACATTTGGCCCCTGGTGGTTAAAAACATGGCGTGCAAATGGTTGTTGTATTGAAATAGTGAACATTCATCGGCAGATATTTGATATCTTGGGTTTCTATATAGTGGAAGAATTATTTTCACTGAAGCTTTATCACAGCATGTATCCCAGGGTGATGCAGGTGGTGAGTAGGGTCTGACTCATATCTATAATTCTCTCTAAACAAGAAACGTGTTACAGTGTC
Source organism: Oreochromis aureus (assembly GCF_013358895.1). NCBI lineage: Eukaryota > Metazoa > Chordata > Actinopteri > Cichliformes > Cichlidae > Oreochromis > Oreochromis aureus. The sequence goes on along the minus strand of NC_052944.1, from coordinate 57,572,982 downwards.
TTCTTTAAACATTACAAGACATAATTAAACAATTCTTTCTTAAAGGTCTGTCTGTGTAGTTGTTACTGTAATGTTAACTACAATGTATGACTACATAATGGACATCAATACTTTACAATAGATTAAATGTCAACCCTAACCTCCAACCCTTTTATTTCTCAGATTTCCAAAGTGGCAGACAGAGTAGTTTGACTTGCTGCTTTTGTGAACTACTTTGGAGGGTGGATTTTTTTAAGTGCTTACAAAATAAATAATTATTATGGTTAAATTACATTATTGTACAGAAATATACTTTTACAGACTTTTTTGTGTCTTTTTTTTTTTTCATCTCTCAGAATTCAGACACCAACACACATCCAGCAGGTCAGACTCACCCAGCAGCATCTGTACAGATGTTCCCTCCATCCTGCAGCTGGCTGAAATGAGATCAGCAGCAGTTTGACAGAAATTAAAATAGTCCTACTTCCTCTTTCTGTATGTGTCAGAGGGTCAGTGTGCTTTTCTCTGTAGTGGCTACCAGGCAACACTTTTTTTCTTAAAAGTGCTCATGCACATTAAAGCATGTTCAGTGGTAAATGGACTGGTTCTTATACAGCACTACTTTACCTCAGTCCTTAAAGTACTTTGCACAATTGTCTCATTCACCCATCACTTTTTTCTTAGTACTTCTGATCTAACGTTCACACTCCTCTGGATATATCATTGTAACACAAATATTAAATTACATCATTTAACAGCTTCATTAAACTTTTGTTCTGTCAGTTACACTTTTTGTTTCATATTTACCAACATCTTTTGTATTATTTTCTTTTTTAAGTAATTCTGAAACGTGAGCTAAAGTTAAACTGAAACTGGACTTAGGAGAGTGAAGTGAAGCTAAATAACTCTGACTGCACTGTCATTGGGTTTTTGCCTCTGCTGGAAGTGACATCATATCCAGAAAAACAGGACTCCTCTTTATAATTTGATCTGTGTGTGAATTCCTTCAAGATCCCAACAGCAAGAACAAACAATTTTATATATATTTATATGAGTGGGGATGGTTCATTGCCCTAGGGCGTCCCAAGCTGGTGGTATAAACTACTCAGGAGTCTCCTGCATCATCCACTAGGACTTTCTACTCATGCTGTTGGAGACAGTTTGCCTCACACCTGTTTCACACCTGCAGGTCCAGGAGAACACAGAGAGGTTGGAGAGGTCAACAAAGGGAATGTTTTTGTACTGTTTTATCTTTGGTGTTGTTGCTGCTATTTGTCTTGTCAAACCCCAAACTCAGGGTGCAGGGGACTGAACCACTCTGACCGCTCTGGGTGAAGTTTAAGAGACAGCTGAACTGTGAGTCTGTGCTGAATTTCTTTATGCTTTTGTGTTGAATGACAGACAAGCATCAAGCTGCAGAGGCTAAAGACATTTTAAAGTGGTACTCAAGAGAATCAGACAGTCGACAATTTGTGGCAGCATCTGTTCCAGGCTTTCTGGAAGTCTATTAACCAATGTCCAAAGAAGTTTTCTTTGAGCATTGGCTACTTTTTCACTCTTTGTAGCTGACTATTTTCAGAGGAACATTTGTTGTTTGTTAAAGCACTGACCTATGAATCATTCGAGCATTTAAAAGGCACATAACTCCTCAGAAAAAACAAAAAACAGGAGACCTGAACTTTCTTGGCCTTTTGACAGTTTTTGTCCATGCATAGGCATGACAGCACACCCAGCATGGGCATATTACTGGTGTCTATTGGGAGCAGGCAGAAGTAAAGCAGGAGAGCTTTACAGAACTGTAGTTATGCAAGTGACCACATGGAGACACTATTGTAGTATGTTTAAATGTAAAACCATGTTTGTAGCATTTAGCGTGAGGAAGAAGACAACAGCATGCTTCTAAAGATGTTGTTGATTAGACTTTGTAGAAACTGTTTTTTACTCATCACCTACCTGATTACTGATACAGCATAAACAATACTTATTGTGAATTTTTAAACTTTTCTTAATTGTAACTAAACTGTATGTAATGCTCCTTTTCACAGTTAATATGAGTGCAAAACATTTCTCAGCATAAAGTCTATCAACTGACCAAAACATTCTTTCTGTAACTTTTGAGTGACGACTCACAAAGTTGACTTCATGTTTAATCTGATGTTGTCATGTGAAAATGACTTAATGCTGACACATGTTAGAAAGAAATCTGGATTTCTTGCATTGAATTAATGTATTAATTGGTAATTTGCAAAATATAAACTGTATTTAGATGGTGGCAAAAATATCAAATTAATGTTTAGAAGTTGTGTTGAATTCTAGGAAAAAACAGCTTTGAAAATGAAACAATATTAATGTGCAGATTTAGGTCCACTATATATTGCTTAAATTAAAAATATATATATATATACCAAAAATGTAATTAAAAGAAAAATGCTTGATTTGTAAAACTGGTTTTACTTACTTGAATGAATAGACTCTCAGTAAATATAAGATTCATCTGCTAAGAGAGACTTAAAGTCACTTAAAAAATATGTTTCCATGTTCTTTGTTTGGATGGGTCTTATTAATTTGATATGATAGCATGTGTGGCCATAACTTTCCATTAAACAATAAAATAAAAATGTGCATGTATTTGAATTTTAAAACTACATTTTGAAACACTTCATTGATAAGCTATTAAAACCAGATTTACACACTGAGATACACACTAGTGCTGTGCCATACTTCAAATTCTGATATAGATTTGACACCAAGTAAATACGGGGCCAGTATTTCCAATACTGATAATGATGCTTTTAACATATAGAGGCAGCTTATACAGCGGAGAGCAGTGTGTGATTCATGAGCTGTACTGTTATGTGAAAGTTGAGAAGCCACAGCAGGTGGACACAGAAGAGAGAAAGGAGGCTAAATTAGAGTACTCTCAAGGACTCATTTAAATTCTGTGCATCATCAAAATGAAAGTGAAAGTTTCCACGTGTCCAAGAGACATTTGTGTCCCTGATGATAAGGAAAAATGTCTGGAACAGTGGGAGCCCTAATCATATTATTTTACAGTATTGCAGAGGTATCACAATCTGGTGAGTGTTTATATCTACATTCTGTTACTATTTGACTTGGCACATATATTCCACCCATCATTTTCTTACCTGCGTGTCCAGCTCAGTGTCTCAGGAGGACTGATTCACTGAGTCAGAGGCGAGCTGCAGTCTGTGTTACTGTCAGTGCTGTGGTAGACCCAATGTAAATTGTGTTTGTTTTTCCTTTTAAAAGAATCAGAATATTGATGTGAGTTAAGTGTGTCAGCTATTTCTGTGGCAAATTCCTCTTCGGGTTGTAACACACAGGCTAAAGATGAAAGATGCTTTATTGTCATTTCCACATGTAAAATGTGTTGAGAAGAAAAACAGCCCTCTGTGCTGGTTGTATTTAGATGGTGGAAAGATAATGAAAGAGTGAAAGATAATAGATAAGATAATATCTATTAAGATAATAATACCAGTGAAATTAAACAGTTAGCAGATGAAAGAAATAAGCTAATAAAATTAATCTAAAAAGTGGAAAATTTCACTGATTTTAAATAGCAATAGCATTTAGGGTAGTGTTTGCAATACAGTAATGTCCAGTTTGAAGGAAGGTTTTGTACTGTAGGGCTGAAGCGTCTCACAGCACCCAGAAACAATCCATTATGCAGTGCAGCCTGTGCAAGTTTGCTGGGCGTGTACACTTCTCATTATGCTGAATGCTTATGTAGATGTCACTGCTGGTGGGGAAGATGATGACCAATGGCACTTTGGAAAAGAAGTTTAAGCCACTGCGGTGGCTTTTAATCTGAAACTAGCAGCTTCTATGCTGCTCTGTGATTTTGCCACTGGGGATTCTGTCATCAGGACAGGATCTGTAAAAAATGTCCACTTGAAACTGGTCTCATTCTCTCTATGTCTCAGTGTCTTTGTGTGTCTTTGTTTTTAATAGAACTGCAGAAGTCTGTTCCACTGATAACAAATTCAGAAAGTCATTAAACCAGTTCTCTATATTGAAATCCTCTACATTACTTGCTCTCAGCTTGGCCGATGGTAATACCATCGTCCTGGGTTTTGACCCCATGTTTTGAATTTGTTTGCTCTTGTTCTTAGTTCACTGAGTGTTGTTTCCTTTCATGTCCAGTTTGTCTTAGTCTTGTTTCTGTGTGTCTTCTCCAGCATCTCCTTTGTTAGTTTTCTGTGCCTCACTGTGAACTCTGTCTCTCCATGTTTATTCGCCTGTTTTCCCAATCGTGTCTCGGTGTGGTTTCTCTCACCCTCTCTGTCCCGTGCCCTCTCATCCTTGTTTCTCTGTCTTCCTAGTCTTGTCTCTGTCTTCTCCCTCTGTTCCCTGTATTTACTCAGTCTGGGTCTCAGTGTGAGTTTCTCGTGTTTCCCGTGTTATTCTGACAGTCTCTTGTCCTGTGTGCATCTTGTTCAGTTTTGCTTTCCCTGGCTCGTCAGTTAGATTATGTCCAGCCGTGTTTCCCAGGTGTTTCCTCTCTGCCCTGATTCCCTGTGGTGTATATATTGTCTGTGTCTCCTGTCCATTGTCATGATCTCCCTCCCTCCCTGGCTGGTGTTACCTGTTAGTCTAGACTTGCAGTATAACTGCTGTTATAAGGTCTTAGCAGCCTTCCTATATAAGCAATGCTCAGCTCTACAAGTCAATAATAGAAATTTAACGTGAACTCTGAATTTCAATGGAAGTCATTAAAGGAAAGCTACAATAAGAGCGATGTGTTCGAGCCCTCTAGTTGTTGCTGTTGACTCTTTTGCAGCGTTCTGGCACATTTGAAGACAGGCTAGGGAGGACTTACTGCAACTGTCATTGAAATGACTGAATAATAGTAAAGGTTGGATTTTTGTGATGTTTCATAGGAGAAGGAAACAAGTTTGGATGAGCTTATTAACCCATAACTGATCTATATTTGAATGTGTGATCAAGCAGCATTGTAACTCATTCACTTTTTAAAAACAAATCGTACACTTGTCTCTCCCTTCATGTATCTTTCTGACTCGTTTTGAGTTTTTGATTCAGGAAACACTTGATGCTGTTTCCTTTGGTATCAATGAATTGAATTGCTTAGTGTTGTTTTAAATCTCCTTCAGTCCACGTGAACCTCACAGCCACTGTCGGACAGAACGTCACTCTGCCATGTCGAGCTCCAAACAACAAGGTGATCGGAGTTGTAGAGTGGAACAGAGCTGACCTGGAGGATCAGTATGTGTTTTTGTTCCTGGATGATCATACTGATGCAGCCAATCAGCATCCATCTTTTAAGGGCCGGGTGGATCTGCAGGACAGACAGATGAAGGATGGAAATGTGTCTTTGATTCTGAACAATGTGAACATTAATGACACTGGAACATACGAGTGTCGTATCAAGACAGGAACAAATCGCAAGAGGAGAGCTCATCTGAAGACCGACCCCATCAGCATCATCTACCTGAGTGTTGTTGATCCTCCAGGTGAGTGAGTAGCATTGAGTCGGTGTGTGATCAGAGGTGAAGCTGCTTCCTGGCTGCTGATGTTTCTTCTAGGTTCGGGCACCCAGGGTTGACTCTCCATTGTCTGGATTCACTTAACCTAATACTGTTAAGTTAACCCAGAGTTTCCTCACTTATTCACATGAAAGACGTCAGTGAAGATGTGGCACTTTCAGATGATTTTGAACCAAAATTTAGAACATAACCTGCTCCTGATAGTTTTAGTTTTTATTCTCTGAGCTGCAGACGTGGTGCTGTTTAACTTAGTCTACATAAAAATTTACAAGACACAACAGATATAAAATCAGCAAGTACATGTAGATGTAATGTTTGTGGATCATATATTATTGCTTATAGAAAGATACAATTACTGCAACATTGCGTGCTGTGAATAAAGTAATAAAAAGGGAAATGTAATGCCTTTAGATCCTCCTGCTCTCCTTGCATAGGTTCAGGTGATCTTCCAGGAATGGTGATGCAATTTTTGGAATTACTGATTGGTCAGTAAGCGGTGATTTTGTATGAATTTGTTCTTTTCTTCACTCATCACCTACATGACAGCTGACATGCCTGTTTCTCACCTGCAGGTCAGCCAGGAGGAACTGCTGGACGGACAGTTGGTCTGTCGGTGTTTGCATTCTTGTTGCTGTTCTACGTTTGAATTTAAAAAAATTTAAAAAATAGAAAACATCCTCTTGGTGGTAAGTTACAAGTTCAAATGTTTCACGTCTGTAAATGTCCTGCTGGTGTGATCATGTCACCAAGCTGAATGACTGATCTGAGGACGGAAGAATTTCCAGATTCAAAGCACATCGTGAATGTTCCCTGTGAACCTCAATAACTATAGAAAAGACATGTTGTTGAGGGTGTTAACAAAGTTTCAAGGATTTCTGCTCCCAACTGTGCAGAGAAATATATGTGACATCTGGATAAGGTTGGGTTCAGTGCTTTTCTTTGGCTTTATTTCGATGTATCTTCTGACTTTTGGCTTTCAAAATAAAACATCTAAACCATTATTCTCAAAACCTGTTTAGAAACTTTCCTCTAATTCTAAAAACTACTACATACACATGCTAATGTGTTGTTGGGTATATTCATGCTGTTTGCAGACATATGTACTTAATCGATCTGTAAGTTAAAAATAGTAGTGGTACAGCCTGCTTATAGAAATAAATAGAAGATAAATATGATTGTATGTTTACTATTATTATATGTACTTTATACATATATACTTACATAATTTTAGTGAATTTGCAGCCAATCTGAATCATATATTCAAATGGCATCTTAATGTATCAGCTATATGAGCATAAAGTTTTGTAGCCCAACAGAAGATTGTGTGATTTACCCCAAATAAAAACCTTCCTAACTACCCCGAATGATTCTGCAATCTGATTATTTCAAGGCTGGAACGTGGATCTTTCAAACTAAGATCTGAGTGTGGGAGAAACCTGAGAGGGACATAGGAGGGGCTACATTAGAGTACCTTCAATGGTATCCATAAAGGATGCCTACTTACAGACTCTCTGTCTCCCACTGTCTATTTCCCTGTCTGCAACAGAGGCGTCCCCACAATTTAATGACTCGAAGTGCCATAGGAGGTGAACACGAGGCTTAATCAGGGTGCCGTCATTGGCTGACATCAGATCAAGAATCTGTGCGTATAGCCTGGAAACTAAAGTGAAAGTGCAAGTGTCCCAGAAAGTCTTCTCTGTTGCATCTCTTGGAAGTGTCATGATGTCTGGAAAAATGGGACTGATGTTAATATTGATTTTTAATATTTTAGAGGCTTCTTCTTCTGGTGAGTTTTTAAATGTATCTCTGTTGCACTAGCATACAGAGAGAGATCAATGTAGACATATTATCTGCTATAAAGACAGTTATAGTTCATTGATTGTAAGTAAAGTAGCAGCAGCATTTAGAGTAGTGTGTACAACACAGTAAGATGCACTTTTAATGTCCAGTGTTCAGAAATATGAGTCTGTGTGTGTGTTTGTGTGTGCCGCACAGTGATGCAGGATGTGAGGACGCTTTCCTCAGCACATCTGTAGAAGATGTGCACTTCCCACCTCTCTCTCTCTCTCTGATGCTCTCACTCACTTACTGCATCACAGGAATTTCTAGGGAGTTTTTCTTGACTGTGATGGCAGAAAGATGACCAAGGATTTAACATGAATGCTTTTTAAAATGAATTATCCAAACAGAACTGGGATGTGGTTTGTAAGGAGTTGGATATTAATAAAGTATTTGATGTATCCTTCAAGATAATAAAAACATATGAAAATGATTGTTCTTTAAGGCAGTGCAGTTGTGGTCAAACAGAAACAGAAAGAAAAAGATTCCTTGCAGATGTAGCAGGATGATTTAAGCCTGCTCTCAATTTCCATGAAGGAAAGCATTCTGTGTGTGTCCGAGTTCAAGATAGCTACAAAGCTTTCTTTGTTATGAATGAGCGATACATATTTTTAGTAAACATTTGAACATAGCACAACACAAAGTCACTGACTAGGTTTGCAAGCAGTGCAGACAAGATGGAGGTTTAAACTGAAAGTTAGTCCTTTGTTTTGGTGGCTGTACAAAACACAAAGTAATGAAAGAAGAGATGAACTGGAAACCCTAACAAAAGCCTAAACTGGGAAAAGCTAACCAAAAGCCCATGAGAAACATAGAAAACAATGAAAAAACCTGAAAACCAGGAACGAGGAACCTGAGACATGGAAATACCAAGGAAACACAGAAGAAAAGCAGGGGGATGATGAACTCGGGGTGATACCCAGGAGAAACACTGAGGATGACAAGCAGAGGTGACACAGAGGGTGAGGTGCAGACAAAGGCAAAAACACACAATAAAAACACAAAGAGGGAAATGAGGAAATGGCACACAGGGTGGAGACACAGCAGAAGCTAATTAGACATAATGAGACAAAGAAGAAGCAAAACAGAACACTGAACATGGGACGCGAGACTCTCCAAAGTAAAACAGGAAGCAACACGAACATCAACCCAGAAACACTAGAAATCCAAAAAATAGCCAGAAACTAACTAAACTGAGAAACATTAATATTCACAAAACATAAACATGGAGTCACTAGACCCTGGACCATGACACTCTCGTAGAGGATATAAAGTCAGAAAGATACATGTATTGAAGCGACAAGGACCAGGCTAATCTAGCACACGTAGAGCTGCTGCCAAAAACGACATACAAGCAGAGCTCAGCAGCCAGAGCAACAGATTTTGAATCCTTTGCTCTTAGTTGGCGGTGAGCACAGTGCATGCTGCGTCCGTTGTGAAAGGGTCTTCATGTTTCACAGTGTGACTCAAAGGTCTCAAGTCAGCCTTGACTTTGTGTCACAACTAAAGTAATAATTGGACTTTATAATTCCCAGAGGGAATCTATGTTGCTATAGAATTTCACTTAAAATATATATTAAAATGGAAAATTCTCTATAAAAATACATCAACAAATGAAAGATTTAAATATAATGAAACAACCCATAGTTTAAAGCAATAATATGTGCAGTATAGACAAAATAGTACAAGTGAAAATGGTACAGATGTGATAAAGAGGTGTTATAAAGTTTGATTATCACAGGGAGGTTTCACAGGTAGTCGTTGAATGGGACTTTTGTTTTGATTGGCTTCAAACAATTTCCCCTAGGGATCAATAAAGTATTCTGATTATGGTTTTAGGGTGAATTCTGGCTTTTCACTTAAAAATATATCTTTCAACAGCTACTGAAAACTGTTGAGTAACTTTCCTGTAATTGTTTAGACAGAGAATGCTGTTCAGGTAATAACATCATTTTTCATGGCTAACGTTAACTGATCTTTAACAAGAACAGCTTCCAAAGCAAACTCACCTTGCTTTGCACATAACTCCTGTACTCGGATAGTAAGGGAAATATCATTGGCATACAACAAAACACTGGAGTGAGTCATACAACTTATTACCTAAATTGTTTAAACATATTGTAAACAGCATAAGAGAAAGAGCATCACCTTGATTGACAACAAAGGAAGTCTTAAAAAGTTTCTTTTCTTCATCTCGACGTAGTGTTTTCAGTGAGAGAAACACAAAGGGAACCTGTTTGTGAGTAAATTTATTTCAGATTGCTATAACACTGCACACATCCTCAGTCTTGGAGATGTCTTGGAGACTGAAGATGTCACTTGGATGAGTGACAAAACGTCTCTGCCACCTAAAATGTTACATCCAGATGAACAGAATCAACTTTTTGGGATTTCCCTACCTGGATGATTGCAAATGCATCAAGACAAAGAAAATATTAAACGAGCCAGCTTTCATATTACTGATATGCAAACCAGCAACCTGATGACAGCTAAAAGAAGTGAGTGCTTTAGGCTCCATAACAATGTTCTGTGTTCATATAATCTTACAATACAAGACATACTCAACTGTACAACCTATCTTTTGAATGCAACATTCTGACTGTATTCTGTGACCTTGGCAGAAGATAACTATGCCTGTTATCCTTCTTTGTCAAATGCCATGCAAACTGCTGCCATACTCTGTACTGTTGGTTGCTCCTTTTTTCAATGGCAAATTAAAACCTCACAAAGAGAACCTTTTTGTGTGTAATTCAATTTATTTAGATAACACTGCATGTAAGAGAAATAAAATGGGTATTTCTGCATTGTATTGTACAGCAGGAAATTTTTCTGTAGGTCACTGCTAAAACATGACTATATTGTTGATATAGTAATGAAGAAAAAGTCAACGTCACTAGGGCAAGAGCACTGAATCACAGACAATTTTTTAATTCTTGTATCAAAGACACTGCCAGTAAACATTTCCATGTCTGTGTTTGGTCAAATGCTGCCAGCACCACCTCTTTCATGTGACCACGCTCATTCAGTAAGCTGCAGGAATGTCCTAAAGACATAAAGACCTGGATGGCCTCTAATTTTCTGCTTCTAATTTCAGATAAACTGAAATTATTGCCCCGAAAATCCTAGAAATATGGTATGTAATCAGATTTTCAATCTGGATTGCATTACCTTGGCCTCCAGTAACACTGTGAGGAACCTTGGTATAATTTTTGACCAAGATATGTCCTTTAATGCACATATTAAACAAATATGTAGGACTGTTTTCTTCCATCCTGAAAAAATACTTGGTTTATTTATTACCTTTCAGATCAACTAGTGTAAATCACTATTATTTGGCTATCCTGGCATGTACTTCATCCCTTAAGTGCTCACTAGCAACTTCTTTTCTAAAAATATATTATCTCCCCCTGCTGGTACTGAAATTTCTGCATGCAGTACTGAAACATGTCTATTATACACTTTGCTATGATATTGGGTTCCTAGGATAATTAATAATAGAATGGGAGACAGTTTGGATTTGGGGGACAGCCATCCACTGTTTAAGATTAACCTTAAAACTTTCCTTTTTGATAACGTGTAGTTAGGATTGGGTCATGTGACCCTGAGTCCTCCCTTAGTTACACTGCACTAGTCCCAGGGTGCTGGGGGCTTCCCATAATGCACTGAGCATTTCTTCATCACTCAGCCCTTTCCATTCACTATGTGTTTTTACACCACTTTTGCAAGTGCTTGCTGATAGAGGCTTCATCTGATTGTTGGGGTTTTGTCTTTAATATTGTCAGGTCCTTAAGGTACAGTATTCAATATAATTATGAAGGTACATGGGGTTTACACTGATCGTGTGCTGCTGTTTGTTATTATATCTATATGCACAACTATGTAGATGTGTTTATGACATAGATACACCAACTCAAGTTACTTTTTCTGCTTTTTAGAAAATGTTAGTTATTCCTTTTCTTATCTAACTTTATGTTTACGCAAGGCTTTTCGCTGCTTTACAAACCCCCATAGTGACGTATAATGATTCCAACACAACATTTGTGTCAACGTAACAAGATACCACACACATAACACAAATATGATAATGTGCAAATACACTGTGTACTCAAATGCATCATATGATATTCAAATAATGGATAAACTGACTATAGAAAGCTTTTCAAGCTTTCCTCCTTCCTCCTGATCCAACTGTTCAGCATCACTGCAGACACCACACCAAAGCATTGGTTAGTCTCTTGATCCACTCACTACTGAACACGACCCTGAGATACTCTCAAACACACTCTACTCCAAAGTTCCCTTTTAAATCTGTAATATGAATATCCTTGTAGTTTTCCTCTGTTCAGATTATTCTAAAAGAAGCGTCTCAGAGCTGATTAACATTTTAAGGGCTCAAGTGATGGCAATAGCCATCCAAGTCAAGGATGCTTGGCCGCAGAGTAAAATCCAAAAATTAAAATAGTTATCTTTAAGCTAGCAGCTGTTACACACAAAAGCTGGTAGCATAAGGAATACAGTAATCCAGACAACGAACAGGCAAAAGGCAAAGAAGGAAGAAACAGAAGAAGACCATTTATGAAGATAACAAAAATGACTGAAAAAAGAACAAAAACAAAAAAGTGTGGAGTGACGTAAAAACTAAGGTTAAAACCTAAGTTACAAATGAAAATCCTACAATTTTCCAACTACATAGCTCATATTGAATACCATTAATAACTAAAGCCTTTCATCTGTTAATGATAACCATTTTTTTTCTACGTCTGTTTCATTTGCATCACAATGTAAATACTTAGTGGAAACGTGATTTCTGAAGTCATGCAGGATTCTTGTTGTTCTATCAAATTAAATAAACAATGAAAATTCATATTCAATTCAACATACGCTGAATGCGATGTTGCCTTCTAAAAACTCTGTGTCTGTGAATTTCCTAAAGTTGCTCGTAATACTATCCTCTAATGCTAACATTAACATGCAATGTGTGTTTTTGCTATGGGAACAAACTCCAATCGAAACAGCGTTTGATGGGTTTTGACTTATTTCATGGTGATGTTTCATTGTGGTTCTTTCTACCATAGTTATACTGAAGAAACCTTCAGGTATTGATGATTGTAGAATTTAAAGTGACTCTGTTTCAGAATAGATTTAAGAGATTTCTTGCATATATTTTCCAAACACAAGGTAAAAGTTTAGATTCATTTTCCATTTAGACTGTATTTATTACAAACAAATGGATTACTGGAATAATAATCCACTGTTTTTGTTGGAGGGGGGGTTAACCCATTTCTCTGGTAAGACCTAAATAAACTTTAGTCTCCGTGTAGGCTTTGTGAGTACAATGAACTCTGCCTGGATGTTTTGGTTGTAGGGCCAAGGACAGCCCAGCTGTTTCTTGATACTGCAGAGATATTTGTTTTTTATCTGGAAAGTTGACGTAGGACAGAGTTTATGAAGTCCTGTGAAATATCTGAGAATATGAGAGTAGGCCTGTCGTAGTCTGTCTAATCACATGTTCTGTATTTCTCTGTATTTTTTCTAAAATCAACATGTTTTTTTTTTTAAACTCTTTTCAATTTTTCCTTTTCACTGCTTTAAATTAGAAACAGTGATTTCAAATGTTTCATTGTTATTGATTGTTTTTTTTCACACAGTTCATTGTTCCCCTGTGGTGTTGACCCACACAGTGCTGAATCAGCACTTCACATCAGGTAGCTCCACTGTGGACTCCACCTCCACCTCTTCTCTCCTCTGGGGTGTGAAGGATGCAAATAAAGAGAGAGAGACAGAGAGAGCAGCAGTTTGTCTCACACAGAGACACCAACAGATGAATTTGCCCATCTGCTACCTCCTCCTTCCTCCTCATCCTCCATCAGACCTGCAGAAGGTAAGAGAAGCTGCACACGCTACTATCTACTCTCATTTTAGCTTTTGGACCAAACAGCAGCACCACTCAGTGGATACATCCACAATTCAGAGCTCTGAGAGACAAAGGAAGACTAATAAATACATAACACTAAGAATGATAAATAATTATAAATAAGCTGATTTCCACATGGGGACCTGTAGCACTATATTTCAGTTATGATATTCATTAGTGTGAATATTTTTTTAAAAAGGACATATTTCTATTTGTCTTTATTCTCTGAGGGTGAAGGTTTCAAACCTTGGTGTTGGATTATGTAACTCCGCTCAGTCTCTATCTCTAGTGCTGTAAGAGTAAAACTCTCTGGACTCGAGATGGGTAGAGCTCAGACGTGGTTTATTCCCCTCTTTGCAATAACATGGGATATGAATAACCATGGGTTTCAGGCAACAGCATTCCGCCCAAACACAGCAAAAGCTTCCTTGCTACTAACAGGATAATTCGATGATCGTATAGTGGAACTCTTAGTTTTCTTAAAATAAATAAAAACCAAATATTGATTGAAAAATAAAATGGCAACAAAACTTATTACGGAAAATAAAATAAAAATATTACTGCATTGTGGTTTTGGTAAAAAAAGAGAAATTAATTCACTTAAATGCACATTCATGTGAAAATAAATAAACTTCCAGACCAAAGCCAAAATTTCCTTTCACGTACAATATTAAATGGAACAATGCTGCCATCTACTGGGCAAAACTTAATAAGCAGTGTTTCTTAACAGAGTTAGTCTGCCGCTCAATCAAATACATGTTTCAAAATACACATACCTGCAATAACATGGGATATGAATAACCATGGGTTTCAGGCAACAGCATTCCGCCCAAACTATCAAGAGAAGTTTCAAATATTAGACACGACAATCTCCTCTAGCTGTTAGCCGCTAGCTCAACGTGTCCACCTTTCCCAACGTCCAACCCATTAATTGGAAAACAAGATCATAAAACTAAAATCTACTCAGATGCTACTGTATGGACAGTTCATGCTGTTAATGTACTGTCATGTTAACCTCAATGAGGATCTTCAAATATGTTTTAAACTCATGTTCAGACATGGCAGACTGGGAAAGAACTTACCACAGCAAAAGCTTCCTTGCTACTAACGGGATAAGCTTAGGGAAAACCGGTTTACCAGTAGCAGACTTCCGCTGTGGATTTTCAAAATAAAAGTTTCAAAACAAACCCATGGTTACGATCCCAAGTTTAACAGGAATTTAACAACAACAAAACTATATTCATTCTTTTACATCGTTACATTATAAAAATAAACGTGGAAACATTTCCAGTAAGCTTCTAGTTTGGAGATTAGATTTGTCAAATGTCTGTGTGAAGAATCAGATTTGACAGATGAGTGCAGGAGCAGCAAGATGTTCGAACAACAACTTAAATCCATTTCTGTTTGTTTAACAGCCTCACTATTAACACACAAACTCTGTGTCTGTTGTGATTTTCCCCCACGTTACCTACAGTATACAAAACTGATCACCTGGGATGTTGTACCAAAGGCGGTTCATGACTTAAAAGAGCTAAAGCACTATGGCAAAGATGTAATCTTGTACTAAATTACAGATTAGAGATTAAAAGCTGTGATGAAATCACTGCCTACTGACCAATCAGTTCTCTGGAATATTATGTTATTATTCCTGGAAGAGGTTTAAGGGTTAGAGACATTTCCATGTCTGTGATTGGTCACATGCTGCCAGCACCACCCCTTTCATGTCAATCCTGGACTAACTTATGAAATAACCACATTTGTGTGAACACTTAACTTGATTTCCAGTGAAGTTCTCAAAATCAGAGCATTTTCAGTCCCAACTCTGCACAGCCCCTGGCCATATCTGTCACATTTCTGAGGTCTGTATGGAGCTGTAAGGCTGTAAGGCTGTTGATGTCACAGTAGCATGTCCCTGAAAAAGATGCATCAAAGGTAAAAGTGGTCATCAAGCTGAAAAAGTCCTCTAGTAGCCTGTATAAGTCTAAAGTCAGTCCACAGTTACCCACCGACTAAGCAGAGTGCAGCATCAGTGGTTGCTAAAAAACAGAAGTTTGAGTTTGTTGAGGTCATGGAGCAAGACTTTTAGAGGGAGTGAGTTGGTGTACAAGATTTTCATAATGTATTTTTCACTAATTTTCATTTCAGTCTCTTTTAAAGAAACACTTTCACGTTTACAATTTAATATCACATACATGGGTGGCTGTAGCTCAGGCGGTAGAGCAAGTCATCTACTGATTGGATGGTTGGTGGTTTGATTCCTGGCTTCCCCTAGTCTGCATGCCAAATATCCTTGGGCAAGATATTAACCCCAAATTGCTCTCCGATGCATCCATCGGAGTATGAATATGTGTGAATGTTACTTAGAAAGCACTTAGAACAATGGGTGAATGCACAAGTAAAGCACTTTGAGTGCTCAGAAGAGTAGAAAAGAAAAGCGATATATAAGAACCAGTCCATTTACCATAGACTCAGCTTCATTTTTCACGTAGTCAGCAATTTTCTGTCCATTCAGAAATGTCGCAACTGTGTGGCTTTCAGGTCTCTGTCAGCTGATTGGCCTCCTTTAAGATGCTCCACCTCCTGTTCATCCTGTCTGTTCTGATTGGAGTGTCAGGTAAACACACACCTGGAAGCCATTTTAAGCGTTTCCTCACATCACTTTAGTGCAGGGGTGTCCAATTCCACTCCTCAAGGGCCGGCGTCCTGCTTGTTTTAGCAGGATGCCAGGCCTCCTCAACATATCTTGAAGTTCTCCAGAGGCCTGGTAATGAACTAATCAGGTATGTTGACCCAGGGTGATATCTAAAACCTGCAGGACACTGGCCCTTGAGGGCTGGAGTTGGACACCCCTACTTCAGTGGAAGCAACACAATCATAGCACAAACACCCTGAGCAAAAAAGAGCAGGAAGATTTAAAATGTTAAATGGAAGGATGCTTTAATAACCTAACAAATATTGTGCATCTTTGTTTTTAAGGTTTGCTAACTTGTAGTATAAACTGTAAATTCATGATGTTGATTTTTTAATAACAAACACCGTTTTATCCACTCATGATGTTACTGTTTGAACCTGCTGCGCTCCCTGTTTGTCCAAACAACTAACTAAGACTAAAGCTCACAGCACTCATGTGCCTCCATATCTTCAGGAGCTTGGCAGATAATCACTGGTTCTTCAGTGCTGGACATCAGCTCATGTCCAATCACTTATTATGGACAGAAGTACGAGCAAATCTATGTGAGTATCCTGATGTTTTTAGTATCGCCTCGATAGATTTTCTAGCAGAAGGACATATTTGTTCAAGAATTATTTTATATTATTGTTTTATCAGTTAGAAAATAATGAAACAAAAACTTCTCACAGAAAAAGGAGCTCAAACATGAAGAAAAAAATTAAACCTCATGAAGGAGGCTTAAACTTTTGACTCTTTCTTATCTCATTGAGGCGGCCGTTTTGATGTGATGCCTGTGAGGAAACCCCATGCATACTCTCATTATTAACGGGTTAAATATGTATTTTATGCTTGTCTTTCTATATTTTATTTATTTCTATCTTAATATTAAGCAGCCAATTTGGCACTCAATTAAATATATAAAAAATGTTTTCATCTTTGTAACAGTGGAATCAATATATTAAGATTGATCCCCTGGGTCTGACTGGATCTATGGTACATAGAAGGCACATCATAATCCCTCCATCTATGCTGCAGTTTTTGCCGTTATCAGAGCGATAACCATTTTTGCTAGTATGGCAGGGTGTAGGTTGTAGCTGGGCTGGGCCGGAGGGGTGGAGCAGTGGGTTCAGGGTGTGATTATTGGAGAGGCTGACCAGGGGTCCGTTCTTCGTACCTCGCTAAGTAAGTTAGCTGGATTTGATTGTTGACGATTTCGCGTGATCTTGGATCGTTCGGTTCTCTGAAGCTCATCCGGGACTTGCTGTCATAGCAACAGATCCGTAAGCGTAAACCTGCTCGGGAGCAGGTTTACTTTATGTAAACAGGATTAGATCGCGGCCACTCAGGTATGTCCGCTGCATTTATACGAAAGCAACAGCGATATTTCGCCACTGTTTTTCCATAAATAAATATTATCAATGTAACTAAAGATAATGCAGTATTTGATTCTTATATTGATTTCATACAGATACATACAGGTCATTTCCGAAAAAAAGGGAAATGTACTATTAATCATTCTATTACATGTATTTGATTATTTCAGATGTAATTCATATTGTAGAGTAGTAATAGTAAATTACTTCGTGTAATCAAGATGAGAGACCACGGCTATAAAAGCGATAAATAATTAAATAATTTAAAAAAAAGATATATATATATGTATCTCAACTTACTGTGCATGCTTCAGTCACCCCTTGCATGGGAACGGGTAAAAGTGATGGAGTGTTATGTCAAACTACACACAAAAAACCCCACAATGTCAATAAATGTCACAGTACAAAAAGCATTTTAATTAAGGCAACAACCAAATATTTTACATTGTACAAATAGAATTATGAGCTCATTTACCAGTTATGAAGGTGCTGCTGCTACTGCACCCCGGCTGCTGGTCTAAGGAAGAGCTGCCCCCAGGGATGCCCTCAACAATGGGTCTGGTGGCATTCAACCCTAGGGCCAGCTCCTCTGCCGGGGTGTGACGAGGGGGTGCAGGACCACCACCTGTCTTTATTTGCTCTGCCCTTTTCTTGGTTGCTGTTATAAACACACAAACAGATTATTTCAGGGTCTCTTGTCATAGACTAAAAGCAATATAAGTGATAAATATTACCATTCTGTGGAATATTCTTATATTTCACTTTTACTTGTTCCCATGTTCTAGTGGGTCCTGTAGTGGCTCTAATGTGAAAGAGGATATAATGTAATATAATATAATAAATTACTTACGAGTTTAATTTGTCAGCAACTTTCTGCCAGCCCTCTCTCCTTGCTTTTGCAGCCTTTGCAGTGTTCCCTTGCGTTTTAATTAAACTCTGAAACTCCTGAAATCCGTCAATCAAGAGTTCTTGCTCTGCTGCCGTAAAATACTGAGCGCGCTCCTTCGACATTTTCGCCGACCAATCAAAGGGTTGCCGATCAATGTTTCTACTATCGATGCGTAGCCCCTTTTCAGCCACCCAGTGATCTCACATTACTTCATCCAGCTATACCAGGGGTCTGCAACCTTTAACACCCAAAGAGCCACTTGGACCCGGTTTCCACGCAAAAGAAAACACTGGGAGCCGCAAATACTTTTTGAAATCTAAAATGAAGATAACACTGTATATATTGTTTTTTACCTTTGTGCTTTGTGTGAACATCTAAAGTAAGTAAGTAAAGTTTATTTATTAAACGCTTTTCACAGACAGGCAGTCACAAAGCGCTGTACACAAATATTAAAATAAACAATGCAATCAATAGACATTATACACAATGTAAAAGATCAAATGTAACTAATGTAAAGAATATAAAATACGTAGATCGACAAAAGGCTTGTTTGAACAGAAAGGTTTTTAACTGCTTTTTAAAAGAATCCACAGAGCAACTAAGGTGTGTTGCTTATGTAATCCATGAAGTGCTACGGAGAAAATTACATTTTATTTATGTAATTAACACATTTTGAACTCTTAAATATAACAAAAGGTAAGAGACCCAGCTGAACTAAAATGATCCATGTAGCAAACAAAAATTGTTGTTAGCCGCCACCCTTTTAAAAAGTAATTGGAAAAAAAGCACTATGCCGCTAAAAAAAAAAAAAGATATTTGCAAAATTCTGCCTAAATATCTATTTTACCTTGTTAATGTGTGTGGCGGGGCGTGGTCTGCAGTGCCACTGCATGGGAGTCGGACGCACCTGAGCGGCACCCGCAATCGCGCCTCGCCGCCTTAAAGTCTGTGCTCTCTCTGCTGTTGTGTTGTCGGGCTGTGAGCTGAAAAGCTACAGCCGGCTGTATGCGTACAGCAACTGTGTGTGAAAAGTGGTCAATAAAGAGATGCTGAAAAGCATGTCCATGTAAACATCGTCGGGTCTGCCGTGATATGTTTACAATGAGACTTCTGGTCCCGAACCTCTGCGCACAGCGTCTGCATATCGGGGCTTTCATCTTCATGCAGGACTGTAAGCTGTCATCTGTGAAGCGTGAGCGGTGTTTGTTTTTAACATAGTTCACGGTGGAGAACAGCTGCTGACATAATGTGGATCCGAAGATCCATAATTGGCCTACCTGGGGCTGAAAGTCTCGATAAATGCACGGCGTTTCGGCGGGTACACCGGCTTCCGCGAGTGTGACGCTTATTTTGAGCGATGAAAAAAATATAAAAATAAAATTATATCTTATTATTTCAAAATCACAATAATCTTCCAATTTAGAACTACAAGTTAAAAAAAAGAAAAAAAAGAACTACACACAAATAAAATGGACTTCAGCGAAATACTTCTTCTATTTTCCCAAACCACCCGGAGCCGCAAAATAAGGACTAAAGAGCCGCATGCGGCTCCGGAGCCGCGGGTTGCCGACCCCTGAGCTATACTAATCGTCAACAACAGGTGTGTTCGGAGAACCGGAATAGCGAGCTCATAGTTAGCGCGATGATTTGATCTTGGATGTGTCATTTGATCTTGGATGTAGTAAGCGAGGTACGAAGAACAGGCCCCTGCACAGCAGGTCTTCATCATCTAATCATGCCTCCCCTAATTAAGTAGGATGCCAGGACCTGACAAGAGCTCTGCGTCATGCTGAGCTAGAGGAGGCAACTAGTGGGTTTGTAGAAAAGACGTAGTATCACTGATTAGTTGTGTCTTTGACTTCTAACAGGTCGCCTTCATGAGTGAAAACATTGCGTTCTGCTTCGACAACTTTTTCAACCCTGAAACTGGAGGTGATTGTCTTGTGGGGACTGCACCTGACTTGGACAGCACTGAGTTTTGGATAAATGAACCCAATGTTGAAATCCAAAAGCTGATTTATGACAATGTAGCAACAATTCAGAACAGGATGGAATGCTATGTGTTGTTTATCATGGAGCTCAACGGGAAAAATGTGAGTTTTCCTCTCAGACTTTAACCTGAGGTGTGTCTGAATCCATTGTTTTAGACCAAATTAACTGTGTAAGAACAAAAAATAAAATTTGACATGATTTTTTTTTTTTTTATCATATTAAACATTGGTGAACACTTTCAGAATTCCTAATAGTGTCTGAATCTTCTCTGTTTACTTTACAGTATGGTTTGGTTCCAGTTAATTTTGGGACACAAACGACTTTGATTGTGGAAATATTGGCATTTGGTTCAGTGGTGAGTTTCTGCATGTGACAGACAATAAATAACATGTTAAGATATTGACAAAAACAAAAAACAACAAGAACATCAACAGAAAAACCACAAACACACACATTAAAAAAAATCTGTAGTAGACATAAGTTTCCATATCAGTAAGGATCATTCAGACATGTTTATTTCATAAGTAAATAACGATTTTTATCCATTTTATTGTCTGAAATCAGTTGTCATTACTCTGTGATTGTAACATTGTTTGTGTTTATTTCTAGGTGTTTGAGGCTCAGGTTGGTGGTATCACAATTGATATATTGGCTGTTTTGTTTGATCCCAACAATCGTCAGTATCAAAGATTCTTTGACATCAGTGGATGCAGACATGCTGGTTGGTGAATCTCAGGCTTCAAAACTTGACCCATGTGTTATGTATTTCAATGTTACCATGATGTTTCTGTCAGTTGTTATTAAACTAGTAAGTGATCTTTGAGTTTTTAAACTAAACTAAACCCTCATTTCAGGTGGTTTGTATGAATACGGTGCAGTGCTGAGCTCAGATCTGAAAACCTGCTCTATTCTCACCTGTTCTGACACTGCAGCTCTGCAGATTTCTGGCTGTGGCCCTCTGGAGCGTTGTGAAGGCAACGGCATGTAAATATATCTCTGAGTCTGTGTTTGTGATTTGGTGCTATATTAAGAACATTTAATTGTTTTCAATTAATGAATATGTATAAAATGTCTCTTCCCCACTGGTGTGGTGTTCAGCAGCACCTCGTGATATTTTCTCATTCTTGTTTGTTTCCTTCTTTCCACCAGCTGCATGTTGAACTCCACCTGCACTGTGACTGGCCCCACTGTCATTGACTTCCACGGCCAGGTTAACACTGTTGAGGATCGGTGTTCATATTCTCTGGTCTTGACTCCATCAGTCCCAGACTTCCATGTTCTGGGGAACTTCCAGGAACGTCGACGTAAAGACGTGACCTTTTTGGACAGTGTGACATTGGTTCTGGACAGGCCCAGCATTAAAATTCATCTGGAACAAGGTGGGAGAGTTCGGGTAAGCTACCTCCACCCACAGTTTAGTCAGTGCAGTCTAATAATAGTTGCTGCGAAATCAACCTGTTGTGTGTTTGAGATGTTTCACTCACTATTTCCTACACTTTGCTTGTTATCCAGCTGGACAACACAATCCTGACCCTCAATAGTTCACCTCAGCTGGTTCACAATGTGGAGCTCTCTAAAGACCGAACTGGAGTCACTGCCAAGTTGTCGCTCTCATACTCCACCATCTCTGTCTTCTTTGACGGCTACACTGCACAGATCCACTTAGAAGGTACTGAAAATAAAATGTTTTATTCACAATGGGGAATGTAAGGGGTACATGTAATGTAAAAAAATCCCTCCTTTCTGTTGATTTATCTGCTAACGGTTGCTCGGTCACCTGTTTCCCTGCTACATCCTTTCTGTCATGAATTGACTGTTGACTGGTGTAGCTCATTGCCTTTATTGGGAACATGTAGGTAAAGGGTAAAAAATGTATTTTCAGGTATGCAATAAAATAAGCAAGCAAAAAAACCCAACAAACTACAAAACAGTCAACGTCCATCCATCCATCCATCCATCCGTTCATCCCTCCCTCCCTCCATCCATCCCTCCCTCCCTCCCTCTGCTTAGCTGGTTTGCAGGGCAGCAACCTAAGCAAAGAAGCCCAGTCTCCCTTTACCCTGGTCACCTCCTTCAGCTTTTCCAGGTGAACACCATGTGTTCCTAGGCTAGTCAAGAGATATAATTTCTCAAACATGTCTTTGGTCTACCGCAGGCTTCCTCCTGGTAGGTCATGCCAGGTACATCTCACACAGAGGTAATGTTTTCAGGCATTGTCCAAACCATCTCAACTGGCCCTTTTTCATGTGAAGGAATGAGCAGCTCTACTCTAGGCCTCTCTCAAAAGACCTATCTCTTCACCTTGTCTCTAAGGGAGGTCCAGGTACCCTTTGGAGGAAGTAGAAAAGAAGCAGAATGTAGAAAAAGCATAGAAAAAAGTACCTTTATGAAAGAGTGAGTGGGTGAATGAGGGAAGTTGTATAAAGTGCCAGATCTCAATGACTTGGGGCCCATCCGGGTCCCATCATTAATCCATCTGGGCAAACACATTTGGAGCCACCATGGAAACTGAGGACAAAATTAGCTGGATCCCGGGTGGGTAACCCAAGTGGGCCCCAAATATTACTCCCTATTTGGGCCCAACATATGTGTGTTGACTGGGTACAGTTGAGCATCTGTGGGATGTACTGGACAAACAAGTCTGATTGACGGAGGCTCCACCTTACAACTTATAGGAAATAAAGGACCTGTTGATAACATCTTATTGCCAGATACCACACTACACATTCATGGGTTTAATATTAGGCAGGAGTTTATAGTGTTATGCCTGATCGGTTTAAAATATATAAAAAAAATACTGACATTTCTACCAATTTATGACATAAAAAGTACACTGTGTCCTGAACCTTTCCAGGGCCTGCTGGTTCATCATTTGAGGGTCTGTGTGGAAACTCCAGCAGGTCTCTGAGTGACCTGAGGCTCTCTGAGTACAGCTCCACCAGGTAAGACCTCATCACAAGCTCAGAGTCCCTCTGACTCCTTCTCGTTAACAAATGGTTTGTGGATATTCTGCATGTTTGTCTTATTGAGACTGAGCAGGCAATTGTCCTGACACTGTGTTGTGTGTTGCCCCATAGTTGTGAGGTGAAATACAATGACCCTGCTGACAGCACAATCAACTGCAACAAGATGATTGAACGGTAAGCAGACTGATTCAGACAACATCAAACATCTTTGTCTCTATTTCTCCCGTATTGGTCTCTATGCTTCATCTGTGCCATCATATTTTTATGCACGATAATGGATGCATCTGCCACCTGTCATCTGTACAGATGGAATATAAACACTCCTGATTGCAGATGATTATTTTACT
Organism: Oreochromis aureus; assembly: GCF_013358895.1. Lineage (NCBI taxonomy): Eukaryota > Metazoa > Chordata > Actinopteri > Cichliformes > Cichlidae > Oreochromis > Oreochromis aureus. The sequence goes on along the minus strand of NC_052944.1, from coordinate 57,549,487 downwards.
TTCTCCAATTATTTCTATCTGTGGTACAGCTGTAATCTCCTGAAGGAGGCGCCCTTCTCCTCCTGTAACAGTGACATTGACCCAGAGCCCTACATAACCGCCTGCACCAACACTTTGTGTAAATATCCTGCAGTGGACGGACTCAACTGTCAGTTCCTGAAGGCCTACGCCAGAGCCTGCAGATTACAGGGAAACCACACTCTGGATGGCTGGAGGTCAATGACTGGCTGCTGTAAGATATGAACAACTCTACAGTTCTTGTTCTGCAGTATTCACAAGCTATTATATCTCACATGTTTTCTGAATAACACATCAGTGTGTTCCTCTGTAGCCTCTGAAGCCTTCTGTCAGGACAGGACCTGCAGCGATCACGAGTTTTGCGGTCAGAAGACAGTCAGTGGTGACACTCGCTGCTTCTGTCGGACCATTTTTGCCTCCAAATACAGATCAACCAACACTTTGGGTATGATATCTCTGACAGAAACATGACAGGGCTCAATGATTGAGAAAAAGTTTTGATTATTTATTTTATCAATAATGTGGTGTTTAGGTGATCAAACAGTCTGCAGCCAGAACTCTGCTTCGCTCTCTCTGGCCAGTTGTCTTTTGGAGGACAAAGGCATTGCATACTCTGACTTACACCTCAATGACCAGACCTGCAGGGGTCAGATGGATGAGCTTACCCACATGGTGACCTTCAGCTTCAACAGCAGCAACAGCTGTGGGACGATGATCATAGTGGGTTTTCTCTTCCAACTCTTTAACTTCTACCACCAGCCAAACCCCTTCCAGCACTCGGTTGAGCTTCTCTTGCTCTGCTGCAGTTTGGAATCTTTCTGTGGTTTCAGGTTTAGCTTTGACTTCTGATTGGCTTCAAGTGTTGTTGGCCATCTATGATTCTTATTCTACCCAGTTAGCTCCGAAAAGTTTCACATTAGTTATGTAGAATAGAATCCGCAGACTAGGCAAAGGATCCCTGACTGCAATTAGATATCAAGACCCATTAGTCTTTTGACCCTAATCTATTATCAGACCCTATACTGGTGCCACGGGTCTTGGGTTCCTCCGGGTGCACAATGATAATCGAACTCCTGGAAGATGAAGGAATGGATACCACTGACTAGACCCAATGCTAACCTGAACTGAATCCAAATAAATGCCTACCATTACATATTGATGAATTCCGTGCTGCCAGGTTCCTCCTCAGATGTCTGGAGACTAATTTGGGGTGTCTTTGAATTTAGCTCTCTAAAGGTTCTAATATTAATTTTGATCGAATGATGTGGTTTCATTTTATTCTTAAAGCATTACACAGTCCAGTGCTGTTGTTTGGTGATTGCATTGAAATCCTTTTGTTTTCAATCGATCCTACAGACTAACAACAGCCATATTATCTACAAGAACACCATCACGAACCAGAAGAGCTCCTCTGATGTCATCACTCGCCAAGACCAAATTTACATCGACTTCTCCTGTGTCTACATTCAGCCAGATATCGAGACTGCCAACTTCAGAATCAGAGACAGGTGTGTGGTTTGTTCTTTGTGTGAATCATGTTGTTGTTTCTTTTTGTTTCAAAGAAAGGTAAAATGTGTGTGTCTGTTCTGCAGTTCTGTGATCCAGCATGCTACACCCAGTGCTTGGAATTACACTTTGACCATGAAGGCCTACACTGATGTAGGCCGCACACAAGCTGTGGAGTCTTTCGCTGAAGTTCCTCTGAACCAGAGAATCTGGGTGGAGCTGAAGGCTAATGGGTTGGATGGAGACATGGTTGCCATGGTAACAGACTCGTGCTGGACCACTGATGTGGCATCGTCCTCTGGGAGTGTCAGACATGACCTGATTATCGATGGGTAGGACCAGATTCATTCATAAATATAATTATTTTGTTAATTCTGATCAACTCCCCACAAAACTATTTCCTATCTGTTGGCAGCTGTGCAAACCCTGCTGACCAGACTGTGGATGTGAAGGAAAACGGACTGGGAGCCTACAACTATTTTTCCTTCAATATGTTTCAGTTCACTGGGAGCTCAGGTGAAATCTACCTGCACTGCAAAATCCACCTGTGCCCTAAACGGAGAAACAAATGCACATCGGTAAACACACCACACAAACATTCACAGAGATTCCCTATTGGCTGCTGAAGAAGGGGAACACTAGTTTATTTAATCTTAACCGTAACTACAAATGCAGTCAAAGTTTCATGGTGATTTAGTTTTTATAACTGTCCACATGACGAACCACTCGTAGTTTTCAAACAACCTAACGTGACCTTAGGCTCACTGTTTTAAAGGAGTATTCACGTTTACTCCCCTTTGTATAATCATGTAAGGTTTGTAAAGACTGAATAAAAAATAAAATCCAAAACATTTAAATGATAAAATGAAAAGATTGTGATGTCTGGACTTTATCGCTCTGTCTTTACCTGTCAGACTTGTAAAGGAGCTGCTCGCAGACGCAGACCAGCCAGCTCCAAATATAAACGAGCAGCATCAGCCTTCATCAGCTTGGCCTGGACTAATTAGGTATGACATACTTCTGCTGTTTTACATCATTATGGTAATATTGTAATGTGCTGATGGATACTGCTCTCTCTGCATAAAAGCTGATTGTTAAGCAACTCTGGAAAACAAAATGAGCAAAATGATTCAGACAAAGAAAAGTCTCATAAATTAAATATATATATATATAAAAAAAAACTCTTGCCTAATGGTGGTTCAATTTAAATTTAGAGAGATCCAACTGCACACCATCTAATGAATTTGTATTTCCAATATTATTCACATTTTGAATATTTTAATAAGTGAGTCAAATGTACGGGGTAAGCCTCTGTAGCCTGAGAGTCCAGGATCAGGGTGAATGTTGGCCCCTCAAAGACAGTTCAACTGATTAGAGAAAGAAGTATGAGGTGATTGGCTGGAAAAGAAGCCAAAGGGATGTAAAAGCAGAGTTTTACAGTTTGGTCTGGTTTTCTTAGGTGGTTTCCAAGGTGACCCTGGCTGCCAGTCCCTGACTTCTGACTTGTCCTGACCGAGACCCTGGATGTTTATAAGGATGAACTCATAACTGGCTACTCTGAGGCTGGGATCACTGCCACAGCCTGATTAAACAGCTGTTATATCAAAAGTATTGTAAGGAAAGGTGACGATATTTATTATTTAACAGTAACATGCCTTATTGTGGATATATGATTTATGCCGGACGCCCTTTCTGACGCGACCAAGAAGGAGAACAAGTGTGTGGCAACATGAACATTTCTATGAAACATCTGGCCTTTACAGAAATGTCATCACTACATCTCCCAGCATGGGAGCACTTTACGACCTCGCGGGAAGGTTGGAGGCCTGTGTGCTGCTTATGTTGGATTCGATTTGAGGGTAATGACCTCAAATCTAATCATGTGACCTCGTTCATATGAACAAATACCTGAGGACAGTGGCCTTGCACCAAAGAGGCATTTTTACTTCTCAGGTTGTTTAAGCTGAAGATGTTTAAGATGCTAATATATAAAACTATTGGACAAGAATGAACAAAGACAGGAAAATAATAAGAATAAGAAGAGCATCAGATGCCATCTGCAGGTCAGAGGTGCTTTAAAGGGGAATCAATGTGAAAATCACTCCTGTAAAAAATTGGTATGCAGGGTGAAATATAAAAAGGGGGCAGACATTTTTCCTCTGTTTCCAGTGTTGGGAAGGTTACTGTTAAAATGTATTCCACTACAGATTACAGAATACATGCCCCAAAATGTATTATGTAATGTATTTTGTTACATTAGTCAATTTTGTATTCTGAATACTTTGGATTACTTAATATATTATCATGCTGTTTACAACTACATGAATGTACTATTGCTGTGTGATTTATTACTATTACTGAAGGCTACTCGCCATACCAATACCAACTAGTTTTTAAATTTTAATATAAATTGAGTAACAGTAGAGTGGACATTAGGTAAGGCTGCACTTTTAGCAGTGATCTTGTATAGAAAACTGTTCCGCGTGTATATAAAACAGGTCCGGAGCTCCGAACCATAATAAAGGGACCTCCGGCTAACACGTCGGGTTCTGTGTTGGGCTCGAAGCCGAAAACTAGCTTTACTTTGTTGTCTGGGTCAACTTTGCTAACGAGAGACAGAGAGAGGCGTTGAAAGGCTGCTCCAACGGAACTTGTTGTTTCAGAGGAAAACATGAACACAGTGTACAGTCGAGTCTTAATAGCTTACTTACAACTGGGCTCGTCAGGCACTCTCTTTGGCAGAAGTGGTTATTATTATATTTACATGCTTTCAGCTCCCGTTTCTGGTCGGTGACAACTCGTACTTTTCCACTCTCCTTTTTCTCCCTCCCTCACCCACAAATCAAATCATTTTTTGAACAATAATTTTTAAAAATATTTCTTCACATCATTATTCCGGCCAAAAGTACGAGTGACATGGGCCGCGAAGTCGAGACCCAGGCATCAAAGCCTCTTTATGCGTGTTTTGTTTGGGTTTCCACCAGCGTGGAATTACAAAAAATGGAGAGGGCACAGCCTAATATATGAAACAGGAAAAGACCAGCGTGTAATCCCTTTATTTCAACAAAGTAACTGTATTCTGAATACCACCTTTTTAAACAATAACTGTAGCTGAATGCAGTTACTCATATTTTGTATTTTAAATAACGCTGGTACATGTAATCTGTTACTCATCACTGTATGTTTCATAGTTGTTTCTGCCTGTTGGGGTAACCTTTCAGACTCTTCTTGTACCTTCCTAACCTTCTCTTTATGGTTCTGTGTGAGACACACACAGCTGGTTGTTTTCTTGGAGTTCCACACTCCTCACTGGCAGGAGTGTGTTTGGTTTGAATGTTGATTCACTTTCTTTCAGATACCCCACCACTCCATTGCATCCACATTCTTGCCATATTACTGATGTGAGGAAAGACTGTCACTTTTTTTTTTTTAAGTTTAATTGAAATAAATGCATCTTGGCTATTTAAACTGAATTATTTGTGTGATCTCCCTACTTCTTGGATGTTAAAGGAGGTTTACAAAAGCTCGGCTGGTTTATAAACACAGGTAAAGTCAGTTAATTTAATGACATGCCCAATCTGCAGGACACAGGACAGGTGCAGCTTCTTAATTGTAATCAGAAAAGTATAAAAATATAGATCACAGACATGTTGTTTAAATGTAGGCCTACAGTGGCAGTCTGGCAGAGAGCGTCATAATAATGAATAAAGGTTTCAGTCACTGGCAGCCTCTGATGCAATTAGCACATGCAATAAATTAATCATGTGATAAGATTGCAGTCCACACTCCTGGAATCATAACTGCTTAATTACTTCAATATTATTTGAGTGTAATATTAATGAATGTAAAGTGAATAGAACAGAGCACGCTCAAACTATCAAAATGAAAAAACAGGCTGCTATTAACTCATCTCATGAATGACGCCCATGCAGGGCCCTGAATATTTTCAGGATGAGGTCCAAAATCAGCGAAGTCACTCTTTTCTCTACATTCGTCGGCCATTTTTCTTTCAACCTCATCACAAGACGCAGTATGTTGAAAAGAACCCGATAAAATAAAATTTGATGCGTCTTTTATGCAGCAATAACTGCTGTCATATCAAGTTCAAGAAATAAGACATGATTTTTCTTTCAGTATTAATTACAGACACAATTAGCAGCGAAATGTGTTTTTCAAATGTTAGTAAATCAGTTTAGATGCTTACATCAAACTCCATCTGAGTACAGAAACAAAAACCAAAGTATTACCAAAAAGTACCAGTCTGAGATTGTTTCTGTGGCTTTTACAGATTGAAATATTACTGTCTGTCTCCTCCAAAAGGATATCCTGGCATATTACTTCTCCTTTAATTAAAGTAGATAATGGACACTGATTGAACTTTAGTCTGAAGTCAAAAGAAACTCAGATAAGTGCTCACTGGAGTCTCCATTTCTGCTTTCAGATGATCAGGTCTAAATTTGGTGCAAACATCATTAAAGTGTGAATCCATTCTTCCTGGTACCAAGGTTTCAGGTGGATGCTGGTGTTGTAATGGTGGAGCTGAGCTGATGGTGGCTAAACAAATAAAGAATTTCAAAATTGGAGATATGTTTTTTTTATAGAAAAATGAGAAAGGGTGGAGCACGAGTGAAAACTAGCATACACAGCAACAGAGTTCAACTGGAACTTTTCACCAAAACAGTGCACAATTTACCTCTTTCCTTACAATGATAAACAATGATAATAACAATTAACAGCAACACATGCTGCTACAGTTATACAGTTCTGTGGATGACAGTTACCTTAAACAGAGGAAATAGTGAGGAGAGTTGAAAGAATGGCACAGACACACAGCTCTCACTCTCACTCGTCTGTACTGAGTGAAGGAGGTGACGCGCAAATCCACCTACTGGAGCCCTGAGGCATTACCAATGGATCGATGCAAAATCAACCCAGGCAAAACTCTCACTACTCATCTCCCTTTACAATCCCACTGCATATTTCATACAGCAAAACAGTCAAAACAACAAATAAAATAATAATAAAGGCATGTCACGAAATATAAGGAACAGAGATGTACAACTCCAAAATTAATCAAATTTATGAGCCACCACAATTGCAGCACCTCCCCTTTCTCAGAAACAGCTTCTGGGTCTGCCAGTATGTTTTCTTATTTCCTGGTCCCGCCTCTTTCACAGATCTGTCAGCTTTGCGATTGGTGTAATCACTGTGATGGAAAGGGGGAGAGCTGACTAACCCAGCTGCTTCAGCCTGTGAGTGTGAGGGAGAAAAGAGGGCTTGGCTTCAAGTGTGACTGTGTTTTCGAGAAAGTGAAACTGTTGAGTCATTCTCTCCTTCTGAATGGTGAAATGGCACAGCAAAGAAATCAGCTGGACTCAGAGAACTTCTCTTGTTCCATCTGTCTGGATGTACTGAGGAATCCGGTGTCTATTCCCTGTGGACACAGCTACTGCATGAACTGTATTAAAAGTTTCTGGGATGAAGAAGATAAGAAGGGAATCCACAGCTGCCCTCAGTGCAGGAAGACGTTCAAACCGAGGCCTGTTGTAGAGAAAAACATCATGTTAGCAGTTTTAGTGGAGGAGCTGAAGCACACTGGACTCCAAGCTGCTGCAGGTGAACAATGCTATGCTGGACCTGAAGATGTAGCCTGTGATGTCTGCACTGGGAGGAAGCTGAAAGCTGTCAAATCCTGTCTGGTCTGCCAGGACTCCTATTGTGACAAACACGTCCAGCGTCACTACAATATAGATCGATTACAGAAACACAGGCTGGTTTCGCCTTCCAGGAAGCTCCAAGAAGCGTCATCATCTAATTGTGAGATCTGCTCTCATCACAGTGAGGTGATGAAGATTTTCTGTCGTACTGATCAGCAGAGTATCTGTTATCTCTGCACAGTGGATGAACATAAAGGCCATGAAACAGTCCCAGCTGCAGCAGAAAGGACTGAGAAGCAGAAGGAGCTCGAGGTGAGACGACTAAACATCCAGCAGAGAATCCAGGAGCGAGAGAAAGATGTGAAGCTGCTTCAACAGGAGGTGGAGGCCATCAATGGCTCTGCTGATAAAGCAGTGGAGGACAGTGAGAAGATGTTCACTGAGCTGATCCGTCTCATCCAGAAAAGAAGCTCTGATGTGAAGCAGCAGGTCAGATCCCAGCAGGAAACTGAAGTGAGTCGAGTCAAAGAGCTTCAGGAGAAGCTGGAGCAGGAGATCGCTGAGCTGAAGAGGAAAGACGGCGAGCTGGAGCAGCTCTCACACACAGAGGATCACAACCACTTTCTACACAACTACCCCTCACTGTCAGCACTCAGTGAGTCTACACACTCATCCAGCATCAATATTCGTCCTCTGAGCTACTTTGAGGATGTGACAGCAGCTGTGTCAGAGACCAGAGATAAACTACAGGACATTCTGAGAGAGGAATGGACAAACATCTCACTGACAGTCACTGAAGTGGATGTTTTACTGTCACCAACAGAGCCAAAGACCAGAGCTGGATTCTTAAAACATTCATATGAAATGACTATGGATCCAAATACAGCTTACACTCACCTGCTCTTATCAGAGGGGAACAGGAAAGCAATGCTAATAAAACGATACAAGCCTTGCCCTCATCATCCAGACAGATTCACTTCATGCAGGCAGGTCCTGAGCAGGGAGGCTCTGACTGGATGTTGTTACTGGGAGGTGGAGTGGAGAGGAAGATGTGTTTGTGTGGCAGTCGCATACAAGAATATCAGAAGAGCTGTGTGCCCCACTGAATGTGGTTTTGGATACAATGACAAATCTTGGGCTTTATTCTGTGACACAACCGGCTACACTTACTTGAACAACAAAGTCCAAACTGTCCTCTCAGGTCCTCGGTCCTCCAGAGTAGGAGTGTACCTGGATCACAGAGCAGGTATTCTGTCTTTCTACAGCGTCTCTGAAACCATGACTCTCCTCCACAGAGTCCAGACCACATTCACTCAGCCGCTCCATGCTGGACTGTGCCTTTTGGGTTTTGGAGTCAGTGCTGAGTTCAGTAAAGTCAAACACACATAGAGGGCGTGTTCTTGAGTATCAGTGTACCTTTGTTATGATCTAAAGCAGTTTGTACATCTTCATTTTAATTTTTTATTTCACGCATGGTACAGTATTAATTTATTTCCTACACAAAAACCTTGCTTTCAGTTACTGTAGCACTACATCTATGCATGAAAAGGAGCAGGAAGAGAAGCTCATGAATTCATTGTAGGAATGCAAACACAAATACAAACTGTAGCTGGGTCGCTCTTTAGCTGTGACTCGTAGTGCAACTCTGCAACATTTCTAATGCCATATTCCCACATTTTTAGTACCTAAAATATTTAAAGGCGGTAGAACAGAACCAGAGAGTGATGCATATTTTAAAGGAAAAAGATATTAATTATACTGTTAGTAAATTTTTAAAGTACTGGGTACCCTGAGGGTAGGATAAACAATGTTGTCTAGTATGTTAGGACACTTCTAATAAGTCTGTGTAACTTAATAACTGTCTTTGCAACATTGTCTCAACCTCTGAATACCGCAAAGTTACTTATTACGTTAAAATAAATCTTGAATTCTATAATATTTTCTACCCAGTTCTAAGTATTTTTAGGTACTGAACCTTATGTTCTGAAGATTACCTGATATGTGGTGGTAAATTACTCCATAAATCAAAGGCTGTATTATAAAGAGATATTGAAAACTACATGTGTGAAAATCAACAAAAAGCGTAAAAAGTGAAACAAAATGATTTGATATGACAGAGAAAGGAGAAACGTGCTTTAATAATAGTGCAGTAATGTTAAAGTGATAAAATTGGTACCTTACAATTGACAAATCTTGTATATAATGTACTCTTCATGTTCAATACATATTACACAGTTATATAGTTTGATAAGTGATACTATTATATACTTGTGTTTACTGTTGTAGTGGGTTTTCATGTGATTATTAGTTGGTTTAATGAGTAGAGGACAAATTGTTTTGTGATTGTCTCAGTAATTTGTTAAGAAACCTCAACATTTCATAAGGTTCTTCTCTTTAATATAGGATGATAAACTGCTGTTTTTGAACTGTTAACATTAAGCAATTACTATTTTCTCTAATAGTTAAATAAGTTTGTTTTTGATTCTTGTCATTTAATAGTATTACATGCTACTCATTGATGATTGGTCTCACATATACACCGATGTATAATGTTATAGCATTTTCTTTATATTGTAGAAGAATATGTAGAGAAATAGTTTATTTAAAGTGGGTTTGGGAAGCTTAGAATCACCACACTCCAATAATCTAAAGTTCAGTTTCAGTTCATCTGCTCGGTGTTTGTGAAAGTTTAATGTCCTTTAACATTTTTGATCAGTTTGTGTTCAGTCTGTTCCCTCGCCTGCTGGAAATGTCTGCTAAACTACAATTAAACAACAAAAAAACCATGTGATTCTCTGGTTGCACTCTCTGTCACAAATTACTCTAACGTTCATTGAAGCAGTACGGAACTAGTCGAACAGATTAAATGCTGTGCATGGAGACAGATTCACTTTATTATTAGCCTTACAGATTGTAATCAGCAAAGCGACAGAGCCTCAAAGGAGACACAAAACCTGTTAGCATGGTTTGTTGTTTCCTCTGTCCATCTGCAGATGAGCATGCTCTGTTTTGTTGGCTTCCTTTTTTACTATTCCGAGACAGATGTTGTGCAAGCTGCTGGGTGAGTATGAAGGAATTAACCCTACATCTTATAAGGGGGAAGTTTGGTTTCAACACTTCATGTTAGCGTCATTTTCTCTCTGCTGTGGTTTTTAAGACCTTTAATGAGATCATAGTTTTCACTTCCTCCATCTGTGTTAGTTTGTGTGAAACCTTTAAACATTTCAAGCTCATTTCGCTCCTTGAGGTTATAATAGTGTTTTTTGCTGTTCACTCCCATGCTGTTGCCTGATATTTCAGTAGATGATAATCCCACTCGCTGCTCATTGGTGGAGAGACACCACATCATCACAGTGGAAAGGGAAGGAGGAGGGTTAAACCTGACGCCAAACAGCAGAATGAAGCAAACTTCTCTGCAGCAGCTTTTCTGTAAGTGAAATTTGTAAATTATCAAGTTGATTAATGAACGTAAGCATTTAGTGCTTTTTCTTTGCTTTCAACCAGGTCTAAACTACCATGTACCCAGCAGAAGTGTTTATAGACACTTTTGGTCACATAACTTCACTTAATTCTGTTTCTAGTTTTCTCATTTAAAATGTAAAAAGATTCTCATGTTTGAATTATGTGTGAATGTTTTCTCTGGTTATGAAAGACCACTGTTGTGTGTCATTTCCCCTTAGGGCTGACCTCAGTACTGTGCTGCAGACTGACTCACGGTGTGTACATGTCTTAAGCCAAATGTGTCTTAGTTTCAATGATCAACTTACCAAAAAATACTTTGTCTCAATTTATTTGGAGTGAACAACCTAAAATATGTCAGCGTTTATTCTACACTAAACTAAACTGCAGCATCATGAATATTTCCTGACAGCTCGTCTGACTGTGAGTCCCAGCAGCTCTCAGTGTTTTGAAGGAGACTTTGTGTCTCTGAGATGTGAAGAAGACGACAGCTCTGCTGGATGGACTCTGAGGAGAAACACAAACAGAGAAACCAGGACTGACTGCGATGAATGGGGGAGATGGTCTGGGTCATCCTGTAGCTTCAGCCACATCTTAACAGATGACAGTGGAGTTTACTGGTGTGAGTCCAGGGAGGGTCCCATCAGTAACATGGTTAACCTGACAGTCACTGGTAAGCTGAGTGTGTGGAGTTAGTGTTGATGAAACTGTGTGTAAATGGATGAAATGCTGTAGTTTGTCTCTGTGTTGAGGTGGATCAGTGATCCTGCAGAGTCCTGTCCTCCCTGTGATGGAGGGAGATGACGTCACTCTGCTCTGTAAAACAAAGACCACTCCCTCCAACCTGCCAGCTGCTTTCTATAAAGATGGCTCCCTCATCAGGAAGCAGCCTACAGGTCACATGACCATCCAGCATGTTTCCAGGTCTGATGAAGGCCTCTACAAGTGTGACATCAGCGGTCATGGAGAGTCTCCATCCAGCTGGATCACTGTCACAGGTGAGGAGCTTCACTCTGGTTTCACCTCTTATTTCATCCACATGTTCACCTGAACAGGTGGGATTCTCTCTGCAGAAAAACCTACAACCACAACTCCACCCAACATGTCTACAACCTGGCGACCTGCCTTAACTCCCACCCCTGCTTCTTCACACCCTTCTTTTGCTGCATCGCCTGACTCCTCTACCCTGCAACTAGTGATCAGACTGGCTCTCCATCTGCTGGTGTTCTTTCCATATTTCATCTCCACTCTTCTCCTGGTGTCTTTATATCGACGCAGAGCCACAGGTAACAGTCTTGACTCAGCCCAACCTGCTGAGCAGGGACTGGATGATAAGTACGATGACATTATGGTTACTGAATAAACTAGTGACTCGTTCATCCTTGTGTTTAGACCTATTTACTGTTCTACAGTCTGTCTGTATCCACCTAGTTTCATTTGAACATCCACTCTCAACAAATTAACAATAAAACAACAATCAGAGTACAGCATCAAGTCAGTTAAACTTAAACTGGGATATGGTTCTGGTATGTTAAGCAGCAGAGAAGGTTCTTAATCCTTTTTGGCAACACCAAATGGTTTTTAGCTTTCAGTGGAGGCCACTGATACTTTCCTCCCTGTCATTTTTTCTGACTGTTGGTTTCTTTCACTAGTTTTGCATTTGATTAGGCTCATTGTCACTACTGGTGATATGAGTTGATACTTGGACCCTGCAGAGGTTGCACAGGTAGTCCTACTCCTCCAGGATGGCGCATCGATGTGTGCCATTGAAGATTTATTTTCTATTTCTCTTTATTTTCTCCATGGCGCGCCACATAGAACCCACTTTGATCTTATGTGTGCCGGACCAGTGAAACTCCCCTTTCTGTCAGTGTAAAGGACTCACAAGTTGGACTGTTTTTCTCCATGATAAACAAAAAGCTGCTCTAACAAAGAAAGAAATGTGACAGCACAACTCTTTGGACTTTTTGGAGAATAAACCAAATAAAACAATAGCAGAGATGCAGACAGCTGGTTTAACACAGTTGTAGCAGTTTTGTATCCACAGCCTGGAAGACATTAGCTTTCACAGAGTTAGAGCTGTTACACAAGTAGCATTCTAAGGAGCACTAAAAAGTAGTGGACCTTGCAATTGTATACTTCTGATCATTCATCACTAGATGTTAGTAAAGAGCTTCTCCATGGCTTGCAAGCGCCTTCTATCATTTATTCAAGTTTTTTTTTTTCCAATCTAACATTTTAAGCTGATTTTAATTCAGTTTTATTATGTCCAGGGACCCTGCTCTTATGATGTTTCTTGATCTTCTCAAGCTGAAAGGTTAGAAATAAGGACTATGTTAAAATAAATAAATAGAAAAATCTGCAATTACTGAACAGGTAAATCAATAATTTTGATAAACCCCATGAATTAAAGCTGAAAGTCTACACTTCAATCACATGTTGGTTGTGTGATTTGAGATCCACTGTTATTGTAAAATGTAATTGTCCAAATACTTATGGCTCTGACTTATGAACCTCTGGAATAGATCATCACCAGGATATTAATTGCAGTAGTTTCATCAAAGCTGGTGATAGATCAGAGATACACAACATGTTCTTTGCCTCTGATGTGGCCCACCAAATATATGTAATATTAATGGCCTGTCCCTGGTATACCCATTTTGGGTTTAATAAAACTGTTTTATTTTCCAACAACAACTCACAAGACAGTTTCATAAACAGTGCTGTAAAAATATTTGATTCTTCCTGGTTTCTTAGTTTTCACATTCAGATATTTCAGTTTGTCAAATAAATTTTAATGTCAGACAGAGATAACCGACATAAACATAAAAATACGTTTTTAAATGATGATTTTATTCATTAAACCTACCTGGTTCTATGTGTAACAGTACTTGCCCCCTTGTTACAGTGAATCATGAATTAAGCCTAATTAACCACATTTGTTGGAAAGCTGATTTCATTTTCACTACTCTCAGACCTGTTAAACAGATCAGGAATTAAAATAATTAAACTTGGGAGCACTGTGAAATAAGACAGGGCCAAATGACTAAACAATATAAAACTAAAACTTAACACACAGGAAATCCAGAAATAAAAACAAACACAAAACACTGGATCGAGGACATAAGACCATGACATCCAGGAGCGGCAGGCCTACCAAAGCTATTCAAAGAGTCATCCAGGAAGTCACAAAACAAAACAACTTCTAAAGAACTGCAGGCCTCAAGTACGACTTGCCGTAGCTTTTGGATCCATGAATTCTGCTCTGTACCAATAAAATCCTGGTGGAGAATGTTCAGCTATCAGTTCATGCCCGAAACTCATAAAACACTTGAGTTATTCAGCAGTACAGTGATCAGAAACCCAACAAATCTACTTCTGAAAGGCCAAAAGAAAAATAAATAAAGACTAGTTTTTGCAAAGGCTAGTTTCAGTAATTGATTAATGTGTTCTGGTTTATTGATAGATATAGCCATATAATATGGCTATATCATAATAATATAGCAAAAGGAAACCGATATCATTTACATTGTATGTAAATGATATCGGTTCCAAGTTTCTTATTTGTCCATCCATACATCCTCTTCTCCTTATCAGGGTAGGAGGGGGAGCTGGAGCCTATTTCAGCTACCATAGTGCAAGAGGCCGGGTACACTCCGGAGCCACCAGTGTGTCACAGGGGTAACAAAAAGAGACACAACACCATTCACTCTCAAATTCACACCTGTGGGCAATTTAGAATCACTACTACTAGAATCACTTAGTGTTAATCACTGCACTGCCAGCATGGTGACACGGTCATTAGGACTTTCTTACTTGCTTGGTGTTTCCTGTACTTAATGCTCATGTCCCAGTGTTTTATATGCAGCATCAGCTATGATACATTTTCTCACTTTCGTACTCATATTTTTGGCAATCTCCATCCAGGAATTTGCTGGCGTATGTGAACGCTTATGCTGAGGCTACATTATTCTGTCAAAAAAAGAAGGGAGAAATGCATAGAAGGTACTGACACTACTTAACAGGCCTATTAAGAGAGATATATGCTACACGTCAACACAACGTAGTTACATTACCAGAGTGGTACATATCAGGTCATGGTGTACGTTATGGTGCAGGGGCTATAGGTATGACATATCTACATTGCAGTTTTCACACAGAGCTGAAAACTACAATGTGAGACTTTTTGTTGGTTTGTTTTTATTTTCTTAATTTTCATTCAACACTTTCCAAACAGACTGACTACACCAACAGTTTCATTTTATTAATTTTTACATTCTGGTATTTCTTCTTAATTCTATCCCTAGAGGTTAAAAACATATTTTCAGTGACTTGTTTGGGTAAATAAATGTTTCACTGACTCATCTGGTGGTCCAAAGGGGTATTACACATAGATGCAGCCCAGTACCTGTTCAGCCTCTGACTTATAGTCACCATCATATCATTTATATTTCAGATCTGATTGCTGGCTATATCCTTTCAGACTAATGCTATTCAAAATAGGAGTAACTGTCAAAACAAAAATTAAATAGAAACTAGACAACATACAGGCTTTAACAGATTCAAACACTAATGGTGTCTGTTTGCTCTAAAATTAGATGCTGGCATGCTACTTCTCCTTTGATTGGAGTAGATGATGGACATTGATTAAACTTCTGTCTCAACTTGTGAGCACTATTTTCAGTTGTCTTCCCAATGCATGATGATGCAAAAATAACATAGAATGAAACGGAATTAGAGGCCTGGATGTTTTTAGTAGCACATATCATCAGCATCAGTTTGTCAGGTCCCAGGGTCAATGCTTGTAAGTGCCCTGTGTTGTAAAGCAAGTTGGGCTGGTGGTGACTAAATAAATAAAGAGTTTCAAAATTGGAGATATGCTTTGTTTAAAAGAAAAATGAGAAAGTCAAGAAGCAGAGCAAGGAGAGAAAAGGAGAGATAAGGAGGGATAAGGAGGAGTTATGTCCTGTTGTTGTTGCTGTTGCAGAAGAGACCGGACATGAGACACAACTTTAAAACAAACTCATTGTTTAGATGACGCTGTTCAAAGAGTGCAGGATAATTGATCATGATGCTCAGGGCTAAAGTACGGCGTTGTCTTTTTTCTTTTCTGCTCTCAAAGTTTACTCAGACCCTTGTACTGGAGTCAGTAACCATGGTTACAGAAAGCCTCTCTCTGTCTGCCTCTCTGAAACACTCATGATTCATAATAAACAACCTCAGGTCATTATGTCCATGGAAAATGAAGAATGTAACATTACTGCCATTTTTATTTATAACATCAATTACTCCATTAAACAGAAAAAAATATGCACTCTGCATCATTAATCTGTTTTAGAAGGTAATAGTGAAGCCTTCACTTGAGAGGCCTACAGCTAGCAAGATAGTGTTGGCATCCATTTTGATCGGAATCTGAATCAGAATATTGTATTAATTGATGACTATTGAGCTCAAAGTGCTCATGAGCTACTTCATTAATACTGAATTCTGCAATCTATTCTAAATTCAGAAATTTCATATTTTTAATGTGTTCAAATATGTAATTAGTTGAGTCATTGTGTAAAATAAGTTGTTAAATAATGTGTTAAATCATCACATCAGAAATGACAGATTTGGACAGAGTTTGATTGATGCATGCTGAGAGAGGGCAAAAGGAGAGAGCAGAGGAGATTAAGAGTGCAGGAGATTGATGAGGAGAGGTGAAAGAGAGGTGAGCATCTAAAAGGCCAGACAGAGATGACAGTTTAAAAAGGACCATCATGACACAATAAGGAAATAGGCTCTGCAAGCAGCTTAGGAAAACTTTAAAATTGGATTAAATACTGACAACCTGTCAATATTCAGTCTTAAATATAAAGGAATAATCAACATTATGGTTAATAATGTTGCTCAAAATAAAATTAAATAAATAAATACAAATAAATTCTAGCAAAGTTGAAAAACTCAGTTCTGTTTGTTCATTTCAGCATCATTCAGTAGAATTGAGGGAGTAACCATGGGTACAGAAAGCCTCTCTGTTTCTGTCTCTCTGAAACGCTCACAATTCATCAGAAACAACCACAGGTCATTGTGTCCATGGAGAATGAAGAGAGTGCTGGGGACCAGCACCCATGCAGAAGAGGCCAGCTGCCCAGCCCGGGCACAGCCAGTGCCTCTGCAAGCACCCTGGGCAATAAAGGGATATTTAACATAGATATTTTAAAAGCAAATGCCTGTAAATGGTAATAAAAAATACCATTTTTCCATTTTACTATTGATGGCAGTGTCTGTTAATGTTAATGAAAATGTACATAACTTTCTTTTTTAGAGTTAAATGTAAATGGTACAATGGATCTACTGTAAATCTATTGAACTTTTGGTTTCACCGTTTATGGAAAAGTCTGTGAACTTCCTTAAATACGTGGATAATGTACAGGCAGACAAGACAGACAGTTCAGGCTTAAGACACTTTACCAGGGGGTTTGTCAATAACTTATGGACAGTCTGCAGGGTATGCGTTGTTGTACACACTGGGTAATTTCATGCCAGTGGTTTTTAGTCATTTAAAATCAAACTCTGGTTTGTTCGCTGTTCGCCTTGGTGTGGTTTGTTTCTGCAGGTGTGAACACAGTAATCGCTTGGGTGCAAAAACCAAAACAGACCCATCACGAAGCCTCACATGCTATTGATTCTGACTGTCTGTACAGGTTTGCATATAGCTGTGGAATGAATGCAAATTGTCCTCATTATCAAGTAGTCCAGAACACAGCAGCTTCTTCCTGTATTTACTTTTGTTGCTTCCACCTCTGACACATCTGGCAAATAAGGGGACTGAACATTCTCACGTGGTTTGCGGTAACACATTTTAGGTCATTTGGATTCTTCTTAGTGTGAAACAAATCAAAACACTTCGAAAAGCTGCAAGTTTACCAATTCAACAACTGAGTAAATGAACTATAGATGTGAAAATGCCTCCCTGAGTTTTAATGAAACAGTTACTGGCAAACAGCAGCTGCAGCCTCTGGAAGACATGTCAGTCCTCATGTTGGAGGTTTGAGTTGCAGAAAAGAATTTGGTGTCACACACAAACAGGTACACTGGTAGCAAACGTTTTAATACATAACTACAATCACATGTTACCCAACAGTAAGTTAAACACGTTGACAAGGTCAATAACAATTTACAGTCACAACAAAACATTTGCAGCATGAAACTAACATCTGAGCCAGGACTTCTGCATAATTTTAACTCTATAATGAGTATCATTATCAGTGTTGGGCAAGTTACTTTGAAAAAGTAATTCAATTATAGTTACTAGTTACTTCTTCAAAAAAGTAACTAAGTAACTGAGTTACAATATTCTAAAAGTAATTAATTATTTGAAAAGTAATTATTGCGTTACTTTAAAAAACGTTTAACCCCCTGGGGTCCAGGGTATAATTGGCCATTTTTTAGTAGTTTTGATTTTCTCTCCACATTTTACCTTTAAAAAATTTACTTTGCCTTGTTTGGTATCATTCTTTTCAGCACAACCTCACGTGTCTGAATTTACAGTTATGTTTTCATTTTGACATACTGTATTAACACAATTGATCTAAAATGAGACAAAAAACATAAAATCAGAGTAGAAAAAGTTATATTTTTACTGTAACAACCATAAACATGTTTAATGAATCATGTTTCATAACTTCAAATGCAAATATTAATTGTCAATTTTAAAATCCTATGCACAAGTTTTGCAAACAGTTATTTGCATCTATTTACCTTTTACCCTTTTTTTAAATAACCATTTCAAACTATTTACAGAACAATCAGCTGTTCTTCAATAAGATGCCACACAAATTATTTGTGCCACTCCAAAAAAATAATTTCTGTCCACTATAAAGGAGAACATCACAGCCTGATACCTGCAGGTCTGACAGCAGCAGGTGTATCACTGCTGTTTCTACCTGGAGACAGCAGTCGCCTCATTGTTCTGACACACAACACAAAACTATCCACAACACTACACACTAACTACACAAGACAACACATTAACTACACACTCCAAACACGCTAAACGTCACAAATCTCTCACATCTCAAAACTCGCTCTCTGTCTTTTTCTGCTCTCTCTCTCCCTCTCTCTCTCTCTCCGTCACTCCTAAACCTTCCCCTGTTTTGTTTTGTTTTTTTGCTCATAAGCAGAGAGTGCTTGCTAGCACTAACGTGGCAAAACTATGGAGGAAAAAACGCCGCGTATATATTGTTTATCATGACTCTGGTTTTACGTGGCCTATCGACACAATTTAAAAACTGGCACCTTGTTGCTTTGTCTTTAAGTGGTCATGTGATTAACTTACCACGACTACTTTATTCTTCCTCAGTCAAACAGCAGCACTCATGCAATTGTTTTGCCCCTTTAGCTCCAGGTGTTGTGCTAGACAGTGATCGTGATTACCGTCCGCGGGAGCGCACAGCTGCTTAAAGCTGTAGCGTCCAGATTACTTACGTAGTCAGCTACTTCCGTGCAACTGATATAAGATGTGGTAAGCTGAACACAGCTTCAACCGTCTGTTTGTTGAAAAATAGTAACGGACCGCGTTTTCTTGTTAGTAACTGTAACGGCGTTGTAACGATAGGAATAGTAATTAGTTAGATTACTCATTACTGAAAAAAGTAACGCCGTTAGTAACACCGTTACTTGTAATGCCATTATAATAACGCCGTTATTCCCATCACTGATCATTATAGAGGGTATTTATATCATATTTGAGCCATGAGTTTGTGATACCTCTGTCTCATCAACATGATCAATACTTGCCATCAATTCAAAATGTTATGGACAAAACTCAATGAACATTGCTGTTAACAAAAAGTTGCCAAAAGCACCCAATGTACTGATTGTGATCTAAAAATATATCATAAAAATATATCATGCACAACATGATACAACAAAAAAATAGTGGATTTTCTTATAAAGGTTAATAAACATCTCAGCTCCAAAAAATCAGAATTTTCTGGCTAATTTTTTGATGGGTTGGATCTTACAGGGTTAATAATAATCATTTTTCTTTAAGATTTTAAGACTTCAGCAAATAAAAATTAAAACCAAACTTCCTATTAGTGCAACAAACCCTATAAATGACAGCATTTGATGCATTTTTGGCACATGTGAATCTCTTTGGATTTTACACTGCTGCTCAGAGAAAACACAGAATTTTAAGACTGGCCATTGCAGGGACTTGACTGAATTTTTAAAGATGAATGGTCCCAGATAGCAAGGAAACATTGAAACAATGTTGAGTCAATATCAGGCGACGTCATTGAATCAACGTTGAAGTGTGACGTTGACCTAAGGTCACTCTTGCACCCATTTTTAACCTTGAAACAACGTTTTGATGTTGAATCAATGTTGAAACCTGACATTGATTCGACGTTATATTTTCTAACACTGTTGACATTGAAACAATGTCAGATTCTGATATTGAAACACTGTTGAGCTATGGTGTTGATTTTCCACCTCTTTCGCACAGTTGTTTTTTATTAAAACAACAGTTAAATCATGACTGGAAATCTACCTTTCTTTATAGGTATTTTAACCATTACTAAACTACTGCATGTTTCCATCAATACTTAAACCACCTAAACACATAATTGCACTTCTTCCTCAAACTGGACACCCTTTATAAAAATCAAATGTCTCACAATCTATCATGTCAATATTAATATCCTAAAATAAGAAAGCATTGCATGTGATGTAACAGAGAAAAAAAACTAAACAAAAAAAGGTCAATAGATAGACATGTTTCGTTTGCTAAATACTTTATTAAAACACAGTTTTCTATTTACATTTATATTTTAACATAACTTTGTAGTTTTTATTCCGGGATGGGGACGGATGATGTGCGTCCTGCACCACCCAAACGATCTGGGGCGTATCGGAGCCATTTCTGCACCGCCTGTGCAAAGACAAACTCTGACATAGAGTTTGCCCCTAACTGCTGCGTCAGGCCATCTAGGACAAAAATACACACACACACACACACACACACACACACACACACACACACACACACACACAAAAACAAAAAAAGTGAATTAGAGCACATGAATAAGCTCTTGTTATCTGTCTTCAGCAGGGAGAAAGTATGTAAACTCCTAGGCTGATAAACATTAAAGTCACCAGGCGTAAATCTGCAAACTGCCGCATTTGATTCCCAAAGAGCTATGAGCGGAAAAAGTGATAAGTCTTAGCATGGTGTGCCGTGTATCCTTTAAAACAAAATAAACATGGAGTCCTTGGGCTGTATAAACTACAACCTGAGGACTAAACAAGCTGACCAAAGACTCCATCTCCAGATTAACCAGACATGAAAGTCTTGTTATTAAAAAAGACAAAGTAATATAGCAAAACTGGACATAGGACATGTGAAACACACCCAGCAGATCAATCGATCCCTTCATTGTTCACTTTAGGCTCATAAAACTACAATAAACTGTAAAACTTACCAAATATGCATCTGCACAGCGCTGTCTCTTTAAATGCCCTTTTTTGCTTCGTCTGGTCCTTTGTTTTTTTCCCTGCCCAGTTTAGTACTGAGGCCAGCTCGTTTGTGATGGCATAAGCCATTACACGGCGGACTCGCACCTCCAGTGTGGTCCCTCCAATCAAGGCAAAGCGTCTCACCTATAGACACATTTTAAGAGATGGAATTAGCGTGTCTCATGTCTTAAATGTGTATGCAAGTGCTTGTGTGTTGCCGAGTTTCTTACGTATTGATGGGTGGATGGTAGTAACCAAATCAGATCTGAAAAAAAGAGGAAAAATAAGGAACAATGTCAATAAAGAGGGAAAACTAGATACAAAGACGGCTCATAGAAGATGAACCGAGTCCTATGTGTGAAGGGACAGTTACTGTGTGTGTATATGTAAGCATTTAAACACTGAATATACTAAAATTAACAGTATTTTGTCTAAGTCTGCCATTGTAGGAATTCATGGCACCGAGACAAAAACGTGGCGCACAGTGTGACGTCAAAATTGGCGCAGACCTTTGACGCTGCGTTTTCTCCGTTTTTCTCTTCCACACATAAATGCAAAAACGGATTTTTCGAAAATATCCACCCTGGCAGGCGTTTTTAGAAATCTCCATTTTCAGTGACCAAAAGCACTGTTTACGTGTGGACGAAAGGTGCAAACGCAATTGGTAGGTGAGCGTGCAGCGTAAAGTTAGGTGAGCGTGCAACGTAAAGTTTGGTGAGCGTGCAACGTAAAGTTTGAATTGAGTGTGAATTGAAGCGGGTGCTCTCCAATCATTAAAAGTAACAAAGTCCTTGAACACATTTATACAGTTACCATTACGTTTATCAGTCATATATCACAGATTTAGAATTTGTTGTAGTACTAAGCAACTACAGAGCGAAAGTCTGGGTCAAGCGCCGAGGCGACGGCAAGAACAAAGGAAACCTCGAAGCGTTAAAGCTAGCTTTGTAAGGGAATATAACGAAGAAATTATGAAACGAAAATGTTTTCTTTGTTGATATACTTTGTTCGCAGTGCAATTTATTTGTTGCCAGATTGTAAGAAGTAGACACAATTTCGGGCTCCCACATTTTGTGGGAGCAACGTAAATAACAGTAAAAAACTCGTTAATGTACAACATTAACGAGTTTTTTACTGTTATTCAAGTGCAAACATGGAAATAACGAGTAGAAAAAAAAATCATTCATTCTTACCTTATACTAATCGTGGTGCAGGCCAGTGCAGTGCATGAACTGATGCCTTCTCCGGTCAATTCCGCTGAGAGTAAATCAAATGTCCCGCTCTACTGTAGAAGACAATGAATACCTGGGGGGATGTACCAATGTGAGAGGGGTGCTGCGGAATAGTCCAAGTGATCGCTGCTTTAATTTCCCGGTCAACTATACATAAATTGCACGAGACACGATTTTTAAAGCTGGTGAACTAGACCAAGTCATTGATAACAAATGAACAATAAATCTACTTTCTCTGGTACTTTATACCCGATCAGTTGCAATGCAATTTAATGCTCAACTACAAATCGATGGTTTTTGATGGTGACCGGAGCCGAATGATCGTTAACAACAAATAGACGTTTTCTCCACGTTGTTGTTGTCACCTGGTCGACTACAAATAGATCAAATATCAATGACAAAAAAACAACGGTGAATCAACATTGTTGCAACGTCCCTATAGTAAGACCGTCGGTTTACCACAGTATTTCAATGTTGTTACAACATTGGCATTTCAACCCCGACCATATACGACGGATCGGATGAAAAATCAACATCAATTCAATGTCGTCTTGCTATCTGGGGTGTTTATTGCTAACAGCTATTTTGTGTTTATTTCAGTTTATCTTCTGTATAATTTTCTTTTTTTTTGTTGCACATGTAGAGTGACATTCGTGTCTTTATAGAACCAATACAGATAGAAAAAACAAACAAACAAACAAGCTGAATGATGGCAGTCACCAGCAGTGGATGCAGCACAGTTTTACTGGTACTGTGACAGTGATGGGAATAATGGTGTTACAAGTAACGGCGTTACTAACGGCGTTACTTTTTTCAGTAACGAGTAATCTAACTAATTACTATTCCTATCGTTACAACGCCGTTACAGTTACTAACAAGGAAACGCGGTCCGTTACTATTTTTCAACAAACAGACGGTTGAAGCTGTGTTCAGCTTACCGCATCTTATATCAGTTGCACGGAAGTAGCTGTAAGTAATCTGGGCGCTACAGCTTTAAGCAGCTGCGCGCTCCCGCGGACGGCAATCACGGTCACTGTCTAGCACAACACCTGGAGCTAAGGGGGCAAAACAATCGCATGAGTGCTGCTGTTTGACTGAGGAAGAATAAAGCAGTCGTGGTAAGTCAATCACATGACCACTTAAAGACAAAGCAACAAGGTGATATATACCAGTTTTAAATTGTGTTGATAGGCCACGTAAAACCAGAGTCATGATAAGCAATACATATGCGGCGTTTTTTCCTCAATAGTTTTGTCACGTTTACTGTCTAAGGACAGCGTTAGCGAGCACTCTCTGCTTATGACCAAAAAACCCCCCCCAAAAAACCAGAGCACGGAGGACGTTTTAGGAGTGACGGAGAGAGAGAGACAGAGAGGTTGAGAAAGAGCAGAAAAAGAGAGAGCGAGTTTTGAGATGTGAAAGATTTGTGACGTTTAGTGTGTTTGGAGTTTGGAGTTAATATGTTGTCTTGTGTAGTTAGTGTGTAGTGTTGTGGATAGTTTTGCGTTGTGTGTCAGAACAATGAGGCGACTGCTGTCTCCAGGTAGAAACAGGAGTGATAGACCTGCTGCTGTCAGACCTGCAGGTATCAGGCTGTGATGTTCTCCTCTATAGTGGACAGAAATTATTTTTTTGGAGTGGCACAAATAATTTGTGTGGCATCTTATTGAAGAACAGCTGATTGTTTTGTAAATAGTTTGAAATGGTTGTTTAAAAAATCAAGGTAAAAGGTAAATGGATGCAAATAACTTTGTTGTTTGCAAAACTTGTGCATAGGATTTTAAAATTGACAATTAATATTTGCATTTAAAGTTATGAAATATGATCATTAAACATGTTTGTGGTTGTTACAGTAAAAAATATAACTTTTTCTACTCTGATTTTATGTTTTTTGTCTGGTTTTAGATGAATTGTGTTAATACAGTACGTCAAAATGAAAACATAACTGTAAATTCAGACACGTGAGGTTGTGCTGAAAAGAATGATACCAAACAAGGCAAAGTAAATAGTTTTTAAAGGTAAAATGTGGAGGGAAAATCAATGGTAGTTAAAAATGGCCAATTATACCCTGGATGCCAGAGGGTTAAACGCTTTTTTAAAGTAACGCAATAGTTACTTTTCAAGTAATTAATTACTTTTAGAATATTGTAATTCAGTTACTTACTCAGTTACTTTTTTGAAGAAGTAACTAGTAACTATAATTAATTACTTTTTCAAAGAAACTTGCCCAACACTGTACAGTGACTATGTCAATAATATTGAACTTTAAGGGCACTTTCTGTAGACAAGAGGGTTTACCCAGAAATAAAATGGATTTTTAAAACATTGTTTTATACTATAATTATTTTGAACAAAGTAATGTGTATTAATAAATTACCTTTTTTAAATTGTGAGTTTTGTATGTGTACAAATGATGATTTCAGATTTAAAACCTGCTGTTACTGCTAAACCTTCTAAAACATAAAATTCATGAAAGAATCAGTGTAAATATGATGACCTTAGAAAAAAATGTAACATCAGAAAAATTCTGAGTTTTCAGTTCCAGGAAAGATGATTAAGGCTGATTCACTCAAAGCTGAGTGCTTCGACGGATAGTCATAAATAGATTCACCATGGCAACAGGTAAATACTCTACTTGAGTGCAGTGGGCCGAGGACTGTGCTTCATTGTAGGCCATTATTTATATTTATCTTTCATAAAAAAGGGAAAAAAATATTTTTTCCTGTTCAGGGCTGTTTACTCCTCATTTTAACTTCATTTTTACTTCATGCTGACAAACCTAGACTCTGGCCAAATGATGCATTTAATTTTTACATCTAATTAATCAAATAAAGATACAAATATCAATCAAACAGAAAAGATACATTATATATCCAGTGAAACCAGTTTTTGTGATTTCCAACACTTATACATACACTGGACATTTAAACATTTAATAACTACATTTGAACATTTAAACATATTTCAACATGAAATACAGTAAGAGTGCACTCGGATCATCTGCAACCTGGATTTAAAAACTCACTGTAAGCTACATTTATTTTTAGGTTTTTTTGGATGTTGGAGAACCAGAAAATTCATCCACCATTGCTACGATTGCTGTCTGCATTAGTCACACTGCTATCATGTGTAGTATTAAAACCACATAAAGTTTTCCTTTTTTTTTTTAAAGCAACATGTTTTTTTCTCAGAAAGCTCAGAAGCTGCACATGAAACAATAAAACTAATGCTAACATAGACAGGAAACACTACATGTGGCAAGGCAAATTTACTTTGGGATCATCTACCTGCTTCTCATCCTATCCCTTGCATCCTCCTCGTTACACTAGCACTCTTGCTATCCTTCGTCACTCAATCCACAAATCTTCTTTGTGGTCTTCCTCCATCTTCAAAAGCATTTGTCCAGTATATACACTGTATCTCCACTGTTTCCACTTTGCTTTTTTCCCCCACCATTCTAAATCCTACATCACAGCCAACCCTCAATGTTTGACCAAAAAAACCCTCACAAAACATACAACATACCACCTGGGCTCTTTACAGTTAATTTTAACAAACTCTTAAACAATATTACATGAACAGGAATACATTAATAACTAAACCTAACACTGAAGAAGTTCAAAAAGGTTAAAGAAAAAAATTATTCTTTAATAAGCAGGTTGGCTATGCATGGAGCTGCCTTATGCCAGCCAACACAATATT
The DNA here is from genome assembly GCF_013358895.1 of Oreochromis aureus. Lineage (NCBI taxonomy): Eukaryota > Metazoa > Chordata > Actinopteri > Cichliformes > Cichlidae > Oreochromis > Oreochromis aureus. The sequence continues at coordinate 57,523,410 of NC_052944.1, read as the reverse complement.
TCAAAATACCTATGATGACAACAGTAGCTCCCATAGCAAAAACAAGTGGCTGAAAAAATGTAGATGGATCACACGCTTCCAATCTCTGGTAAATCTCAAACCCTTCTGGTACTGTTGGTGAGAATTAGAAGAGAGGTGTCAGACATGATCTACAGGGTGGGCCGTTTATATGGATACACCGTAATAAAATGAGAATGGTTGGTGATATTTCTTGATGCATTCTCAATCATCCAGGAAAGTTAATCTCCAAAAGTTGAATCTGTTCATCTGGACGTAACGTTTTGTGGGAGAAACATTTCGTCACTCATCCAAGTGACTTCTTCAGTCTCTGATTCAACTTTTGGAGGTTGGTGATATTAAAGTCCTGTTTGTGGCACATTAGTATATGTGAGGGGGTAAACTCCTCACACCACACCATTGTTTTTCTTGTGACATTACCAATAAGTTTGATGTGTCACATGGCCCTCTTCCTATTGAAAAAACAAAAGTTGTATCCAAGATGGCCGACTTCTAAATGGCCACCATGGTAACCACCCATCTTGAGGAGTTTGCCCCCTCACATATACTAATGTGCCACAAACAGGACTTTAATATCACCAACCATTCCCATGTTATTACGGTGTATCCATATAAATGGCCCACCCTGTACTATTATTGCTTTATGCAGTCTCATCAACAACATGTTTACAGAAAAATACATAAAATTAAATTAAAAGATAAATAAATGCATGTTCCTTTCTCACAACAACAATCTGACACCTGTACTACAAAGCAAGCTTTGGATCTCAAAGTGTCAACTCTGGGTTTTCAGTGTTGAGCTACATTCACAGTCGATTCTGATCAATGAAAAGTTAATGACATTGGATGGCTTCAGATGAGTATAGGCAAAGTAACCTTCAACACAGGTGAGTGTGAGCGGTGAGTGCTTGAAGCTACTACCAATGAGAATGCAGTATGCAGTGTACCACCGAGTGACGTTTTACCTGGAAGTAAATACATTTGAGGTTACCTAGGCAACGGAATTATGGGATGTGTGCATGTAACCGGTCATCTTCAAATCAATGTGCAATGAGTTAATCAATTCCAGTTTGGATGCAGCTTTAGGAAAGCGGTTCACTTCTTATTGGGCTACAACACCACGTGAAACTCAACTGCAGACCTAAGGCTGATCAGTCAGTCATCTGGAAAACAGCATCAGTAAGAAATTCACATTCACTTTATTACTGACTTCATTAGGTACACGATGTTCAGCTGCTCATCAGTTCAGACATCTAGTCACCCATTTTCATAGTTTTAACTGAATGAAACTAGGCACGGGGGAGAAAGGTGATATGAGTGACTGTTAATGTGGCACCAACAGCAATTGGGTTATTTCAGTTTTTCAGAAACTGCTGATCTGCTGGAATATTTCAACACAACCATATCTAAGATTTACTGAGGATATCCACCCTCAAGTGACACCTAGAGGAACAGCAGTTTTTGGCTTCTTTTGAGCACCGGTACACTTTGGACAGGTAGGCAGCCTATCACAGGCCGGCACACAGAACCACAAAAAACATTCATTCTCACATTCACAGCTACAGCCTATTTCGAATCAATAGTCAACAAAGCAAGCAAGTCTTTAGACTCAGGACAGAAGCCAACAATTGGGGGTGGGTTTAAAAATTGATTTCCAGATTAAAATCATTTTTAGTTTGAATACTGCGATATTGATTAATTTTTGATTGATTGATTTTTGTTCCACACAAAGTTGTAAACAAGAAGATGTAAACACTTTATGTTTACAGCTTTGTGTTTACATCTTTACTTCCTGCACAGTGCTCTCTCTCAGTGTACTCAGAGACCACTTTACCATCAAAAATCTCTGTTTATTACACGATTCGCTTACGACTCTGCTGTTGTGTACAGTGCTGTCCACCACTATTTTTTTGTTTGTTTCTTCTTTTAATGACAAAAAAGCCTAATACAGTGGAACCCCGACTTACTTGCTGATTGGCTGAGACTACTTACTTGCAGTGTTGGGTAAGTTACTTTAAATTAGTAACTTAGTTACATTACTAGTTACTTCTCTAAAAAAGTAACTCAGTTACTTCAAGTTACTCATTACTTTCAAAGTAACTAGTTACTAGGGAAAGTAACTTTGGTTTTACTCAGAATTCTCTTGTTAATGTGTTGCTTCCGTAACTGGATACCCAGCCAGACTGCCAGTCTTCTAGCTTGCTTACTTGCCACAAGTGCACTGTGCCACCTACCAATAGAAAGGAAAAATAATGTGCACATTTCCACGAGAGAAATCACGCCTGGACCGTCGTTGACCGCCGCCATGATTCTAGCCTGCTTTTTACATCCAACACAAAAACTGCAGTCGTGGTGCTTTTGATTGTACTCAGAACTTGGAAATTCTGCCTTCTGAATAGGAAGATGTAGGTAACACCAGACTGCAGATGAGCTGCATACAGGGCTGGACTGGGACAAAACAATCGTCCGGGCATTTTGACTAGAGACCGCCCACCATTATAGGAAAAATCATAAAGCCTTTGAATGAAAATAAACACTGTTGTGACAGTGATGTGCACTGTTCTGATGGTATATATGTATCAATCTATCAATTGTTTGTTGTAAGACTCAGATAATTATTTTTTAAAAGCGAGACATTTTAAATGAGAATAATAAAGAAAAGTATTTCCTTGTGCCCCCCTTTCCCTGTTAATGCCCTACCTGGCCCCCCTGGTAACACTTTGCTAGACCCGCCCCTGCACAGTTACCAGCTGTCAGCTACTTAGAAAAGGATCCTGGTGTTATTTGTCTCTCAGAAACAGTTCATAACTTCCTTCAACTCATTCATGTCACCTAAAAGGTAAACCTGTTTCTCCATCACCTGTTCAGCTCTGATGATTCAGTAAGGACATCTCCTGGTTTCATCTGCATGTTTCCTCTCACCAGATAACCAAACCGATATCATGACCAGCAGCTTTACAGCTGTGGCTCCAGAAAACATCAGCTGATACTAGAAATTAATATTAAATAAATTCTAACAACAGCTGATCAAGCTTAAACGTGCTGCTGTTGTTTAACGCGACATCCGCTGGTTTCCTCTTTCTGGCGCAAAGTGGGCGATAAACAAACAAGAGAGAAAAGCCGATCAGCTGATCATTGATCAGTTTCATGATTGAAGTAGAAACGGGAGAGAATGAGAGAAGAAGAGGCAGCTGTGCAGCTTCAGCTTTGTGTCTTTTTCATTGTAGCTGAAGTCCGGGACAAACTGTGTTCCTTTTGACCTCAGTACGAAACGCGTAATATTGAATATTGAATGAATACGAGACGATTCTGTTTTTTAGGGGACGGTTGGCAACTCTAATAATTAACTGTATGAACAAAATAAAGTTCAACATCAGTAACATAGCACCCACCCAGCTGTATAGAAACTCCGTCATGCTAGCTAGCATGCAGTACGAAAATGTCAGCATACCGAAAATAAACTCCACCTAAACTTGGTTTATATCTGACTCCGATAGACTGCAGGTCATAACTTCTTACCTGAAGTTCAGTTCACCTGACACGCTGACCGGCGGCCGCTTCGGGTCTCTCCTCTTGCCTCCCTTTTCCTTCATCCACCTGCTGGCCTCCACCACTTGCTAATGTTATTGAATCTGTGGAAGCTCCGCGATATCCACCACACGAAGTAACGAGTAACGAGCCTATCTAAATCCCAGTAACGAGTAACGCGTTCCTGGTTTTGGCATAATAACTAGTTACCGTGTTCGTTACCACAATAATAACGTAGTTACTGTAACGCGTTACTTAATAACGCGTTAGTCCCAACACTGCTTACTTGTAGGTAGGCTCAGCCAATCAGAGCCAGCGGATTTCGTTACACGGGCATTTTGCCATAATACGGGCAGAAATATTGCCATTCAGTGCTTTCGTAACTTGAATTTTTCGTTAAAAGGGATATTCGTAAGTCAGGGTTCCACTGTATCTTTTACAAATTATGCCCTCTGCTTCACTTCAGCAGCATCAGGTAATGTTCATATGTTGATTCTGGGTTTTCTTCCATTTTTGTTCTACTGCAAAATATTTTTAAGGAGGTAATTTGCTATTCTGTGTTTTATCCTCAGTAACATTGATACAAAGGCATCTGTTGTGATGGTTACACCTCTGATGAAGTCTCACAAGTGTCAGCTTTGTTTTTCTATACAGATATAAAAATATGGGTATGCACTGAGAAATGACCAAAGCATAATAGTTCTGACCGAGTCTAAATTGAATTGAGTCGAATCAAATCAATTCACGACTTTTGAATCAGAATTTAAACAGTAATTAAAATCAGTGACAATACCCAGCCCTTTTAACAGCTAATGTTACAGTTTTCACTCTGTTTGTAAGTCACTCTGCTGACAGTGGACAGAAGCTGTATTTCTGATTGTTTAAAGCAGCTAGATTAATAAACCCAGTGTTGTCTTACTGATTTATTAACCACCTTCATGTGAAACCAAACAAAGGAAAAGATAATCTGGATATGTTGAACTTGTTTTGTAGTACAGGCTCCAGGAAGAAGATTCATTTCTTCTACAAACTCACCCATTGTCAGCTTGATGATTTTGATGGGCGTAGTCTTTAAAATGGCTGCCTTAGAGTTGTTTGTTCCTACCTGGGTGACATGACACTCGTACGTTCCATCATCAGCAAATGTTGTGCCATACAGAAACAATGTCAATTTCCCATTTTGCATGTCTGTATACATGAGACGTACACGGTTCGCATAATGTGGCGGCTGAGTGCTTGGATCAGATGCATTGCTCTGGTAAAAAAGTTCTTTTTCTGGATTCAAGTCAGATCTGATCCACATCACAGCTCCAATGGATTCCTTATTTGGAACCTCGCATGGCAGAATGGCAATTTCTCCAGGTGCAACGAAGACTTTCATTGGTTCTGAAACGGAGAGGAAACAACACAGAACAGTTTAGAGCTAATATGATACCAAACAAACCAGAATACACTGCATGCTAAATATTAAAAAATTACTGAGAATCACATGAGGAGAATAATTTACATTTCCCCACAACACAAATAGAAATCAACTATAAATTTAAACCGGTCACAGTCTAAGGTCCATCTATTAGATCAAGTAACATTGGAAAAAATGTCTCTCTCCCTCAAACAGAAACTTACATTACAGAATTACACTAACATGCTCCAGAGTGGTCAAATGTCACTCAGGTTCCTATTTTTTGGATCATGGTTCATTGTTGCTCATGTCACTCTTAACATTTCTGTTTTGTTATATTAATTTCTACATTCTTCATGTCCTTTTATCTTACAAATTACTAAAAGAGTAGTTGTAAAAGAACAAACTGATCATCTGAAGAGATTTCAGAGCTCACAGTACAGAAACAGCTTTAGTGAAGGTTTAAAAAGGTTTAAGGTTCTTATGGCCTCTGACAGTGGATTCATCTCTGTGCTTGACCTACTAGAACTAAATGCAGTGTTCAGTACTGTTGACTGTAATATTTTATTAGGGTGTGTTAGGGTTCAATGTTGAGAGATGAATCCATAAATAACCACAGATCCAGGCGTGTGCAATTAGACAGTATTTTAATAAACACATGTGTGAGTTCAACCGCTGTGCAGATTTCAGCGTCGAACTGAACTTACAATCATGAGACAAGGTTTTATATAGGTACAATAACAAAGCCCCCCTCTTTTACAAAAATAGACAATAGTACAGCTTACGTCAATCCAAACCACAAAATGTTCCATGACCTTAACATCGCTCTAAAAACATTGTCTTCGGTCGGTATTGCTTCCCCTCTTCGCTGTCGCCGTCTGGTGCACTTCCTCTAAGTACGTCGGCACACTTCTGCATTTCTGCCCTACCAAAATAGATCTACCATGGTGTGTATGTGTCCGCAGTGTATGCTAAGTACGTGTCATGACCTGTCACTATTTGTCTGTCTGTACGTGCAGAGTTTGCATCTGCTTTCTGAACCTTAGTTGACCTCAACTTAAGCAACCAACCAGGCAAAGGCCATCCTGTGTGTAATGATCTTGACTTATATGTGAAATATATAAACAACTGTTTCAGTCTACCCCAACTACTTAAGGCTTAATCCGCAGTGTGCATACTAAACACCCTTGCACTTAAACTCTGGCTTCAGTTTCACTTCTGCAAAAGTATGCTCTGCAGACGCATTTCCTGTCTCATTTTGGCACAGAGAGTATTTTCCTGTCTCTGCCCTCTACACAGAGATCATAAAAGCATTAATAACATTTAAATTATAGATTCAACTCAACCATTTAACATGGTTCTTCTTTGGACCTGTAATAAAGACTAATATAATACCAATATATTTGAACATCTGAATGCATCTGAATGCAACATCACTATTAACATGAAATGTTAATGATGATTATAAAAATAGCAGCAAATAATAGCAGTAAAATATTTCTCCTCTCGATACTCCCACTCTCGACCTCTGGCACACCAGAGGTCGCCATACATTATGTTGGGTCACTCCTTGGCCCATTCAACTGTTTCCTGTCCACCCCTGACGTCATGGACATTTAGGATCACTGTTCTTAGCTCTGACCCTCTCTTGGCATCCTGTGACTTAACCAATCAGACAACCTCATGTCATCTAGGTGGTCTTAGTTATAAAATGCCCGCTCCCACTTGAGAACACTTCATGCTTAAGTGGTCTCTGCTCCTCTTCTGGGTCCCACTCTAGTGGAACTCTGGCCACCTGCAAAGGAAACAAAACACTTTCTCCCTAGTACGGCTTCCCTGCCTTATGTCCCTCAGTTGTCTTCTTTATTCAAACCTAATGTTACTCAACCTAATGTTACTCAAAACATGAACCTAATTACGTATTTGGTCTTTCGACATCTATTTTCATATCTTATTCAACATTACTCAGCATTTGTGAACCTCTGAAAGCGTTGTCTTTAAGAGAATCGAAGGAAGCACGTCTCTGCATGTGCTTCCTCTTTGCTCCTTATCTGATCATCAACATCCTGTGCACAAAACTGTCCCTGCTGCAAGGGCCTACCTCTCATCTAAAGTCACCTCTCACAAGAAAAATCCTAAACACTTATTCTACTAAAGGATCAAAGAAAAAACAACCACTTTAATCACTAAGTGTAAGCACATAGTTAATTGCTCCTAGATAAACTTCATCATAGCTAAAAGCTGAACTCTAACTGTATTTTGAACTCCCATTTCCTGGGTGATAACCTGTTTGAATATATCATTTTATTTCATTTTGCTGCTTTTAATGTAATGACTCCTTCTAACTTAAACTTTATCAGACTTAACCAACATATATAAGCTTTCTCCCTTTGCTTCTGTTTTAAACAACAACTTTTTTACTTCAACAAGCATTTGTTATTCTGTAACTGCATTTTATATAAGAGGACTAATTTAGAACTGCATGTGTTATCTCCATATTTTACATGTCACCCAGTTTAGTTACAAACGAAACTCCTATTCAATTAAATGCTAAATGGATTTCAGGCCTTTTGCCTGGAATCAATACTGTCAGGTCTTAATGAACTCTATATGTCTGTAAGCGTGTGCAATCCTTCAAAACTCAGGTCATTCTCACAGTAGATTGGCTAATCATAACGTTAACCAAAAGTTTGTGACCCTCAAGAGACGACTCTCTGAGCCACAACTCCGTCAAAGGCACAAAAATGCAATGTGTATGAAAAAATCCTTTCTACATATATAATCTCCAATATTATTCATTTGAGTCAGCGAGACTTTTAACATCCTCATAAAAGCTCTCCTCTACCCTAGAAATAAATCTATTTACTATCTGTTTCTAAAGCCTACATTATAACAACATTCTAGCATTATGTCACTGTTACAACTTATCCTAAAATCAAAAGAAATCCCACATTTTCTACTCATAAAATCTTCACTATCTTCCCCAAAGCATATCCTTTATTCCCACAATTTCCCTTTAAGTTTGGTGTACAACTTCTTATTAACCCCAGCAATTTATCTTCTAAACAGGATTCAGTTCATTTTACTCCTTTCTTTAGAATTAACAATCTCCGCCTCAGTTTTACTATATCTAGATTATCAAACAACCCCAATCGTTATAAAATCCTAGTAAAACCCCTTTCAAATTAAACAAATTAAATCTTAAATCCCTCTCTTTTTTGACACATCTCATGTGGCAAAAAACTCAACATGCTCCACCCAAGCTTAACCAATCAAAAGGAAAAAAGGTTAGTCATTTCATTTCTCAGAACAGCTCAGCAATTCTCCTCTCCGGTGTTTTGCTCCAGCCCTGAAAACCTGTGTTTAAGGAACAAAATCAATTTAATCATCATGTCAAATCTCCTCCAACTCGTTGCTCCATGGAAAGTCTGGATCCTTGGAATTTCCTGAAAACAAAACCTGTGCCTTACATTTCATACTCAACTCTCCCTTTATGATCTAGTCTGTGTCATGACAAAAATAACCTTAAACAAAACAGTTATTAATCCTGAGTTACCTCAGTTAATGGTAACTTGAATCTCATCAAACAATGTTTCCCCTTTTAGCATTTAGCATTCTATAGTGTAATAACATAATCCAACCCCAGTAAATAATTTTCTCAAAACAAACATCAATATCCCAAAATCAGCATCCCCAGATTTAAGTCTCCCACTTGTCCTGTTTGTCAACCTTTTATTTGTTTCCCCTCTTGGTCCCATCACTCACATTCACTCCCATGCATTCACACATGATATTTTTTGCTGATCTGCAGCCTTCTGCGCACGTCATCAGATGCTCCACATCAGCAAAATGAGCTCAATCATTTGTTTTATTTCGTTTTCCTTTTTAGGAAAATAGTTCTCTATACTTTTGACTGGATTGACACGCTGCAATCCATTTTTAGACAGAGACTTGCCGCCAATCAGTCTCTGATTGTAATCAATTATAATTCTGTAAAGCCCACCTGATTTTCAGACTTGGTAATTTTGTCAGCGCCGTCCGTTCACTCTCTTCCAGGCCTGCTTAGAACAAAATGAAAAAGAGAGCTGATTATTAGCTCATCAAAGTACAAAACAAAATCACCTGACAGGTTTTTTTCTCTAAGTGCACTGTTACAAAACTATGGGCCCCTTTAGACATGTCCATGTTTATCAAAACTCCCTCTCTTGAAATAGAAACAACAGCCTCAAAAATCTAAAACAATCTTAAATTTCACCCGTTCAACACACCGAAAACCTCGCCAAAAGCTACACCGTTTCGTACACAACAATAACCCGGTTAAGCACTTTACCATACTCAGATTCAGCCTAACACCTTACAACAATGTGTCAACACTAATTTATAAACCTCCTAATCAAATTTGCACCTCTGAACAATCTACCCTCCTTTAAGGCCTCAATCACACACACACACAGGAAGTGTTAAGAAAAAATGAAGAGAGGAAGTGTCTCTGCTCATAGACTCACAGCTCAACTGCCAACTTGACAAGAAAAATACATGTTTACACCTTATCACATTATTGAACGATTTTCATATTCTTTCTATACTAATCACTTACTTTGATCAATCCGTGCAAGAGCACTCCTGAGTCACTCGTATAGACACTTTTCTTTTGTTTTTTCCATCTATTTTTATGAACCATTCACACCATTCTCTCACTCATACAAGCAGCAAGCAGATCTTCATTGCATATGCTTATGTTCTTAGCCAGGTTTTTAATCAATATCTGTTCATTAAGCTTCAGGAGCTTGTCTTTATAAGGTTAATGCATTTTCTGTTTGTGTGTGTATGGGTATATGTTATTTTGCATCTATGACTTCACAGTCTCCCAGACTTCTTCCCAACTCTCCAGTTAAGCAGTCAGTTTTCTTTTTCCCCGAGTTACTAACCCACATTTTGATTTCCCACCTTAAATTACCGCCCTCCTGGTCTTCAGCCAGGAGCTGGGGCTTGCTTTTCAGGTTCCTGGACACATCATGCTGTGAGCAATTCAACCAGAAACTTGCCTTAACTTATCCATAGATGTTAACCTCTAACTTTCTTCCGACTGCTGGATCTGGAGAGCCGGTCCAAGTCTGCTTTACTCCTGAAAATAACAAAACTAAGACATTTTCATTATTATCACCAGTGGTTAAATAACCCATTTCTCTATCTCCGATCAGAAACACCAATTATGCCAGGCATGTAAGCGTGTTCTTCCCTGCATTTTATGTTAATTGGGTGTAAACTGCTTCTTCATTAAATTAATTCATTGAGTTCTTCGTTGCCTTGCGATGTATTCATGTTAATGTACACTACGTGTAAGCTGTTTCTTCATTGCATCCTATATATTCATATTTAATTTATGCATTTCACCACTGAGCTTTAGATTCAAACTATCTCACTTCTGATTCATTTCAAAATAATCTCACATGTAACAATTTGTATGTGTGTTTTCTATTCGTTAAGGTAATGACAATTATTTTCGTTCATTATTCTTACCTTTTCTAATGTTTACCTCTTTGTTATGCTGTAGTGGACATCCCTAAACAATTCATGAGTTCAGGTTTCAATTTTCAATCCAATTATATCCTATATTCTCGCAGTCAAACTCGTCCAGCTTCATCTCTCACTGGTCCTCTCTGCACAATGTCCTGTTCGGGCTTCAAAGCTCCAGCAAACACAGTCTCAACTCAGCTGTTGTCTTCTTCTCTGTTTCTTTACAGTCTTTCTTTCAGATTAAGTCCCAGCATGGCAGAATATCACCAATGTCCAGTGCTCTTCCACAATTCTTTATCCCACTGTTCAACTGCCCAGCCTGTATTTTCACAGTACATGTTACATTACTCTTACATGCTGCTGCTGGTCGTCAGTCGTCATCAGTGTTACTGGATCAGTGGCACTGTCGTTTGCCTGCTGTATTCAAGTTCACGATGTTCTATCAGTCTTCATCAGGCGATTGACTGTCCTTTGAACTTCTTCTCCGCTTCAGGGACCAAGTGAGAGATCCAGTCGACAATTTTGAGCCAAAACTGGCTTATTCTCCCAATTCTTTTAATCTACTTTTCTGCTGCTGAACTCAAGGTTACAATGTTGAGAGAGTCCACCTGTATTGACACACTAAAGCATACAATTAGTAATATATTCATTTTTCTTAAAGGCTTCATTTGCTCCATGGGCCTCGTCTGTCTCTCTGTGTTCTTTCTGTACACACTCAGTTCCCATATATGGGCATGCACAGTTCCTGTTCACTATTTCCTGTCGCTGCAGCCCCGGTACACAGAGCAATATTTCCTGTTCCTCAAACTAATCTAACTCCTTTTTTTTTTTTGTTTTCTTGAATTAAAAACACTTTCAAACTTTAGCACATCCTACTTTTCATCACACAAGAAATATATTTCACACTCCTTTATTCCATACACACCTTTTAAATGCTCTAACCTCTTTCAGACGCCATAAATCGTCTCACACGCACTGCCTTTCTCTCTCTCAAACTTCCCCTTTTCACTTACTCAGACAAATCACCCAGTCACTCAAATCAAATACTGACAGCATTCACACAGTTAAAATCACACAAAATACGCTTTCATACGAGTATTTTGGACATGCCTTCCATGATCAGAAAGAGCAAGTCAAAAGAAAAAGAAAAAAACTGAAACCTCTCATCGCCCTCGCAGCTCCTCCCCACACACACATAACTGAAAAATAAAACACACCAACATTTATGGCTCACGAAATATACATCTATCAAAATTCAGTCATTATCTAATCATTTTCTATACATCCACACTAATATATTCAAACTGTATTTACACTCTCATAATAAGCAAAACCAACCTCTTATATACAGGCATTTAGCAAAAAGCTCTCAGTCCTCTCGAAATTGAAACCACCCTCTCTGCGCGTCACTGCTGCTCATTTGCATTTACACACACCATCCGTGCACATCCGGCTGTGCATCGCTGACACAGAGACTGATCTTACTCCTAGATCTCATATTTTATATTACAGACGTCTTTAATTACAACTGCACAGATTTTTTAGGCCTTGTCGCTCCTACAAATTTCGAAAATTTTCCATAACCGACTCGAACGGGCAAACCTTCAGGTTTTTTGCGACCAATTTAACAGACCAGACTCGAACTGCTCTGTCCAGATTTCTAGCCCTAACTTAATTTACCAGTAGCCAAATAAGCGCAAGAATAGGGACTTGAACCCCTAGCAATTTTGGAAGTTCCCAGTTTTCCCGGCTTGTCGTGCCGTACTATCCCATTAGTCGCCGCTAGGTCAAGGATAAACGTCTTTATCCAGGAGGGAGCGTTACCTCCGAGAAAGTTCTTCAGGGTTGCATAACCAATGGGACTTGAACCCACACAATGACCAAATTCCCTATCATTCTAAGAGTTCACTTAGCAGCTCCAACTGCTTTAATTCTCTTTTCATTCCTTTATTCTCATTACTCAGTACTGTCACTTATACTTCATTATCATTACTTCAACCGGTAAACTTCATCAAAATTTCGCCAAAATTAAAAAACAGACATTCACCAGTAATTTTCAGTGAGTAGACTTTAATTTGACATGTCCAATCTAGCACATTTTGGAAAATTCAACAGGTATGTGCCTTACCTTTGTTTTAAGCCGGCTTGTCTCTCACTTCAGACCACTGACTCCTATCTGCCCATCCAATCACCACAGACCCTGGATCTCTCCATCTACACCAAAATTATTCCCTCTCTCTCACCGGAACGAGCCCCCAAATGTTAGGGTTCAATGTTGAGAGATGAATCCATAAATAACCACAGATCCAGGCGTGTGCAATTAGACAGTATTTTAATAAACACATGTGTGAGTTCAACCGCTGTGCAGATTTCAGCGTCGAACTGAACTTACAATCATGAGACAAGGTTTTATATAGGTACAATAACAAAGCCCCTCTTTACAAAAATAGACAATAGTACAGCTTACGTCAATCCAAACCACAAAATGTTCCATGACCTTAACATCGCTCTAAAAACATTGTCTTCGGTCGGTGCTTCCCTCTTTCGCTGTCGCCGTCTGGTGCACTTCCTCTAAGCACGCCGGCACACTTCTGCATTTCTGCCCTACCAAAATAGATCTACCATGGTGTGTATGTGTCCGCAGTGTATGCTAAGTACGTGTCATGACCTGTCACTATTTGTCTGTCTGTACGTGCAGAGTTTGCATCTGCTTTCTGAACCTTAGTTGACCTCAACTTAAGCAACCAACCAGGCAAAGGCCATCCTGTGTGTAATGATCTTGACTTATATGTGAAATATATAAACAACTGTTTCAGTCTACCCCAACTACTTAAGGCTTAATCCGCAGTGTGCATACTAAACACCCTTGCACTTAAACTCTGGCTTCAGTTTCACTTCTGCAAAAGTATGCTCTGCAGACGCATTTCCTGTCTCATTTTGGCACAGAGAGTATTTTCCTGTCTCTGCCCTCTACACAGAGATCATAAAAGCATTAATAACATTTAAATTATAGATTCAACTCAACCATTTAACATGGTTCTTCTTTGGACCTGTAATAAAGACTAATATAATACCAATATATTTGAACATCTGAATGCATCTGAATGCAACATCACTATTAACATGAAATGTTAATGATGATTATAAAAATAGCAGCAAATAATAGCAGTAAAATATTTCTCCTCTCGATAGGTGATTAGAGGATAATGTAGGTATTGCAGGTACTGCACTCCAGTGGTTTTCACAAAGGACTACATAAAGTGCAATACAGTGGTCCCTCGCTATAACGCGGTTCACCTTTCCCGGCCTCGCTGTTTCGCAGACTTTTTTGGGGTGTCATTTTGCATGCTGTTTTTTGTTTTTTTGGGGGTTTTTTTACAGTGCAATGTGTTCTGTGTCCTGATTGGCTGTAGACCATTGTCAATCAATCTCCTCCGTGCCATGTCTCCAGTACAGTACAGAATGCGTTCAGCTTGTCAATAATCTGGCAGTGTCACCCTCAAGTGCTGTACAGTATGTTTGTAAGTTTTCGCCCCAACAAACACAACAATGTAGACGAAACGTTTTGCACCATCAAAGGTACCTGCGCTAGCACCCAAAAGGCAGAGGAAGATGCTAATCATCGCACAAAAAGTTAGACTTCTGGACAAGCTAAAGGAAGGTAGAAGTTACCATATATTGTGAGGCGCATTATGCAAAACAAAACAGTCAGATAAGTCAAACTTTACTCAACTCATTCTTCTTGCTTCCTCTACTTCCGTTCCATTGATTCATTAATGTTGAATTCTCTGGCAGCTGCTCTATTCCCACGTTCTGGACCTGAAAACAGGGTTTGATCTTTGGTTTCACTCTATAATATTGGACTTATTTTTCTATCAAGGTTTGAACTTTGAGAGTGTTTAAACAAGAGAGAAAAGTGTGAAAATGTTCAAGCCTGTCTGAGAAAAGTGTATAAAGTGTGTAGTGAGGGGTTTTACAGCCTTAAAACAAATATAAAATTGTAAAAAAAATAAATAAATAAAGCTGACTATGCAGATTTCACCTATCGCGGGTCATTTTTAGAACGCAACTCCTTCGATGAACGAGCAACCACTGTATGCAAAAATTGCAAAAAAACAAAACAAAGACAGTCCAACACCAGGCACAACAGACTGATACAGTCACAAGACAGTGCAGACACCGCAACAATGACAGTGGGTTGTGCAAAAGACTGAGCACTGTGTGTGTATGAGATTGGGCAGATAAGTGCTTGAAGTAGTGACCAGTATGAACGTTTTTGTGTGTGTGTGTCAGTCCACTCACTGAGTGTTCAGGAGTCTGACATGGGGGAAGAAACTGTTTCGCAGTCTGGCAATGAGGGCCCGGTACCTCTGGTACCTCTTGCCAGATGGCAGCAGGGTAAATAGTGTGTGTGAGGGGTGTGTGGGGACTTCCACAACTGTGGTTGCTTTGCAGATGCAGCAGGTGGTATAAATGTCTATGATGGAGGGAAGTGAGGCTCTGTGGTAAAGGCTGTGTAAATTCCAATAAAACTGAGGTTATTGTACTCGGCCCTGAAAATCTTAGAAATATGGTATCTAACCAGATTCTTACTCTGGATGGCATTACCTTGGCCTCCAGTAACACTGTGAGAAACCTTGGAGTCATTTTTGACCAAGACATGTCCTTCAATGCACATATTAAGCAAATATGGAGGACTGCTTTCTTCCTTCTTCTTTTGCACAATATCTCTAACATTAGAAATATCCTGTCTCACAGTGATGCTGAAAAACTAGTTCATGTATTTATTACTTCTAGACTGGACTGCTGTTATTCATTATTATCAGGATGTCCTAACAGCTCCCTGAAAGGCCTTCACTTAATTCAAAATGCTGCAGTAAGAGTAAATAATCAGGCCCCATCTTATCTTAATGACCTTGTAGTACCATATCACCCTATTAGAGCACTTCGCTCTCGCACTGCAGGCTTACTTGTTGTTCCTAGAGTATTTAAAAGTAGTATGGGAGCCAGCCTTCATGCCCATCTTCTGTGGATTCAGCTCCCAGTTTGGATCAGATGACCCTAAATCCTCTCTTATTTATGCTGGATATTTTTAAACACCTTTCTCCATTTAATTATTAGTTATTATTAATCTTTGGCACTCTTCCGCAGCATCTTACCCCCTCACCCAGAACTGGTCATGGCATGTGGCCGCCCCTCCCTGAGATTGATTCTGCTGGAGGTTTCTTCCTGTTAATATTTTTTTCTTCCCACTGTCACCAAAGTGCTCGCTCACAGGGGGTCATATATCATATTTTCTCTGTTGTCTTTGTATTATTGTAGAGTCTTTACCTAAATTGCCTCAATGCAACTGTTGTTGTGACTATATAAATAAAGTTGAATTTAATTGAATTACTGGTGACATCAATTTGGTCATGTCAATATTTCTGATTGTTTAAAGCAGCTAGATTAATAAACCCAGTGTTGACTTACTGATTTAATAACCACCTTCATGTGAAGCTAAATAAAGGAAAAGATCATCTGGCTATGTTGAACTTGTTTTGTAGTACAGGCTCCAGGAAGAGGATTAATTTCTTCTACAAACTCACCCATTGTCAGATTGACAGTGTTGATTGGCTTGGTCTTCAAAATGGCCGCCTTAGAGTTGTTTGTTCCTGTCTGGGCGACATGACACTCATACGTTCCAATCTCAGCAAATGTTGCTTCCACTATAAACAAAGACGATTCACCATCCTCCAGCAGATGTATGCGTCTCAGAGAAGGTGACTTCTGAGTGTCTGGATCAGATGCATTGCTCTGGTAAAAAAATACATATTTTGAATTCAGGTAAGACCTGGTCCACATCACAGCCCCAATTGATTGATCATTTGGAACGTAACATGGCAGAATGACATTATCTCCAGGCAAAATGTTGAGGGTTGAGGAGTCTGAAAGAGACAGAAAATACAACACTGACCAGTAAGCTGGAGTTACAGCTAATATGATACCAAACAAACCAGAATACACTGCATGCTGAATATTAATAAAGTTACTGAGAATCACATGAGGAGAATAATTTAGATTCCCCACAACACAAATAGAAATCAAATATAAATTTAAACCTTTTACATGTAAGAATCCATTAGATCATGTAACACTGGAAAAGATGTCTCCCTCCCTCAAACAGAAACTTCCCACTCAGTTATTTTTGTACACATGTTACATTGCAGCAAAAAAAACCCTGAAATATTTGGTTCCAGCAGCCTCCTGTCAAAAGCTTTTAGACCCTACATGATGCGTCTCAGATAGAATGAGTCACCCAGTTCACATCAAATCTACAGGTACCATTAGAGTTACCTGTACCTGAGCTGGACTGCAGTAAACATAGTTTAAATGAAAATCATATGTGAGCTTTAGACACAATCAGGTAAAGAGTGTAGTTGAAAGTATGGAAATAATTCAAAGACAAAGCATCAATGTAATTAACAAAAGAAAAAGCCTCTCCTCTCCCATCATCAATTTGCCTGAAAAAAATTCTACAGAGAAAACACTCTTATAACACTAATAGAAAATGTCTAAATAAATACAAAAATGTAAAAAATCAATTTTCAGACAATAAGAGAGTACACTATATTATATTGACAGAAACTAGAATGATTTCAGTTTCTGTGAACACCTGGGGAATATCACACTGAAGTTGCACTTTTATACTTTTAAGCTTTAATATCTGTAAAACCATTAACAATGATTTGCAGAGTTTAACTAGAAGTTTATGCCTTTAAATATGGAAATTTGTGCATAAAATCTCAATCCCCTACTTACTACACTGTGATTTTGAGAGTCTTTGAAATCTGCTGTCAGAGATGGGACATCCAATAATTTTTGAATTTCCAGTATCCATCTTTCTGTGTGAGCTTCACCTCTGAGAGTTCACATTCATACAGCCATGCGATGTCCCTTAATGTGTTTTTTTAGATAATAGAATTTTAAAATAGCCTCTACAAAGAGTCATATCAGCAAAATGTCTAAAAACACCCTGATACCTGCTCATATGTAATTGAACATTTAATTTTTTCAAACAAAAACATTATTACAACAGGGACCTAAAAGTTTGCATAATGTACATTGAGAAGTTTATATTTGTCTTAATTTTTTCAGGCAAATCTGGGATGATCGGGTGAGAGGTATTTAATGATCCCCAAACTGAAAATCACTTGAATTAAAAGCCTTCCCAGCTGAGAGTATCTTCACAGATCCAACAGAAACATGTCTCATCACTTTTGATATTTTTATTTTCATGATAAAAAATAAAAAAATATTTCAGGATTCCCCCTTTAATGCCTATTAAGGAAAATTGATCTTGGTCAATGAGTTTCGATGAAAAGATCAACATTGTGCTCCATGTTGAAAAGCATTCTGAGTTTTTCTTCTGCATTTGATTCAAATTGAGGCTCTGCTGTTTAGATATTTTTGTCCTGGTGATTCCTGATAGATGCTTCAGATGGTTTTCATTACTCACACGTGTGAACTTAACACCTGTCTGTCCTCCACCTGTTGATATTTATCACTAAGACAAAAATGCTCTGTCAAAATCCACACACTAAGTGCAGCACACGAAGTATCTAACAGGAGAAATACGCATCTCTGTATGTACATGTGTCGCTGCTGACTACAAGTCTGACATCAGACATTCAGCCAAAAGAGCTGATTTACATCATTCTAATGAAAAACCTCACCTCCAGAAGATGATGATGGTGACAGACAAAGGAGAATCAAACCCAGCACGGCTCTTCTGGACATGTTCATCTTAGTCGGCAGTAGCAGTAACATCTGAAGAGCTGCTTCTTCTTCGTGCGTTAGGGTGCTGTGAGCACTTGTACTCTTGTCTAACTGGACACAGTCTCCACTGTTCAATCGCAGGTTTTCTGCTTCAGCCCATCTGCCTCATCCTTCAGACTGGATGCAGAGTTGGAGGTTTGCTGCTCTCTACTGTTCATCTGTGAACTGCCTAAATCCACATTCAGCTATTATTATATCAACATTGAAAGTGCACGAAATGGGGAGGGAGACTGCACATAAGATCAGATTTCTTAGTTTTTCCATATTTGAGACACTTGCATGTTTGAAATCCTCAAACAAATGTTAATATTTGGCAAGTATAATCCAAGGAAAAAGAAAATGCAGCTTTGAAATGATGATTTCATTTGTTAAGGGGAAAAAAGTTGTCCTACCTTCCTGGGACCTGTAACAGTCACAATGGTGTGGTGTCCCTTTAAGACACCCAAGTCGAGGGTTGATGGTGTCATCAGTTTGTGCCACTGCTCTCTCTCTCTCTGTGATTCTCTGGACATGTGCTTGCACGCTAGTGCATGAGGAGAGACCTTTCTTTTGTTTTTCTTTTTGTTTGCAACGTATGGGTTGTATGAACACTGGGCGTTATGTTGTTGAGCCACAGCCGTTCAGCCGGGCTTTTATATGGTTGTTGAAGATGGCGTATTAAAGAACCACCGTGGATTACCGATACCAGCGTGGGTGTGTGTTCTTCTGACTAGCCTGCTAGGTGTTTTGCCGCCTCCTCTCAACCGCAACACAACCCAACGTTACAGACCACATGAAGAAGTAATCCTCTCCCAAACCTGGTACATGGTTATGTTACTACTGGCAGGGGCAATCAAACATTAGTAATAACTGTTAATGAGTCTTTCACATCACTGTGGAGGAATTTTACCCACTCTGCTTTGCACAATATGCAGCAAACTGAGAAACCAGGAGGAGGCTAAACACTTTTTACAGCACTGTGAATTGATTTACCGCCCTTTAATGTAAGCAAGATATACTTTATCTATGCTAGAAAATGAGATTTATATGTTTAATAACGATTTTTAAAAATAGTTGAGCGTTGAATTACACACACAGACAGCAGGGGGCGTCTGTTTCTGCTGTGATGAACACCATACAGGCAAAAGGAGATCATACTAAAGAATGTTGACTGACTCTTAGTCAGTGAGACAGAATCACTCATTTCAGAGCAGAGGATAGCACTGCCTTGCATGAACTTCATAACAAACATTCATAAAGCTGCTTGCAAATCAGGTAAAGACTTCAGTTCCCACAGTCTGATTCTCCTCTGGTTTAGTTTTAGTCTGAATTTGTCGTCAGTCTGACTTTGATGATAATCAGAGTTCTCTGGTGAAATGGCCCCCATGGCTCTGAGTTGTGTAAATCAGTATTTACACAACTGACAGAAGAAGACGGCCGTAGTGATAGACGGAGCGGTTCTGAACGACAGCAACATCAGGAAGAAGGAACACAAGAAGCTGGAGAAATAAAAAGGCCTCAGCAAAGAGCTGGAGAAGATGTGGAGGGTGAAGGTAACAGGAACAGCTAAGTGACTGCGCAGGACCCTCAAGCTCCCAGGCCTCTGGTAGATATTATCATATAATTATAAATTATTACTATAAAATATGTAGATTTTATAAATATCCTGAACAGAAATATTAAGTTATTTAATTGCAAAGATGGTGACTAAAGTTTACATTTCAGGTGGAAAAAATAAATTTCCTTAATTAAGGCATAAAAACTGTACTGGACCAAAATCAGGAATGTGCAGAGTGCAGCAAACAGGGGCGGTCCTAGCATGTTTGCTGCCCTAGGCTCTGCAGTCGTCCAGTTTTCTGTTTCTCCTTATGAATAAAAGATACATAAGCTGAGAGTGTTTCTCAAAACTGGGTTGGTAATTATAATCCCTTTGTCTTGTTTTCAGAACACATCAAATTTTAATGAATTTAAGATAAAAATATTCTGCATGTAAACCCATCAAATACATAATATTTTAGGTTGTTCATTTGATATAAAACTGCTTCCAGGTTTGTCACACCAACTGTTTCACTTCATAGATGCTTTTCTGATCTAGTTATTTTTTTCTTAAAGTCTAAAATTTTACAGTCCTACTATTTATTCTAATATGATCTATCCTGAGGTCCCAAAGAAGGATTTACTTACTTGGACTAACATGAACAAAGAAAAAAGTCAAAAAATGCTTTCAGTGTCGAGTGCTTTCAACTAGGACATTTTGTATATTTATTATATGTTATTAAGTATATATAAAGTATTGAATTATTACAGTCAGCAGTGAGAGGACATGTATTCCCTTGGCATCTGTACCGCTAGTATCTCCAGTAGCCAGAGCTAGAGATTTTTATGAATGGGAGTCACTGGTAGGATCAAGAACAAGGGTGAGGGTGGTGGTGGCATTTGGAAAAAAAAGTCAAAGAGAACATATGGTATTTAATTCTGTTTTAATTAAATGCTTATTTTGTATTTTTTTTTTATAATTTAACATGTACTTTACAACGGACTAAACAAATGGCATGCTGCGCAAAGTATTACCTTGAGTGGGTAGTAGGTACATTTATTGTTAGTATAACTCCAAAAATGGTGCTCCTGTGTGGTACCTCACAAAAAAAATTTTTTTTCAAAGCAGTTTTATTTATTTAACTTCACTTCTGAATATATTTGGCAAGCTAATGTAACAATAATCAGTATCTATCTGTATATTATGAAAATGATTTTAAAAAAGATAGTCAACTCAGGACAACCTCTCCAAATATTTCATACACCACATAGTCACGTGACATTTTCCAAACACCTTTCAGACACAAATTAGCAAGCACAATGCAAGAAGAAAGGAAAAACTACTACACACTCGAGTCAAGTCTCAACAAATCATGTCTGAGATACTTCAGTTTATTTAGAAAAAAATAATTTTCTTTAGTAATCACCAGTTCACTCCAGCTAAGTTCAGTGAATAGGAAAAAAACCACTTTGGTTTCCAAACAGACTGCAATGTGGAAAGTGTGTGAGTCATTCTCAGATACAGAATTACAAAATTTTGCAAAATCAAGAAACAAATTCAGGGCTGGCAGTCAACCATAATAACCAGCTGGATGGACGTAAGCCATCTTGACACAGATTTGGAGGATAACTTTGGTCTGCTTCCTTACCGGCCTCTCTCCACACTGACAACTAGGCCTATTAAAAGGAAAATAATGGGTTGAACCTTCAGTGAAGCACCAAATCCGAGTGATCTAATTGGTTGACCCGCACGATGGAAACACATAATTACATGAAATCACATTTAGAGACAGCATAATATTTCAGGTTCTTCCCATCTTAGGAACACACTGGAACATGTCAGCTTTGCTGGTTGTTTTTCATTTTTACCCCCTCATGTTACTATTTTATGTTTTTGAAAATGGCTTTTTAAAATCGATTTTGAGGTGGTTCGGGCATCTGACAAGGATGCCCCCTGGGCGCCTCCTGGGTGAGGTGTTCCGGGCATGTCCCACCGGGAGGAGGCCCCGGGGCAGACCCAGGACGCGCTGGAGAGATTATATCTCTCGGCTGGCCTGGGAACGCCTTGGTGTTCCCCCGGATGAGCTGGAGGAGGTGGCTGGGGAGAGGGAGGTCTGGGCTTCTCTGCTTAGGCTGCTGCCCCCGCGACCCGACTTCGGATAAAGCGGATGAGGATGGATGGATGGATGGAAAATCGATTTTGATTTAATATTATGAATATTGAAAGAAACAGAAAATATAAAAGGGATAACAGAATTGTTGAATTGTAAATATGAAAGCACTAATAAAAAAGCCCCAATTGAAGTCTAAGAGAATGCAACAGTTGACATCATAGTGGAAATATGAAAACTGGAGTAATGTCTTCATAAACTGCACTGTGAAGAGTGAAGAAGATAGATTAGATGAGAATTGAATATGTTTATAAATGGAGTACTGAAACACATCTATTGGAGATTATCTATCAGAATTTCAGGAGTGGGACCACGCCTCCAAACACGCTCCTTACGGTTGTCATCTGATCCCCCAGTTCTGTAAGCTGTTCATTCTTGTTTACGTGCCTCACCCTCCCTCCTTGTTCTCAATTCTTTAACTTCTTCACACTTATTCAGTGCATGGGGATCTGCCAGGCCCGGGAGTCATCGCCAAACCACTTCGAGGCCTTCCCCAAACCGCAGCTCAATTTATGTCCTTACATTCACCTTTACCCACTAAACGCTGTCAAACCTAAAATGAGGAGGTCAGCCAGACTAGTAAATACGCCCTTTGGAGGACATATGTATGACAACAGAACATTAATCATGTTCTTGATAACTGGAGGTTGTGGGTGCATGCTGTGTGGCAGGTGGTGGGCCAGAACCATCTCCCAGGCATCCACCAGATGGACATTCAATCCTTTGAATATAGCCTTGAGTGCCTTTACCCGCTGAAAAGTGTACCATTCGCTGTGGACAAATGCACCAAGAATTGTTGTATAAGGTTTGGGGTTTCCAGTCCGAATGACAACCACTGTGCCTGGAGCCCTGGACAGTAGCCGTACCACTGCACTGCGGATGGACATCAGTCGACGGATGTAGAACCCAATAGGGAAAGTGTCAAAGTGTGCCCAGATGCCAAAAACTACTACAGTGTTACTGCCTCCAACCACATTGTCCAGCTCATTGGCAATATAATGCAGCTCCATGGATGAGACTCTGACAGTACGTATAGGAGGACCGTGGGCGCGGAACATCACAAAGATGTTATTTGCATAGTCCAGGGCCATTAAAGGTCCGATTGATTTGTGGCTATGAAGGTTAAACTCCTTTAGATCTAAAAGAATTCCAAAGAGAATAAGTTAAACTACATAAATAAAATAGTGTAAATAAAATATTGTTGTTTGCCAGGTTTGCAGAGCAGCTACCTGGCAGTGCTGCATTAAGGTACTCAAACCACTGCCTCATTGTGGAGTCTCCATACATATAGACCTGCTTTCCTTTCAGACACTGAGTGATGGCTGAGGAAGTGTTGAACTGATGAACGGTGGTGCCACCTAGTGCTCGCCACACACCCTGGTAGTAATAGCCAGAGGGTTCAGACTCCACACTGCTGCTGTTCACCTCTGACTGACCTGGTAAGCAGTAAAACAGACAATTACGTGTGTTTTTTACTTAATATGAAAAAGAAACAAACAAAGTCTATTCTTAACCTGTCTGTAGCAATAAAACTTAAAATCTGGCAAATGTACTGCTTTTTTTTTTCTTTCTCATTTTGATTTCATAAAACATCTGGTCACTGTCATTTTCTGATCTTACACAATGGAATTGTATTAAATATGTTTAGGACTCTTTTTTGATTCTCCAACCGATCAATACAAATGCACTACCCTTGAGATTAACGCATGAGTGCATGTACAGCCAGCACCCAATAAATTACCACAGTACTGCAGTAGTTTAAAAGCTACAACTAAAATCATACACCAGATACTGTACCTCCCTCTGTATAACCGCACACTTCTTCGAGTTGGCTGTGAGCCCTGCCTGCCTCAGAGACTAAAGGACCTGCAGCACATGCTGCACCCAGGTGTCACTGTGGATGATGACATCATCCAAGTAGGCAGCATATGCAGTGTGCAGACACAGCACCTGGTCGATGAGGTGCTGGAATGTAGCTAGGGCTCCAAACAAGCTGAATCGAAGTGGGACAAATTGGTACAAACTATACAGGGTGGAGAAGGATGTTTTTTCCTTAGACTCAGGAAACAAGGGAATCTCCTAGAAGCCCTTGGTCAAATGCATTGTCCTTAAAGATCAAGCAGTGCCTAACTGGTCCAGGAGCTCATTGACCCATGGCATGGGTTAAGGAACAAACTGTGACACTTCATTCACCTTGGGGCAGTCAACACACTGGCCTGTCAGCGTGAGGATGGTAGACTGAACTGAATCAATGTCCAGTAATTTGTACTGCTCTTTACTATGCAAGACATGAATGAGATGCTGAATCCGGAGACGACTTAAAACGGTGCCTCCACCAAACTCTTTCCAGAAATGGTGCACAGTCGCACTGCTTAGAGATATTACATTTTTTAATCGCCAGAACTAATACAAAGTGATATTCTCATGACCTCTGGTGAAATGGCCAGATCATGCCAATGTGCTCACATGGGACCTCCATTAATGGTAATGGATGCAAAGGTGCTTTTGTAATACCAGGTTGGTTAACCAGCTAACACTTCGGGCAGAATGCCCACCACCGGTGCACATCCACTCTGATGCCTTGCCAAAAAATCTGGCCATTTTTGACTTTTATCATATCCCATATGCCTTCCCATAGGGTTATATGGGCTGCCTGGAAAATCATTTCCCGGCAGGTTTTTGGCACTAACAAGTGGGTGTGTTGGTATTCTGTGTGAGTGTCTCGACTCACTCAATACAGTCTATCTCTAATCAGTAGAGAATGTGTAAATGTCAGTTCTGTGTCAGGGTGCACCATGTGAACATCAATTTTTATTACTTAATCAAAGGCTAAGCGTAGGGTGTCAACACGAGACTGCTCACATGGAATTAATTGATTTGAGATTCAGCTTCAGATGCAGAAAAAAACAGGATTACTCCCTGAAATCTGCAAATGTGCTCTTCAGTAAAGGGCCTCCAAACAACAAAAGTCCTCCAGAAGGCACAGCACCAGCTGCTCAATTAACGGGTGAGATGAACAAATTTTAGCATCAATATACTAAAAAGAAGCAGAGCAAATACGTACGAAAGTTTCAACCTGTCTCAGCAATGCAATCCCCCCAGCATCCAACATCAACATGGAAGAGAGAAAGCAATCGCATTGCTTGGTAATGACAACAACTTATCATCCTTCTGGCAAAAAAGGGTAAGTGAGCAGTTTTGCTAAACCAGAGAGACTATAGTGATAAAACTTTGTCACTGCTCAGTGACCAAAATACTTGTGAGCCCCTGAAGAGAGACCCAAGAAGTGGTTACAGGAAGGGGGTGATAGATGACATTTAGAACAAGACAATGCTGTTGGCCCGACCTCATACAACAGGCTATAAACAGGGAATCTACACCAGGGGCCTGTTCTTCGTACCTCGCTTACTACATCCAAGATCAAATGACACATCCAAGATCAAATCATCGCGCTAACTTTGAGCTCGCTAATCCGGTTCTCCGAACACACCTGTTGTTGACGATTAGTATAGCTGGATGAAGTAATCTGAGATCACTGGGTGGCTTAAAAGGGGCTACGCATCGATAGTAGAAACATTGATCGGCAACCCTGTGATTGGTCGGCGAAGATGTCGAAGGAGCGCGCTCAGTATCTCACGGCAGCAGACCAAGAACTCTTGATTGAGGGATATCAGGAGTTTCAGAGTTTAATTAAAACGCAGGGGAACACTGCAAAGGCTGCAAAAGCAAGGAGAGAGGGCTGGCAGAAAGTTGCTGACAAATTAAACTCGTAAGTGATCCATGATATTACATTATATCATGTGATATTATTTTATTCCACATTATATTATATTACATCATATCCTCTTTCACATTAGAGCCACAACAGGACCCACTAGAACATGGGGACAAGTAAAAGTGAAATATAAGAATATTCTACAGAATGGTAATATTTATCACTTATATTGCTTTTAGTCTATGACAAGAGACCCTGAAATAATCTGTTTGTTTGTTTATAACAGCAACCAAGAAAAGGGCAGAGCAAATAAAGACAGGTGGTGGTCCTGCACCCCTCGTCACACCCCTTTTGTACTGTGACATTTATTGACATTGTGGGTTTTTTGTGTGTAGTTTGACATAACACTCCATCACTTTTACCTGTTCCCATGCAAGGGTGACTGAAGCATGCACAGTAAGTCGGGAGTAAGTATATACAGTACAGTAAGTGTATATACATATATAGATATATATAGAGAGAGAGAGAGAGAGAGAGAAAATAATACCCTCACGGGAGAATCGATATCTCTCTATGAGCACACCGTCGCGCCGAGCTAAAGGATCCCGTCTATCCCGCAATATCCGCTGAATTCTGAAAACTCTCCTTATCAATCTTGCACCTTCCTTGCTCGCACAAACGGACAGGACATGGCTGCGACAGACTTCCCAAATCCACCTTCGCTTTTTAGCCGTGGTCTGTCATCTTGATTGCACGTAGTAATTTACTATTACTACTCTAAAATATGAATTACATCTGACATGATCTACTACATGTAATAGAATGATTAATAGTACATTTCCCTTTTTTTCGGAAATGACCTGTATGTATCTGTATGAAATCAATAAAAGAATCAAATACATTATCTTTAGTTACATTGATAATATTTATTTATGGTAAAACAGTGGCGAAATATCGCTCTTGCTTTCATATAACTGCAGCGGACATACCTGAGAGGTCGCGATCTAATCCTGTTTACATAAAGTAAACCTGCTCCCGAGCAGGTTTACGCCACGGATCTGTTGCTATGACAGCAAGTCCCAGATGAGCTTCGGAGAACCGAACGATCCAAGATCACGCGAAATCGTCAACATTCAAATCCGGCTAACTTACTTAGCGAGGTACGAAGAACAGGCCCCAAGTCTGTATGGTTTACCAAAGATACATAAACGGATCTGTATGATCACCTCGGTCACCTATAACATCTTCAGGTTTCTGGCTTCGATCCTCAACCCGTTCGTAGGCAGCTCTGAACACCACATCCAGAACACTTTGGATTTTCTTAGGAAGGTGAGCGATGACATTATGGAGGCAGATAAAACCATGGTCTCGTAGAGTTTTACATCTCGCTTCATTTGTGTTCCAGTCCCTGAAGCAGTGGAGGTATTTCGTAAGAGATTACAGGATGACCCCACCTTAGTGAGAGGACCACTCTCAGCACTGACCAAGTGTGTTTGCTTTTAGAACTGTGTCTGAATTCCACCTATTTCACATACGACGGTCAATACTACAAGGAGAATTATGGGTGCACGATGGCTTCCCCAGTTTCACCCATTGCAGTCAATTTGTCAATGGTGAGTGAGAAAGAGAGCTCTGCTGTCCTACACTGGAACACCATCAAATCATTGGTTCAGGTATCCATCTGTTCTCTCCTGCAGTTAGGTCGAAAGGCAGGGTATACCCTCGACATGTCGCCAGTCTGTCACAGGGCTAACACATTGAAGACGAACAACCATTTACACACAGATTCACGCATACATTCACTATTATGGGCTATTTAGAATGACCAATTAACTGAACCCTACATACTGCATGTCTTTGGACTGTGGGAGGAAGCCGCAGTACCTGGAAAGAACCAATGCAAACACAGGGAGAACATGCAAAGTCCAGACAGAAAGGCCACAGCCATGTGTTGGAATCGAACTCAGGACCTTTTTACCTTCTTGCTAATCCACCCACCACCATGCTGCCTCGTTCAGGTATGTAGGTGAGAATCAACTCTCAGGACTTACCACGATTCACTGATCACATTTACTCGATGGACCAATACATCATGTTCACCAGGGAAAAAGGTGTCAGGTTAGCCTTCTTGGACTGTGAGGCTTCCACGAGTGATGAGGGACATTTAAAAGTTGATGTGTACCATAAACTAACCCACACAGATAAGTATTTAAAGTTTGACCATTGGAGCACAAACTGTGTGTCATCGCACTACGACACAGAGCGAACACCATCCCCACAGAGAGGGCAGGGAAAATACAGAGATGAAGATTAAGATATAGATGTCAGTGGTAAGATTTGTATTTTTACCTTTCTGTTTTGGAAAAACAGTGACATTGGCAGGTCCTGAAGCTGGAATGGAGACTTTCATGTTTACGCTGCTGAGGAAAGTACACACAATAAAATCTTTTCACAAAAATTGGAAAGTATTAAAATGATTTTTAAGCTAGAGACATATTAAATACAGTCAATCAAATTCAAATTTTTATCATTGTCATATTTAGGTAACAATGGCACATCACTACTGACAATGAAAATTTTAGGGTCAGTAGGCAGCAAAAATAGCTCGAGTTATAAACTACCAATCATTAAGCTTCAGACAACATAGAGAAAATATGGAACATTTTTCCAGGTAGCAAGCTATATAGTTCCCTCTCTAGCAAATATTAAAAAGTGAGGGAATTTATTTCATGTGTTTTGAAAGCATTTGCAAAGTAGCACTTATTTTCCCTTGCATTAATTTTTGATTTTAGTAACTCTAGAAATTTAACACTACAGGTAATGCTCACCTCTGAAAAAGCTTCTCCATGGTTGTCAGGCTTGTTTTATATCCTCCATTGTAGTTGCTGATCCTGGTGTCACAACTCATATTTGCTGGCTTATAGCAGAACCATGGCTCACCTGTACGTAAATCTGTGTAGTTGCACACAGGCTGGGTTGGACGTAGACATACGTTGCAGGTGGTTGTTCTAGTGAGCAAGCTCGAGCGGAACTGACTCTTGAAGTAGATCCTGTCGGGTTCTTCTATGTTCACCCTGCGCAGCTCTGTGACTGCCTCACTGGGATGAACCAGTGTCACCTGGTAGAACAAATAATCAAAGTTTCAAAATTTAGGAAGTGCATATAATATGGATCTGACACATGGTACTGTTAAATATTATTAAGCAAGACAGAACTTCATTGTGCTACAGCAAATGTGAAGTTGTTGATATAAATAGTCCCTGCAGGCCAGGATAGGTCTGAACCTTTGATCTGGCACCAGGAAGCGCCTCGTCTCCTGAAGTGTCACCTCTTATTCCTGTGACCATTAGCTTTCTGTACTCTGAGGCTTCCCACATCCTGGGGAGACCACACGTCCATGAATCCACGCACAACCTGAGCCACTTGCACACACCTGTGGGTCCTGTGCACCTTGACCCTGAAGGTGAGCCTGAGCCTGTTTCCCATTCCAGATGAGTTCAAGCCTCCCATATCTTTTGAGCCTGAGAGTCTCCACCTCCACTGCTCGTCATCTGCAAAGTTTCCAATGCCACATAATTTCCTTAGGGATTAAGTAAGTATCTTGAATGTGAAGGGATTCTGTCTTACCTCCTCCATCATTGAGTTGTTGTATTGTAATATACAACTCAATACATACACTTATTTTATTCTCTAGCTATCAACATAAAGAATGGCCCTTGACCACTAAGATACACACATTTTATTATATTTTAGTTTTAGTTTTTTTATTTCTATTTTATTATTGCTAGTCTTATTGTTTTTTGTTATTATTTTTTTCTTTTTATTTCATTATTATTTCAGTTGATGCAACAATAAACTTCACAAATATGGGATAAATTAAGCATTCCTATCTTAAATCTGCTAGAAACTACAAAGACATAGCAACAACCCTAGTACAACAACTCTACAATAAAAATTAAAAGTTTTATCATCACCTCAACCTCTGCACTTCCTTCCCAGAGTAAAGAGAATAAAGCAGAGTAGGAACCATTGAGATGATCCACCACTTGTCCTGCAACACCAGCACCAAGGGTGGGGTTGTGCAGCCGGGCAAGTAAGACGTCTCCCCCATACTTCTTTGGACGGCCCATCAAGTCATGTATTTTGATCAGGGCCTCCAGTTTATCCCCTATTTGCCACTGTCCCTCTCTCTTCCTGGGGAGAATGGTGAAGGTGCTGTGGGCTGGATCACTGCTGCTGTTCATAAAAAGAGGTGATGGTAAAGATGGGGTTTCAGGCCAAGCAATGGACTCTAGCAGAAGTTGTTCTTCAAGAGTCTCCTCAGAGGACAGTGGTTTTAACTTGCAGAAGTTGTGATGTATGTCAACAGGTTGAGTTACAATGGCATCTCTTGGGTAGGGGATGATGTAGGTGGTGTTTATTTTCTTCTGAAATTGGAAAAGGGAGATAGCATGGCAGTTATATAAATGCTTCAAACAAAAGAAGTCTGTGTTTAGTTTAAAACACAACATAATGAATGATTCGTCTCTACATGCCATTTCCTGCTTTCACTATCTTACTTGCAATGTATAATGCATGTCAGCTGAATTTTCCAGAGGAACCACCCGAGGGATTAATAAAGTTTTATCTAATCTCCCATTTTTAAGTAAGATTATTGAAAAAGCATTTTCTCAACAGCTCAATTACTTCTTAAAACAGAATAACTGCTATGATGCCTTCCAGTCAGGTTTTAGACAGAACCACAGCACTGAAAGATGTCTGTGAAGGTTCTCAGTCATCCAGTTTCATCGTAGTTGAAGGAGCTTGGAAAGAAAAGCGTCTGGACTTCTTTAAGTTGCTTGAAGACGTTTCACCTCTCATCCGAGAAGCTTCTTCAGTTCTAAGGTCAAATGGCCGAGTCCCAGATTTAAACCCAGTGGGAGTATCCCCAAAGAGGGACAAAGGACCCCTGGTGATCCTCTAATCACATGAGCCAAGGTGTGAAAGTGGGTGTGGGACCTAATCAGTCAGGGTTTCGGGTGAGCTCATTGTGAAACCTGGCCCCACCCTATCATGTGAATTCCTGAGGTCAGATGGCCCAGGATGTGAGTGGGCGTTAAGGCGTCTGGGGAGGGAACTCAAAACTGGATTATAGATGGCAGACAGTTGGTGTCGTAAACCACCGCCTCTGTTCAAATGCCAATGTTCACATTTTGGACAGAGAGGACAGATGGTTTGAAAGAGGAGTGAAAGAGGCCATCTATGTCCACTGTGAGCGACCATCTTTGAACAGAGGCGGTGGTTTACGACACCAACTGTCTGCCATCTATAATCCAGTTTTGAGTTCCTCCCAGACGCCTTAACGCCCACTCACATCCTGGGCCATCTGACCTCAGGAATTCACATGACAAGATGGGGCCAGGTTTCACAATGAGCTCACCCGAAACCCTGGCTGATTGGGACCCACACCCGCTTTCACACCTTGGCTCATGTGATTAGAGGATCACCAGGGGTCCTTTGTCCCTCTTTGGGGATACTCCCACTGGGTTTAAATCTGGGACTCGCCATTTGACCTTAGAACTGAAGAAGCTCGGATGAGAGGTGAAACGTCTTCAAGCAACTTAAAGAAGTCCAGACGCTTTTCTTTCCAAGCTCCTTCGACCACAGCACTGAAACCGCTCTGACCAAAGTGTTTAATGACATATGTCTGAACACAGACAGTGGAACAATGTCAGTCTTAGTTTTACTGGATCTCAGTGCAGCATTTGATACAGTTGACCACAACATATTACTCAAACGACTGGAGAACTGGGCAGGTCTTTCAGGAACTGTACTAAACTGGTTCAAAACATACTTAGAAAACAGGAAATACTTTGTATCAATAGGTAACTTCACATCTGAGCAGACAAGTATCACATGTGGAGTTCCCCAAGGTTCCATCTTGGGACCCCTTCTGTTTAACATTTACATGCTCCCACTGGCACAGATTATAAAGAACAACAAAATAAACTATCATAGCTACGCAGATGACACACAAATATATATCACAATGTCACCAGGAGACCGAGGCCCTGTACAGGCTCTTGGTAAATGCATTGAGGAAATTAATGACTGGTTGTGCCACAATTTTCTCCAGCTAAACAAACATAAAACTGAGGTAATAGTCTTTGGTGCCAAAGAAAAACGTTTACAGGTCACCAGAGAACTTCAATCTATACACCTAAAAACCACAAACCAGGCGAGAAATTTGGGTGTAGTGATGGATGTAGACCTAAACTTAGAAAAACACATTAAGACAATAACAAAATCAGCTTACTATCACCTCAATAATATTTCAAGGATAAAATATCTGATGTCTCAACTGGACCTGGAAAAACTAGTCCATGCATTCATCTTTAGTAGGCTTGATTACTGTAACAGCATCTTTACAGGTCTACCTAAAAAATCAGTCAGACAACTACAGCTCATTCAGAACTCTGCTGCTAGAGTCCTCACTAAGACCAAAAAAGTGGACCACATCAGTCCAGCTCTGAGGTCTTTACACTGGCTGCCTGTCCGTCAGAGGATAGACTTTAAAGTTCTGATGCTGGTCTATAAAGCTCTGAATGGTTTAGGACCAAAATACATCAGTGACCTCCTGACCCAGTATGAACCTTCCAGATCCCTCAGGTCATCTGGATCCGGTCTGTTATCAGTCCTCAGAGTCAGAACCAGATACGGAGAAGCTGCATTCAGCTTTTATGCTCCTTATATCTGGAACAAACTCCCAGAAAGCCTCAGATCAGCTGAAACGCTCAGTTTATTTAAATCCAGGTTGAAGACTCACCTATTCTCAGCTGCATTTGAATAAAGCACCAAATCCACACTTAAGTTTAAATTTCAAAACCTACTTTTTAACTACTGATTTTATCTACTGTTCTGATTTTATCTACTGTTTTGATATTTGATTTTATATACTGTTTTGTTTGTTTGTTTGTTTGTTTGCTTGTTTTAATCAAATTTAAATCATGCTTTTTATTTGTTTTTGTTTTTAATGTCTCTGTAAAGCACTTTGAATCACCTTGTTGTTGAATTGTGCTATATAAATAAACTTGCCTTGCCTTGCCTTGCCTAATCTAATCTTGCTCTTTATTCAATAGTCATTGAATCATTAAATTACTACTTGCAATATATTGCAATGGAAATTTCTTTTACGCTTATATATTGATCACATGTTCTGACAATAGTATATATATAGGTATTAGTTGTGTATTAAGGATAGCATAATTGTCACGGTTCCGGGTCAGTTTCGACCCAGCATTTTGAGTTCCTTATGTTTTGGTTTATTTTTGCATTTTGGAGTGTTTTGGGGTTTCACTGGTGTTTTGATTATTTATGATAAATTATATTACTGTGGTTCTGGTTTAGGGTTTTGTTCGCAGGTTTTGTGTTCTCATGTTTTGTGTGGGTTTAGTTCTGTGTCTAGTCTGCGTCCTTGTGTAGTGATCTCTTGTTTCCTGTTTTATTGTGAAGGTCTGCGTCTCATGTGAGTGTATTCAGTTTACCTCCCTTGTCTCTTCTCGTTAATTACTTCCAGCTGTGTCCCCCAGCTGTGTGTAATCTCCCTGTGTTTCTCTGAGTGTATTTAAGTCGTGTCTTCTGTCATTGTAGTTGCTGGTCCGTCTGTGTATCTACCATTCGTGTTTTTGCCCTGCTGTCCATCATCATTTACCTCTGCCCATCCTCCTTCATGTTCGTGTTCTGGTTCATGTTTAGTGGTTTAGTTGTTCTCAGTTTAGATAGTCTGCCGTCCCGTTTGCCGTTTTTCTATTTGTGTTTTGTGTTCAATAAACCACCTTCACACCTTTACAAGTGCCTGTGATTGGATCCTCCTTTATCATCTCCACATGGCTCACTTCACTCGCCGTGACAATATGTTTTTTCTACTTTATTCCACACAGATGTTTTTCTGTGTGTATATGCATATGCCCATATACGCATATAGATATACATACATGCATGCATGTA
The DNA here is from genome assembly GCF_013358895.1 of Oreochromis aureus. Taxonomy (NCBI): domain Eukaryota; kingdom Metazoa; phylum Chordata; class Actinopteri; order Cichliformes; family Cichlidae; genus Oreochromis; species Oreochromis aureus. The sequence goes on along the minus strand of NC_052944.1, from coordinate 57,489,740 downwards.
CGTGTGATGTGTGTGAGCTCTCGTCGATGTGGCCAGCTTACAACACACCAGGATGTGTAAATGGGGGCCGGATAGTTAGTGAGTCTGTAGGCGTCCTTCCAGGTGGTCTGGGTGAAAACTATTTTTGTATGTTAAAGAAACGTGGTATGATAGGTCAAAAAAGTACATTTAAAAAGGGGGGAGGGGGAGGGGGAAAAAGAGAGTGGTTTTCTTGAAAATGGTTTCCTCAGCGTGAACCGATTTAAAAAGGTGGAAGAGCAGTTGGGGGCGGAAGAAAAAGAAATATTTGTAACCAACGTGACATCATGAGATTTAAGAGAAACAAAACAATAAACAAAATGACTAGCCATAAAGATCATGGGGCCCTCTGTTTCATGAAATATTTTCACCATTATTACTGTTTTACTTCATCATAAAAGTACCATGTATTTAGTTGCATCACTTTGACATTTCAGAAAATACAGATGTCTGGAAAAAATTATTATTTGTCAAAATTATCCCAGAAGACTACTAGTATCATACATTTGGATAATTTTGAAAATAAAATACCAGACCATGTCATTTTGAATTCGTTGTAAGACAGCATATTCAGTATATAAACATCATTTCTTGTTAATAGTCATAGTTGTTTTACCTGACAATATTATTTATTTATTATTATTCATCTAAACATATTCAACCTAAAACCGTTTTCTAGAATGTGTCACGGCACTGGGTCTGGTGACCCTGTGTTTGTGTTTTTGATTTAAATTGTATTCTTTGAATAATTGTTTTCTGTTTGTGTTGTATTTATAGTTTCTGGTTTGCTGTTCTGTTTCTGTGTCTCCCCTGTGATCCTGGTGTTGTCTCTCTGGTGAAGGTTTTGTTCTGTAGTCTTTTTATATCATTATTTTTCTCTCTGTGTTGTATGCTTGTCTTTGTTCTCTGTTGCTACACCTTCTCTGTGTTCCAGTTATTTTTGTCTCTGTACTTCATGTTTCCTCTGTTCCCAAATCTTCCATGTTTCCACATCTCAGTGTCTAGTCTGCATCTTTATGAATGTCATGCTTCCTGTTTTATTTTGATAGTCACTGTCCCATGTGCAGTGTATCTAGTTTTGCTTTTCCCCTGTCTCACTATAGCTGTGTCCCAATCCAGCGACCGCACGCTTCGTAGTACGTAGTTGGGCTTCATTTCTGTACTGAGCAGTCGTTTTAAGATTAGTTAGTAAATAACAATTAGCTTATGTTGTTCATGAGACTAAAGTCATCTCACTTTGGTAATGTAAATATAATATGGCCAATATTAAAGTTATTATTAGATTATTATGATATATTACAGCAGTGAATATGAACTCTGTGTCAAATACTGAGCTTCAAAAAGATTCAAGTTGCAGTTATTTATATTTCCTATCACCTTAAATCTTCACTCACAGACAAGTATCTTTGACAGTGTATATATAGATGTATTATGCATAAGAGACAAATATTGTTCGTTTAATATGTTGGCATTAATACATTTGGCTCAATGCTTACATATATGTGTAAAAAGGAAATGTACGAGCTGTGATAACTGTGTCTGATAAATGAAGAGTAGACTGATATATTAAATATCCCTTTATTGGGTGAGAAAATCAGACCATGTCATAACTGCTTTAAGTCATACAGAATAGATATCAGAGCCTTAAACAGGCTGACTTCTGCTAAATGGGTCAAACTGGGCTGAAAGTATACAAACACAGAAGATCCTCATAGAATATCATGTAACACCATAATAATGGATTGGATTTATATAGCGCTTTTCGAGACCCTCAAAGCGCTTTACAATTCCATTATTCATTCACTCTCGTTCAAACACACTTTAAAGTCCGTTTGGCTCGACACCACCGAACAGAGGCAGCAATATAACATAGCTAGCATTAACAGTGCAGTGAATCCTGCTTGTGCCGTGATATTCAGGACTGCAAACCGAGCAGCATCACCGACTTTCAGCTTGTTGTGTTTGTGGATATATGACTGACTTTAATTATCCATAAAATCATCACATTCTCTGTAAGATTAAGATCAACTAGTAAACGGCGTATATTTTAAAGTAAAGGCTTTAAAACCAAGTTAACGCTGAAAGTACAAACATCGCTAATGCCACATAACTTTGCCGATATGTGGCCAACAGTAATGTTTTAATGTTCTTCATTATTAAACATTACCACATAAATAAGTGACTTAATATTCAGTACTTACTTTTAAAAATTGATCGTAAATTCAACTGGAAGCCAGTATTAGGAGGCCAGAACTGGAGTAATATGCTCAAATTTTCTTTTAACAGTTAAAAATGGTGCAGCAGCATTCTACACCAGTTGCTGGCCTGACATAGCACCCTGGCCAACCCCTATTAAAAGGGAGTTGCCTGAGGTTATAAAGCATGGATGACAGTTTCCAAGTCACGCCTGAAAAGAAAAGGTTTAACCTTCAACAGACGTCTGAGGTGATAGAATGAAGATTTCACCACCCCATTAACATGACCATCGAAACTACGGGTAAGTGCAGAATCGATTTTTACCGCAAGATTAGTAACCGAGTTCTTCAGGTAAGGAGTGAGAGCAGCAAAGTCAACTTCTGGGGTACCAGAGGAACAACTGGGACTGAATAAAATTGCTTCCTTTTTATGTTCATTAAAATTTTAAAAATTTATAGCCATCCATGATCTAATATCGCTAAGACAATCAAGCAAGAGTCCAATCAAGGAGCTATCAGAGTGACTAAAAGGTAGATAAAGCTGGCAATCATGAGCATATAGACGAAATGAAATTTTGAGTTTTCGGAAGATCGCACCTAGTGGTAGGAGATACAATGAAAACAGTAATGGCCCAAGAATAGATCCCTGTGGTACACCACATGGCAGAGGGGCCACAGAGGATGAAGCCAAACCTAATATAACACAAAAGCTCCTGTTAGAGAGATATGATTTTATTATTTTAAGCTGGAAATTCCTCAATGCTCTAGTCAGGAGATCAGCAGGTCATGATCCACTGTGTCATATCCAGCAAAACAAGCAATACATTTTTACCACAGTACGTTGCTAACAAAATGTCATTTATAACTCTTATAAGAGCTGTCTTCATGCTGCAAAATGGCCTAAAGCCAGTCTGAAGAGCTTCTGGGATTTGAAAATCATTTAGATAGTCAATCAGCTGAGTGTGAGCAATCTTTTGCAGGATCTTACTCAGAAAAGGAAGCTTAGAGATTTGGTTTCTTAAGTAAAAGGTAGATACTGCGTTCTTAAACTCCTTTGGTACTTGACCAGACAAGAGGCTGGTATTGATTAAGAGCTTCCAGGGAGAAGTGCAGCCCGTCATTTTTCACATCATCTAGTCTTTATGGGCAATGTTGCTGACTCTAGTTGAGTAAAATCAGTTAGCCAAGGACTGGTCTTGGGTTTACACTGTAAAGTCCAGATGAACGAGTAATCCATCTGAGGTGGACTACTCAGACGAAGGGACAAAAGTTGGTCAAACAGTGTAGAAAAATGCTCGGCAGTATCTGAGCCGAAGGCACGACAGTGTGGGACAGGTGCAACCTGTTTAATCACAGGACTAAGAGGAACAATGTCAAATAAAATGGGCATATGGTCAGAGAATACCTCGACATGTAAGTTACAGACACATAACTCATATGATAGCACAGTCCAATGTGTGACCTTGTTCTTGAGTGGCACCTTTAACAGATTAAACAAGATTAAAAGAGTTCACTAAGTCCATTAAGTCCTTAGCCAGGGGCTTCCCTGGGCAACAGCCTTGAATCCAGGATCTGGTCATAGCGTGATGCACAGTAAGCAAGAAAGCCAGAAAACTCTCATAAAAAAATTATTTTTCTTATTATATCTAGGAGGATAGTGAACTATTGCACAATTCACAGCAGTGATGGCGAGTGGCCCAGTTCACACAAACAAAGTTCAAAGCTGGTGTAGCGTGTCAGTGAGGATAGCTGCTTAAAATCGAAGTGTGCTTTAAAAACAACAGCCAACACCCCGCCGTGACTTGGAGTGCTAAAATAATCACAGCCAGCTTGCAGTAGTTCAGAAAAGGCGCTTAACTCACCAGGTGAAGTCCAAATTTCAGTCAGACACAGGAAATCCAATGCATGGGAAGAAAAAAAAAATCCTTCAAAGTGAAGGTCTTACTTGGCACCGATCTTGCATTTATTAAACCCAACCTGAGGGGTACTGGGTCGGAGACTTCTCAGGCAGTGACAACCCAATCCACCAGTCAAAGGTTTGATCAATCCACCCCCCGCCAAGGCAGATGCTGAAGAGGGAAGGATCCAAGAGGGCTCCTCTCGATAGAGCTGACAACAGAAACCAAGCAGGAGTCCACAGGGACCAGAGCATGCGATGGCAGCAGGATTCGTGGAAAAGATTGACGAATCATGGGGAAGGTAAGAAATCCAGATTCTCAGCTTAGCGCGGCAACCTCCACGGGTATCCTGTCTCTTGCGTTGCTTCCGTGTAGATGTTGGCTGCAGTATGGGATGCTAGCACAACGTATTGCTCCCAGATAGGGAGGTAGAGAACCCTGGCTATCTTCACCAAGCCAAACTAAAACTTTGGTGGATGAACCTATTTTCAATAATGTCTGGCCATCATAGGACAGCATGGGATTGACATGTTGCACAACAATGGTTAAAAATGATATAAAGCTGAAAGTGATTACACATGCTGTGAGATAATGCTGAGAGTTTGGACAAAAATACACTGTGTACGATGTAACAGTACTTTATATACTAGTACTGTTATGATTCAGTATTATTTCTGCACACTTGGGCTCGCTTGACTATAAAAGTTGAGTGTCCACTTTAAGCTTAAATTCTCTGTAAAACTACAACATAAACATATTTTTTGAAAAACAACAGTAGTATAGTATTAGTATAGCATTAAAAGCTGCTTCAGGCCAGCCAGAAGTCAGTCAGAAGTGCAAGCTTGATGCTGGATCCGGGCCAGACCTGTTTTCTATGAGCCTGGGCCACATAAACCAAACCACAATCAGGCCAGAGGTGGCATGCCATCACATAAACAGTGCAATCTACGCCAGGCCTGGCGCATATATGTGGGTGACATACCACTTACCATGCCAGAAGTCAGCCAGCAGTGCTGGCTTGACACCAGACCTGTCTGCTATGTGGGTAGTATCTATCCAAAGCAACACTGGGTGATAAACAACTTCATATACAATACTGAATATAATGAAGATTTTAACATTAGCTTAGATTAATCATCACAATATTTATATTACTTACTCTATGAATTTTTTATTTAGTACAAATTTGCTCTACCCTGGTGGGCTATAAAGGCGGTGCAGGTGGAACATGAAGTTATTTTAATTTAAAAAAATAATTATATTTTAAAATACATGGCTGAATATAACATTTTACACACAAAACTCACAGTGTTTACAAGTGGTGAATGTGTCCCCCTCTGGATGCACAGCATACGTACATACAGTAGTCAAACTCATCCCACTGCAGCCACTGCTGTTGTTATACTGCACACTGGCAACTACATGAAACTCAAAAATCTCTTTCTAAAAGTATCAATGACAGGTGAACGGCTGTGGAATTACAACTCTTTGAAATCAGATGATTCTTTTTTATAGACCCTGAATTTTACATTGACCTTTAAAAGACTCCAACTTATCCAAGCTTGGAAACGTCACTGGGTCTCCTCCCAGTCTAACCCAGTCTAACCACCCCACCCTCTGAAGTGTAGACACACTGGTGGCCCCCCAGCTGGTTCGCTGGTCTTAAACACTACAAAGCCATCCAATTTTTAGAATAGAATAGAATAGAATATTCTTTATTGTCATTGCCACAAGTACAATGAAATTGAGAGATGTCTCTGATCAATGCAACATTCACAAAAATAAATACTTAAAAACTATGTTATAAAAAAAAACAAAAAAAAAAACTATGTTGTAAATACTGTAGAAAAAATAAAATAAAATACAATCTTCTCATACAGTAAATGCACCCAAAGGAATCCAGGCCTAATGCCACATACAGTCACTTGACATACGTCCTAGGTGATATATCAGTCAACAATCAAACACTCAGTCAAAACATTCCAACAGCAGGGCATAACTGACAGCAGGGGCAGTGACGTTATCTACTTTTAGTAGCATTGAGACAGGATATTGCAATTGGGTAGAAATTGTGTTTGAGTCTGTTAGTCCTTGTGTATATTGTTCTATACCGTTTACCTGAAGGCAACAGTTCGAACATGGAGTGTCCAGGGTGTGAAATATCTTTTATAATGTTATGGGCTCTTTTGAGGCAGCGAGAACTGTGTAGGTCTTCCAGTTTGGGGAGAGGGCAGCCGATTGTCCTTTGGGCAGCGTTGATTACTCCCTGTAGTGCTTTCTTCTGAGCCACTGTGCAGCTAGCGTACCAGATGCCTATGCAGTACGTTAGTATGCTTTCGATGGAGGCTCTATAAAAGGACACCAGCAGTCTCTGTGTGATGTTGTTCTTTCTGAGTACTCTCAAAAAGTACAGTCTCTGTTGTGTCTTTTTCAGTAGCTCAGAGGTGTTCACACTCCAGGATAAGTTTAATGGTTCTATTGATATTTAATACTGGTTAGTCAGCAACATTGTCCATAAAGTTTTCTTGACTACATCACTAAATAATGAAGAGCCAGTTTTTCAGAGAATTAAATTTAGTCTTTGGTCATAACCTTATTTCAGTGGAGGCCTTCATTTGATATTTCTTGTGCTTTGGGAATAGATGTAATGAATGTATGGAAAATCTACTACAAATCCATCTATTCATTTATTATATTCCAGTTGTTGAAGTGAATCACACAGATTAACAATCTGATGAACACGTTGGGGGTTCAGTATCTTGCAAAAGGATACTTGCAGACTGGAGCAGGCAGGGCTCGAACAACCAAACTTGGTATCAAAAAGTTGTACTCAAGTAAGAGTAGCATTACTTTGAAGGAGGATGTCTCAGCTATAGAAAATGGTTGGTTGGCCTCACATACAAACGTAAGCAGAAGCTTGTCAAACGTTGCTTGTGGCAGCTCCACCTAGAGCCAGTAAAAGAATCTGTAAGTTTTGCAAAATAACTTTCGTTTTCTGTCCATTAATTCTGAATGCATCCTCATTTTGTTGGAGTGAACCCTCTGTTGGGAGAAAAAATAGACCATGAAATGACATGTGACTAAGCAATTTCTATACACTTTAAAAAACAAAAAACAATGTTCCCATATTCTTAACCCGCCTGTCATCCTGTCATGTTCAACTATTTGGGGTGGGTGATGAACACGACCGGAGGGTTAAACTAGCACAAAAAAAAAAAACATTTTTCACCACCAAATTCAGTTAAGTGGGCTGTTCAGTGTAGTGATGGTAAATTTGATTCTTTTTACTGAATCGAGTTTTAATGAGTCACTCACCAAAGTGAATCGGGTTTTTTGAGTCATTTGAGTCACTGAGTCAGTTGACCAGAGAGTGCAAAAAATGTACATTTTCACTCAAACTTAATTTGTTTCTCTTTAATGTAAATCCTACTGCTAAGATGAGTGATTCTTAAAGAAAACAACTATTTTATATAGCAAAAAAGAGCAAAAGAATTTCTAAAGGAACATTTCTTTTGTTTATTTTTATTTTATTAGTATTTTCCTTACATGTGTCAAATATATATTTTCTCATCTAAATGTCCACTGAGCTGTGAGCCAGGGGCGGTAGTGCCTTAACATTGGTTGCCAACCAAGAAGAAGAAGAAGTAGCTGCGAGCCAGGAGGGAGGGGTGAGTGAGTGAGTGATTCGTTCGCTCTATGATTCAGCACAGGAGGGAGGGGTGAGCGAGTCATGAGTGATTCGCTCGCTCTATGATTCAGCACAGGAGGAAGGGGGTTAGCGAGTCATGAGTGATTCGCTAGCTCTATGATTCAGCACAGGAGGAAGGGGGTTAGCGAGTCATGAGTGATTCGCTAGCTCTATGATTCAGCACAGGAGGGAGGGGGTTAGCGAGTCATGAGTGATTCGCTAGCTCTACGATTCAGCGCAGGAAAGGAGGGGGTGAGTAGCTCAAATGTGCTGTTAGCATGTTAGCAGAGCGATGCTACCGTGAACCGAGGAGCTATTGTCTTGATGTGAGCTTCTACTCAGGGTTTTTTCTTCCAGTTCAGAGCAGAAATGTTTTTGTTAAGATACTGGATGTTGTGTTTTTCTTCACAATTTGAATTATAAGCTAGATATATTTCTACTAATGAAATTAGTTTGCTAACAGCAACAGGGATGAGTCAGTGAGTCAGTTGCGCTTGTGAATCATGATTCACGAGTCAGTAAAGTGATTCTCGAGTACTGAACGATTCGTTCATGATTCGCGCATCACTAGTTCAGTGAGTGGATACCAATTCATTTCTTATGGCAGTCACTTTTGTCCAGAAACACCACAGATGTAGCAATGTTGATTAAAACACTCAAAATTCAATGAAAAAGGTGATCATCACTTCAAGTGCATGTTCAAGTGCATAGTGTGGAGGATATCATTAGGCATCAGGTGTAAACCACAATATTTATTAGTGCTTTAAGTTGTGTTGACCCGAAGACGACAGGAAGGGAAGAGAAACAAAGTCGTGCCTACATCACATGTGTCTCTGCTAAAAAAAAAAAAATCCAGATAAAGTTCAAAACAAGAACGTATGCAATGCTTAGCAGTGCTAGTCAATAGATTCTCCTTCAAAAAAAAAGTTTAGCTTTTCTTAAACTTCTACACCTTATAACTGTACTTCTCTGAAGCAAGAGTCAGGACAAAAAGTCACTTGTGGAGAAAAGAAAATTATTAAAACGGCTTAATTACTAATGTAGTTTCTAGTAGAAAGGGGGTGATTTTGGATATGCACATATTTTTTTTTTTAAATCATCTAATTTCTAATATGGGCAAGGCCTAAGACTGTAATTCTATAACCCACGGGTGTCAAGCTCCAGTCCTCGAGGGCCAGTGTTCTGAAACTATTAAACATGTCCTCACCGTGACATGCCAAATAAAATTATTGGGTCATTAGCAAGACTCCATAGTACTTGACTGCATGCTGAAGTGGCAATTCAGCCATTTAAATCGTGTGTTGGATTATGGACACATCAAAAAGTTGCAGTACACCGACTCTCAAGGAATCAAGCTCGACACAGCCGCTGTAAAACTGACATCCTCTTAACCACAGCTAAAAAAGAAATTTAGAGCAAACTTACCGCAAAATGTTTCCTCAGGTTAGATGTTGAGTTTTTGTCAGTTTGCTTTGGCTCACACAGAAGACATCGCATTATATAGCTGTCCTTTTGTACTCCCTTAAAGCGAAACATGCTTTGCATATGCGGCCAAGGGTATTTGTCCTCTTCAGTTTTTGCGGAGACGGTTGCTTCTGCCATTTTTTTAATGTGTTTCTTCTGTCCGTCTTTGTAGTTTGAAAGGCTTAGGTTGCTTGGCCTGCCATATCTGGTCATGTGACTGCATGGCTACGTCTGATTGGTGAAAGAGTTACCGGTAGCTCCAGTGGTGGCATGATCCATTATTAGTAGTATTATCCAATATGTGAAATCAATTATTTTTTAAAAAGTAACAAGTCAAATAAGATAAGACTTTTAATGCTAATCTCAATGTTTTCTCCCGCACTACAACCCACAGTAACTAATCCATGCCCTTCTTTTGTGGACTATAACCCCATTTATGTTGTTTGTTTAAACTACTACTGCATGACTGCCAATAAAAGTTCATTTGGTTTGGCCTCTTAAACACACACAACCTTTCCAAACCTGAAGTCTTATCCATATTTCTGAGGTCGTTTCACTGAAAACAGTCAGCTCTTACTGGACCTGAGAGTAGAAATCAGTAAAGATGGCAAACCTTTGGCTCTCCTGTCCATCACCAGTAGCTCCCTATGGCCTGTCTACCACTTAACCTTTTAATTTGATGAAAGCTTTGTCTAGACGTCACCAAGAACAGGATGGAAACTGGATCAATTTAACAGTGTGCGAACAGATTTGTTTGCTTAATGCTTAGTCTGAAACTGGATAGTAGTCAAAATTCATACAACAAATGGTTTATTCATTTTTAAATTCTCTGTTATTTATTTTATTTTATTTTATTACAGTTTTAAAGCTACAGTAGCCTACTTATAATTTGAATTTCATTAATCCCAGGTAAGACTTCATATGTTTAGAGCTGCTAGGTGTAAAGTTCATTAAACTGTGTGTTTGGTAGTAATGAATATAATTATAAAATTAAAGAAGATATTCAGTTTAGTTATGTAATTTTAGTCACATTTCACATTAAATCGCTTTATTTATTTACATCTATTGTTAATACTAGCCTGTGACCTCTGTTATAAGGCTTAAACATGTTCTGCAGCTTTTTAAAGCAACACACGCAGCTGCATTGGTGGAAGTATGTTGCTTCAGGTGGGCAGAAGGTCAAAACAACAACTCGCTAATCAGGCTACCTGATCACTCCATGATTTTAATCAAATTTGAGCACTTTTTGGGTCTAGAACATCAGGATACTGTTGGCAATAAAGGTAAATAAATCATATATGATATGATTAATAGTACTTGGGAGGCTTGAGGTGCCTGTTTGATTCATGCGGTAAGAGTCCAGGTTTATCAAACTCAGTCACGTTGATTGATTACATTTGCCACAGTGACGCCTCTAATTCCCCTAAAGCCCAACCTCAAATGTTATTTTTATAAATATGCATTCAGATCTAAGTGATTTTACAAAACTGTTCAACAGTTTTGGCCAAATTCTTTTAACAAAAGTGACATTATAATAGCCCGTTTTTTTTTCTTTCTTAAAAATACGGCTTGTATATTGTACATTTTATATATATATATATCTTTTTCCCCTATGTTAATACTGTCCATATGTACATAGCACTGCAGAACTGCAGTGCTATAGCACAATTGCTATACTTTAATCGATTCTGTAAATTTGCTAAATCTCAGTTACAGTTATTACACAACACAGTACTGAATACTGGCCTTATTAGCCATGTTGTGCAACTCTGATCAACAGATCAACAAAACTGATAAAAGAGAGGCCAACTCACCATTTCAAACTGAATGAAGAGATGAAATAACAAGGAAACGGCAGATATCATCCTGGCAAATGTAACGATAACGATGAAACGGTAAAAATCCTCTCGGTTTGGTCCCTCAGAAATGTTTAAACTGGCAATTTTTTAAGGCATAAATCTCTCGAAATAAGCTGCAGCTACAGAGAGTTATTCTCTCTGTTAGGGAGCAACGTGCGGTCTCTTCTGCCCACTGATGTCGTCCCCAATCAATCATCAGCTTGTCTGTTTGGACACATAGGTACACAAGATGATTGATCCAGCTGATGATGAAGAGTAGGGGGGAGGAGTTGTTGAAGGTCATCTGGAGAGAACCCAGATTTTAGCAATTAAAAACAAATATGTGTTTGGAGGGTGTTATAACTAAGTTACCAACTTACATGACGAGAAGTAAGAATTTAAGGAAGATGTTGCTTTTTTAATGTGGACAGATTAGGCTGTAACTTAACCTCGAGATGAACCAAACAACGATGTGCAGTAATGCCTATAAGGTTAAACAAGGAAAAATTCAAGGAATAGCAGAGATTTATTCAGAGATTTGTGGTGTGTGTTTGGCAGACCGTTTACTGTCTTTTTACCATGACTGTGCCAAATTATTACAACAGTAGAATTAAACGTATGTTTTTCTTGGCTTACTGTGTCATAGCTTAAGATAGATTAACACAACTCTGAATTTGGGTTGTTGTGAGAGGAGCTGTTAATGAAGCTGGTTTTTAAAGGATGTGTAGCAGAAGTATAATGAAGCAAAACTAAACTTTTTAATTTTGAGATTTAAAAAAAAAAAAATTACCATTCTATTATGGTAAATGGCCTGTATTTGTATAGCGCTTTTACTTAGTCCCTATGGACCCCAAAGCGCTTTACACTACATTCAGTCATCCACACATTCACACACTGCTGATGGCAAGCTACATTGTAGCCACAGCTGCCCTGGGGCGCACTGACAGAGGCGAGGCTGCCGGACACTGGCGCCACCGGGCCCTCTGACCACCACCAGTAGGCAACGGGTGAAGTGTCTTGCCCAAAGACACAACAACCGAAACTGTCAAAGCCGGGGCTCGAACCGGCAACCTTCTGATTACAAGACGAACTGCCAACTCTTGAGCCACGATCCCCCGTAATGTATGTAACTTGTTCATGTCCACATTCTTTGTCCATGCATTTGGATAACAGCTTTAAAAAGAAAGCACATGAGGATTGCCTATGCAGTAAGACTTTTTAGGATCATTTTGTTGAAGCTTGAGCTTTTATGTTTCTATCTTTTGTGCTAAGTTTACATATAATCAAATATGCCATATAACTAGTGCACTTGCCCCACACATTTTATTGTAGAAACACTGTTAAAATTCTGAAATTATTGGCTTGGTGGTGAGATACATGCTGCCATACAGTTTGCATAAGTTGTATTACTTTTAAATTACTGATGTGAATAATAATAAATACATACATCCTCTGCATGTGGTCATAAACAACCAGAGGAGTCTGCTCAGAGACAGGTTGCTTCTCCCAAAGTCTAGGACAAACTGACTTAAGAGTCAGAGAGGGGTCTCCCTATCTGTCTAATGTGGCTAATGTCTAATGGTGCCTGGGTGTGCCAGTCTACATCTAACACTTAACTGTGTGTAATAAAGTATAAAGCACATATGTGATGCTATCCGTTATACATAATATACCTATGTATACTGTTGTCTAAACATGTGATCAATACAATAAGATGAACGAAATTTTCATTACTAGGTTACAGGGGGATTCAGCAGGCGGGGAACCCTAAAATCAGTTTTAGTGGCTCAGTGTGGGAAAAAAAAAATCATAACTGACAATAATTTCTATTGAGAGCTCCAGTACATTTTCTTAGCAGCTGAGCTGCGGTATAAAATTTATATAAAGGTGGAATTTAGTGAATAAATCTGGGCATCATCAACTAAAATTTATATGAATCTCTGCTACACTTGATGTAACCCAACTCTGACCATGAAACCACAGCCACTGTGCACCAGTCACACTCTGTCCAGTCACACACTGTAAAATACTGGTTTCTTTGTAATCAGGTTAATTTTGGAGCAGAAGTGTTTTCTCGGTGATATTTAGAAGGTAAAAAATGAAAAAGGAATCAAAGGTAGGCAGAGGTTTTTATATCCAGACTTGTCTTTATTCATCTTACTTTTGGGATACAGATTGGAGCCAAAAGGCTCTATATCCTCCAAAGGGGGAACTTTTCTAAACAAGAACAGTGTCGTTTGATGCTTCTTTTATGGTTAGTGAAACATTACATTTTGTATTACATACAGCAGGTAAATTGATTTGCTTTCTGGTCACAAGTACACTTCATCATCCTCAAATTAGAGAAACACATGGAATTAAAGTGGCATAATGTGAGGGGATTGTTGGCTTGGTAAACATAATAATATTGAGAGGGGCTGAAAAAAATTCAACAATAAATCTTATTTTATTTTCAGTGTTGGTTGAAGCGATCGGTGATGGGTGAGTAAGAAGAAGAAGAGCTGGTGTTTGGCTGGAGGCTGAACTACTCCCACTGGAGGTTGGCTTATTAACTTCAATCTGCAGGTGGGCTGGGACCAGTCTGGATAAGTTTTAGTCTGTGTTCAGATTAAACCGAGAGCCTCCTTCACAGCTCTGATTACATTCGAGGCTGCAACTGCAGCCTTAATCTCGCCCCCACCCGTGACTGCAACCTCCATCTCGCCCCCACCCACGACTGCAGCCTGATTCTCGCCCATGGCCACAGCCTCCATGTTGCCCCCACCCATGATTGCAGCCTCTATCTCGCCCCGGCCCTGACTGCAGCCTCCATCCCACCCCGAACTCTGACTGCAGCCTTCATCTTGCCCCTGGCCTCAACCAATAGCCACGACTGCTTTGTGCTGCTCATCCAGCTTCCAGTTGGGAGGCCTGTAGGGAAAAAAGATGTTAAGAATCAGAATTTGCACCTGAATCGTCATGTCTGTAAACTCACCTGTTCTCACCTTTCCTCATGGCTTCTCCTTTGGTCGATGGGTCTCTGTCTATCATCTCTTGATCTTGCAGCTTCACTTGATCTTGGTGGGCTGGGTGCTCAACATCCCGATTTTCAGTATTCACTTGTATGATGACCTCACCTCTGGATACTGAAGACTGAAGAGTGCCATTCTCTCCAGTCCCCTCTGCCCCTGAAGAAAAAAAACAAAACAAGAAAACATAATTTTCTAACATTTTCTTGACAACTTGACAACTAGACAACACAGATAGATGATCTGTTAACCATTAGCACCAAGGTCCCACAGAGGAAAATACCGTCATCACTCCTTTAACCATTGGTATAGTTAAAGGTCATATGGTCATAACTGTTAGAGTGAATTGTGAAATGTTGCCGTTATTGTACTTAAATTTGTAAACCTTGCCTTAAACTGCATGTTTAGATTCTTCTGTTCCTCCCCTACACATATAGGATGCTGGGGGAGGTAATTAGTTATAGTGTTTAACTGCAGGCAAATCCTAAGTGAAGGTTCTGTGTCCTTATTTAGTGAGGATGTTTACTTCTTGGCATTTATGGCCTCACCTGTGCTTGTGTATAGTGGACCGTTAGTGGGGTTAAGCCATATACAGGGTGAGGGGAGATGACCCTTTGTGATCATGAAGTCACACAAACACACCAACATCCACACACACACTCACCCATGTACAGACACACACACACACACACACATACAGACACACACACACACACACACACACGTGCTCGCACATGCATACACACACAGCGCCTCAGTATTATGACACCCCGCAGGGGGGCTTTACAATGGGTGTTTGTGAAACTGTGTGTGACAGAATAAAAGGCTGCAGGGGAGGCTGGTTCTTTGCAGTTGACGGAGGTCGAGGGCAGAGGTGCTGCAGACCAGGCTCCCCTTGCTAGCAAGTTAAAACCGGTTAAGCTGTTTGTCTTGCTTTATTAACGGGTAATAAGTCTTTGAACCAGCGGGCCTGTGAGCGCAGACCCAACAATAACAATAAAGAATTTACATTGTAAGGTAAACACCTGGCACGTTTATAAATAGAAACCCAATGATCTAAAATGAATCATTTTTATGGCTGTAATTTCTAGCACCTCATTATCAGAGGCTTTAAAGTAATTGGTAAATTGGCTGAGCTAGTTTCATTTCCAGGTGAGGCCCTATAACAAATTAGGCAGAAGAACAATCTGGACTGGATATCAAGTGTTACGATTTCAGTTGAGTTATAGCATATTTTCTAATTTCAAAGCTGCATTGCTGTACTGATTAGATGTCTTGTCCTCTTCCATCTCCCAGCTCACTTAATCTCAGGTCAGAGTGGTAGAATAGCATCAGTGTTAATAAGCACTTGTTCAGTGGTGATGCATTCTCAATCATCCAGGAAAGTAAATCTCCAAAAGTTGATTCTGTTCATCTGGACGTAGCGTTTTGTGGGAGAAACGTTTTGTCACTCATCCAAGTGACTTCTTCAGTCTCGATAGACTGAAGTTGCTGGCGAGCTTTCCTGATAGCAGTGTCTGTGTGAAGAGTCCAGGAGAGGTCCTGAGTGATGTTGACTCTAAGCTAAGCTGAAACTGGTAAGCTGAAGACAGCTTCAGCCATCTGTTTGCTGAAAAATAGTAACGCGACCGCACCGCATTTTCTTCTTAGTAACGGTAACAGCGTTGTAACGATAGAAATAGTAATTAGTTAGATTACTCGTTACTGAAAAAAGTAATGCCGTTAGTAACACCGTTACTTGTAATGCTGTTATTCCCATCACTGGGCATTATACAGCAGTTGTTTTGTTTGCTCTGAATTTTGACAGCCCTATTAAAGATTAATATCAGTTTGTACATGCTCCAGATAGCTTTTATTCAAATTCTTTAATTCTCACTCGCTTTTGCAACTTTGTACTTTTGTGTTACTCGCAGCAACAACTCCACCTCATTGTTAGTCCATTTAAAAAACTCGGTGCTCGACATTTTGAAGCGACGTTTCAAAGAGCCCGAAAGTAAAGCGGCAGACAGAAATGAGGTTGAATCTTCTTGCGTTTCACGCATGCACAGGACTGGAACGTAAGCATTTTCGTCCGTTTCAATGTTGACGCACAACTCTGTGAAAACGACTGAAAACACTAGTGTGAACGCGGAGCATTTTCCAACGAAAACGCCGTTTTCAAATCTTTCCGGGCTGCTGTGGACGTAGCCTCAGACAGTGTGCAAACGAACTGGCCCCAGTGTTTTCTGGCATTTTCAACTCCTCACTGCGGGCATGTCATGTGCCTGCCTGCTTCCTGGACCCCCCAACAGGTCTGTAAATGATGCTATCAACATGGCTCTACACTTCCTCCTGCAGCATCTGGACTCCCCAGGAACCTACGCCAGGATCCTGTTTATGGACTTCAGCTCTACCTTCAACACTATCCTTACAGATCTTCTCCAAGGCAAGCTTTCCCAGTTGAATGTGCCTGATCCCATCTGCCGGTGGACCACTTCCTGACGAACAGGAAGCAGCATGTGAGGCTGGGGAAGAATGTCTTGGACTCCTGAACCATCAGCACCGGCTTCCCCCAGGGCTGTACTCTTTCTCCTCTCCTCTCCTCCGTGTACACCAACTGCTGCACCTCCAACCACCAGTCTGTCAAGCTACTTAAGTTTCCAGAGGACACCACTGTTATCAGATTCATCTCGGACGGGGATGAGTCTGATAACGGTGGTGGAGGTTGAACGTCTGCTGTCCTGGTGCAGCCAAAACAACCTGGTGCTGAACGCCCAGAAGACAGTGGAGATTATTGTGGACTTCAGGAAGCACACAGCCCCACTTCCCCGCCATCATCCTGACTGACACCCTTATCACCACTGTGGACTCATTCCGCTTCCTGGATACCACCATCACCCAGGGACTTAGGTGGGAGCCCACCATCACCTCCGACACAAAGAAGGCGCAGCAGAGGATGTACTTCGTGAGGCAGCTGAAGAAATTCAACCTGCCAACATGGACGATGATGCAATTCTACACTGCAATCATCGAGTCCATCCTCACCTCCTCCATCACCGTGTGGTACGCTGGAGCCACCATCAGGGACAAACAGAGACTGCAGCGTGTTGTACGCTTTGCTGAGAAGGTGATTGGCTGCAGACTCCCATCTCTGCAGGACCTGTACACCTCCAGTACACTGGGTTGTGCAGCTCAGATCACAGCTGACCCTTCTCACCCTGGTCACGGATGTGAGTGAAGTTGGCCCCCCCACCTTCTTCAAATCTAACAAAAGTGGTATCAAACGTTTGTGCTACGTTTGTGCTGCAAAAATTTTCGTTTGTGCCGCTTTCATTTTAAAGATATTAATAAAAATTTCTAGAGGTCATCAGAGGTCAACCAGTCCCCCCACATTGATGGAATCAAACAAAAATTGATGTCAATCAAATGTGCTACGTTTGTGCTGGTTTGTGCTGCAAAAATTGTCGTTTGTGCTGCTTCTGTCTTAAAGATATCAATGAAAATGTGAAGGTCAAAAGGTCAACCAGCCCCCCCCACATCACCCAAATCAAACAAAATTGATGTCAAACATTTGTGCTACGTTTGTGCTGGTTTGTGCTGCAAAAACTTCCATTTGTGCTGCTATCATTTTAAAGATATTAATAAAAATTTCTAGAGGTCATCAGAGGTCAACCAGCCCCCCCACATTACCCAAATCCAACAAAAGTGGTATCAAACATTTGTGCTATGTTTGTGCTGGTTTGTGCTGCAAAAATGTTCTTTTGTGCCGCTATCATTTTAAAGATATTAATAAAAATTTCTAGAGGTCATCAGAGGTCAACCAGCCCCCCCATATTAATTAAATCAAACAAAACTGGTGTCAATCAACTGTGCTATATTTGTGCTGGTTTGTGCTGCAAAAATTGTCGTTTGTGGCGCTTTCAGGCACAAACGACAATTTATTATTTATTTATTTATTTACTATTTAATTTCAGAGGCCAAACGGACTGCAACTTAAGAAAACACCAGCAATAAGAAAAACGCTGCAAAAGCACACAAAACACAATGGAAATAGGAAAAACAACAACGGAAATAGGAAACAAACAGATTTCCAAAAGCACAAGGGAAGTGTTTCTGGGGAGACAATAACCCGACGGACCAGATGCAGGAACCCAAAACATGCTAGGAGTGTTTTATCATGATTCATATAATACTGATGATGGATTTTTAGACTAATAGTTAGGCTAACAAACTTAGCTCTCGTCTTTTTTTTCCCTCACAAAACTGATAGATTCTCCACTTCTTTTAAGTGTCTCCCAGCGCAATTCTTAGCATATCTTGGTTCCTGCAACTGGTCCGTCGGGTTATTGTCTCCCCAGAAACACTTCCCTTGTGCGTTTGGAAATCTTTTTTTTCCTATTTCCGTTGTCGGTTTTCCTATTTCCGTTGTGTTTTGTGTGCTTTTGCAGCGTTTTTCTTATTGCTGGTGCGTTCTTAAGATGCAGTCCTTTTGGTCTCTCAGGGCCACAGTATTGGGCCCCTTAAGGAGGTCATGTCTCTGTGAATGGCTGTGTCCCAATCCAGCGACCGCACGCTTCGGAGTACGCATTTTGAGACCTATCACATCACAGCGATGTGACGACGGCTGTCCCAATCCGAAGTGTACTCCAAATGCGGTCTCCAAATGCGCAGTCGATTTCCCCAGATTTGAATTGTGGTCTGGTGTACACTTCGTGGTCCCATATATCCCACAATTCATAGCGTGGCGGTGGGTGTGGATAATTTTGCCGAAAAAAGCGGCAGACGGCTGAAGCGGGGCGACCGAAGAGTAAACTTTAAAAAGTAAGTACTGAATATTCAACACATTCTCACTCCCAACTCGTCAAATGTGTGATGCATGGTCAGGCTCCCTCTGCTTCACTTATCGACGCGCAGGGTACCCCCCTCGCGTCGAGAATTGACGTGCAGGGTCCTCTTGTTGAATACTATAGATCTCCCTAATCGTTGTTTATTGACGACAAGAGATTGCCGTGGAAGAGCCTGTTGTCCGTATATTTATATATTTCCGAAATCACATTGTAGTGACGTGTACTGAACACAATAAATTATATAATGTAAACAACTACCTGAGAAACAGCAGATACAGCAGCTAAATTAATTATAGGCCATTACTTTTGTATCTTTTATTGCATTGGTGGAGGGAGTGATGTATGCTGGGTAATGGCACAGCTAGCGACTGGGTGACTTTATTCGCCCGCTTCAAATGTTATCAGTCCATACAATGGGCGTTATTAGCAGAAATCGGTCCCATAGATATGGGCCATCTCTACCTGCTAGATTGTTCAGAAGGTTGTTATCATCCATCCAGATGGAGGATCACTAACAGGAGCGTGGAAGACTCCAGAATCCACTCTGGCTGGAATCCGGTGGATACAGCAGTGTTACAGGTAAGACCATTTAAACGGACAGCATTTATAGAATGACTTAATGTGGTTATGTTAGTAATACAGCGAGTGCTAATATAACAGCTTTAAGATGCATTTGTAGATATTATTACGTGTTTTACCGTCTTTATGGTGCTAGCTTAAAGTTACGGTGTAAACGTTAGCTTATATTGTAGTAAAGCTGTTACTGTTTAAACGATGTTAGGACAGAAATATTAGCTTCTGTCATGACTGATGAAGTTACTAGTTAATAAAGTTTCCAGTAAAGTGATTATTTGCAGCCACGGATTGACAGTAAATATCCCGATTAGCTTCAATGCATCTCTAATAAATATGTGCAAGTTTCAGTGCTTCGTTTAAACTGTATGATACTTATACTGACCCAGGGTCAGTGTAAAATACAATCCTAGCTGTGTGAACAAAGCCTGGCTCCTTTAATCCTGCATGACAAACCTCAGGATATAGGTTTATTGAGCCTCTTTCCTGCTGGCACACCTGAGAGTCAGCTAGAAACTTACAGTAACATGGACATCATGCAAAGACTGCCAGAATCTGTAATACTGTAAATCAGTGGTTCCCAAACTTTTTTGCTAGGTCCCCCTTTGTTTTACAAGAAAAATGTTCGCCCCCCCCACCGCGCGCACGCACAAACGCATCCTCCAACCGCACACACCCATATTTTGCTCCATTGCGGTTTATTTCACACCTCAAACATTTTGTAAACAATTAAGCAAATACAAGTAATCTGCAATAAATTACAGGTAGCAAGAAAATACACTACTAACTCTTTTACGCTACGTCCGGACCTACCTACACGGGTATTTTTGAAAACGCAGCTGTTTCGTCCACACGTAAACGGCGTTTCGAATCACCGAAAACTGAGATTTTTTAAAACTCCTTTTTTGTGTTTCCGTGTGGACGAGGAATACAGAGTTCGTCACGCAACGTCAATGGTATGTGCCTTTTTTCACGTCACGCTGTGCGCCACGTTATTGTTTACATGAGATGAATTGCAGAATGGCAGATAGAGACAATACTGTTAATCTGACTGCAGGTTTTACACGCTTACATATACACACGCATATACACAGAGACGTCACAGTGTAATTATTTTACGTGTAGTTGTTTTTTTTCCCTGTGTAATAATATTCAAGTCAAACCAGCCTCCACTTTGTTTTACGTTCCCTGTGTATTCTGAGTATCATGGCAAAAGACGTGGAAACGTGATTTCAAAATAAAACCTCCTGAAGCAAGAGCACATTCACAAACATCAATTAGTCTTGTTTGCACACTCTAATGTTGGATACAAATGGCATACCCTAGTATTCTAGTAGCAACATGTCAATATTAAAGCCATCTCCTTTTGGATTTCAAAGTAAAAGCCCTCTGAATGTTTATTTTTGAACTACTCTTTCAATTAATTCAGAATGTAAAATTCACGTTTCCACAGACTAGTTGCACTCTATATTGACAGTATACAACCCCATAGTGATACCATGTCAATATCAATCATTCTTATTTTACCTTTCAAAATAATGGCCCTTTCAAATTGACCATATATCGGTGTGCGATTTCAATGACTTCGGAAAGCTCTAAAATGGAGAATTGCTGTTTTCACAGAATAATTACTGTCTATATTGACAGTATTCCATCCCACAGTGAAACGATATCAATATCAAGTCAGTCTGATTTTGTCTTCCAAAATAAAAGCCTTTTCAAATTGACCATAAAAGATATACTCTTTTAACGATTTCAAAATGCTCTTAAATTGAAATATGCTGTTTCCAGAGGATAATTCCACTTTAGTTCAACAGTATACAACCCCAGGCCCTCAGGGTCTCTGGGGGCTGGTTGTTGACTCCGGGTCATCTGTTTCCAAGTAGACTAAAATACAACAGGTTTCAACAAGAGGCTGAATGAGTTAAGGCCTCAGGCCTGTCACCTTTCCAGATTATATGTGTATTGTATGTGTTTTGTAAGCGTGTATGCAGTTATCCTTCTATGTTCTGTCTCCCACACCATGGATCGCCTGGACAGTCACGCCAGTGAAGCTTAAAACCTTTAATAGACCGAACCTTCAACTCTGAATAAGCACAAATATGCAATGTGTATGAAATGATCATAACTGCACCTGTAATAGAAAAGGTTAATATGATGACAAACATCTTTAATACAATATCAATCCCGTAAGAAATATTATTAATAGAATAATGCTGTAAAGAATGTTATTAATACAATTATCATAATGCAGGTTATATGACAGCAATAAAAGAATTTCTGGATCTCCACACTGTATTCAGACATATGTCATTAACCACTTTGGTTAGAGCGGTTTGAGTGCTGTGGTTCTGTCTAAAACCTGACTGGAAGGCATCATAGCAGTTATTCTGCTTTAAGAAGTAATTGAGCTGTTGAGAAACTGCTTTTTCAATGATCTTACTTAAAAATGGGAGATTTGAGATCGGCCTGTAGTTGTTCATTTGTGTCTTGTCAAGATTGTCCTTTTTCAGTATAGGTTTAATTACAGCAGTTTTTAGTGGTTCTGGAAACACACCTGACATTAAAGAAAAGTTGACGATCTGTAACAGGTCTGACTCCAAAGTCTTTGAGACCTTTTTGAAAAAACTTGTTGGCAGGACATCTAAACAGCAAGAGGAGGAGTTCAGTTGACCTAAGATGTCCTCCAGGTCTTTGCTGTTAATAGGGTGAAACTGTTTGATGGTGTTTAAACAGTTTTTCGGTGGACACAACACATGTCCCGAATCTGCTGTTGATGTACCAATTGCTTGTCTAATCTTTTGGATTTTTTCTGTGAAGAATTTGGCAAAGTCATTGCAGGCCATGGTCGAATGAAGTTCAGCTGCCACTGACACAGGAGGGTTTGTTAGCCTGTCAACTGTAGAAAATAAGACCCGAGCATTATGACTGTTTTTGGTGATGATGTCAGAGAAGTAGGACCTCCTTGCACACAACATTTCCTCTCTGAGCAAGGTTAATATCCCACATTGAAATTGCAGAAGCATGCACTGTAAGCAGTGATAACAGGACTTCAAGGGGGCAATCTAAAAAAAAGCAGCTGTGGTGAAATCACTTGACAATGACAATGAATTCAATTCAAATCAATTTAATTTTACTGATATAGAGCCAAATCGTAATGACAGGAACTTCCAGCTCTTTTATATTGTAAGGTAAGGATCCTACAATAATGCAGAGAAAACACCAACAATCTAACGACCCACTATGAACAATGACTTGGCGACAGTGGGAAGAAAAAATTCCCTTTGTAACAGCAAGAACCACAGAACCACACAGAGGAAGCCGCAGCCATCTGCCATGGCCAGTTGGACATGAAGGAAAGTAGAAAGGACAAAAGAAGGTTACATTTAGGGTTTAATCATACTTGGTTATGAGTACAATTAAACCCCCAAAATCGAATTAATTCGATCAGTGCAATACCTCAAAACAATAATGTGACATGATATGAAGATTCTTTATTTATGTTCTTGTTTTTAAGGAAAGAGAGTCTAAGGAGCACGAGTCAGCTGATTCTAAGAGGCTCACATAGAAACTTATTTCAGGTCTCTATTTCTACCTGATTCATGTGGGCAGTGCAGAGAGGGTGTGGCCTATTTGACCTTGACAGGTGTTCTTGGAAAAGTTGTTGTCGCCCATTCCTACCTGCTGGTTATTTCACTAACTGGAGTCACTGAACTGGAATTCATGAATGTGTTCAAACAAACAAATATATATATATATATATATATATATATATATCTATATGAAATTTCTTGACAAATTTGACTTGACAAACTGTGGTACAGAGCCTCCAAGAAGTTCATGCTTCAGCTTTGATGGGTTAAACAATATTTGTTGTCTATAAGCAGTAATTAGGCTATACCTTAGCGGTTCATACATTTTTCTGGATCCAGCTTGTTAACCAAGTGAGCTGGTATTAACAGAGATCTTAGACTCCACCTTCTGATCCAAATATGGTCACAGTTGGTTTAAAAAAAGATAACATGGCAGTAGCCAAGACTTTAATGTTCTGTCCAGAAACAAATGAGCCATGTAATCGTGGCTGCATTGATGTTTATTACAGTGTATAGGTACAGATGACATCTGCAACGTTCAGCACAGAAAGTCACTGTATACAAGTAATAATGATAACCTGCACACTTCAACAATCACATTATTGTTGTTAGTTAATTGCACAACCGCTATTGAGAAGGAAAATCTCTCTATGTACAGTTACGTAAAAGAAAGAAGAAAGTACCACAGACCAATTATATGAATATAATATTAATAAATAATGCAGTAGTAAGGTCTAATGGTATTGGTGTATTTTTAAGTAGTTAAAGCATATACACAGCATTTTTTTTTTCAATTTCATAATCAAGGTACCTATTAGTTATCAACTCTCTCATCTGCTGATGCTTTTTCTTTGTGTTACTGTGCTTTGATATGAAATATTGCCCACTTCAGCATTTACGACTTACCCTTCAATGATTTAAAAGTGTGTGCAGTGCAAAAATTACATTTATTAACATAATGCGGCATTGTCTGAGGAGACACATTACCAACATGAAATTCACTCCAGTTTTGAAAGTTGAAACCTTAACCATTAGTATACAAAAGTCATCTAGACTTGTTATGAATCATAAAGTTTTGATAGTTTAAAATCTAACCACTCCATTTTCAAACATCCATAAACTCTTGATTCCTCTGACTCTATCCTGATTCAGTTTTTGTTGCACAACATAACAGTTTTTTTGCTCTGTGCAGAAACAGCAGAGGAAGAACCAGACTGCTGGGGACAGATAGCAAGTTTGCTACTTCCCACATCACACATAAAACTTTCATGTCCACCCATGAAAATTGTTCTATGCCAGAACAAAGCAGGATCCCAGCACATTTCAGCAGCAGTGCTCCCATTATGACCACAATCATGTGGAAAGCTCGTTGCTTTGCCTGATCAATCCTTTCCTTTTTCCCACGCACCTCCCCCGGCCCTGGGCCAATCAGAACATGGAGAACAGACAAACAGCAGAAAATAATGACAACTAAGCAGACACCTGAAAATGCTAGTTGTAGTTTGACTGAAGCACTAACAGACTGAATTATCCCGTACCATCCAACATTCTGCACCCAAACACACACAGTGATGATGTTTCTAATCTTGACCCCGTGTGTTTCCCGTAGACGCATGTAGGTGATGGGGTGAACAACAGCCAGATATCGCTCCACACAGGTCAGCATGTGAAACACAGTCTGTCCAGGAAAACTGTTTTCGAATACGTGCCTCCCAACAGAATTAATTACCATGCTATTGGTAAAAATGCCCATAGTACAGAGGACTGATCCAAAAACAACAAACAACTCTACAACAATCATGTTGTATGTGAAAAAGTCAGAGTGGCTCATTGTCGTCCCTGCAGGTGCATTCCTCCAACGGTGAAAGCCCATGTAGAATATGAAGATGCAGAGTGGAAAGAGGAAGAAGGTGTTTATGATGGTGAAAATGGTGAAAATGACATCACTGGCTATGGGACATTCAGATGAGGAGGAGGAGTTAAAGTTTAAATAGTTGGAGGCTGAGACAGGAGGAAGAAAATCACTGAGAGCTGAGGAAGAGTTGATGAACATGATCTGTTGAAGATATCAAGAAGAAATATATTCAACAATTTCATACTTTTCAGGATTTTCAGTATGCAACACTGTATCACTTATGCTGATGATGTTCTTATTTGTAACTGATCCTTACAAATTATTCATTTTCCTGCAAAAAATCCCCTCATCAGTATGTTCTTGTCAGTGCTTCTTGCTGACTTGGTAAAAGCCTAATTTATCAAGTCACCTATTTGAGATGGTAATCCATGCTTTTGTTACATCTAGGCTCCATTAGTGTAACACACTTTATTGTGGGGTTAGTGATGCATCCATTAGGCTTCTGCAGGTGGTACAAAATGCTGCAGTCATCTTTTTACTGGTATAAAAAAGTTTGAGCACATTACCCCCATTTTAATTTCCCTTCAGTGGCTAGCTGTACATTTTAGGATGCTTTTAAAATTTATTTTATTTTGTTTTTAAATCTCTAAATGACCCAACCCCTGCCTACCTCTCTGAGCTACTACAGCCATATATACCTGCCCGCTCCCTTAGCGTAAATTAGCATAAATTTAGAGGCGACCATGCTGTAGCTGCTCCAAAGTTGTGAAATGATCTGCCCTTGCACGTTAGGCAGGCCTCTTCTCTTTCTGAGTTAAAGACTCTTTTTAAAACAAAGCAAAATTCAATCATTAGTGCAAATTAAGAGTTATTTTGATAATCATATAATTTGTCACGGCTGCAGCAGCAGTCATGTGAAGTGAAAAGAGAGAGACCCAAATGCAGTCACTGGCTTAGATGTGATGAGTGAGATTTATTACACGTGGTGACATTACAGACTGAGCAGAGATGGAAAGGATGCAAACTAAGAAAAAACCTAAACAGGGAAAATCTTACAAATCTGAAACCATAACTCACAAGATGACTTCGCAGAGAAACACAGACAGACTAGTAACAACCAGAAGAAAACACAGGGCTTAAATACACACAGGAGGAAAAAACAGCCAGAGCTGATGAGACAAGGGGAAGCAAAGCCAGACACACTACACACAGGACAGGGACTATCAAAGTAAAGCAGGAAATTCAACAGGTATGCACACACACACAAGCTTAACACAAGACATCAGACATGGCAACAGGGATGGAGCATAGAGGCGTGGGACCAGAGCAGGCACAGAGACACAGAACAGAAGGAGTTCAAAATACAAAACCTGAGAACTAGAAATACTAGGACAGAAACCAAAAATTAACAGTGACAACCCTATATAACAAATAATCAAGAAACACAAATAAAATAGCTACAAAACACTGGGTGACAAACCCAGGACCAATTATTATAAAATATATTATTAACAATAAAGCAATGTGTCGGTAAAATCAACCATTTAACATTTCCATCAGGTCATTGGGAATCCAAGTTATTGCTAAGCTTAGCCTTTGGTTTAAACTTATGTCCACATTTTCTTGTAGAAAATGTTACCTTCTCAAAATGAAATGCAGTAAAATAGTAATATTTTCGAGATTTTTTTTTAAATTTCCCTTTTAGCATTTAGCTAAAAAAATACTTGTTTGTAGCTGTATGTAGGTTCCTATGTTGTAGTCTATTAGAAATAATATTTCATGCTTCAAAAGAGTCAGACCTTATCTGTATTCTTGTTGTTTCTTCTTAATAAGTGAAGACGTGTCACTTTGCTGCGTGTTCAGACTTCTTTCAAGCTGGTGTCCTATCAGAACACATGTTGATGAATTGTGTACACATGTAAAATAAAAGAGCTAGTTGTTTGCATGTTTCAAAACCACTAATGATCCCTGATTTGAATCTGCCACATAATGTTTTATGATTTAGCAGTCTGTGTATAGCAGAAACTCTCTCAATGATGTATACTCCAGATCCAACACTCAGAACATACATTGCATATTTATAATAGCACTGAATGTCATATGTCCCCCCCGTTACAGTACTTTTTGACCTGCACATCTGTTTTGTGCCTTTTTTTTCCATGCTGATGGTCTCTTACCTTTTTCCTGTTTTAGAATCACACAACAACAGTTGATGGACATCTTGAATAGATGGAAAATAAGTAGAGCTAAAGCCAAAATGCCTTTGGCATAATTTCAAATCTTCTAGTTTTTGAAAAATTGCCTATTAGCATGTGGCTAAAACAAAACCCTACCCTAGCCCTACATGGGTTATCAGGAATCTGGTAGTTATAACAAGTTAAGAAACATTTAAAAAATAACATTACATGCTTTGAATACCTTAAATAAACCAAACCTTTTATGTAGTCTTCTTATTTCTTCCTAATAAATGAAGGTATATCACTTTCCTGTTTGTCCAGACTGTCACAGATTGGTGTCCTGTCAGAACACATGTTAGTCAATAAGTGTGCATGGAATATATGAAAAATAAATATGACAGGGAGTTCTTTGCATGTTACAAAACCACTAATGACCCGCAATTTAAATCTGGTATGTGGTGTTTTGTCATTTAGTGATGGTTTGATCTGATTAGGAGCCCAACAGGAGAAGGTGTTCTGGGCATGTCCGAACAGAGGGAGGACTTTGTCTCTCAGTTGCCCTGGAAACAGCTCCTTGTTCCCCTGGATGAACTGGAGGAAGTGACTGGGAAAACTCAGGGCTTCTCTGCTTAGGCTAATGTGACCCAGCCCCAGAAAAGGAATCCGGTCTATAAGTCTGACGTCATTAACTGTGTCTGGGCCCAAACTCCACTGCAGGTCCCAAAGTCAAATGATCACTGCAGCATCACTGAGAGTTAAAAATTGTCTAAATCGTTTCATCTTAATAAAATGATCAGCGTTGCTGCTCTACCAGGTGTAACAGTGAAGCTTAACATCCAAACATCCATGAAAACAGAATTTATTAAATTTAACAGAGTTAGAAGTTAGCAGGAAGTTAACTGACTAGTTTTCATCTAAATATAATATAGCATGTTCTGACTGAGAGATTTCTGAAAAAATTCAAACGTACAGCTCTGCTATCACTTCAGACATAAATGAAGACAGAAAACTAAACAGCAGTGACGTTTGTAGGGTTACTGAAGTTTGGCTAGCTGGTATATAATGATGTGCTACGTGATCGCTAGCGACACAGCTATGTTAGCATAACATAAACACAGTGAAGCTGGAGGATGAATGCTAACTTTTTTCCACTCCATAAAAGTTAATGAGAGGGTTCCCGATGGTTTGGGACAAATGCAATTGCATGGCAGGATGCTGTAAATGGACCAAACTTCAGTCAGGAGAATCCATCCACAACACGAGGTTAGTCATTACTATACTGCTGCATGGGCTAGGCTGTAGTTACATCATAAGATTTTAAAAACTTAGCCTTAAAATGAATGGCGGTAATAAAAACCGAGAGAGGGCGACAGTGATCACTGACTGTTTTTAGGGCCTTGTTGAGAGTAAATAGAACAAGATTGTAGATAACACATATGTAATATGTAACACATATGTAAATAACACAATAACTTTATAACTTAAAAGAAAATTGGGAAACATAAAGTCCGAAACAAGTCTTTATATTAAGGGCCATCAGTCAAACAATATTGTTTGCTCTGGGTCTAAACAGAGCGCGTTGTGTGTGACGTCTTCTTTTGCACATGCGGGCCGCTTTGAGCGTTCACACTAGAGCGCGTTTGCTGTCACATTTTATTTGTAGTGTGAACAAGCAGACAAAAAAAACGGATTTGATCAAAAAATCAGAATTGAGCATTAAGACCTGCAGTGTGAACGTAGCCTTAGACTCCACCCTCTGATCCAAATATGGTCACACTTCGTTTAAAAAAAGATAACATGGCAGTAGCCAAGAATTTAATGTTGAATCCAGAACCCAATGAGTCATGTAATGGTGGCTGCATCATTCTTTATTACAGTTTATGAGTACAGCTAGCATCTCTGTTCAGCACAGACAGTGATTGTTTACAGGTAATAATGCTAACTTGCACACTTTAACAATCAAATTATCTTTAATTACACATCTACTATTGAAAAGGAACAAATCTCTGTATGTATTTGTTAAAATATGGAAACCACACCAGACCAATTATATGAATGTAATAATATTTACATTTATAATTTAAATACAGTTCTAGTATTAATAAATGTAATAGCAGTGCTGATTTTCTCTCAAGTACAGTGTCATGTTTGCTGTGCTGTGGCAGGCAGGATGTAGGACCTTGCAGGACTCTTAACTGAGAGAGGCAACTTTATTTTGGCTGCACAAAAACTTGAATGTTAAATACAAGAAAATTAAACCAGAAACTAGAGACAATGAACTAAACTAGGAACTGGGAAACTCAAACTTGGAATTTAAAGTACACGGTGGAAACACAACTACAAGGGGCACGGAGGGAGCGCACAGCACTGAGAGGGTACGCGCAACAACAGGCAAAGGAAAACACTGGGCTTAAATACACAAGGGAGTAACGAGGGAATGAAACACAGAAGGAGAACACAGCTAGGAGTAATCAAACACAACGAGCCGGGGAGGAAGCAAAACTGAAAACATTAACAAAGGAATTTACTCTGAAACAAGGAGACATGACTGACTGGGGAGACAGAGGGAACATAGGGACAAGAGTGACTAGACATGAAACGTGGAACACGGGGAAGGCAAAATAACAGAAACCTAAAGCCTAGGAACTAAGAATATAACACAAGCAGGAAACAATAAGGAGAATCAAAACCATGAATAACAATAATCAAGGAATATAAATTAAACAAACACAAAAAACTGGGTCACAGACCCAGTACTGTGACAATAAATTACATAAACATCAAAGTTTCCATTTCATAACTAAGATACCTATTAGTTATCAGCTCTCTCTTCTGATGATGCTTTTAGTATCTTGAACGTAAAAAATAGTATTGCTATGGTTTGACAAGACAAATCGTCTACTTCCGCTTTTGCTACTTACTCTTCAATCATTATAAACTCTGTACAGTACAAGAATCATCTGAGCAGACACATGATAAACACAAAATTCCCTCCAGATTTTAATGTTGAACCATTAATTAATTACTTAATGAGTATATAAAAGTCATCTAGACTGGTTATAATTCATAAAGTGTTAATATTTTACAATCTCATCACACCATTTTGTCCAAATCTACAAAAAACTCTTGATTCCTCTGACTCTATCTTGATTCAGTTTTCGTTGCACAACATAACAATTTTTTTGCTCTGTGCAGAAACAGCAGGGGAAGAACCAGACTGCTGGGGACAGATAGCACGTTTACTACATCCCATACCAAACATAAAACTTTTAGGTTTATCCATGAAAATGTTCGTAATGAAGAAGAAATTAGGATCCCAGCAAATTTCAGCAGCAGTGCTCCCATTATGACCACGATCATGTGGAAAGCTCGTTGCTTTGCCTGATCAATCCTTTCATTTTTCCCTCGAACCTCCCCCGGCCCTGGGCCAATCAGAACACGGAGAACAGACAAACAGCAGAAAATAATGACAACTAAGCAGACACCTGAAAATGCTAGTTGTAGTTTGACTGAAGCACTAACAGACCATATTACCCCATACCATGCAATGTTCTGCACCCAAACACACACAGTGATGATGTTTCTAATCTTGACCCCGTGTGTTTCCCGTAGACGCATGTAGGTGATGGGGTGAACAACAGCCAGATATCGCTCCACACAGGTCAGCATGTGAAACACAGTCTGTCCAGGAAAACTGTTTTCGAATAAGTACCCTGCAGTATACTTAATTTTGATGCTATTGGTAAAAGTGCCCACAGTGTAGAGGACTGATCCAAAAACCCCAAACAGCTCCACAACAATCATGTTGTACGTGAAAAAGTCAGAGTGGCTCATTGTCGTCCCTGCAGGTGCATTGCACCGATGCCTCCAACGGTGAAAGCCTGTGTAGAATATGAAGATGTAGAGTGGAAAGAGGAAGAAGGTGTTTATGATGGTGAAAATGGTGAAAATGATATCACTGGCTATGGGACATTCAGATGAGGAGGAGGAGTTAAAGTTTAAATAGTTGGAGGCTGAGACAGGAGGAAGAAAATCACTGAGAGCTGAGGAAGAGTTGATGAACATGATCTGTTGAGGACAGAAGAAGAAATATTCAATAATTCAATCCTTTTTTTTCAGGAGTTTCAACATGCAATAATATATCACTTATGCTGATGATGTTCATATTTGTAAATGAGTTTACAAATTATTCATTAATGCCATAGGCTTAAGGCCCTTTCACATTGGACACGGTATGTGCTATTTAAGAGGATGATGGTGCTCCCACTGACACTGGATAATTGATGTCGACTCCAAGTTAGTGTGCCTAAGTGTAGTGACATGCAGTAAGTATATGCCTCCTGGAGTTTTGTGTCCTGACAGCTGCCTCTGTTGTTTGTTTCCCCAGGAGGAGGAGAGTGGAGCACAGGTGGACAGCAAGCACGGAGAATGCGAAGACACGGGAGGAGAGAGCACAGAGCACGGAGTTTTGGGTGAAGACACGGAAAATGGTCAGATACAACGACTGGACTGAAAATGAGTGAAAAAGCAGCCAAGGTGCAGAGAAAACCTTTCAAGGATCTTCAGAAAGCCTGGACAGATATTTTTGTGACCACTCAAAAAAAATTGCAATAAGCTCCTTGTAAGCAAAATTGGATAAAAAGTATAAAGAAATGAGGCGTGGCTCAGGTCCTTTGCACCACATGGTAGTTTGATGAGTAAATTAAAAATATTAATTGGAGACCAACTCAGGATAATCTCAGTGAGAGAAACTAATCAAACTCATGAAGATTTAATATTCCAAATACTGCCACTCACCTGAGTCCTCCTGTAGCTCAGTGAGCAGCTTCCTTTAATGCCAACAAGTGTTGTTTTCAGTGCAGCTGAAGCAGAAAGAAGAATATGCACATGGTTATCTAAGATCTATAATAACTATTCAAAACTATCCATTAGGTCACTGCTGGTGCTTTGCATATCGGGACTGAATGCCTTTATTAGAGTCACCAACACAGCTTATATTATACCCCTGTGTTGTGTGCTACAATATCATGATTACTGCTTCTGGACCTACACCACAAGTGACCCATTAAATTATTGGGATGTTAAAAGGTGCATCAATCAGATGATTCTCAGAGGCTCAGGTGGAAACTTATTGCAGGTTTGATTGATGTTTACAACTTGATGTCTCGAGTCATCCGTTAAAAAAACAGTAGGGGGAGTGGAATGAGGATCAGCATCTCCAAATCTGAGGCCATGGTTCTCAGCCGGAAAAGGGTGGAATGCCCACTCCGGGTCGGGGATGAGTTCCTGCCCCAAGTGGAGGAGTTCAAGTATCTCGGGGTCTTGTTCGCGAGTGATGGGAGAAGGGAGCCGGAGATGGACAGACGGATTGGTGACCGCTGTCTGTCGTGGTGAAGAGGGAGCTGAGTGTAAAAGCGAAGCTCTCAATTTACCGGTCGATCTACTCCCCTACCCTCACCTATGGCCACGAGCTGTGGGTAGTGACCGAAAGAACGAGATCGCAGATACAAGCGGCGGAAATGAGCTTCCTCCGAAGGGTGGCTGGGCTCTCCCTTAGACATAGGGTGAGAAGTGAGGCCCCGGGGCAGACCCAGGACACGCTGGAGAGATTATATCTCTCAGCTGGCCTGGGAATGCCTTGGTGTTCCCCCGGATAAGCTGGAGGATGTGGCTGGGGAGAGGGAGGTCTGGGCTTCTCTGCTTAGGCTGCTGCCTCCGTGACCTGGCCCCAGATAAAGCGGATGAAGATGGATGGATGGATGGATGGGGGAGTAATTTTTTTTTTGAATTTTAGTATTTATCTATCACAATACACTTAAAAATAAGTTCTTCTGGTCGCATAATAAAATCCAAATCCTTTCTATTTCTCTGTTTACACAGATAGAGTGCACACAAACACAATGAAAGTCTGGGCTGAAAGGTTTAAACA
This sequence comes from Oreochromis aureus, assembly GCF_013358895.1. Classification (NCBI taxonomy): domain Eukaryota; kingdom Metazoa; phylum Chordata; class Actinopteri; order Cichliformes; family Cichlidae; genus Oreochromis; species Oreochromis aureus. The sequence continues at coordinate 57,456,678 of NC_052944.1, read as the reverse complement.
TTAAAATGATTTCATTTTAATGATTATATTGTTATTCAACTGATTCTTGAATATATTTTGATATTTCTGATTTGATTACAGCAGGAATAACTATGAACAAAAGCACATACATAGAACTGACTGCTACATTACACCCACAAAGGCTGGATTTTAGGCCTTTTACAAAAATATAGCAGATGTATGGCGCACCTGTTTGGGTATCCATATGTTGAAAATCATGTCACTGTCATGGTCTGGGTGTGTGGCTGTAAAATTCCATTGAAGGTCTGGACCTCCCTGGTATTCACCCATGGGCAGGGCCTACTGCCTCCCTCACCTGAAGCTGATTGGGGCAATCAGGTTGGAGATTTAAGCTGCTTGCTGACACTGCTTCCTCGCCAATTCGTCAACTACCCTATGTTGGTAACCAGGCCTCACGCTTCATGTTCATGAATCCCAAGTGCTCTACTAACCTTGTAATCTCGTGTTCTAGTTACTCCAGGAAAACTCCATCACACCGGACCACTCATCTTGGAAATCTGGTTAACCCGCCAGCTCGCGGAATCATCTCCTTGCCTCACCTGCCTGCCCTCCTGCCCTTACACCACCTCGGGACCTTCACCACTCAGGACAGCTGCCACAGACCACCTAACCCACCTGGACCGCACCACCTCTCCCTCAACGCTTCCATCTCCCACCTGCACAGTAAGACGGAGATTTTCATAGCTTCCACTCACTCCAGAACTCCTCATTGGCTACCACTCTAACACTGCTCTCCTCTCTTCCAGTACGTACCTAATCACCAGCAGCTGCCGTTGCTCTCTTGTGTCCCCTTGCTTATCCCTCTCCCCTGGCCAAGACCCTCACGCCCCATATATCAAGCCTTAAATCAAGTACTAACGTGAACGTCATTTTGGTGTTAGTCAATAAACCTTTGTTAAACCCTTTACTCTGCCTCCCCCTTGGGTTTCCTGCACGTGGGTTTGATTTTTGAATTTTTTTAAGCTTTTTCTCATAAAGCTAAAATTTTAAATAGATTTATCTGTCAGTGAGAATGCCATCACCATGACCTCTACGGGCGACAAATCACCGAAGAGCTATCAGGAATGCATCTGCATCAATGGTGTTAAGAACATCCAAGTGGACCGCCCTGGTGGTAAGGCACTTGAATATGATTCACCATCTCTTCTTAATACGCCGTCCAACCTTGACCTCAAACGGCCCGAAGCAGTCCGTTCCCGTAGAGTAGAAAGCCGGTTTATATAGATGTAGCCGGGCTGCTGGCAGGTCTGCCATCTTCGGCACCGTAGGTCTAGCTCTCCACCTTTGACAATCAGCACAGAGGTGTTGGTAGCGCCGGACAGCTTCACGCTTCAAGCTCTGCGAACACCCGCTCCGGGCCAGGATGATGAAGGCGGCTGTCAAAGTCTTGGATCAGGAGTTTGGTCACTGGGTGGCTTAGGTCTAGGATAATCGGATGGAGTGTCTCCAGTGCCAAATCTTCAGATCGACGAAGTCGTCCTCCAACACAAATGAGCTGCCTGGTCTCATCCACCTCGGGTGACAGAGAGAGAAGACGACTGCTCCTGGGAACTGGCTTACCGACTTTCAACAGATTGTACTCCTCCAGAAAACTATCGTCTGGGCCCTCTGTAGGATCAGCCTCTCCACCTTGCGATAGTCCTCAGCAGTGGGATGACCATCTGGTTGGGCCGCCCCATGTAGCTCCCGCGCTGCAACCTCTAACATCTCACTCCAGGTTCTGTAGCGGCTCAAATCTGAAGTTGGCTGACCTGACGGAGCAGCTGCAGTGGTCCCACAGAACACAGCTTTGCGCAGCTCCGCGGCATCATCTGCTTGGTCAACCATGAGATCCTCTGGCCAGAAGTCTGGAATGAGCAGGACAAAGGATGGTCCTTGGCTCCATCTATTTGGTACAGCGAGCTCCTTCAGCTTCTTCCCACGTGTCACATCATCGGCTGGATTCCTTCCAGAGTCGACGTATCTCCAGGAGTGCCTGTCTTGTATCTCGGCTACACGAGTGCCAACAAAGACCTTAAATCAGCAGGATTCAGACCTCAGCCAGGTCAGAACTGTTGTAGAATCAGACCATAGGACCGTCTGGTGGATTTTAAGGGTGAGCTCCCTTTCCAGCACTTGTGAGAGCTGTGCCCCAGTGAGTGCAGCACAGAGCTCCAATCGGGGCATGGAGTGGAACCGCTTAGGGGCAACCCTGGACCGGGCCACCAAGCTGTGATGACAGGGGAAAGCCCGATGTGACTTATTTGTAAACTTACAAAAAGTTGTAATAAAATGTAAACAATATGATTAAATAATTATTCAAAGACAGAGTTCATAGTCTAGTCAATGATAAGAAAAGAATAGCAGCTTTACTGGTCCCACCAATGAAATAGCAACTTCAAATTAATAATACACACCAGCAGTAGCAAACAGCAATATTACAACACCTACAACAAGTGGGACCATAGTGAATACTGTACTAACTGTAATTTTCTTTTCAATAAATCATTGGTTCTCAAACTGCGATCTGGCATTCCTTGGTGAAGCATAAACCCAATGGTATGGTGGTTTGGACAAATTATGTCAAATGAAAACAATTTATACAGGAGAAAAACAGTAGAGTTTGTGGATGCTTCTCACTTGACCTTTGGATCACTAAAATTACACTTGGTTCTTTTTCTATTGTTAATAACTGATAAAAATCTAGTTTTGGTCTTGCCTTTTTTTCTGCAGGGGTGCATGCCAGAAAAAAGTCTAAACACCATTCAGCTATGAAATTCTGATATAACAAAAGTTCTTTGAGTCAATTTTCCAATGAAGGCTACTTTCAAAATAAAATCCAGTTATCTTTACCCACTGTTGTAATGGCATGGCAGATTTCCTGTCCTCCGCAGGTACAGCAGAGGTAACACCAAACAACTGGGAATATTTAACCAGTACCCAGCAACGAGTGCTACACATTTAAAACTAATGCTTACCACTGTTGACTGGTTCAGAGAGGTGGTAATAATCGACCCAAGAAACAACAAGCTCAGTGCTCCCAATATGGCCATAATAGTAAAGAACGCCCTTTGCTTTGAGTGGTCAACCTGTTCCCGGTCTCTACTGCCTTCCCTGGCCCTGAATGCATGAGAGCATAGAGAACACAAAGGCAGCAGTAAGAGGTGACAGCTAAGGACGAGACTGAAATGCAGAACAATGGGATTATAGGTGTAGTAGGATATTGGGCAAGTGCTAAAGAGCTCCACACAAAGCAGAACATCCAAATGAAAGCAATGCAGATGTTTCTGATTTTGATGCCCCTTGTGTTTTTTAGCACTCTGTATGTGATGGGGTGAACAACAGCCAAGTAGCACTCCACACAGGTGAGGATGTGAAAATTGCTCTCTCCACAAAAAACCATAGTAGAAAGAAAATACCCCACTGGCACGATATTTGGGAACTTTAAGTAGGAGCCACAGTAGAATAAAGCTGTTCCCAAAATCCAGATAAGCTCCATGGCAGCCAGGTGGTACGTGAAGATGTCACTGTGGCTTACTGCTTGGAAGGAGCGATGTTGTTGCCATTGTTGGTAGCCCTGGTAGAGGATGAAGATGGAAAGGGGAAGGAGTAAGAAGAGTCTGCTGACAGTGAAGAAGGTGAGATTTAAAAAAAACAGCTGTGGAGTCCTCGCATTTATATTCTTCTGAAAAATGGGAATAGTTGGAATGGAAAGAAGTCATGACTAAAATGCCCGTTGTATGTAGTGCAGCTCGAAGTCTGAGAATGAGAAAGAAGTAAGATGCCAAACAAGTGAAAATAGGTATTTAAATTTGTGGAGGTTGGTTTTTACTTTGGGACCTTTTTAAATGTTAATCAACTAAACTGAAGGCAGTTGCCACAATAGGTAGATCCACCTGCAAAATCAAAATCTTCACAAATACAAACTTTACTGAAATCAGAAGAAAATGAGGAGACATTGCCTCTTGTCAAGAAAGTACCTGAAATCATAATTATTAAATAATGTATCCAGGAAACATTCCCCTAAACAATTCTGGAGACAGGGAAGTCTACTCAGACGAGTGTTATCCAAGAAAATGCAGAAATGTCTAAAATATATTTTTTCATTAATTATCAGGTTATACAGATTTATTAAAGGACTAAAAGATGAATCTCCCAAAGTTCTTTGAGTCCACCCACCTTGTTTAACCTCTTATTATGCGATCTACTTTCTCCTGTGTCGCCAATCTCTCTGACTGCTCTTCATCGGTGAATACGTGAATACTGATGGGTAATTAAAACCATTCGTATGTCAGGATGAGAGATGGAAGAAGTTTTGCATGTTATGAAACACATTTAGGAGAATTCGGTGCTATTAATCGCAGCAAGCAAACCTAATGTACTTTTAACATCATCCACCCACATCTAGGCCTTAATTTAAATTTCTGCAAAGGTTCACTCATGGTGTTAAAGGAACACCGAAAATAACTATCATATAATACATGAAATCTTTGTGTCTCTGTTTGGCTGTCTGTGAACTACTCCTTTATTATGAGCAGTTGAGCACCCTAACATGGCACACAGGAGCAGGCAGCGTTTATTCTTAAAACACTGTAATAAAGCTTTGTGTCATTTTAGTATCACAGTAGCATCTAAATAAGAAAATATTAAATATTTATTTTTGATCCCTCCAGGTTATGTTTACAGTATCCATGTTACATCATTTGACACACATTTAGGGATACATGATTGTATTTAAGGCAGTGTGATTTTTAATAATGTTTTTGATATGCAAGGGTAAACCATAAAGAATATAAATGTTTAACTGTAATGAAAGTTTCAACATGTAAATTAATCAGAACGGTAGCAAAATTGAAATGTATTGATTTTTGTATAGTATTTTTTTCTCTCTTATTTTCTTTTCTAAATGTACCTGTATATTGTTTACATGTTTGAAATAAATTAACAATCAGTCACTCAATCAAAGTTAACCTATGAAGTCCTATCATAAGGGTTTATATTCAATTGAACACATTCTTGCATGGTTTCTGGCTGATGATTATAATAGTATTCTTGTTTTTTTGGATGATGAAGTGGTCCCCTTTTCATCCATATATGTAAATACATTTTGCACTATATAAATATACAGTGAGTTTGATATTTATCCTCTATTTACTGAAACACATTTACTCTCTGTTGTTTTGGATGGTTCATCTCAAGTATTTCAACTCATCTGCCTTCACTACCTGTCCTCCTTGGATGTTTACCTTTCCGCCTGTTACCCTCCAATTCACGTTAATATTTCCTGTTTTGCTCCTACTGACTCGCATTCGTCTTCTCTCCAATGCATACCTTCATCTCACCAGAGTGTCTCTCACCTGCTCCCTTATCTCACTAGCGATCACAATATTGTTTGTGGGACTCAGTCAGGACTGATGGGTTTAAGGTGGAGGCTACATTTGGGGGTCTAAGTTTCCTCCATCTGTCTCCCTTTCTCTCATGTTCATTAATCATCATCGATGTACCAGTTTATTTAATTTAACATGTAACAATTTAATTTAACTCCTTTATTGAATCTACACATAAATAAACATGTTTAAAAAAATTCACATTAAATATCTAAATTAAGGATTTATACAGTAGCCACAGCCAAAGTCTAGAGTGTGACTAGTGTAGTTTGAAGCAGCTGACATTTAATCAGCTCTAAATGACCTGTCAACTATTCAAATCCGATGGTATCGTGTGACATGACTTCCTTCAGTCTGCTGATGAAAAAAAAAAAAAATCCAGTCAAAGCAGCAACTTCAGAGTTTTATAAGGTTTATATGAAACACAGAAAAGTACAGATATTCAGTGAACCACACAATAATTTATTATTTCAGTCTGTGAAAAATTAGAGATATATTTCTGAGAGCAGTGTCTTCTATAGATGAGAATTGAAAATATAAAGTTTAATAAGTAATGGGTGATGTTAAAGTGCTGTCTACCAAACAACTCAAACTACAAAATATAATATAGGAACTGCCCCAAAACAAGCACACAACAGCCTGAGATCAGAAAAAAACCCCACTAGTGACCAACAAACAAAACTAAAAAACAAAAGAAAAACATGAAATCTAACAAAAAAAACAACAACATGTGGTTCATATATAATAACCTAATTATGTTGGTCATATTACAAGATATCTATTGGTTATGCTTCCCCCATAACCCTGAACTGGATTAGATGAACTTAAAATATAAATAAAATAAATAAATGTAAAAGCCAGTACGCACTACTGGAACTACTGGAACACTCCCAACAACTACTACTAGTGTAAAGGTGTTCAAACTGTAGTCTCACTCCTCTTGTTTTATTTGGACATTAGCTGCTTTTTTTTTAAGTCATTTTCAGTCCAGTCAGACTTTCAGCTACTTTGTTTAAGTCACTTAACATTGTCCTAGCAAACATTCAAGAATAAAAAAAATGAACAAAAAATTAAAAAGGCACCTAATGTGAAGGACAAAAAGTCGTGGCAGGTATCTTATGGAATGATATATGTTATGACATGATGTGTTGTATTATTGTAGGATCTTTATCTTACAGTTTAAAGCGCCTTGAGGTGACTGTTGATGTGATTTGGTGCTTTATTGATTGCCTGAATGGCAACTTTATCAAGGAATTACTAATCAGAACATTACTGCTGAAGACTGTCCAGAATTGATAAAAAATTGTGTCTAATAAATTTGGGCTTCATAAAAGAATTTACTTTGTAAATATTCAGTTATTATCTTTGCCCATTATCACTATGCCAGCATGAGAGTTTTCCTATCTTGCGTAGATACAACAGAGGTAACACCAAAGTGTTTGGAAAGCCAAAGCAGAGCACCAAATCCCACAATGTACACTCGACACTTCTGCTCAGCTGCAGTAATTGGAATATAGCAGATGTCACAAGATTCCCGAGAAACCATAAACACAATGTTGCCAAAATAGCCATAATAGTAAAGAATGCAGTTTGCTTTGATTTATGAGTCAGTTCCCTGTCTCTGCCTTCTTCCCTCGGTCCTGGATAAGTGAGAGAGCAGAGCACACAGAGGCTGCAGTAAGAGGCAATAGCTAAGGAAAAGGCCAAAAGACAAAAAAATGGGATATTGAGTATGCTAAAATTATACAGATTTGTTACTGAGGTCCATATGAAGCATAACAGCCAAACACAACCAATGCAGATGTTCCTAATTGTGATGCCTCTGGTGTTTCTTAGAGCCCGGTATATGAGGGGGCGAACAACAGCCAAGTAGCGATCCACACAGGTTAGAAGGTGAAAACAGGTCTGTCCACTGAAATTGACACCTGTAAACCAATTCCCCACTGTCATTACATGTGGTACATTTAAGAAGTAGCCACAGTAGTACAGGACTGTCCCCAAACACCAAAGCAGCTCCACCGTTGTGATGTGGTAGGTGAAAATGTCGGAGTGACTCATCATTCGGAAGGAGCGCTGAATTTGCCATTGCTGGTAGCCCAGGTAGAGGATGAAGATGGAGAGAGGGACGTGAATACAGACTCTCGTGATACTGATGGTTGCAGCAGAAACTGGGGAGCAGTCAGAGTTTATTGCATTGAGCGAGGAGTTGGAGGGTGAAGATGAATTTACTGACATACCTGCTGTGTGGAGCACTGAGAGAAGCCTGAGGAGGAGAAGATAAGAAGTAAGTGTCCTCTTGAAATACATCTAAAATGTTACTGTGTACCAAAGTAGGACTAATAAAAGGTTCACACCCTGCAAGTAGTTCCACGTAACTGTGTGTAACTGTAAGTAGCTCTTAACAAACATATCAACTGTGTTAGTTTAACAAATTACTGCATTTTGCCAGGTTAATCCAGTTGCTCTTGTTGTGTAATTTCAAAACTTTAGAGTAAACAACTGTCAATTTCTTTGGAATTACTAAACGCAGTTGGGTGCAAATAATTTTCTTTAATTGGATTTACAGATTTTTGTTTTTTCAGCAAAATACTGTGAACTCAGAGAAGTGTTTTTAGATTTACTTATAAAAGTTGCACCCGACTGCATTCAGCATTTGTGTAACATTAATTCCATCATTTTACAAAGAAATTAAAAGAAGACTGAAAATTATTAAGTTATAAAGCTGTCTGAGAACCCACCTCATCTCTTGTGTTTGTGATTGTCCTCCCTCTGCATCACTGAACTCACTTAATAGAACTATATATGAATCATTCATTTTTGTGACAGTAGATATTTGATATAATTAGCATTTGTAGTGACAAGAGATGGAAGCAGGAGTTGCTTTAAATGTTATATAAACATATGATTGTTCTTAACCACGGTAATCAAATGTTTAAAAATCACGAGACAGATTCAATTGTCTGATCAGGGAAAACCATTTTGAAAAATTGATTTGTTCATTGCTTAAAAACAACACAATCTTTTCAAAAATAGAAATATTAATAATGTGACAATGCAAAATAGTGCACGAGCCTGTGTAGCAGCCAATCCAGTTCATCAGTCCACAGGATTTAAAGGTCCTGTCATCTACTCAAATCAGCTGGTTTCATGTGACCCAGAACACCTGTGACTTCCTTTGGTCTGATGTTTTGAGCATGCTCATGTTGTTTTAGTTTCTGTTTTGTCATCTTGTCTATTAGCCCAAATGTATAACTAACATTACCAGAAGGTTACGAAGACAATCCCTTTTTCCGGCATCTATTTTTTAACAAAGTTTTTTTAGAATAGGGAGCAGATGGGAACATTTCCTATGCTATACACTCAAAAATATGAACTGCCAATAAAGTTGGTGCATTTTTTTTGTTGGCTTTACTGAACACCTTTTGTTTTTCCTAATTGTCCTTGAGTAATTTGTGTTATTTAATCAAAAATAACAAAATAACTTAAGCAAACTGAAGTAAACTGTTTCTTAGGAGTTGGTTCACACAGCTGTATGGAATTATTCGATACTCATTTTTTAAGTAAGTTAAAAACACCTTTTTTGTCGACGATTAATCCAAGGCTTTTCTCTCATTGGCCTAAATCATTCAAAGAAAAAGAACTCAAAAACAAGTGCATGCTGTACAGTAAAAGCCTCTAGAAGCTCTGAAACATTTTCCAAGCTGGTTATCATTTTTCAAATAGTCTGGCTCCAATTGTGTTGTGGTGAACATATTAACTCAATATGTTGAAAGGCCACTGGTTTAATTCTAGCCAGAGACACAGATCTTTTTTAGGGTTGCATCAGAAAGCGTATATGACGTGAAACTCTGCCCAAACATCTTTGTGACAGAGGAGCTCATAAAAGTAGCTTTTAATTATTACCTAAAGGTTTTCCAACTACACCCAATTTATTCTCCTCCAGCAGACTCGTAGCTTTCCAGCCCTTTGCAGATACAGCATAGCCAACACCAGGCTGCAGAGAAACTGCAGAAAGCAATAATAAAAATGGAGAATGCTGAGAATAAAATACTGATGATACTAAATTTAAAGGGTTCCGGCACTGGAAAGGAAATCAACCAAACACAGTGGAAATGGGTGGCTTGTTTACAGACCCAGGTACTTAATACAGTGGACCATGGCCAGGTAGTACAAGATGTACATCCCCACATTCTTCAAATGTTGTTGAGTAGTATGACTGCCAAAACATCAAAAGCAAGTACCCATGATTCTGATCAATAGGTGAACATATCTGTGTGGCTCATCATCAGCCACACAGGAGAACTGCTCCAGCACTGATAACCCACACAAAGGACAAGGATGGAGAAGGAAAGCCAAAAGATGTAGGTGACAAAAAGGCCTGTTATGGTGAATCTTCTTTTGTGGATGAAGCATTCCTGAAAGTAGAAAGGATGGAAAGGAAATTCATCAGTTGATGGCGGTCAGCTGCTCACACACAATAAAAGAAAAACACTCACTTTGAAAAAAAAAAGAATAAATGAATAAATGAGTTAATATAATATAAAGACACCTAAGCTCAGTTTGAGTGTCTTGACAAAAGGTGTGTATAATTATACCCATGTAATATCTATCTATCTATCTATCTATCTATCTATCTATCTATCTATCTATCTATCTATCTATCTATCTATCTAATACACATGATGTTAGTAAACTATCACGTGCCATGCTCTTTAAGATATCATGTATAGAGCCTATCATGTAAACTAGTCTGTAGAATGGTGCGATCGCCAAACTAAAAAAACAAAACAACAACAACAAAAAACACCTGTTCAACTGTGTGATCACAAAACTCTGAAGAGTGTTTTACCAAGAATTTGAGACCAGGCAGAATGAGTCCAGTATTATGGATTGGAGATTTTTAAATTTTATTTCACTTTTTGTTTAAGGGTTAAAGGTAAATCTAAGCAATAAAACTATATGATCTACAAAATTAAAATATCAAAATAATGAAATATATTTTATATCTGGTCAATGTAACTGCACTGCAGAAATTACGTATGCTTAATCAGATCTTAGCGAAAGATATCTGCCTGAAAAAAGATTTAATAGAGGAGGTGGAAATCATTACTATTAAATTACTCTGTGTTTAACCCTTAACAAATGTAACACTAGATTTCTTTTTCAAGAGTGTAATGATGGGTTGTCATCACAATTTTTATCTTCTAAAACTCAAACATGAATAAAAAGGTTGATGACTGATCATGTCCACACACACAAAATTTAGACAAAATAGACAGTTTCACTACTTAGATGTATATTAACATATTGTAGCGACCGTGGGTTAGTAGAGCTGAACTGGCTAAACTGCTCACTAGCTAAAACGGCTAGCAGGGCGCTAGCAGCTATCGCTGAACTTCGCGGCGAATGGAGAGCGCTCGTGCCTCATACACCGCACGACCCCGAGCGTCTCAGCAGCAGGCTTGTAATCCCCAAACGATCCAGCAGGAGGCAGTAGTGGTTCACACCAGTCATTTATTCAACATTCTTACAACCACTGTAATGCTGCTGACACCGAACCCCTATCATGCTCCCACCACATAGGGTCGCGGTGTCAGCCAACCATGCCACATCAACCCGCTCCACAGAACACACATCAACTTCACTGTGGCTTACATTAACATAACACTAACACAACATGCGAATCAAACACATAGGAACTAGCAGAACAATAGAAAACACAGACAACACAATACCCAGAATGCACCTGGCTAACAACCCCAGCCAGGTCATTACACAGCCCCCCCCCAAGAGGTTTAGTGTCCCCACAACCTTAACTGTCCACTCTGTAGTCCAGCAAATGTCCGGGCGGCGCCGAGTGCACGCTTCGGCCTTGACTGGGAATCCATGGCGCCCCCATTTGGGCCGGCCGTGAGGGGGGGCAAGGAGTCCCCAGGCTGCACACCAGTCTGTGGGTTGGGGCAAGCGGATGGTATGGCGCCAGCCGGTCCTTGTGTAGCACCACCCGCCTTCCCCGCCCCGGCATCTGGACTCGGAAGACCACCTCCGATAGCTGTTCCAGGATCTCGCCCGGGCCTTGCCAGTGGCTCATGAGCTTGGGGGTCAGCCCCCGCTTCCTCTGGGGGCAGAACACCCAGACCCGATCTCCGGCCCCCAGCATAGGACCGCGTGCGCACGGGTATCGTGACGCCCGTTTCTGGCGGGCCCGGCTCCCTCAATGTCCGTCTTGCCAGCTGATGCACCGTGTGCAACTGCTCCCTGAGCCGCCGGAAGTAGTCCATCTCTGGTCCACCAGCAATCTCCGGCTCAGGGGCGCCTCAACACCAAGTCCACCGGGGTTGGAGCTCCCTTCCGAACATTAACGCTGCAGGAGTACACTGACTTGACTCCTGCACTGCTGTTCGACACGCCCACAAAACAAGGGGCAGGTGTTGGTCCCAGTCCCTCTGATGTTGGCTGGTCAGGATGGCCAGCTGGGTGGCCAGCGTGCGGTTGAACCGCTCAACCAGACCATCGCTCTGAGGATGGAGGGGTGGTCCTCGTTTTCTCACCCCAGCCTCCGACACACTTCTCCCAGCACCTGGCTCTCAAAATTCCTCCTTGGTCGCTATGGAGCTCCTCCGGTACACCAAACCGCGTGAACATCTCATCCACCAGGGTCCGCGCCGTCGTCACCGCACTCTGATCCGGCACAGCGCACGCCTCTGGCCACTTTGAGAAATAATCCATCGCGACCAGGACATACCGGTTGCCGGCATCAGTAACAGGAGCGGACTCAGGATGTCCACTCCGATCCGCTCCATTGGCGCCCCAACTAGGTATTGCTGCAATGGGGCATGGGGCGCTGGCTGGGACCTTTCTGCGCCCGTGCAGTCGTCACAGCAATGGACATGGATCTCCACGTCCTGACGACACCCCGGCCAGTAGAACCGCCGTCTCAGCCGCTGCACCGTCTTGCCATTCCCAAAATGGCCAGTACCTGCAGCCCCATGAACCCAGCGGAGGACCTCAGGCCGCAAGGCCCGGGGAACCAGGAGCTGGAGTATGTCGCCTCCCCGTCTGGCGCCGCCACCGCCGGTAGATTACACCACCATGGAGCTCCAGGTTGTTCCACTGGGAGTACAGCGACTTCGTCTCGGGCCCCTGGGAAGACACGGCGGACCAGTCTGGCCGTGTCCCTGCCTCCATCCAGTCCCTCACCATCCCCAGCGCTGGATCGCTCACCTGGTGCTGCTGCAGCTCCGCCCGCGGTGAAAGGTTCCTGCCCTTCATCCTCACCCTCGGGTTCTGCTGCTGCCGATGTCGGACCCGGTCCAGCTCCTCCAGGCGCCTGCAGTACCGGCACTCATCCGCAGAACAGGGGCGCCTGGACAGGGCATCGGCGTTGGCGTGCTGCCGCCCTGGTCGGTGCTGGGCCTCAAAGTCGTACTCTTGTAGTATTTCCAGCCACCGGGCCACCTGACCCTCCGGCTGGCGAACGTTCAGCATCCAGGTTAGGCTGGCGTGGTCGGTCCTGAGCAGGAACTTAGTGCCCAGGAGGTAAGGTCGGAAATGACGAACCGCCAGGACCACAGCCAACAGTTCACGCCGGGTAACACAGTAATTCCTCTCGGCCCGGCTGAGGCTGCAGCTGTAGTATGCCACCACTCGCTCCTCAGCCTCTCCCCTCTGGGAGAGCACAGCTCCGACCCCCACGTTGCTGGCGTCAGTGTCCAAAAGGAAAGGCTGGCTGGGGTCAGGATACGCCAAGACTGGGGCACTCACAAGGGCAGTTTTCAGCTGTTCGAAAGCCGCTGCACAGTCCTCAGTCCAACCAAACCGCTGACCCTTGTTTGTCAACTGATGCAAGGGGCTAGCGACGGTGGCAAAGTCTTTTACAAACCTCCTATAATAGGAGGCCAGCCCCAGGAAGCTTCGTAGCTCGGCGACGTTCGATGGGGGAGGCCAGTCCCCCACAGCAACCACCTTCTCGGGTCAGTAGCCACCCCTTTTCGCTCACCACATGTCCCAGGAACTTCACCTGGCGAGCAAGAAGGTTGCACTTGGCCGGGTTCAGCTTTAGTCCGGCCCCGCGGATGGCAGTCAGGACCTCTCGCAGATTAGCAACAGCCTGTTCAAAGTCCTTGGCATGAGTCAGCAAGTCATCCAAATAGACCACGCAGCGGGCACGGGGAATGTCTTTGAGGACCCTTTCCATTAACCTTTCAAACGTGGCTGGTACATTGCATAGTCCAAAAGGCATCACCCTAAACTGCCACAGTCCTTGCCCTATGGTGAATGCAGTCTTGGGCCGTGCCTCAGCAGCAAGCTCCACCTGCCAGTACCCACTGCGGAGGTCTAGCGAGCTGAACCAACTGGACCCAGCGATGTAATCCAGTGCGTCATCGATGCGAGGTAGCGGGTAAGAGTCCTTGCGGGTGACCGCGTTCAGATGCCTGTAGTCCACACAAGGGCGCCAACCCCCTGTTTTCTTCCGCACCATAACCACAGGTGCGGCCCATGGACTATCCGAGGGTTCAATGACACCATTAGCTGCCATCTCTTTTATCAGTTCCTCGGCAGCTTGGCGTTTGGCGAGGGGCAGGCGGTGGGGCCGCAGCCGGATTGGAGCAGCTGCTCCAGTGTCGATAGTGTGCTGCACCAGGCCCGTCCTGGTGCAGTCCTCTTCCCTGGCGGCAAAAATGTCCATAAACTCTGCCAAGAGGCTCTGCAGCTGCCGCTGCTGTATCGCACTGAGGTGCACCCCACTCCGCCGCCCAAGCTCCTCTACTGCCGCGACAGTCTCAGGTGACGGGGAGACTGCCGAGCTAGGCGGCGACCCTGGCTGTGGGATGTTGGCCCTGCTTACGTTCACCCCCTGGGTCCTCTTCCGCACCCTTGCCGCCCTCGACCCCTGGCTGTGGCTTGGAGCTGTGGGGCGCGAGGGCTTTGGGGGTGCTGGTGGGGGTGGGGTCTGTCCTGGCTACATGCCCACTTGGAGCTGCACGGTCTCAGCACCAAGGTGGATGGCAACTCCCGGCACATCGACCCGTGCCCCCCAGTGGGCCAGCAAGTCCAGTCCAACAATGCACTCGTCTGTTATGTCGGCAAGCCAGAACTCATGGTTCACACTGTTCGTTCCCACCACCACCTGCAGAGTCTTTTTCCCCGGCATCACAGTCTTTTCTCCTGTGACAGTGTACAGCGCTGTGTGAGTAGGGGTCCAATCTTTCGGCAATGAAGCGCCCGTCTCCGGAAGCACCCCCCTCCGCAGCAAGTAGATGGTGGACCCCGTGTCCACCAGGGCCCGGCAAGACTGTCCATCAATTATACAGTCCAGGTATAGTCCACGGGTGGACCCACAGCGGCCCACCACAGGATGAGTGTCACGGAGAGGGTTTAATGATTGGGGCGGGGGTTCCCTCACTGTCCCACCCCGTGGCCGTTTCCCATCGGTGATGTCACTCGGGCCCGAGGACTAGGCGCAGGACAGTTCCGGGCGAGGTGACCGGGCTCCCCGCACCGATAACAGCAGTCCGTCCGGCGCCTCCGACGGGGGACTGCCTCTGGTTGGGCTCGTCTGGCCTCCTCCTCCTCATCCGACTGGGTCGCGCTCATCTCTCGCTCGACCCCCCTGGCCGATCGTCGGGTCACTGGCTCGCCCCGCAGCACCTCCTCAGCCCGCTCAGCCTCCCTCAATGCCTCCTCCAGGTCTCGGGGGGATGACAGCCGGACATGCTGTCGCAGCCTCTCCGGTGTGAGGCCCCTCAGGAAGGCGTGGAGACCCAGCTCCTCTCGTGCCGCTCCTGGGAATGTTGGATAGCCCCGTCGGGCATAGAGGCGGACGTCCGCAGCAAAGGACCCCAGGCTCTCTCCCTCGCGTCGGCGTCGGCGAGCCAGCTCCTCCCTGCTCTGTTCGGCTGGTGGTCTCTGTCCAAACCGTCTGCCTTGCGCCGTGGTCAGAGCCCGGAGGTCGCACTGCTCCTCTAGGGGCAGGTCCAGCAGAACCTGGAGCGCTGGGCCCTCCAGTGCGAGCGCCAGGTGGGTGGCAGTCTCTTCTTGACCCCACCCGTTGTGAGTGGCAGCCAGCGTGACTTGGGCCAGGTACGGCTCCAGCTGCGTCGCCCCAGTGTAGCGCTGTAGCTTAGCAGCCGTCCTGCCAGGAAGCTGTGGTGCGGCCCCAGGAATCCCCTCCAGCTGCGGGGAGAGCAGGGGGTGGCTGTTCCGAGGCGCGCTGTGGCCCTCTGGCCGCCCCAGCTCGGGTCTTCTCCGCTGGGTCTCGGCAGCCATGCTTTCCAGAAGCGAGCAGTTGTCTCGGATTAGACGCTCTAACTCGCCTATGGTCGGCTCCATAGTGTCTGCTAGACACTCATGAATCCCACTTCTGACACCAATTGTAGCGACCGTGGGTTAGTAGAGCTGAACTGGCTAAACTGCTCACTAGCTAAAACGGCTAGCAGGGCGCTAGCAGCTATCGCTGAACTTCGCGGCGAATGGAGAGCGCTCGTGCCTCATACACCGCACGACCCCGAGCGTCTCAGCAGCAGGCTTGTAATCCCCAAACGATCCAGCAGGAGGCAGTAGTGGTTCACACCAGTCATTTATTCAACATTCTTACAACCACTGTAATGCTGCTGACACCGAACCCCTATCACGCTCCCACCACATAGGGTCGCGGTGTCAGCCAACCATGCCACATCAACCCGCTCCACAGAACACACATCAACTTCACTGTGGCTTACATTAACATAACACTAACACAACATGCGAATCAAACACATAGGAACTAGCAGAACAATAGAAAACACAGACAACACAATACCCAGAATGCACCTGGCTAACAACCCCAGCCAGGTCATTACAATATTGATTAGACTTTTATCTTTGATTTATCTTTATCTAAGAATTAACATGATATACTTAACTAGCAGACAGGGAAAAGCCCTGTTTTAGCACACTGGCAATTTTCTACACATTTTTTAGCACATAAGCTGTAGTACTATTCACCATATGAATAGTACTTGATTGAGCTGCCTTCTGGCTTTAAAGTTAAAATATCAGTAGTGACCAAGGGTGGGCAAAATTCTATTAAGTCCAGAAATAAGCACCTGTATGTTACGGCCAGGCGGCCGGTGTGTTTTTGCAAAGCAGACGCAAAAGCAGAAGGGAGGAAAGCTAAGTGTAACACTAAGGGAGCTGTTTATTAGGCTGAATACAAGAACACAAATCAAGGCAAGGCAAACAGGGGCATAACCAAAACTAAACTTAACTGGGGACAGCTAAACCAAACATGAAAACTAGAAACTGAAAACCAGAACATGAAACTGAGCAGGTACCTGCAAAACTTTAGCGTGAAGGAATCTAAACATCAACCTGAACAGAAGCTTGGAAAATCCTGAGACCTGAAATGAAGTGAGTTGGACAGAAGAACCGACACTCAACAGAGGGCGACAGAGGACTTAAATGAGGGAAGTGGAAACGCCTGGGGAAACACAGCTGATACAAACGAACCTGAACGCCACATGGAAAGTAAAACTAAACACACTAAACATGGGCACACCAGACTCTTCAAAATAAAGCAGGAACATAATGGGACGTAGACAAAACAACACGAGCTTGACGACATGGATCACACAGACATGAAACACATGACAGACTGGGGAGACACGGAACATAAGGAGAGACACATGAGAACAGATATGGGAGACGCAAGCACGAGTAAAACTGAAAGTTAAACACAGACGTCATGAAAAGACTCATGAACAAGAAGACAGATAAAACATAAACTAGACTAAAACTCAACTAAACCCCAATTAATAATAACACACAGACTCCGCCCCCTGACACTGTGAAGAAGAGAAAGGGAAGGGGGAGAGGGGACAAAATTCAACACAAATCTCTTGTGCTTAAATAAGAATAAGAATACTAATTCTAAACTATTCTAAATAAAGACTAGAATGCAAGTAGAGCATGTTTATGAGTGTGAAATCACTGTAGACTCAACATGCCATCCATCACTTTTGGCCAAATGGCTGGTGTATAATTGCATTATTTACTTTTTTGCTCAAAAGACCTGAGTGTGTAATTGTCTTTTCAATGGGCTGTGACATCCTGTGTTAGATACTGTTTTTGTCCAGCACTAGGTAGGCAAATAAATAAGCATGAATTCAGCGTCATGACAAACTATGTGTCACACAGCTTTGTGAGATGTGATGGAAAAAACAAAGCTATGCAAACGCAGGCTGCAGCAGCCTTTCATTTGAATGAACAGCAGCCTGCGGTCAGCAGTCTTTTGAATCCTGTCAAATATAATGGACAAAGCTTGGTTCCTAGTTTGGACCTCTACTAGATGCATATCATTTGTTTTGTTCTTAATCCTGTCCTGTTGGCAGCATTTGCATTTTAGAATTATGATCTGAATACACTGTTGTGGCAAGCACATTTTGCTTTTCAAAAATGAACTTCATTAATTCTCTACAGGCTCCTCTTGTTCAAGTGTTTCTTTTTTCTGTTTATTTATTAATTTCTATGTGTGGTATGACAGTGACTATGCTGACAGGTAGGGAAAGAAAGGGGAAATAAAGTAAATACAAGAAACTATAATGAAAGGATAGAGCATAAATTGAAAAGCATGATACATCACCACCTGATGCACCTATAAAAACAAAAGAAAAAACAAACATACCCACATACTTGCAGCAGCTGGAACACAGAAGTATGACCAGATACACAAATCAATCTTCGTGTGTGTGTGTGTGTGTGTGTGTGTGTGTGTGTGTGTGTGCCTCTGTCATGAAATGTACTTGATAATGAGGGTGGGAAACCACAGATATAATTTTAGACATGAACAGAATACTTATTGTAATAAACTAATGGTTAAACTTTGTAACTGCTTTAATTTTTTTTTAATTCCACTTCAGATTTCTGTTATTTCATTTGCTGAAATAACAGAAATCTGCTGAATTTCCATTACAAACCATATTGGGTAATTTTATAGTTCAATATCTTCTTATGACATTTTTAAATATTTTATAAATAATTATAATCATATCTTAATAATTATTTCGCTATTGTTTTTAAGTTGTCTGCTTTTATTATTATTATTATTATTATTATTATTATTATTGTTGTTGTTGTTGTTGTTGTTGGTGTTCTTGTTATTAGTGGTGCTTCTGAGCATGTGACCCTGCACTCAGTGAAAGAAGAAGCTGAGAAGAGAATTTGCATGCTGCAGCTTACAGTATAGTCATAGAATTATTTGTTTGTTTTGTAAATTGGAAAAAGAAAACCTCCACACTCCTCCGTCACTGATACATGAGCAACATAACCTACATATTTAGCTCAGTGAACACCGATCAGCAACATCTCACAAGAGACAGAAGAAAGAATCTAACATAAATAATCAGGTGGGTATCTTTTAATACTTGGATCAGCATTTTAATATGAAATCATGTTGCGTGTAATGTTGTAGTAATAGTTCTATAAAACATTTTAGAAAAATCAAGATTTTGAAAGAATTTTCATCAAAAATTTGATTCTAAGCTTAAATTAAGTTTGTTCCAATAAAGGTGATTTAATATTTCCATTAACATTGTGGTGATTTTCTTGTATTAAAATCCATAATTACAAAACTTCAAAATTGCCTCATGATCTGGCTGCCTGCCATATCGCTCATATCATATATTTGTTTTGGTAGAGATTATCTTCCCACATGTATAACTTATTAATCATTGCATTGAATTAAAAAAATTCTCTAATTATTTTTCTGTCTCTGTGGTATATAGAAATGGAAAAGCTTACAACAGAAAACTGGGAAAAGGGTGATTACATCACAGCTCATCTTTTAAAGGTGGGACTTGTCAACGATTTCCTTGAAAATGTTTGGAGGGGAAAAATATACATCCTATCATCAGTACCTGACGGTCATTTGTTTAAAGGAAAATATTGTTTTTCTAATGTGCTTTTTAAAGAGACCTTTTATTGATACATATCCTCTCCTCTTCTGCCAGAGAAGAAGAAGAAAAGAAAGAAGCCATGCTTACCTGCATGGGTGTAATGTAGGATGATGTAGCCGGTTTAAAGGTCCTGAAGGTCCAGTCAAACAGCCTCTCCCCTACTTCACCCTGGATGCTCATAGTCATAACATATTATATTATCATATTATTAATATATTATGTGAATTGTACGGTACATGAAAGGTCATAAAAATAATTCCAGTGTCTGATGTGCAAGATTATGGTTAATACAGGCCTCCAAATCTGCAGGTCAGCAGTTTTGGAGCCAAGGTTGGATGTCCAAAATATTTCATATGTTAACTTAACTGACACTCCTGAGTGTACTCGCTGAAAACCTTGAAGAATGTAGTTCAGGAATAACATGTAAAATCACCCCTACCTTCATGAACTGAAAACAATGCTTTTGATGATTTGATGATTTGAGAAGAGAAGTTTTTCACGGGTGCAACCCCTTACTCACCTCTGCTGCTCAACTCACAAATGCATTTTCTCTGTAAATGTGGCTTAATTTATGGGAAAATAATCATGTTTACACATCTCTTTCATGCTGCTACGAGCCTTTAAAGTTAATCCAAAAGGCAGGTTGTCTGCAGTGAATTATCAGAGTCCTGTTCAAACAGGTATCAGTGCTCGTTTTTGTTCCTCTGCTGCGATTAAAACAATTATTCATGATGATACTGAAGTTCAAAGTTGATCATAGAAAAGATTTTGATACCTGGAATGAGTGAAAATTGATTTGGTTGCAGCTTTTAAGAGTGCTTAAATGTATTTTCAGCCCAGAAAATGTCACGTACTTATAACTTTCTCCTAAGCCTTCATAACTTAATAAGCAGGAGATGAGAAAAAAGAATCTACAATCTACTTCAGGGGCTTTTTTATAGTGTTAAATCTTCCAGTGCTTCATTAACCCTACGAAATTAAAATTAATTATACCTAAAGGTAATTTTCTAAAAATCAAACATTACTTCCAAAGGGGTTGCCACAATTCATGTGGTGATTGGTTGCATCAGCAGGGATGATGAGACAGAGTACCGGGCTGTGGTCGACTCCTTTGTCACGTGGTGTGAGCAGAATCATCTGCAGCTCAACGTGGCAAAGAACAAGGAATTAATTGTGGACTTCAGGAAGACCAGGAAACACTTGACCCCTGTTTCAATCCACAGTGTCAACGTGGACATTGTGGAGGACTATAAATACCTTGGAGTTCACATAGACAATAAACTGGACTGGGCTAAAAACACCACAGCACTTTACAGGAAAGTCGTCTCTATTTTCTGAGGCAGCTGAGGTCTTTCAACATCTGTCGAACAATGCTCAGGATTTTCTATGAGCCTGTTGTGGCCAGTGCGATCCTCTATGCTGATGCATGCTGGGGCAGCAGGTTGAGGGTCGCAGATGCCAACAGACTCAATAAACTGATCTGTAAGGTCAGTAATGTTGCGGGGATGGAGCTGGACTCAGCTGGTGTCTGAGAGGCAGATGTTGTCCAAGATAAAGACATTGTTGGATAACACCTCCCACCCACTCCATGACATGCTGGTCAGTCACAGGAGCACGTTCAGTGAGAGACTGAGATTACCAAAAAGCACCACTGACCGACACAGGAAATCATTTATTTATTTATAATCACCACTGTTGATTCTTGATATTTATACTTGAGTGATCTGTATATATTAGTGCTATTTCTTAAATCTGTAAAAAAAAAAAAAGTATCATAATGTATTGATTAAATAGTTTAGTCTGTCACTGTAACTGTCTTAGAGCAATTTCCTTCGGGATTACTGAAGTATTCTGATTCTGATTTACCAAGCTTAGCACTGGCATTAGCAGTACACAAACATGTGGTACTTTGAGGCTGAGTTTGTATTTCCTCTGGGAGCAGAACTCTTTTAATTTAAGCTGAAAATGTTAATAACTACACCATGGAATCACCGATAAATGGATTGTTACTGATTAGTAGTTTTGCTATTGATTTTGAAGTGTCATGTTTGTACCAATCCATACCTGCATTTCTATCAAGTAAATTAACAGTGAAAACTAGAGATGAGGCTGTGTGAAAGTCTGATGTTGATGTTCTTCTGTATATATATATATATATATATATATATATATATATATATATATATATATATATAACTCTGTTAGCGAGTTACTGGATATATTTTTACTGACTTCTTGCTGGTCAAGTTTTCATTTACAAGCAGAGGAAAAGAATATGACTAAATATTTAATTTCAGCCCATACAGCTCGTCTGACTGTGAGTCCCAGCAGCTCTCAGTTCTTTAAGGGAGACTCTCTGACTCTGAGCTGTGAGGAAGACGACAGCTCTGCTGGATGGATTCTGAAGAGGAACTTAACTGAAGGTCAGGGGGGTGAGTGTGGACATGGGTGGGGAAGATGGTCTGTTTCTTCCTGTAACATCAGCTATATCCTCCCATGGCACAGTGGAGTTTACTGGTGTGAGTCCAGAGAGGGCCCCATCAGTAACATGGTTAACCTGACAGTCACTGGTAAGCTGAGTGTGTGGAGTTAGTGTTGATGAAGCTGTGTGTAAATGGATGAAATGCTGTAGTTTGTCTCTGTGTTGAGGTGGATCAGTGATCCTGCAGAGTCCTGTCCTCCCTGTGATGGAGGGAGATGACGTCACTCTGCTCTGTAAAACAAAGACCACTCCCTCCAACCTCCCAGCTGCTTTCTATAAAGATGGCTCCCTCATCAGGAAGCAGCCTACAGGTCACATGACCCTCCAGCATGTTTCCAGGTCTGATGAAGGCCTCTACAAGTGTGACATCAGCGGTCATGGAGAGTCTCCATCCAGCTGGATCACTGTCACAGGTGAGGAGCTTCACAATGATTTGACCTCTTATTTCATCTACACATGCACATAAACAGGTGGGATTCTCTCTCCAGGTAAACCTACAACCACAACCCCACTCTCTTCCTCAGCCACATCCCTTGAATCCTTCTCCCTTCACCTTGTGTTCAAAGTGGTCCTCCACCTGGCAGTGTTGTGCCTGTACTTCATCTCCACCCTCCTTATGGTGTCTTTATATCGACACAGAACAACAGGTAACACTCTGTATTATTCACCGATCGGTTAATATGCTGATGATTAACTCCTCTCCATGTCTGAACTCTTCATACTTAACTAAAATATTTTATGTTTTTTTCATCTTCAACTGCTCTGACTGAAGGAAATGAACCAGTTGTCTCCATCTACTCAGTCTGAGCAGGTATAAAGTCAGGCTCATGATGATGTCATTACCGATGTCACCACAGAGCACTGCTTCTAAGCTGAACTGAATTGGTCTGGTTTGATCCTTTAACTCTGTATTTTGTCTGTTTATTGTCTTTTTGGATCTTTCAGGCTTACATGATAATCATCTAGTTTCTTTTTCCATTTGCTGTTTTGTATTTGCTTCTGGTTTTACATTCCTATATTTAAATATGCTCTCCATATTGGTTGTTTTTTTAGATACCTTGTTATTACTGTAACATGACATGAAAATGAGCCATTCCTTAATTTGGAGCCCATGAACAGATATGTATGTTAGGAAGAGGGGACACATTTTCAGCAAAAATACAAAACATGTGACAATTATTTTCTGCTTGACCTTATTGTGTCTAGTTGATGGTATCTCACATGATATGGAGATATGGAATCCATCCATCCATCCATTCGCTTCCGCTTATCCTTTTCAGGGTCGCGGGGGGTGCTGGAGCCTATCCCAGCTGTCATAGGGCGAGAGGCGGGGTACACCCTGGACAGGTCTCCAGTCTGTCGCAGGGCCAACACACAGGGACAGACAACCATTCACACTCACACATTCACACCTAGTGACAATTTGGATTATCCAATTAACCTATCCCCACAAGCTGCATGTCTTTGGACGGTGGGAGGAAGCCGGAGTACCCGGAGGGAACCCACGCAAACACGGGGAGAACATGCAAACTCCACACAGAAAGACCCCGGCCTGATTGTGGAATTGAACTCAGGACCTTCTTGCTGTGCAGCAACAGTGCTAACCACCGTGCCACCGTGCTGCCTGATATGGAATCCACTAATCATAATATGCTGCACTAATAGCACAACATAGACACCACATAGACAACACAACCTCACTAAGGACAAGAAGGTTGATGGTTCAATAAGAATCAAGGTTGTGGCTTTAAATGCTATTTTTGCAAGTGACAAAATTAGTAAGAAAGCAACATTTTCTATCTAGCTGCTACATTTGGAATATTAAAAAAATGTCCATGCTTGATGGTAAGTTAATGCTAACTACTATTAGCTAAAACAATACATTTTTATATGAAGCCTGAGTCACATGAGAGTGTAAACAGGACAATAGGACAATCTTTTTCGGACAGGGAAAAACTGACTGCAAATTATCACACTCATGGTCCCCCATCTTTAAAGTGACCACTGCAAAAAGAGCAACACAGCAAGTTTATTGCAGTCATTTGCAATAATTTTGGGTGGGCCACAACTGCAGTTTTCTGTATTGTGATTGTAGCCTTAGGAACCCTGTCCTTCCAAATGTGAAAGTAATTTACTGCTTCACCTTACAGGGCGACTATGATCAACAACAGCGTAATAGTGGATGTGGCTGACTAAACTCCAACCTCCAAAACTACCCGAGTTGACTTGCCTGAGGGTTTTCAAATTAGTTTAAGAGCTAATGTAACAAACTATTAATATTAGCCAGCTAACTATAACTTTCTTGCTTGGTGACATTATTGTCAGCAAAATGATATGACTGGAAATGCTTCCACTCTCACCACACTTGTGTTTTTGGATCTAACTAACAGGATCTAACTCATACGTTTGCAACAACATATTCCAACATAGAGCCACCATATATATTAAACTGCATTATTTTTATTGTAATTGGACCGTAAGGTACAACATAATATCACGTCATTACTAAGGTCAAAGATCAAGTGAGCAGTAGGTCCATTTTCTCACAGACTTCTATACAATCACACTTGTTTGTTAATAAAATGGGGGGACTCCTTGCTGGCCTGTTTACATCTGCACACATATTTTCAAGCTAAAGTTTGCATTACAAATGTTTATCTTATGAAAACATGGCCCACAGATGTATTATAAACTATTTTATCTATCTGCATGTAGACTTAACATACCTGCAGGGAAATAGAAAACAACGATTATAGGTTCATTTAAAGGTTTATCAGGGGGACTGAAATTGTGTTTCCTATTTGTACGACTGTTCCAAAATGTGAAGACAACAAAGCCTAAACAGACATTAGAAATGTGAAAATAAGTAAAACTGTAAATCACTATTGTCTGAGATTAGAGAATGAGATGTAGTATGAGATGCTTTTGTAGAAACTAGTCTTGGTTGGAAGGGGAAGTGAGAAAAGCAGTGTTTTCAGGACATGCTGTGAATTTGTCAAAAATGCCAAGAATCATCTACATTGTCATGTGTGTTGATATAAAATATGTTTGCTGGAATTTGGATTAAAATTACAAAATGTCCAATTTGTACAAAGAGATTAATTTGGCATCTTACTAAATAGTCACAACAAGAATGCACAGACTGTTTGTGCAAACTTTATTGCTGTACAGTTATACAGCAATAACATGCTGTGATGACAGTCGTATAAAGTTTTATCCTATTTCTTTTCCTGTTTGTTCAAAACATGTTCAGTGGTGTATGCTTTTGAAAGCAGAGGTTAGACCAAACAGCTAATCTTGGATCCAATATTGTAACATTAGCATAAATCCTGTAATATCTGATTACTTACCAAGTAAGAAAGGGGGGACTTATTGTTACTTTCAAAGATCTTTTCAACTTGAGAATAGTATATGATACCTTAGCTGTCACTGTGCTTGTTACATCTGTTGGTTATGTTGAGCCACTGTGTGTTTCTAGATTTTTAATTTCCTTCTGCTTTCTGCATTCCCCTGTCTCCGTTTTCATGTTTCAGTATTATTTGCTTGTCTTTTGGCTGCTTCCTGTTTTACTTTGAAGATGAGTTTTTCTGTGTCTGTTCTGCTTGTGTCTGTTTCTATATTAGTCTCCCCTTCCTTCTCTATAAACCATGTGTATTCTTTCTCCTGCATCTCGTTGACAGCTCAGTGTATATGTGTAATATTGTCTAGGGTGAAATCAGACAGTCCTGAGTTCTGCACCTCCACTTTTGCTAAATGCAAGTTTAAAAATCTGATGCTGTACAGTGGGATCTATTTAATGCTTCATGTAAATATTCACAGAAAAAATGTGGGGTTAAATGTAGACAACAACAGTTGTAGTTGAGTGGAGAACAGATGACCGGAAAAGAACAAACCAACAGGCAATAAATGCTTACAAAGGAATTAGGGAAAGTGAACATAGCTGTGGAAGCAAAGCACAGCTGAAACTAGACAATGACAGTAACATGACAGAAGAAAATATGGAAACAATATAAGCTAGACAAATGAGACCATTGACAACCAGAATAAATTAGGATGTGAAAAACAAACAATTTTAACAGAGATACAGAGACAAGAACTTTACAGAATTACCACACAGAGGGAATATTATTAACTTAAACTTATCCGGTTGACATTAACTATGTACTTTTCATTTGCCTCTATAAAGGGTTCCTATAAAGGCTTGCATTGTTATACAGAACATGAAAGTTTTGCATGTATGTTTAAAAATGTTATACATAAAAAAAAGTAGTTGTATGTGTAAAATATGTAATTAAACCCTTAACAGCACCTGAGTCATAAGCTCAACCTCAAGTGAGTTGGTTTCATTCGTTGCCAGTAAGTATTAGCTGATGCCTTTGTTAACTATGTGCACTATGACTGGATAGAGATTTGGTGATTTCCTCCCACATTTTTTCCCTTTGTTATTGGCTACCTGATGAAAGTCTACACCGTTGTTTACAACAGTTTATCCTCTTATAAATGTCCTATGATCTGCAATGGCTTCTCTCTCTAATGTTAATTTGCATCCCACATTTTTGCAGATTTCAAAGATCACTGCTGTTGACGGCTGTGCAGAGATGTTTGAGAGAGATGGCGGGTGCTCAAAGTTAAAAAGGGGCACATAGAACCAGGCTGAACAAAAACAACCTACATACATCAAGATTCTAATATGGAATCACATCATACTATATCACTGTCATCAGGTGGGGACAATGCAAAGCAAACATAGCCTATGTTTTACCTGATGGGGACAATGTTGCTGTTGAGGTGTTGCTGCTGCTCCTGCTGCTGATAGTGCAGGAGGGAAGAGCTGTGTTGATCTGAGACTGCAGACATATAAAGCGCCTTGAGGTGACTTTTGTTGTGATTTGGCGCTATATAAATAAAATGGAATTGAATTGAATTAAAAAGTCCATAGGTGAGATGGTAGCTGATTAAACAAGTGTTATGAGATAATAATAAAATGCAAAGATTGATGACAGCACTTGGAGCCATAAGGCAACAGATTAAAAAAAACTATTATAAATAAAAAGCCAGCTATGTCCACTGTGAACGACCGTCTTTGAACAGAGGCGGTGGTTTACGACACCAACTGTCTGCCATCTATTATCCAGTGTTGAGATCCCTTACCAGACGCCTTATTGCCCACTCACATCCTGGGTCATTTGATCTCAATAAATCACATGATAGGGTGGGGCTAGGCTTCACAATGGGTTAACCTTAAACCTTGGCTGATAGTGACCTACACCTGTTTTCACGCCTTGGCTCATGTGATTAGGTAGAGGATCAACAGGGGGTCCATGAACCTTTGGGACTCTCCACCAATTGCACTTAAAACTGAAGAAGCTTTTCAGATGAGAGGTGAGAAAAACTTGAAGAAGAAAACTTAAATAAGTCTAGATGCTTTTCTTTCCAAGCTCCTTAGACCACACTAATAGAACATTTAGTTTCATTAGTTAAGACAATGGATATTTGTGAATTTATATTTAAGTTGTTTTTTACAGTGCTTTTATGTAAAAAAAAATAAACTTAAATTTTCTTAAAAATTAATTTTCTTTCCTGGTTAGTGTATTTCACATATATAATGTTAACAGGAAAATTCTATAAAATTTATCGGGAAAACAATTGTTGCTGTCAATAGATTAAAAAAACCCAACTAATTAATCTCACAATTTTCTGCAATTAATCATGATTAATCGCAATTACTTGATCAATAGCCTGGCTGCAATTACACTTTTTCAACCTTATATTTAAGCTTGTAACTGACATTTATGCAATATAATGAAGTAAATGGAGAATAAACACAAAGAATGTATGCTTAAATTCAAAGAGAATTTGAATAGTTTTCTTCAGTCTTTCAGCACAGATTCTATCCTGTGAAATGCAACTTTTTAAAAAACCTATATTCTAATAGGTAAGTATACACTAATATATAATATATGCTTGTCTTATTTGTCTTATTTCTCTCTATCACCTTTTCTGTCTCTTTGAAGAAATGAGGCTCCATAAATGTTAAAGAGGTAAGTATTTCTCAGTTGCATTGAATAGATAGAATAAACTGTAGAAAACTAAACAGCAGAAAGAAGAAGAGGAATAATAATTTAACATAAACCAGTGACACACTCCGGGGCCTGATCAACCCTGTCAGGGCCTCCTTGGATGAGGGTGTCTAGTTATAATTAGAGATGGACCGATCCGATATTACGTATCGGTATCGGTCCGATACTGACGTAAATTACTGGATCGGATATCGGTGAGAAATTAAAAATGTAATCCGATACATTAAATATTAAAAAAAACACCTCACAAAACTTGCGACACGGTGTAACTCGGCTCATAACCATAGCACGTCGGAGCAGTGTGCTCACGTGATAGAGCCTTGCTACCAAACCAGCATTTCATCTCCGAGGAAGTTATCCCAGAGAGAAGTAAAGCAAGTGTGTAAGTTCATCTCTGAGTGTTTGTAAAGCGTTCCCATGTTAAGCTTAACAACCGATATATGGAGCGACTGCCTCTCTCTCTCTCTCTCCCTCACCTTCCTGCAGCTACTTCAATCGTGAAACTGCTTAACGATCAGCTGATCGGCTTTTCTGTCATGAGTCCGTCTCTCTTCTTTGTTTTGGCCCACTTTGCACCAGAAAGAGGAAACCAGCGGCGGAACAACAGCAGCACCTTTAACCTTGATAAGCTGTTGTTAGAATTTATTTAATATTACTTTCTACACCAGGATCCTTTTTCTACGTAGCTGACTGCTGGTAACTGTGCAGGCGGATCTAGCAAAGTTTAGCCAGGGGGCCGATGGGGCATTAACAGGGAAAAGGGGCACAAAGACATACTTTTCTTTCTTATTCTCATTTAAAATGTCTAGCTTTTAATAAATAATTATCTGAATCTTACACCTAAAGTTTTAATCTGATGTAAAATGTATAGAAGTCCATTACTGTATATAGTAACTGTTAAGTCTAATATACCCTAGTAAGCTATAGTACTTTTTCCTTTGGGAAGATACCATCTGTGCAGTCTGCAATTCTGTTGAAGAAAGATGTTGAATCTATTTAATTATTCTTGAAAAATAATTTAATTCTGTGCATTTTTTTTCACCCTGCATCAAATTAAAGTTGATTACATCGATTAAGCATCATGACGTGGAGGGTGGGGGGTGGTTCCCTATTTTTTTTTTGCTGGGAGTTTGCAACCCTATTAGTTAGGTTGCTTAATATTTCTGCTAAGTACTCTTTAAAATACCAGAATAGGGAGGCTGGAGTAGGTTTAAGTTTATTAGATTGATCAGTGTTGCTGAACTATAAAATATTTTGGGTGCAGTGTATTTTTTACATACAGGTATAACAGAATAGCTTTAGTGTTATTGTTTATTTAAACTTGAGTATGAACTTATACAAAATGCAGCAAGATATTAAAAAAACAGTTTTATTGATTAAAAAACACACTATATCGGATTCATATCGGTATCGGCAGATATCCAAATTTATGATATCGGTATCGGTATCGGACATAAAAAAGTGGTATCGTGCCATCTCTAGTTATAATGGCCGAAACACCTGATGAATCCAAGGTCCACTACTGACGATGTGTCCCAAATTTTAATATGATAATCTAGATCGATCTCTAATCCCTAAACCTAACCAAGTAAAAATGGCAGATTAGCCTGGGTAAAAGACCGAAAGTTGAGGCTCACAACGATGTGTGCTGCTTGCAAAGTTTCTGGGCTGCTTTTCCTCATAACAGCCATCCCTCAAGATTTTCTCCATTTAACGCAATGCATTGTCAGGGATTGTAACATCTAGTCCTTTTACTGAATCAGTGCTGTCAAACAATTACAATTTTTAATCAGATTCATCACAGGGTTACTGTGGATTAATTTTGATTAATCAAAATTAAATATCCTTCATTTTTAATCTATAATAATTTCATTTTGCATGAGCAAACAGACTCAGAAAAAAAAGGAAAATATACGTACTTAACATGTTTATTGAACATCTTGAAAATTCATGTTAACAAAAAACTCTGTAAACATTTATCCACTCTCTCTCTCTGTTACTCTTGGGGAGACACTTCAAGTCCTTGAAATGAGGAACCAAAGCTATGTAAAGCGCGTGTTCTCATTGATATTAATAGGTCTGCAGTTTGTTGCAATCCACTTGCCATTGTGTCAGTCAATATTTCCGAGGTCGACTTACTGAGTCCCAGATGCTCCATGAATAGTTATTGCAAGCTGGGTGACGCGTTAGCCAAAGTCCTGGCAGCATCCCAGAGTTAACGTATGCTTCATGTCAATGTGATATTTTAAGCTGGAAGTGCTTCGGTGTAAAGAAAATTCCTTCTTGCACAATGTGCATAATACTTTGTCGGTCGACTGTTCAGTCTTGTTATTTTTTTAATACTCAAATTTCCCATAGAGAGGGTCATTGTGTGTTTATTATCTTCCAAATTGAATTGATTGGTTCAGCTGCCCATCACTACCAGATCAACTGCCCATTTGCACAAACTGCCCGTTGACAGAAACATTTCAGGGATTTTGAGTCATTCTGCACTCCAGATGCGTTAACGCGTTAATTTGGACAGCACTAATTGTTACATTACAGATCTTTTTTTAACAATGTAATGTTTGGGGTGTTTTTAGCCGCTTGATGTTCAGAATGCACATACTGCCCTAGTTTCTACACCAGGGTTGTCACAGTCTGCAGCAGACCATATGGAGTGTGAAAGGAGGACCCAAATGCAGCCACTGAAGGAGAGATGGTATATTTGAATACAAAAATAACATAAAATGAACTGTGGTGAAAAGTAAACTGAAGCCTAAACAGGAGAACTAACTGAGATAACTATGGCTAAACTGAGAGAACTATGAATGGACTATGAGGACTATGAATCAACTATCAAGGCGTGGAGGGAAGATACACAGATGACCAGACAAAGAACAGTAAAATACAGGACTTATATATGCACAGGAGGGGATCAGGGGAAGTGGAAACATATGGAGAAAAAGCTGACACAAATGACACTACAGAGAAAAGTAGCACTAAGCACAATGAACAAAGAAACAAGACCTTCAAAATATGACAGGAAAAATAACGAGACACAAACATGACACGAGCATGACAACATGTGGAAATGCGGACATGAAACATGACAGATTAACACACGTAGACTTAACATGATGAACTGACAAGGGAGACTTAAACACAGGCATAACTGAAAGTAAAAGACAGACCATATAGTTACAGGAAAAGACTCATTACTAAAAAGACATAGAATAACCTAAACTACTCTTAAAAGTCAAGGCAACCTGAAAATAATACTGGAACATCCTTTCAACATCCATAAGGAATCACAAATATAACAACAAACTCAAAATGCTGGGTTGAGGTTTTAGACCTGGAGCTTTGATGAGAACCCCATTTCCATCTTCTGATGCTCGTGTCAACAATGTCATCCGTTCATGGCTCAAATTCTTGAAGGAGAAATTTTCAAAAAGAAAACTAATTTCAAGCTCGCTGCAGTCATTTCTTTCAGTTTTTTGTCAATGTAGTAGAAACTTAATAACAGATATAACCTATAACAGACTGAAATATAATGAGTTCAGATCTACTTTACTTTATCCAGCTAACTCGTTTATAGCTACATCTAAGGAATACTTTGCATCACATCACAGTTTTTCTCTATTTATCTTAAGCTTCAAAGATATTCTAGTGCTCAGATTACTTGTGGATGTGAAAGCTCAAAGTTCAGAATCAATACTTCTCACGGCTAGCCATGGTGCTGCAGAGTAACTCAAGGTTGGTACACCTGTTATATATTTATGCTGCCAAACCCTGTTCAGTCTGAGGGCAACCTGTCAGCACAGCCACCTGCCCGTGCAGCTGGCTTCCTTAAAGATTTGACCTTTTCCACTGGCCTCCCAAATAGGCCTCTGTGCTCCTAACACAGACTACTCATCCTGAAGTGCATAGCAAACAGAAGCTTTCGTAATAAAAATCAAACAGGAATATAAACAACCCTGAACTGTGTAAATGGAAGACAATGGATGGGTGAAAACGTAAACAGAACCAGAGGAACAACAGCAAAAAAGAAAAAGAACAAACAGAAGTTGAGAAAAAGTCACTCCATTCATGGCCTAAACCAAATGAATCTGACGCTAAAAGAAACCTTAATAGAAACAAGTATTTGTCTCCATGAGGAAATTGGGTTGAAGCAAAAATAAAACAGTCCCTTAAATACTTTCTAGGCTTGGTAAGGAAGTTCCCAACAATTTCCTGGTTATTTCTAATGGATTTTTTCTGGGCCTCAGAGGCATTTCCAAACCAACAAATAACAAGAAAAAGTCAGAACACTTTTAATAAAACCCCACTGGAACATGTGGAGCACTTTGGAGTTCACATCATCACATGAAATATATTCTCTGTTATGCCTTAGTGCTCAGGCAGTCTATCTAATTTCAGTCTGTGTTCAAAGTACAACTCCACCGACCACAGACGGACTGTGATCTGGATCAGCTCTCCATTAATGTAAGTGGGCATGGCTGATTGCATTAGCAGTTATAACATCTTTTCCTCCCTATTTTCCAAGCTGCTTTTTGAGTGGTGATCATAATGAAAACTATATAAACACTTGCTGTATGTGTTTGTTTTTTTAATAAAAATTGCCCACAGAGACAGGAACGGGAAGATGCTGCTGTAGATGTCGCCAGTTAACAATGAGTTGTGTCAAGCTCAGGCTAATTACAAGCTAACTGATGTACAACTATTGATTACCTGTTCTGTACTGATTAGCAAGAGCAGACTTATTCCACTAAACTCTGAATGACAGTAACGGCTGTTGTGGAGTTTTGAACTTCAATTCAGAAACAACTTAAAATGTATTATATTAGGCTAAAAACCTCGAGTTTATCTTTGAATGGAAAAACATATATTTTGTCCCATTTCAGCATTTAACTTTTCATCTCTAAGAATGATTGAGACATGCCGACAATGTAGACTATCACTCTGCAGTGTGAGCTCAAGTCAACGGCGACACATCGACAGTGTGATTAAAGCTGAGCATCGGGTTTGGGATGTGATTAGATGCCTCCAGCTGTATGTAGTGTCTCTCCTCTGATCAGCAACAGACTCACAGTTCATTTGACAGGTTAGAGAGAGGCTTGAAATATGCTGCTGTGATCAGGGGTTTATAGGCCTGACTCTCTAGTCCTTTATGTTTTCTGCAGAGCTTAAAACTAGCCACAACACAACAAAGAACAACAGTAGGATTAATCAAACAGGCTCTGCTTTTTTTTCGCCAATGTTTCTCTTATTTGCAGCGACAGTGTTGCAGTTTGAAGGCTGAAGATTCACTTTCTAAGGTGCTTTGATGCCCTCTAGTGATACATACAAAGTATCACAGTCAAGGGCATATTAATGTTGTGGAGTACTTTTCTGTTTTCTAATTTGTGCTGTCTTTATTTGCAGACCACACTCAGTCAGAACATAGATAAAGATTTAAAAAAGGACCTTAAATCGTTTTTACATTTGGCCCCTGGTGGCTAAAAACAAGGCATGCAAATGGTTGTTGTATTGAAATAGTGAACATTCATCGGCAGATATTTGATATCTTGGGTTTGTATATAGTGGAAGAATTATTTTCACTGAAGCTTTATCACAGCATGTATCCCAGGGTGACGCAGGTGGTGAGTAGGGTCTGACTCATATCTATAATTCTCTCTAAACAAGAAACGTGTTACAGTGTCTTCTTTAAACATTACAAGACATAACTAAACAGTTCTTTCTTAAAGGTCTGCCTGTGTAGTTACTGTAATGTTAACTACAATGTATGACTACATAATGGACATCAATACTTTACAATAGATTAAATGTCAACCCTAACCTCCAACCCTTTTATTTTTCAGTGTGATTTCCAAAGTAGCAGACAGAATAGTTTGACTTGCTGCTTTTGTGAACTACTTTGGAGGATGGATTTTTTAAGTGCTTACAAAATAAATAATTATTATGGTTAAATTACATCAATGTACAGAAATATACTTTTAAATGGCCTGTATTTATATAGCGCTTTACTAGTCCCTAAGGACCCCAAAGCGCTTTACATATCCAGTCATCCACCCATTCACACACTGGTGATGGCAAGCTACATTGTAGCCACAACCGCCCTGGGGCGCACTGACAGAGGCGAGGCTGCCGGACACTGGCGCCACCGGGCCCTCTGACCACCACCAGTAGGCAACAGGTGAAGTGTCTTGCCCAAGGACACAACGACCGAGACTGTCAAAGCCGGGAATCGAACCGGCAACCTTCCGATTACAAGGCGAACTCCCAACTCTTGAACCACAATCGCCCCATTTAATACAGGCCATTTACTTTTACAGACTTTTTTGTGTCTTTGTTTTTGCTTTACTCTACATTGTTGTAACTAAAATTCTTAACCATGTGATTGATTCCTAGAAAATATGAATTCTTATTGCCCTCTCCAGCATTATGCAAACCAGATATTAGCTGAAAGCTGTTAATTCAGTAATGAATTCAGATCACAAAATACTTAGTTAGCAGCCCTCCCTTAGTTATGCTGCAATAGCCCAAGGCTGCAGGAGGATGCACTGTTTCTTCCTTAATCATCTTTTTCACTCTCTATGTGTTTATACACCTCTCTGCATTTTTTAATGTTTTTTAGGGAAGGCTATATGATCAGAAAGGAGTCATAACAAAACACATCAGACATATACCTGTCAAAGTAAAAGAGGAAGTAACCAAAAGACGACTAATACAGAAACATGAGAAACGCAGGCAAAACAGAGAAAGCAGGAGGAAATGGAAAATCTAGAAACACAAAGCAACAAAGGATAACCAAAAGATATAATAGGAACACTAACAATTGGAGTATAATCCACTGTTTTGTTAATGTATTCAATAAGTTCTCCCTTTTGCACTCTGTAAGTATGTAGCAAACACAAACACCATTAAACGTTACATGATCTATGATCATCTTATGATACTATAATTGATCCATGAGTAGTTGTTTGGTTCTGTCACGGCTGCCGAGGCGAGCCGTGTGGTGTTGGAGGAAAAGGAGGACCCAAAATGCAGGCAGTGACTGATGATTCAAGTGACGTTTATTTACAAATGGTGGAGTGGCAAAAAACAGGCAGTGAGGGACAACAAACCAGAGAACATACGAACGGGGTGAGAGGCAGAGAGCCGCAGATGAGGAACAGGACACCGTGGAACACAGACGAACCGGCAACAGGCAGGAGAACACACAGGGCTTAAATACACACACCAGTAATCAGGGGATGATAAACAGGAGGGCAACCCAGCTGGGAGAACTCAGAGCTGACGGGACAGGGGAAACGTAAACTGAACACACTCACATCAGACCGAGACCTTCACAATAAAACAGGAAACTCAGACACAGAACCAGACAAGACACTGAACTAAACAGACAGATTCACAAACAGTGTGACACCATGGACAGACGGAGGGAACACAGAGAAGTGGGGGCAGGCAGGCAAAGAACAGAAACCTAACAAATGGCAAATCATAACAGAATACATACTCGGAATGAACAAAAGCATAAGGAAACACAAAACACTGAGTCGGCAGACTCAGGACCGTGACAGGTTCAGCTTTCTCTATTATCAAAAGCAAACACACCATTAAACATGTTTTAAACAAACATTAAGAGGAATAGCAAAACAAAATTATACAATGTGCGACTGTCATTTGTACAAAGCACAGGTTATTTCATTACCTAATTCATAGTTTCTAGGCAAATTAGGACAAAAGTCTGTCTTCCTTTAGTGCAGTGGGGCTTGGCCTGATAACAACCTTTGCTTCTGGCATCCTGCCATTTGTTGCTGAGACTATCCAGAATGATCCCAGATGAAAGTTTCTGTCAGTATAAATCTCTCTCTCTGTACATATACATGTGTATATATATTAGCACTGTCGGCGTTAATCTTGTTAAAATGAGGTTAACACCAAAACCACATTAACGCCCCGTGCGTGAGGCTGCACGGCATCAACGTGTTAGCATGGTTAGCTCATTAACGCGTTAGCTCCGTGCAGCTCCATGCACGGGGCGTGTTAATGCGGTTTTGGTGTTAACCTCATTTTAACAAGATTAACACTGACAGCACTAATATATATATATATGTATATATATGTACACACACACATATACAGGGAGACAGAGACAGATATTTTTTATGTACTTTTTTTTTCTACACCACGACTCCAGCAAAGATGTTTTATATCAGCACATTTTACACTACAGATGACTTTGGACATTGTAAACAGCATGTCCTGAAAACACTGCTGTTCTCACTTCTCCTTCCACTTTAAGCAAGACTAGTTTCCATGACAGCAGTCCAAACTCAGATAATAGTCATTAAATATTCTATTTATTTTCCTATGATTAACTTACACATGGCATTAATGTGTGTTTGATGTCTGTTGATTATATTTATGTCTGTTTTTGATTGCAATTTCAGTCCACCGATTTAACAAAACAATTCTATATTTGTTTGTCATCTTTTTTTTTGTGGAGGTACATAAAGTCCTACTGAAAAGTTGTTAAATGTATACATTTATTGATAAACATTGGAAGCATTAACAATGGTTCAGTGGTGTTCAAATCAAGTCTGACTGGACAGAAGTTCACAAGAATTTGAATGTAGTTCTCATCCTAGTTCTTGTCTTTGACCTCAGTAAACTCTTTCATGGTGGCCTTCTGGGGCTCAATCTCTATTGTAAATCTTGTTGAACAAAACACTTTAATTGTGTAAGTTACAATTATATTGCAGAGAAAAAAGCTTCATCATTTCAGGCTTTGGCAATAAATGGTGTTTCATATATAAAAGAAATGCATAGCACACATTTTAAAACAGAAATGTAAAATCAAAAGAAAATGAATCATAAACAGTGACTGCAAAACAAAACTGGAGGATCACTGAAGAAAAATCAACAAGCTAAACAGAGATCAGTTCAGTTTAGAGGTGATGCTCTCTGGTGTCATAATTATTGTTCAATCCCTGCTCAGTCTGGACACGTGGGGTTGTCACCATTTCATTTCCTGCAGCTACAGCAGGTGACAAAGACAAGATACAAAATGTATCAGCTGTTAACACATAAAGTTTTCAGACAGAAAAAGATATTAATCATCAGTGTATTGATTGACCGGTAAATGATTCAGCATTACCTGCAGCCTTTTGTCGATATAACGACACTATTAGTAGGGTGCAGACGAAGAACAGACAGAACATCCCTCGGAACACACTGATCACTCTGAACCAAAGGTGGAGGGAGGAGGAGTCAGAGGGTGGAGTAGAGGAAAGGGGCACAGTTGCTATGTTGAGTTTCATTGTAAAAGTGGGTGGGCCTCTGGTAATAGCACCTGGGGCTGTTGTAATGGTGGCTGGGGTTTTGTTGGAGGTTGGTTGGTCTGTGGCATTGGTAGAAGTGATGGACCTGGTGCGGTTGGAGTTGTTGGCTGTGGTGATAGTGTTGGTTGGAGGGGATCTGGTGGAGGTGTTCATGGTAGTGGTGGTTGGGGCTTTGGTGGAGGTGGTGATGGTAGTGGTGGGTGGGGCTCTGGTGATGGTGGTAGTGGGTGTAACTGTAGAGATATGCAAACCACTGGTGGGGTTGGTGGTAGTAGACAGTGTTGTAGGTTTACCTGCGGAGAGAATCTGACCTGTTCAGGTGATTATAGCTTCTTTTCCACTAGTACCTACTCATCCTCACTCAACTCTTCTCTACCCAGCTGCCATCGTTTTCCATTAC
Source organism: Oreochromis aureus (assembly GCF_013358895.1). Taxonomy (NCBI): domain Eukaryota; kingdom Metazoa; phylum Chordata; class Actinopteri; order Cichliformes; family Cichlidae; genus Oreochromis; species Oreochromis aureus. Next base: position 57,419,066 of record NC_052944.1, on the reverse strand, counting down.
AACTGAGTATCACCTAAAGTGTGTGATATCGATACAGCAACAAGGCTATGATGACATTTGTATGCGACACAGACACAAAACTAACAAATGCGCGATCAGATACCTGCTGCTTGGTCAATGGCTTCTTTCAGACTCAGGTGGCATGTAGTCTGTTGACCTCACAGACTACATGTGACTCAGGACACTTGGAGCCAAGCAGGGACTAAAAAAACCCCACAGGGTACCACAAACTAAAACCCTAAAATTTGAGTTGAGCAAGTCGAGCAGAACTGAGTAGGTGCTAGTGGAAAAGGGCAATTATTAGTTTAAAAAAAGGAGTGAAGCTCCTCACCAGTGACAGTGATCCAGCTGGATGGAGACTCTCCATGACCGCTGATGTCACACTTGTAGAGGCCTTCATCAGACCTGGAAACATGCTGGATGGTCATGTGACCTGTAGGCTGCTTCCTGATGAGGGAGCCATCTTTATAGAAAGCAGCTGGGAGGTTGGAGGGAGTGGTCTTTGTTTTACAGAGCAGAGTGACGTCATCTCCCTCCATCACAGGGAGGACAGGACTCTGCAGGATCACTGATCCACCTCAACACAGAGACAAACTACAGCATTTCATCCATTTACACACAGCTTCATCAACACTAACTCCACACACTCAGCTTACCAGTGACTGTCAGGTTAACCATGTTACTGATGGGACCCTCTCTGGACTCACACCAGTAAACTCCACTGTGCCATGGAAAGATATAGCTGATTTTGCAGGAATTCCCAGTAGATTTCCCCCACTTAACTCCACACTGGGTCCTGATTTCTTTGCTTGTGTTTCTCCTCAGAGTCCATCCAGCAGAGCTGTCGTCTTCTTCACAGCTCAGAGACACAAAGTCTCCTTCAGACATTTGAGAGCTGCTGGGACTCACAGTCAAACGAGCTGTGAGAGCTTAAATAAAATATTTAGTCACATTCTTTTCCTCTACTTGTTAATGAAAACTAGACCAGCAAGATGTCTGCAAGAACTGCATGATCATCTACAAATGAAATGCTTTCTACGTCCTCCTTAGTCATCACTCCTTAAGAAAGAAGTTACTTATAATTATTACTTACAGTCTTCAGGATTTCAAAAATATAACATTTGATAAAAGATGCTGACAGACCTTGGTTTGTTGTGCAGCCCAGCAGTGAGAGCAAAACTAAAAGAGAAATGAACTTTAATAACTGTGATCATCTCTCAGAATTCAGACACCAACACACATCCAGCTGGTCAGACTCACCCAGCAGCATCTGTACAGATGTTCCCTCCATCCTGCAGCTGACTGAAATGAGATCAGCAGCAGTTTGACAGAAATTAAAATAGTCCTACTTCCTCTTTCTGTATGTGTCAGAGGGTCAGTGTGCTTTTCTCTGTATTGGCTACCAGGCAACACTTTTTTCTTAAAAGTGCTCATGCACATTAAAGCATGTTCAGTGGTAAATAGACTGGTTCTTATACAACACTACTTTACCTGAGTCCTCAAAGTACTTTGCACAACTTGTCTCATTCACCCAAGCACTTTTTTCTTAGTACTTCCCATCTAACGTTCACACTCCTCTGGATATATCATTGTAACACAAATATTAAATTACATCATTTAACAGCTTCATAAACTTTCGTTCTGTCAGTTACACTTTTTGTTTCATATTTAACAATATCTTTTGTATTATTTTCTTAAACTAGTTTTTTGATTTTTTTTAAAGAAATTCTGAAACGTGGGTCTCTTAGACTTAAATCTGAATCTAGAAGTCAGTTGAGTTAAAGTTAAACTGAAACTGGACTTAGGAGAGTGAAGTGAAGCTAAATAACTCTGACTGCACTGTCATTGGGTTTTTGCCTCTGCTGGAAGCGACATCATATCCAGAAAAACAGGACTCCTCTTTATAATTTGATCTGTGTGTGAATTCCTTCAACAGCAGCAAGAACAAACAATTTTATATGTATATATGTATATGTATATATATATATATATATGTATATATATATATATATATATATATATATATATATATATATATATATATATATATATATATATATATATATATATATATATGTGTGTGTGTATATATATATATATGTGTGTGTGTATATATATATATATGTGTGTGTGTATATATATACACACACACACACACACACACACACATATATATAAAAAAAAAAACACCCAGCACGCCCCTACGGGCGGTTTATCCTTCAAGCTCGGGTCCTCTACCAGAGGCCTGGGAGCTTGAGGGTCCCTCGCAGTATCTTAGCTGTTCCCAGGACTGCACTCTTCTGGACAGAGATCTCCGATGTTGTTCCCGGGATCTGCTGGAGCCACTCGCCTAGCTTGGGAGTCACCGCACCTAGTGCTCCGATTACCACGGGACCACCGTTACCTTCACCCTCCACATCCTCTCGAGCTCTTCTCTGAGCCCTTGGTATTTCTCCAGCTTCTCGTGTTCCTTCTTCCTGATATTGCTGTCATTCGGACAGCAATATCCGAATGACAACAATATCAGCAATATATATATATATACATATATATATATATATATATATATATATATATATATATATATATATATATATATATATATATATATATATATATATATATATATATGTGAGTGTGAATGGTTCCTTGCCCTAGGGTGTCCCAAGCTGGTCGTATAAACTCTTCAGGAGTCTCCTGCATCATCCACTAGGACTTTCTACTCATACTGTTGGAGACTGTTTGCCTCACACCTGTTTCACACCTGCAAGCCCAGGAGAACACAGAGAGGTTGGAGAGGTCAACAAAGGGAATGTTTTTGTACTGTTTTATCTTTGGTGTTGTTGCTGCTATTTTTCTTGTCAAACCCCAAACTCAGGGTGCAGGGGACTGAACCACTCTGACCGCTCTGGGTGAAGTTTAAGAGACAGCTGAACTGTGAGTCTGTGCTGAATTTCTTTATGCTTTTGTGTTGAATGACAGACAAGCATCAAGCTGCAAAAGCTAAAGACATTTTAAAGTGGTACTCAACAGAATCAGACAGTCAACAATTTGTGGGAGCATCTGTTCCAGGCTTTCTGGAAGTCTATTAACCAATGTCCAAAGAAGTTTTCTTTGAGCATTGGCTACTTTTTCACTCTTTGTAGCTGACTATTTTCAGAGGAACATTTGTTGTTTGTTAAAGCACTGACCTATGAATCAATTGAGCATTAAAAAGGCACATAACTCCCCAGAAAAAACAAAAAACAAAAAACAGGAGACCTGAACTTTCTTGGCCTTCTGACAATTTTTGTCCATGCATAGGCATGACAGCACACCCAGCATGGGCATATTACTGGTGTCTATTGGGAGCAGGCAGGAGTAAAGCAGGAGAGCTTTACAGAACTGTAGTTATGCAAGTGACCACATGGAGACACTCTTGTAGTATGTTTAAATGTAAAAACATGTTTGTAGCATTTAGTGTGAGGAAGAAGACAACAGCTTGCTTCTAAAGATGTTGTTGATTAGAAATTTACTCATCACCTACCTGATTACTGATACAGCATAATCAATACTTATTGTGAATTTTTAAACTTTTCTTAATTGTAACTAAACTGTTTGAAATGCTCCTTTTCACAGTTAATATGGTTGCAAACTGGGTCAGCATAAACTGGGTCAACTGACCAAAACATTCTTCCTGTAACTTTTGAGTGACGACTCACAAAGTTGACTTCATGTTTAATCTGATGTTGTCATGTGAAAATGACTTAATGCTGACACATGTTAGAAAGAAATCTGGATCTCTTGCATTGAATTAATGTATTAATTGGTAATTTGCAAAATATAAACTGTATTTAGATGGTGGTAAAAATATCAAATTAATGTTTAGAAGTTGTGTTGAATTCTAGGAAAAAACAGCTTTGAAAATGAAAGATATTAATGTGCAGATTTAGGTCCACTATATATTGCTTAAATTAAAATGTATATATATATATATATATATACCAAAAATGTAATTAAAGGAAAATCCTTGATTTATAAAACTGGTTTTACTTACTTGAATGAATAGACTCTCAGTAAATATAAGATTCATCTGCTAAGAGAGACTTAAAGTCACTTAAAAAATATGTTTCCATGTTCTTTGTTTGGATGGGTCTTATTAATTTGATATGATAGCATGTGTGGCCATAACTTTCCATTAAAAAATAAAATAAAAATGTGCATGTATTTGAATTTTAAAACTACATTTTGAAACACTTCAATGATAAGCTATTAAAACCAGATTTACACACTGAGACACACACTAGTGCTGTGCCATACTTCAAATTCTGATATAGATTTGACACCAAGTAAATATGGGGCCAGTATTTCCAATACTGATAGTGATGCTTTTAACATATAGAGGCAGCTTATACAGCGGAGAGCAGTGTGTGATTCATGAGCTGTACTGTTATGTGAAAGTTGAGAAGCCACAGCAGGTGGACACAGAAGAGAGAAAGGAGGCTAAATTAGAGTACTCTCAAGGACTCATTTAAATTCTGTGCGTCATCAAAATGAAAGTGAAAGTTTCCACGTGTCCAAGAGACATTTGTGTCCCTGATGATAAGGAAAAATGTCTGGAACAGTGGGAGCCCTAATCATATTATTTTACAGTATTGCAGAGGTATCACAATCTGGTGAGTGTTTATATCTACATTCTGTTACTACTTGACGTGGCACATATATTCCACCCATCATTTTCTTAACTGTGTGTCCAGCTCAGTGTCTCAGGAGGACTGATTCACTGAGTCAGAGGCGAGCTGCAGTCTGTGTTACTGTCAGTGCTGTGATAGACCCAATGTAAATTGTGTTTGTTTTTCCTTTTAAAAGAATCAGAATATTGATGTGAGTTAAGTGTGTCAGCTATTTCTGTGGCAAATTCCTCTTCGGGTTGTAACACACAGGCTAAAGATGAAAGATGCTTTATTGTCATTTCTACATGTAAAATGTGCTGAGAAGAAAAACAGCCCTCTGTGCTGGTTGTATTTAGATGGTGGAAAGATAATGAAAGAGTGAAAGATAATAGATAAGATAATATCTATTAAGATAATAATACCAGTGAAATAAAACAGTTAGCAGATGAAAGAAATAAGCTAATAAAATTAATCTAAAAATTGGTAAATTTCACTGATTTTAAATAGCAATAGCATTTAGGGTAGTGTTTGCAATACAGTAATGTCTAGTTTGAAGGAAGGTTTTGTACTGTAGAGCTGAAGCGTCTCACAGCACCCAGAAACAATCCATTATGCAGTGCAGCCTGTGCAAGTTTGCTGGGCGTGTACACTTCTCATTATGCTGAATGCTTATGTAGATGTCACTGCTGGTGGGGAACCTGATGACCGATGATGCTTTGGACCAGTTTAAGAGACAGTTTAAGTTGATTTTGCCACTGGGGATTCTGTCATCAGGACATCTGTAAAAAATGTCCACTTGGAGCTGGTCTCATTCTCTCTATGTCCCAGTGTCTTTCTGTGTCTCTGTTTGTAATAGAAGTGCAAAAGTCTGTTCCACTGATAACAAATTCAGAAAGTCATTAAACCAGCTCTCTATATTGAAATCCTCTACATTACTTGCTCTCAGCTTGGCTGATGGTAATACCATCGTCCTGGGTTTTGACCCCATGTTTTGAATTTGTTGCTCTTGTTCTTAGTTCACTGAGTTTTGTTTCCTTTCATGTCCAGTTTGTCTTAGTCTTGTTTCTGTGTGTCTTCTCCAGCATCTCCTTTGTTAGTTTTCTGTGCCTCACTGTGAAGTCTGTCTCTCCATGTTTATTCGCCTGTTTTCCCAATCGTGTCTCGGTGTGGTTTCTCTCACCCTCTCTGTCCCGTGCCCTCTCATCCTTGTTTCTCTGTCTTCCTAGTCTTGTCTCTGTCTTCTCCCTCTGTTCCCTGTATTTAGTCAGTCTGCGTCTCAGTGTGAGTTTTTCGTGTTTCCTGTTTTATTCAGACAGTCTCTTGTCCTGTGTGCATCTTGTTCAGTTTTGCTTTCCCTGGCTCGTCAGTTAGATTATGTCCAGCCGTGTTTCCCAGGTGTTTCCTCTCTGCCCTGATTCCCTGTGGTGTATATATTGTCTGTGTCTCATGTCCATTGTCATGATCTCCCTCCCTCCCTGGCTGGTGTTACCTGTTAGTCTAGACTTCTAGTGTATATGTAGTTTTAGCTTTATAATCTGTAATTCCTGTGATAACGCTGTGGTTTTTTTGTTCAGTTCTGTCTCTGAGAGTCCTGCATTTGTGGTCCTGCCTGCCTCACACAGTGTTATGACCCTGTGCACAGGTTTTGGTTGGAATATGGTCATTTGGGTAATCTGATAATCGTTTCTAGGGTTTCCACAATGAAACACAACCATAACATTATAATAATTACAAGAAAAACTTAATTTTTTAGAAATTTTTCACACAGTTAAAAAGTGTTTCACAGTTTGAAGTTACAGACACTTTTTTAACACGTAGTCTTCCATTCGTTCCAAACATAAACACTGACATACATGCATTAGAGGTAGATTATGTCTCCATTATGGCCAAAATAATGGGAGAAAGATCAAGGAAAACTAAACCTATATATAAAAGTTGTCAGGAGTCAATTAAAACAAACCAAAGCTTAAATTAACCTTACAGGGTTAGGTGGTCAGAGAGGCTAACTGCTGTTATAAGGTCTAAGCAGCCTTCCTATATCAGCTCTACAAGTTAATAATAGAAATTTAACGTGAACTCTGAATTTCAATGGAAGTCATTAAAGGAAAGCTACAATAAGAGCGATGTGTTCGTGCCCTCTAGTTGTTGCTGTTGACTAGTTGCAGCGTTCTGGCACATTTGAAGACAGGCTAGGGAGGACTTACTGCAACTGTCATTGAAATGACTGAATAATAGTAAAGGTTGGATTTTTGTGACGTTTCATAGGAGAAGGAAACAAGTTTGGATGAGCTTATTAACCGATAACTGATCTATATTTGAATGTGTGATCAAGCAGCATTGTAACTCATTCACTTTTTAAAAACAAATCGTACACTTGTCTCTCCCTTCATGTATCTTTCTGACTCGTTTTGAGTTTTTGATTCAGGAAACACTTGATTCTGTCTCCTTGGGTATCAATGAATTGAATTGCTTAGTGTTGTTTTAAATCTCCTTCAGTCCACGTGAACCTCACAGCCACTGTCGGACAGAACGTCACTCTGCCATGTCGAGCTCCAAACAACAAGCTGATCGGAGTTGTAGAGTGGAACAGAGCTGACCTGGAGGATCAGTATGTGTTTTTGTTCCTGGACGATCATACTGATGCAGCCAATCAGCATCCATCTTTTAAGGGCCGGGTGGATCTGCAGGACAGACAGATGAAGGATGGAAATGTGTCTTTGATTCTGATCGATGTGAACATTAATGACACTGGAACATACGAGTGTCGTATCAAGACAGGAACAAATCGCAAGAGGAGAGCTCATCTGAAGACCGAGCCCATCAGCATCATCTACCTGAGTGTTGTTGATCCTCCAGGTGAGTGAGTAGCATTGAGTCGGTGTGTGATCAGAGGTGAAGCTGCTTCCTGGCTGCTGATGTTTCTTCTAGGTTCGGGGCACCCAGGGGTAACTTTCCATTGTCTGGATTCACTTAACCTAATACTGTTAAGTTAACCCAGAGTTTCCTCACTTATTCACATGAAAGACGTCAGTGAAGATGTGGCACTTTCAGATGATTTTGAACCAAATTTTAGAACATAACCTGCTCCTGATAGTTTTAGCTTTTATTCTCTGAGCTGCGGACGTGGTGCTGTTTAACTTAGTCTACATAAAAATTTACAAGACACAACAGATATAAAATCAGCAAATACGTGTAGATGTAATGTTTTTGGATCATATATTATTGCTTATAGAAAGATACAATTACTGCAACATTGCGTGCTGTGAATAAAGTAATAAAAAGGGAAATGTAATGCCTTTAGATCCTCCTGCTCTCCTTGCATAGGTTCAGGTGATCTTCCAGGAATGGTGATGCAATATTTGGAATTACTGATTGGTCAGTAAGCGGTGATTTTGTACCTGTTAATCTTTAATCTGGAATTTAACTTCATCCAGAGCAGGTTAGGTTCACAGGATAAGTTACCGTGGTAATTTACTCTGGTAAGAAGTGAACCACCTTCTTAGTTCAGAACATCCAAGGTTAAAACTGAAGTTACCTGTCAGGGGCTGGGTCTGTGACCCAGCATTTCTTGTTGTTTTGTATTGATATTTTCTTATGTTAATATAATGTTAAATGAATGTGTTATTTTTAACTTAAGGGTTTAGTTGAGTTATTTTGTATTACTTAAGAGATAATGTTAAGTTATAGTAGTATTATTATTTTGTCTTGGTTGAGTTTTTAGTCTGGTTTTCGTTTCTTATTTGCCTCCATGTCTATGTGGGTTCCCCAGTGTGTTCCATGTTGTCAAGCTTGTGTTGTCATGTCTACGTCTCATTATGTTTCCTGTCTTATTTTGAAGAGTCTTGTGTTCCATGTTCAGTCTGTTTAGTTGTACTTCCTCTGTGGCGTTCAGGTTCATTTATGTCAGCGGTGTTTTCCAAGGTGTTCCCAGTTCCCTCATTACCCTCCTGTGTATTTAAGTCCTCTGTCTCCCTCTGTTCATTGTTGGTTTGTCTGTTTTCTTTCCCCCGCGTCAATTAATGTTTCAAGTGTTTTCATGATTCTGTTCAGGACATGTTCATGTTTTTGTCTCAGAGCTTCTCTCATGCTCATGCTGAAAATCATGTTTATGTCTCTCTTATTCCTCGTTATCATAGTCTAGTTTTTCCAGTATAGATTTTAGTTCCAGTTTTGCCAGTTTTTGTTTTTGCCTTGTTTTTGAATTTGCGTTATCAGCCGTAATAAAAGCTCGCATTTTGTTTAAACATCAAGTTCATTTCTCCTGTGTCTGCGTTTGGGTCTGCGCCAGGACACACCGGCTGTCCAGCTGTGACAGTTACTCAGACTAGACAAAAATCATGCTTTGTATTACAGGCCTCAGGTCTGGGTGATGTGATCAGAGTACAGTAGATAATGTCTGACAGCAGTTTAAAGAGGAAATAGATTCTGTTCTGTTCTTCACTCATCACCTGTTTCTCACGTGCAGGTCAGCCAGGAGGAACTGCTGGACGGACAGTTGGTCTGTCAGTGTTTGCGTTCTTGTTGCTGTTCTTCTTTTGAATTAAAAAAAAATGTAAAAAATAGAAAACATCCTCTTCGTGGTAAGTTGCAAGTTCAGATGTTTCACGTCTGTAAATCTCCTGCTGGTGTGATCATGTCACCAAGCTGAATGACTGATCTGAGGACGGAAGAATTTCCAGATTCAAAGCACATCGTGAATGTTCCCTGTGAACCTCAATAACTATAGAAAAGACATGTTGTTGAGGGTGTTAACAAAGTTTCAAGGATTTCTGTTCCCAACTGTGCAGAGAAATATATGTGACATCTGGATAAGGTTGGGTTCAGTGCTTTTCTTTGGCTTTATTTTGATGTATCTTCTGACTTTTGGCTTTCAAAATAAAACATCTAAACCATTATTCTCAAAACCTGTTTAGAAACTTTCCTCTAATTCTAAAAACTACTACATACACATGCTAATGTGTTGTTGGGTATATTCATGCTGTTTGCAGGCATATGTACTTAATCGATCTGTAAGTTAAAAATAGTAGTGGTACAGCCTGCTTATATAAATAAATAGAAGATAAATATGATTGTATGTTTACTATTATTATATGTACTTTATACATATATACTTACATAATTTTAGTGGATTTGCAGCCAATCTGAATCATATATTCAAATGGCATCTTAATATATCAGGTATATGAGCATGAAGCTTTGTGTGATTTACCCCAAATAAAAACCTTCCTAACTACCCTGAATGATTCTGCAATCTGATTATTTCAAGGCTGGAACATGCTGATCTCAGTGTGGGAGAAACCTGAGAGGGACATAGGAGAGGGGCTACATTGGAGTACCTTCAATAGTATCCATAAAAGATGCCTACTTACAGACTCTCTGTCTCCCACTGTCTATTTCCCTGTCTGCAACAGAGGCGTCCCCACAATTTAATGACTCGAAGTGCCATAGGAGGTGAACACGAGGCTTAATCAGGGTGCCGTCATTGGCTGACATCAGATCAAGAATCTGTGCGTATAGCCTGAAAACTAAAGTGAAAGTGCAAGTGTCCCAGAAAGTCTACTCTGCTGCGTCTGTTGGAAGTGCCATGATGTCTGGAAAAATGGGACTGATGTTAATATTGATTTTTAATATTTTAGAGGCGTCTTCTTCTGGTGAGTTTTTAAATGTATCTCTGTTGCACTAGCATACACAGAGAGATCAATGTAGACATATTATCTGCTATAAAGACAGTTATAGTTCATTGATTGTAAGTAAAGTAGCAGCAGCATTTAGAGTAGTGTGTACAACACAGTAAGATGCACTTTTAATGTCCAGTGTTCAGAAATATGAGTCTGTGTGTGTGTGTGTTTGTGTGTGCCGCACAGTGATGCAGGATGCGAGGACGCTTTCCTCAGCACATCTGTAGAAGATGTGCACTTCCCACCTCTCTCTCTCTCTGATCCTCTCACTCACTTACTGCATCACAGGAATTTCCAGGGAGTTTTTCTTGACTGTGATGGCAGAAAGATGACCAAGGATTTAACATGAATGCTTTTTAAAATGAATTATCCAAACAGAACTGGGATGTGGTTTGTAAGGAGTTGGATATTAATAAAGTATTTGATGTATCCTTCAAGATAATAAAAACATATGAAAATTATTGTTCTTTAAGGCAGTGCAGTTGTGGTCAAACAGAAACAGAAAGAAAAAGATTCCTTGCAGATGTAGCAGGATGATTTAAGCTCTGCACTAGTTGAGATAGTTACAAAGCTTTCTTTGTTATGAATGAGCGATACATATTTTGAACATAGTACAACACAAAGTCACTGACTAGGTTTGCAAGCAAACCTTGTGTAGATGACAGAGAGAGAGGGGATCCAAGTGCAGACAAGATGGAGGTTTAAACTGAAAGTTAGTCCTTTGTTTTGGTGGCTGTACAAATCACAAAGTAATGAAAGAAGAGATGAACTGGAAACCCTAACAAAAGCCTAAACTGGGAAAAGCTAACCAAAAGCCCATGAGAAACATAGAAAACAATGCAAAAACCTGAAAACCAGGAACGAGGAACCTGAGACATGGAAATACCAAGAAAACACAGAAGCAAAGCAGGGGGATGATGAACTCGGGGTGATACCCAGGAGAAACACTGAGGATGACAAGCAGAGGTGACACAGAGGGTGAGGTGCAGACAAAGGCAAAAACACACAATAAAAACACAACGTGGGAAATGAGGAAATGGCACACAGGATGGAGACACAGCTGAACCTAATTAGACCTAATGAGACAAAGGAGAAAAACTTAAAACACTGAACATGGGACGCGAGACTCTCCAAAGTAAAACAGGAAGCAACATGAACATCAAGCCAGGAACACTAGAAATCCTATCAAATAGCCAGAAACTAACTAAACTGAAAAACATTAATATTCACAAAACATAAACATGGAGTCACTAGACCCTGGACCATGACACTCTCGTAGAGGATATAAAGTCAGAAAGATACATGTATTGAAACGACAAGGACCAGGCGAATCTAGCACATGTAGAGCTGCTGCAAAAAACGACATACAAGCAGAGCTCAGCAGCCAGAGCAACACAAATTTTGGATCCTTTGCTCTTAGTTGGTGGTGACCACAGTGCATACCGCGTCCGTTGTGAAAGGGTCTTCATGTTTCGCAGTGTGACTCACAGGTCCCAAGTCAGCCCTGACTTTGTGTTACAACCAAAGTAACAATGGTATTTCTGACCACTGGTATATGACAACTTTATCCTTTCAACAGCTACCCAAAGTTAAGGGACCTAGCTTGGATGAGCCTTATGGGATATTTAGATTGAGCGCTGTCGCCGTTCTCCAACTTCAAAATGTATTACCCTTTCACGACCTGAAGCTCAGTAATGCGCCACTCCGACAGCCATATCTATCTGTTCTCTGACTGGATTGTTAAATTTGTGATTGACATGGCATTGACCAATTAGCTGAAAGGAAGAAAAATTGGATCAAAATTCGTACTTGCAAGCTGAAACTTATACACAGCAGGTAAACATCTCCTGGGTCTAAAGGCGGATTGCCCCTCTGGGGGCAAGGGTACCTGGTCCTGGGGTATAGAGTATGTTTGGGGAGTGTGTGTATAGTGCATATTTCTGTTTGTCTCCACGTTGGACGAGTGTCGAGGATTGGTATATGTGTGCATGAGGGTGGGGATTAGGGGTGGAGCCGAACCCGAATACGGTATTCGGAAAGGCACAAATAACATGTTTTTTACGAATACTTATTTCGAACAAATACTTTAAAAAAATATTTGTATTCGGGAACAAGAAAAACTTTATATCAAAAAGCTGAGTTTCCTTATGAGACCGCTGTGCATGACCAGATGAGTGAGTGACGTGTAAAAGGTGACTGACACAGGCTGCTGCACACAGCAACAGAGAAGCCTCGGCTGAGCGAAAAAAGGCTGAACTGCATCACTATTTTTGTTTTTTTGTACCTTAACTGGGTTCCAGAGGCAGTTTATAACTTTCGCGAAGATCGGGAGATTATTCCATCACGCTGCATTATTGACGTCTGCAGTCGGGTGCTCTCATGTTTGCTCTGTTTACGTAGCTCTGTTAGCTCAGTAATTTAGACAATAGGCTGTTTACAGAGTAACGTTAACGTTCGGTTAAAAAGGTTAAAACAATGCTTGTGTAGTTTTCACTCATTAACTTAGCTGAAACTCCCAACATGGATTTGGGGAACTAAATAGAAGAGTGTTGCTGCTGCTGCTGAGCCATCTGGCAATAAAATAACATAACAGCCAATGGCTGTTATGTTATTTTCCTTACAATGACATTCCTTATTACATGTTCATTGCTGGATTAATGGAAAAATATCAACTAATACTGCATATCCATAATTATTATAATGGGTATAATTAAAGACTACTTACACTATATTGTTTGTTAGAAGTGTAACGCAAAAAAACTGGATTTTTACGCCTATTTTGAATTTTATTCGAATACAAATACAAATACTTTTCCCTCCTCAACAAATACAAATACAGATACAAAAATACCGGCTGCTTTGCACATCTCTAGTGGGGATGCATCTTTGTGTCTCTGTGTGCGTTTGTCTGTGTCTATATGTCAGGTTGGGTCAGAGACTCCACCTCTCTGGGAACATCTCCCCTCACCTCACTCCCTGCAGGTGGCTTTCTCTCTTTCCTATCCCTCAGTCCTGTCTGTAATTACTTAAAATAAAATAAAATAAAATAAATAAATAAATAAATAAGTAGTAATAAAAATGGTCAATTAAATCAAATCAAATATGGCAAAGCTGTATTGGCCTTCAGACAATAATTCTGATCGCTAAAGTACCAAACGAGACTTGCAAAAAAAAGGAAGATAAAAGAAACTTACACACATCCAGGAAGCTGGAACGCAGTTATACATGTAGTGTTTTGCTTTGTATTTGTAACCAGACCTAAACAAAAACATTTTATAACTTGTGTAAATATTTTTAGCAAACACAAAAATTCTCATCTATAGATGCACAAAGATAAAAGTTTTCAGATATTTTGGTTTACAAGGTTATAAAACTCAGTGCACAACTACACATTCTGATTTACAAATACAAAATATTTATGACCACAATTTGAGCCCATAGTGGAACGGTTTTCTGGGTGGTGGTTCCTCCTTGTTGTGTGTGTGTGTGTGTGTGTGGTTGGTGCCGGGTTCCCTTCACGATTGAGTACATGTTCACAAGTGCCTGAGGTGATCCATTTAAATGATCACATCATTGCAAACATAAGAAAAAGTCCAACAAGCTCATGGAGTTCCTGCTGCAGAGCTCTTGACCTCGTAGAACTGCAGCGGCTTGTTCCAGTGATCAGTCCTTAATGCATCTGCATAGCTTTGCATTACCTTTGATAGTAAAACTAGGGTTATAATCATGTGTGTATATTATTGCACAGGATTGTGTAAAAAACAGTAAAATTTGGAACAAAGGACAGAAACATTTCTCTATTATTTACTTTCACAAGTCACTTCAAAATAGTAAAAATTTTCAAAAGATTCCCTTTTTTTTAAGGCAACAACAACAACAAACAACAACAATAACAAAAACAAAGGCGACCAAGAGAGAAAATGCTCACCTCAGGGATTACGTGTGATTGAATGTCCTGGAAAAATCTCACTTTTGATCTATGCTAATGCAACAGTACATCAAATGTAATGCTTGGATGAAGTTGTAAGGAGCATTGACTTATAAGTGACCTATGTTTGAATGTCTAATGAAGCAGTAATGTAACTCGCCCCCTTCCTGAAAAGAAAATGCAAATTTGTCTTCCCCTTCATTTGTCTTTGACTCATTTTTACTTCTCCTTTCATATCATCAAAACCATGAATCCCTCCTCTCTGTTCTCTGTAACTTTCTCTCTCCTTCAGTCCACGTGACCCTCACAGCCACCACAGCAACCGTCGGGCAGAACGTCACTCTGCAGTGTCGAGCTCCAAACAAGAAGCTCATCACAGTAGTAGAGTGGAGCAGAGCTGACCTGCAGGATCAGTATGTGTTTTTGTTCCTGGATGGTCATCCCGATAGAGGCAAGCAGCATCCATACTTTATAGACAGGGTGGATCTGCAGGACAGACAGATGAAGGATGGAGACGTGTCTTTGATTCTGAACGATGTGAACATTAATGACACTGGATCATATGAGTGTCGTGTCGCAACAGGAACAAATCGCAAGAGGAGAGCTCATCTGAAGACCGACCCCATCAGCATCATCTACCTGAGTGTTGTTGTTCCTCCAGGTGAGTGAGTAGAGTTGAGTGTGTGTGTGATCAGAGGTGAAGCTGCTTCCTGGTTGTTGATGTTTGTTTCTAAAGATGTTGTTGATGAGACTTTGTAGAAAGCAGCTGGTCTGAGTGATGTGATCAGAGTGCAGTAGATAATGTCTGACAGCAGTTTGAAGAGGAAATGGATTCTGTTCTGTTCTTCACTCATCACCTACCTGACAGCTGACACCTCACACCTGTTTCTCACCTGCAGGTCACACAGGAGGACACACAGAGGATGGATGGATTATCATTGTTAGTTTTGTTATAGTTTTTGGTGTCGCCACTGTTGTTACACTTGTTGCTGTTGTTGTTGTTGTTGTTGTTTTTCTTTCAAAACAAAATGTGAAAAGTAGAGGCAGGGGGCTTGGAGAAACCTCACTCTGATAGCTCTGGGATGATTATTTAAGAAATATCTAAAATCTCTTCACAGCTGAACTGTGAGTGTCCTGCTGAAATTCTTCATGTTACTTTGTTGAATGACAAGTTCAAGCTGCAAATGTTAAAGAACATTCTCAAAGTGGTCCTCTCAATAATGTTTTTTAAATCTGCTAAAGTTGAAGGCCAAGGAACAGATTCTGTTCCCAACAGTACAGCTAAAAACATCTGATGTCTTGATAAGTTTGATTCCAGAGCTGTTTCAGAATGATAATAAGACTTTATAATTCCCAGAGGGAATCTGTATTGTTACAGAATGTCACTTAAAATGTATATTAAAAATGGAAAATTCTATACAAAACTACATCGACAAATAAAAAATTCAAATATAACCGGTAAATTATAATGAAGATAAAGATTAAAGCAATAATATTTACAGTATAGACAAAATAGTACAAGTGAAATTATTGTTGATGTGATAAAGAGGTGTTATAAAGTTTGATTATCACATGTAGGTTTCACAGGTAGTGGTTGAATGAGTCTTTTGTTTTGATTGGCTTCATTTCAGTGTGAATTCTGGCTTTTCGCTTAAAAATATATCTTTCAACAGCTATTGAAACCTGTTAAGTAACTTACCTGTAATTTTTAAGACGAGGAGAATGCTGTTCAGGTTATAACATCATTTTCAAAGCTAACTTTAATTGATTTAATTGATCTTTAACAAGAACAACTGCCAAAGCAAAGTCAGTTTGCTTTGCACATAAAATTCCTCTAATTGGCTAGTAAGGGGAATATCATTGGTATACAACAAAACACTGGAGTGAGTCATACAACTTATTACCTCAAGAGCCAAATCATTTAAATATATTGTAAACAACATAAGAGAAAGAGCATCACCTTGGCCCCAAGTTGATGTTGTTCATCTCAATCTAGCATTTTCAGTGGGAAAAACACAAAGCGAACCTGTTTATGTGTAAATTTATTTCAGATTGCTATAACACTGCACACATCTTCAGTCTTGGAGAAGTCTTGGAGACTGAAGAGGCCACTTGGATGAGTGACCAAATCTTTCTCCGACTGAAAACGCTACGTCCAGATGAACAGAATCAACTTTTTGGGATTTCCCTACCTGGATGATTGAGCATGCATCAAGACAAAGAATATATTAAACAAGCCAGCTTTCATATTACTGATATGCAAACCAGCAACATGATGACAGTTAAAAGATTTTAGTGCTTTAGGCTCCATAACAATGTTCTGTGTTCATATAATCTTACAATACAAGACATACTCAACTGTACAACCTATCTTTTGCATGCAACATTCTGACTGTATTCTGTGACCCTGGCAGAAGATAACTATGCCTGTTATCCTTCTTTGTCAAATGCCATGCATACTGCTGCCATACTCTGTACTATTGGTTGCCCCCTTTTCCAAATGCAAATTAAAACCTCACAAAGAGAACCTGCTTGTGTGTAAATCAATTTATTTCAGATTGCTATAACACTGCATGTAAGAGAAAGTGACTGAAATTAACCCAGAAGTAAATTCAATTCAATTCAATTCAATTTTATTTATATAGCGCCAAATCACAACAAAAGTCGCCTCAAGGCGCTTTATATTGTACAGTAGATAGCACAATAATAAATACAGAGAAAAACCCAACAATCATATGACCCCCTATGAGCAAGCACTTTGGCGACAGTGGGAAGGAAAAACTCCCTTTTAACAGGAAGAAACCTCCGGCAGAACCAGGCTCAGGGAGGGCGGGGCCATCTGCTGCGACCGGTTGGGGTGAAAGAAGGAAAACAGGATGAAAGACATGCTGTGGAAGAGAGACAGAGATTAATAACAGATATGATTCGATGCAGAGAGGTCTATTAACACATAGTGAGTGAGAAAGGTGACTGCAAGGGAAAAACTCAATGCATCATGGGAATCCCCGGCAGCCTACGTCTATTGCAGCATAACTAAGGGAGGATTCAGGGTCACCTGGTCCAGCCCTAACTATATGCTTTAGCAAAAAGGAAAGTTTTAACCCTAATCTTGAAAGTAGAGATAGTGTCTGTCTCCTGAATCCAAACTGGAAGCTGGTTCCACAGAAGAGGGGCCTGAAAACTGAAGGCTCTGCCTCCCATTCTACTTTTAAATACTCTAGGAACAACAAGTAGGCCTGCAGAGCGAGAGCGAAGTGCTCTAATAGGGTGATATGGTACTACAAGGTCATTAAGATAAGATGGGGCCTGATTATTTAAGACCTTGTATGTGAGGAGCAGGATTTTGAATTCAATTCTGGATTTAACAGGATTTAACTTGGTCTTGGTAAAACAGGTATTTTCGCATTGTATTGTACAGCAGGAGGTTTTCTGTAGGTCAGTGCTAAAACATAACTATGTTGTTGATGTAGTAATGAAGAAAAAGTTCAAAACTTCATCAGAGCAAGAGCACTGAATCACATACATTTTTTTTATTCTTGTAAAAACATATTTACACACATAAGAAGACAAACTATCATATACAAACAAGTATTCTGTGATAGTATTCAGTGATAAAGTTTACTAAACCATATGCATATACTCTCAGTGACAATCACCTGTCAGCTGACATTAATGTACTGGTTCAAGTCCTGCTTCAAGTATGCTGTAGGTATTACAGGTACTGCGCTGCAGTGGTTTGTATCATATCTATCTAATAGACTCAAATTTGTACATGTAAATGGAGAGTCCTCTTCACACACTGAGGTAACTTATGCAGTTCCACAGGGTTCAGTGCTAGGACCAATTCTGTTTACATTATACATGCTTCCTTTAGGCAGTATCATTAGAAGGCATTTTCACTTCTATGCAGATGACATCCAACTCTATCTATCCATGAAGCCAGGTAACACACACCAATTAGTTAAACTGCAGGAATGTCTTAAAGACATAAAGACCTGGATGGCCGCTAACTTTCTGCTTCTTAATTCAGATAAAACTGAGGTTATTGTACTCGGCCCTGAAAATCTTAGAAATATGGTATCTAAGCAGATTCTTACTCTGGATGCCATTACCTTGGCCTCCAGTAATGCTGTGAGGAACCTTGGAGTCATTTCTTCCATTTGCGCAATATAATTAAAAACATCCTGAAGTATTTTGTTTATTTATTACTTTTAAGATGGACTAGTTTAAATAATTATTATTTGGCTATCCTGTCATGTACTTTATTCCTTACTTGCTCACTAGCAACTTCCTGTCTTTAAATATATTATCTCCCTATGCTGGTACTGCAATTTCTGCATGCAGTACTGAAAGTTCTGTGTGCGTGTCCATTTCACGCTTTGGAGAGGCAAAGTATGAAATGAACACAGTGGACCAGCGTGTTTATTACACACTTTGCCATGATATTGGGTTCCTAGGATAATTAACAATAGAAAGGGAGACAGTTTGGATTTGGGAGACAGGCACCCTCTCTACTTTTAAGATTAAGCTTAAATTTTCTTTTTTGATAACGTGTGTAGTTAGGATTGGGTCAGGTGACCCGGACTCCTCCCTTAGTTACACTGCAGTAGTGTGGTGGATTTTTGTGTGATATGTATAACTATGTAACTATATACACTATATATCTATGCGCACTGAACATATATATTTTAACTTTCATGTGGAGTCTTAAGCACAAGACATTTTTGCTTCACCGAGGTTTATTAAGTTGGTACAGTAACAGGGCAGTTAATGTAAGGGGAGAGTTCTCTTGAATAATTTACTTAATAATTAATAATTTAACGTCTTTAACGCAGCACAACCAAAACAGTAACATTGTAACAGAGATCCTGAACACATCACGATAAAATATCATACAAAATACACACACACACACACACACACACACACTTTGAACCCACACTGAAGTGTTTTTAAGCATGTAACCTGTGTATTATATGTTATAAGATTGTGCCACTTGCTGTCTAAGATTTAATAATTAGGATTAATGTGTGACCTTTGACCGTGTCATGACCTATTGTGATAAGCCAGAGCAAGGGGTACTCAGAGTCCTGACTGGCCTTTGGCCAAGACCTTGGCCGCTACCTGACCCCAGCAGCTGTGCTGGGCGTGTGGGAAAGTTACCCAGCAG
Organism: Oreochromis aureus; assembly: GCF_013358895.1. NCBI lineage: Eukaryota > Metazoa > Chordata > Actinopteri > Cichliformes > Cichlidae > Oreochromis > Oreochromis aureus. Next base: position 57,399,638 of record NC_052944.1, on the reverse strand, counting down.
CAGGGGCGGGGATACTGGTCCCTATATTAGGGGACCAGAGGACGCCCCCAGGGCTCTTTTTCCTCCTGCTGCTGCTACCTGTCCGTCTCTGTGTTGCTCTGCTGTCTGTGCTTAAGGCTGTACACCCCGGGGTTTTGCTTTGCTTGCTTTCTGCTTTGTAATTTTCTTGCTAAATGTCTGTATGTATTTTTCCTGCTGTTCATATGATTCAGTGTATTAAACTCTGTTCCAAGAATTCTACTCTTTTACAGAGCATCTTTTTGAGTGTCTTGGTTTTAATTGGATTTGGATCTCCACATCGTTGGTGGAAGAAGGTTATCAGGATGGCTTCAAAATTTGCGACCACAGTAGGCCCAGGGTGATGGGGGCTTCCCAAATGCACTGAGCATTTATTCATCACTCAATTCTTTTCATTCACTATGTTTTTACACCACTTTTGCAAGTGCTTGTTGATAGGGGCTTCATCTGATTGTTGGGGTTTTCTCTCCAATATTGTCAGGTCTTTAAGGTACAGTATTCAATGAAAGATAATTATGAAGGTAAATGGGTTTGCACAGGCTACGCTGACTTTGTGCTGCTTTTTGTTATTAGATGTATATGCACAAGTATGTAGATGTGTTTATGATGTAAATACAACAACGCAAGTTGCTTTTTCTGCTTTTTATAATATTTTAGTTTTTTCTTTTCTTATCTAACTTTATGTTTATGCAAGGCTTTCGCTGCTTTATTCAAAACCCCACAGTGACGTATACTGATTATATTCCTACACAATATTTGTGTCAAGGTAACAAGATACCACACACATAACACAAATATGATAATGTGCAAATACACTGTGTACTCAAATGCATCATATGATATTCAAATAATGGATAAACTGACTATGGAAAGCTTTTTAAGCTTTCCTCCTTCCTGCTCTTTCCTCCTGATCCAATGCTCAGAACATTAATAGTGAAAAGCCTGACACAATCATGCTTCCAAAATCCATTTTTTCCTGCATTGAGAGGGGCAGCAGTCCCAGCAGAGATGTCCAGATCACAACATCAGTGTCTGCATCACTGCAGACACCACACCAAACCATCAGTTAGTCTCCTGATCCACTCTCCACTCACTCATGAACAAGACCCTGAGATACTCAATAACAAGTGGGCACTCTAATCCAAAGTTCCCTTTTAAAATCTGTAGCATGAATATTTTTTATATCCAATTATCCTTCTAGTTTCTTTCTGTTCAGATTAGTCTAAAAGAAGCATCTCAGAGCTGATTCACATTTTAAGTGATCAAGTGATGACAATAGTCAACCAGGTGAATGATGCTAGGACGTAGAGTAAAATCCAAAAGATTAGAATCGTTTTCTTTAAGGTAGCAGCTGTTACACACAGAAAAGCTGGCAGCATACCAAATAAAGTACGGAGCAGGCAAAAGGCAAAGAAGAAAGAAACAGAAGAAGACCATTTGTGAACATAGCAAAAATGACTGAAAAAAGAACAAAAACAAAAATGGGTGGCATGACGTAAACACTGAGGGTGAAACCTAAGTTAAAAATGAAAAAAACAACAATTTTCTAACTAAATATCTCATATTTAATACTAGTAATAACTAAAGCCTATCATCTGTTTTTTGAATAATCCAATTTTAATGATAACCATTTATCAATGAGCTTTTTCCTGTGTTTTTCATTTGCATCACAATGTAATTTTGTGTTGTTCTTCTCCAGAACATCAAATTAAATAAACAATAAAAAATCAAATTAAATTGAACATATGTTGAAATCTATGTTGCCTTCTAAAAACTCTGGGTCACTTGAAATTCCTACAGTAGCTCTTAATACTATCCTGCTAATGCTAATATTAACATGTTTTTACTATGGGAACAGACTCCAATCTAAACAGAGTTTGACTGTTTAGAGTTTGGTGGGATTTTGACTTATTTCATGGTGATGTTTCATTGTGGTTCTTTCTACCATGGTTTCATTGAGGAAATGTTCACACTACTGATGATTGTAGGATCGACTCTGTATCAGATGAATAGATTTCTTGCGTATGTTTTCCAAACACGAGGTAAAGTTTTTGATTCATTTTAAGACATTTTAGAGTTGATTTACCACCAACAAATAGATTACTGCAATACCAATCCACTGTTTTTTGTGGTGGTGCTGGGTTAACCCATTTCTCTGGTAAGGCTTAAATAAACTTTAGTCTCAGTGGACCCTTTATGAGTACAATGAACTCTGCCTAGTGACAGTGCTGGATGTTTTGGTTGTGGAGCCAAGGACAGCCCAGCTGTTTCTTGATAGTGCAAAGATGTTTATTCCTTATCTGGAAAGTTGAGTAGGACAGAGTTTACGAGACCCTGTGAAATGTCTGAGATAGAATATGAGAGTAGGCCTGCTGTAGTCTGTCTGATCACACATGTTCTGTATTTCTCTGTATTTTTTCTGAAATTAACATGTTTTTTTTGTTTGTTTGTTTTTTTGCTTTTCGCTGCTTTGAATTAGAAACAGTGATTTCAGATATGTCACTGTTATTGATTTTTTCTTCTCACATTTGTCACAGTTCTTTGTTCACCTGTGAATGTCGACCGACACGGTGCTGAATCAGTAGAGAGTGGTTGACTTCAGGTCGCTCCACTGAGGACTCCACCTCTTCTCTCCTCTGGGGTGTTGACCGCTTGGAGGATGCACATAAAGAGAGAGAGACAGAGAGAGCAGCGGTTTGTCTCACACAGAGACACCAACAGATGAATCTGCCCAGCTGCTACCGCCTCCTTCCTCCTCATCCTCCATCAGAGCTGCAGAAGGTAAGAGAAGCTGCATACTCTGCACACCTCAATTCTTACTTTGACTTTTGGACCAAACAGCAGCACTACTCAGTGGATACATCCACAATTCAGAGCTCTGACGGACAAAGGAAGACTAATAAATACATAACACTAAGAATAATAAGTACTTATAAATGGGCTCATTTCCACATGCAGATCTGTAGCACTATATATCTATTATGATAATATTTAGTGTGCGTATTTAAAAAAAAAAAAGGACATATTTGTATTTATGTCTTCATTCTCTGGATGGTGAAGGTTTCAAACCTTGGTGTTAGATTAAAAAAATAAACTTGGAAACATTTCCAGTAAACTTCTAGGTTGGAGATTAAATCTGTCAAATGTCTGTGTGAGGAATGAGATTTGACAGATGAGTGCAGAAGCAGCGAGATGTTCGAACAACTTAAACCCATTTCTCTTTGTTGAACAGCATCGGTATTAACACATAAACTCTGTGTCTGTTGTTATTTTTCCCCACTTTACCTACAGTATACAACATTGATCACCTAACATGTTGAACCATATTAAACTTTTTCTTTTTTCTTTAAAAATGACGCCCCCCTGAGAGTCAAGCAGAATACAGGTCTGTACTGTGAAGCAGGATTTGGACTCTTCCGGGATTTCTTTAGGGCTAACCTCTGGTTTTCGATATTGTGAAGGCAGTTCACTTCTTACAAGAGCTAAAGCACTATGGCAACAGATGTAATCTTGTACTAGATTACAGATTAGAGATTAACAGGTATGAAATCACTGCCTACTGACCAATCAGTTCTCTGGAAAATTATGTTATCATTCCTGGAAGAGGTTTAGGGGTTAGAGTAACCCTGCCAGTAGACATTTCCATGTCTGTGATTGGTCACATGCTGCCAGCACCACCACTTTCATGTGACCACACTCATTCAGTAGCTAGATTGATAAACCCTGGGCTAACTTATCAAATAACCACATATGTGTGAACACTTCACTTGATTTCCAGTGAAACTCCCTGTAAATGTCAAAATCAGAGCAGTTTCAATCCCAACTCTGCATTGCTCCTGGTCATATCGCTCACATTTTTGAGGCTCTGCTTGGAGCTGTAATACTGTAAGGCTGCTGATGCCTTTCACAGTAGCAGCTCCCAAAAGAAGATGCTAAGCTTCAATGTCATGGAGCAAGACTTTTAGAGGGAGTGAGTCTGTGTGCAGGATTTATATTTAATATCTTTTTCATTAATTTTCTTTCAGTCTGTATTAAATAATCTTTTTCACTTTCACAATTTAATATCACATACATAGACTCAGCTTCATTTTTCAAGTTGCCAGAAATTTTCTGCCCATTCAGAAATGTCCCAACTGTGTGGCTTCCAGGTCTCTGTCAGCTGATTGACCTCCTTTAAGATGCTCCACCTCCTGTTCGTCCTGTCTGTTCTAATTGGAGTGTCAGGTAAACACACACCTGGAAGCCATTTTAAGTGTTTCCTCACATCACTTTAGTGCAGGTTTTAGATGTGTCCTTGATCCAACATAGCTGATTTAAATGGCTAAATTACCTCCTCAACATATCTTGAAGTTCTCCAGAGGGCTGGTAATGAGCTAATCATTTGATTCAGGTGTGTCTAAAACCTGCAGGACACCAGCCCTTGAGGCCTGGAGTTGGACACCCCTGCTTTAGTGGAAGCAACATAATCATAGCGCAAACAGTCTGAGCAACAAAGTGCAGAAAGATTTGAAGTGATAACCTAACAAACATGGTGCAACTTTGTTTTTAAGGTTTGCTAAGTTATAGTAAAAACTTTAGATTCATGATGTTGATTCTTTAGTGACAAACACTGTTTTATCCACTCATGAAGTTACTGTTTGAACCTGCCACGCTCCCTGTTTGTCCAACCAACTAGCTAAGAATAAAGCTCGCAGCACTCATGTGTCTTCAAATTTTCAGGAGCTTGGCAGATAATCACTGGTTCTTCAGTGCTGGACATCAGCTCGTGTCCCATCACTTATTATGGACAGAAGTACGAGCAAATCTATGTGAGTATCCTGATGTTTTTATGTTTTATATGATTCCGTCTACCCCACCTCTGTTGATGGGCATCGCCTCGATATACCTCCTCAGATTTTCTAGCCAGAGGAGATTTTTGTTCAAGAATTCTTTTATATTATTCTTTTATCAATTAGAACATAATGAACCAAAAAATTATCTCTAAGAAAGGAGCTCAAACATCAAGAAAAAATTAAACCCCATAAAGGAGACCTAAACTCTTGACTCTTTCTTATCTCATTGAGTCAGATGTTCTGATGTGATGTCTGTGAGAGAGACCCCATGCATCGTTCATGTATATCATTATTAATGGGTTAAATATGTATTTTATTCTAGTCTTTCTATATTTTATTTCTTTCTATCTTAACATTAAGCAGCCAATTTAGCTTTCAATTAAATATATGAAATATTGTTTTCATCTTTGTAACAGTGGAATCAATATGTTAAGATTGATGTTCTGGGTCTGACTGGACCTATAATACATAGAAAGCACATCAACATCTGTCCATCTATGCTGCAGTTTTTGCAATTATAAGAGAGATAATGTCAGTCTTCCAACAATGTTTGCTAGTATGACAGGGTGTAGGTTGTAGCTTGGCTGCACCGGAGGGGTGGAGCAGTGGGATAAGGGTGTGGTGTCTGGAGAGGCTGACCAGCACAGCGAGTCTCCATCATCTAATCATGCCTTCCCTAATTAAGTAGGATGGCAGGACCTGACAAGAGCTGTGTGCCGTGGTGAGCTAGAGGAGGCAACTAGCGGGTTTGTGGAAAAGATGTAGTTATCACTGATTAGTTGTGTCTTTGACTTCTAACAGGTCGCCTTCATGAGTGAAAACATTGCATTTTGCTTTGACAACTTTTTCAACCCTGAAACTGGAGGTGACTGTCTTGTGGGGACTGCACCTGACTTGGACAGCATTGAGTTTTGGATAAATGAACCCAATGCTGGAATCCAAAAGCTGATTTATGACAATGTAGCAACAATTCAGAACAGGATGGAATGCTACGTGTTGTTTATCATGGAGCTCAATGGGAAAGACGTGAGTTCTTTTCTCAGACTTTAACCTGAGGTGTGTCTGAATCCACTGTTTTAGCCCAGATTAACACTGTAAGATTAAAAAATAAAATTTGACATGATGTTTTATCATATGAAACATTGATAAACACTTTCAGAATTCCTAATAGTGTCTGAATCCTCTCTGTTTACTTTACAGTATGATTTGGTTCCAGTTAATTTCGGGACACAAACGGCTCTGATTGTGGAAATATTGGCATTTGGTTCAGTGGTGAGTCTCTGCGTGTAATAAACAATAAATGACATGTTAAGATATTGACAAAAACAAAAAACAACAAGAACAAGAACAGAAAAACCCCAAACACACACACACACACACACACACACAAAATCTGTGGTGGACACAAGTTTCCATATCAACAAGGACCATCCAGACATGTTTATATCACAAGCAGAAAATGATTTTTACTCATTCTTCTGTCTGAAATCAGTTGTCTGTTCTCTGTGATTGTAACATTGGTTGTGTTTATTTCTAGGTGTTTGAGGCTCTGGTTGGTGGTGTCACAACTGATATAATGGCTGTTTCATTCGGTCCCTACAATCGTCAATATCAAAGATTCTTTGACATCAGTGGATGCAGACATGCTGGTTGGTGAATCTCAGGCTTCAAAACTTGACCCAAGTGTTCTGTATTTACCACAATGTTTCTGTCTGTGGTTATTAAACTAGTCATCTTTGAGTTTTTAACTAAACTAAACCCTCTTTCATTTTTCAGGTGCTGTGTATGAATATGGTGCAGTGCTGAGCTCAGATCCAAAAACCTGCTTTAGTCTCACCTGTTCTGACACTGCAGCTCTGCAGATTTCTAGCTGTGGCCCTCTGGAGCGTTGTGAAGGCAACGGCATGTAAATATATCTCTTTGTATTTCAAAGAAGCATCTGTGAACGCTTTCTCACCTTCAACTGGTGGCCACAGAGGGATACTCCTGCCTGAGTCTGTGGTTGTGATTTGGTGCTATATAAATAAAATTTAATTGTATTCAATTGATGAAACAGAGATGTGATTTGCTGCTAGCTGTCTGCTAAGCTACCTCTGAAGTTACAGGATTTTACTATTCTTTTACTGTGTGATGCAGTCATAGCATCTAAGTATGTATGTATGTAATATCTATGTTAATCAGACTAATTAGCTAATAACTTACACTGTCCTCTTATTCAAATATTGTTATTTCTAGCTACACAATTCTAACATTGCTTTGGCCAGAATACTAATTTTTAAGCTTCTTGCACCAATCAAAAGTAGTCGGCAGGGCTCAAATTTACCTCATAAGAGATTAAAAAGTTCAGTGAATAGGATCTTATAGTTGGATAAAAGGCTCGTATTTCTATAAAGCTTGTGACTTATAGTTGATTTATTTGTATGAAATGGATAAGGGCAATTTCTGACAGCTTCTTGCTCCTGCAGTGTTATTTTTATGTCTGTTCCCCACTGGTGTGGCGTTCAGCAGTTTTCATTCTTGACTGTATCCTTGTTTCCACCAGCTGCATGTTGAACTCCACCTGCACTGTGACTGGCCCCACTGTCATTGACTTCCATGGCCAGGTTAACTCTGTTGAGAATCGGTGTTCATATTCTCTGGTCTTGACTCCATCAGTCCCAAACTTCCATGTTTTGGGGAATTTCCTGGAACGCCGACTTAAAGACATGAGCTTTTTGGACAGTGTGACACTGGTTCTGGACAGGCCCAGCATTAAATTTCATCTGGAACAAGGTGGGAGAGTTCGGGTAAGCTACCTCCACCCAAAGTTTAGTCAGTGCAGTCTAGTGATTGTTGCTGTGAAATTAGCCTGTTGTGTGTTTGAGATGTTTCACTCACTATTTCCTACTCTTTGCTTGTGATCCAGCTGGACAACACAATCCTGACGCTCAACAGTTCGCCTCAGCTGGTTCACAATGTGGAGCTCTCTAAAGACCGAACTGGAGTCACTGCCAAGTTGTTGCTCTCGTACTCCACCATCTCTGTCTTCTTTGACGGCTACACTGCACAGATCCACTTAGAAGGTACTGAAAATTAAATGTTTCATTCACAATGGGGAATGTAAGGGGTACATGTAATGTAAAAAAGGCAGGTACAATCCCTCCTTTCTGTTGATTTATCTGCTATAGGTTGCTCAGTTTTGTTTCCCTGCTATGTCCTTTCTGTCATGGATTGACTGTTGACTGGTGTAGCTCATTGCCTTTATTGGGAAGATGCCCAGGCCTCCCTTACCTTGGTCACCTCCTCTAGCTTTTCCAGGTGAACACCACGCATTCCTAGGCTAGTCAAGAGATATAACTTCTCAAACATGTCTTTGGTCTACCCCAGGCTTCCTCCTGGTAGTTCATGCCAGTAAAACCTCACACAGAGGTAATGTTTTCAGGCATTGTCCAAACCATCTCAACTGGCCCTTTTTCATGTGAAGGAATGAGCAGCTCTACTCTAGGCCTCTCTCAAAGGACTAAACTCCTTACCTTGTCTCTAAAGGAGGACCAGGTATCCTTTGGAGGAAGTAGAAAAGAAGTAGAATGTAGAAAAAGCATAGAAAAAAGTACCTTTATGAAAGAGTGAGTAGGTGAATGAAGAAAGTTGTATAAAGTGCCAGATCTCAGTACAGTTAAGCATCTGTGGGATGTACTGGACAAACAAGTCCGATCGACGGAGGCTCCACCATGCAACTTATAGGAATTAAAGGACCTGTCGATAACATCTTATTGCCAGATACCACACCACACCTTCATGGGTTTAATATTAGCTAGGAGTTTATAGTGTTATGCCTGATCAGTTTAAAATACATAAAAAATATTGACATTTCTTTCATGTATGACATAAAAAGTACACTGTGTCCTGAACCTTTCCAGGACCTGCTGATTTACCTCTAGAGGGTCTGTGTGGAAACTCCAGCAGGTCTCTGAGTGACCTGAGGCTCTCTGAGTACAGCTCTACCAGGTGAGACTTCATCACAAGCTCAGAGTCCCTCTGACTGCTGCTCGTTAACGAAAGGCTTGTGGATGTTCTGCATGTTTTCATTATTCAGACTGAGCAGGCAGTTGTGCTGACACTGTGTTGTGTGTTGCCCCATAGTTGTGAGGTGAAATACAATGATGCTGCTGACAGCACAATCAACTGCAACAAGATGATTGAACGGTAAGCAGACAGATTCAGACAACATAAAACATCTGTGTCTCTATTTCTCCCGTATTGGTCTCTATGCTTCATCTGTGCCATCATATTTTTATGCACGATAATGGATGCATCTGCCACCTGTCATCTGTACAGATGGAATATAAACACACCTGATCACAGATGGTCATTTTACTGTCTGCAATTATTTCTTTCTATGGAAAAGCTGTAATCTCCTGAAAGAGGCGCCCTTCTCCTCCTGTAACAGTGACATTGACCCAGAGCCCTACATAACCGCCTGCACCGACACTTTGTGTAAATATCCTGCAGTGGACGGACTCAACTGTCAGTTCCTGAAGGCCTACGCCAGAGCCTGCAGTCTACACAACCACACTCTGGATGGCTGGACCTCAAAGACCAGCTGCTGTAAGATATGAACAACTCTACAGTTCTTGTTCTGCAGCATTCACAAGCAGATTTTTAGAGCTCACATGTTTTCTGAGTAACGTATCAGTGTGTTCCTCTGTAGCCTCTGCAGCCTTCTGTCAGGACAGGATCTGCAGCGATCACGAGTTCTGCGGTCAGAAGACAGTCGGTGGTGACACTCGCTGCTTCTGTCGGGCCATTTTTGCCTCCAAATACAGATCAACCGACACTTTGGGTATGATATCTGTGACAACAACATGAAAACAGGGCTGACTGACTGAGGAAAAAGTTTTTGATTATTTATTTTATCAATAATGTGACGTTTAGGTGATCAAACAGTCTGCAGCCAGAACTCTGCTTTGCTCTCTCTGGTCGGTTGTCTCTTGGAGGACAAAGGCATCGACTACTCTGCCTTACACCTCAACGACCCGACCTGCAGGGGTCAGATGGACAAGCTCACCCACATGGTGACCTTCAGCTTCAACAGCAGCAACAGCTGTGGGATGGTGGTCACGGTGGGTTCTCTCCTCCAACTCTTTAACCTTGACCACCAGCCAAACCTCTTCCAGCACTTGGTTGAGCTTCTCCTGCTCCGCTCTCCTCAGAACTTTCTGTGGGTTCAGGTTTAGCTTTGACTTCTGATTGCTTTCAAGTCATGTTAGCCATTGTGATTCTTATTCCACCCAGTTAGCTCCTAAAAGTGTAACATTAATTATGTAAAAGGCAAAACAATGCATTTTTAATTAGATTACAAATGAATTCACTTCAGTTGAAGTTAACTTTAGTTTATAGTGCATCAATTCAAGGTAGGAGTAACATACAGGTGCTTTTTTTGTATGGTGAAGAAAAGACAGAAGGTAAGGTAAAATTAGCCTGCACCGCAACAGTATTTTAGTACCATGAAAAGATATGCTGGTGTCCGATCACTTGGGTCTTTGTATATAAGAAGGATTTTAAATTAAATTCTAAATTAAATTATGGATTTTATAGATGGAAGAAATGAGATGGAGAGAAACTAATACGGGAGAAACAAAACTCGCTTTTGTTAGTGCACTTGAAGAAGTGTTTAGATCAAATGAGGGTTTTTCAAGGAGCTTTTTTCACAACCTGATAAGAAATTTCAATATTCCAGGCTAGAAGTAACAAATGCACAAACTAGTCTTTGAGCATTACTCTGAGACAGGATGTTTCTGATTTTAGTGAATCTGTGCAGATGAAAGAAGACACAGTGTTACTGGAGACCAAGGTACTGCCGTCTAGTGTATGTGGTTAGACCCCATGTTTCCAGCATACACTGCTGTATTCCTTTAACCTTTTAAAGCCGGTCGGAGCGGGCACGCACCGTTTTGCGTAACTATTTTTAAATCCCTGTAGAACCGCAACCACGTAAGCTAGTGCAATTATTTTTTTTGCATATGAAACCGGAGGAGTTGTACTCACATGTTATGCCATTAGCTTGTCCTAGGTCACGGTTTCCTTCCACATATAGCCTTGCAAAAATTGCATAAAAAGCACTTGCAGCAACAAAAACATGATATTCCAGAAACACGCTTTGCAGATCCGATCAGCTGTTCATAACACTTCCTACGTTGGAATAGACGTCAGTGTGAACTATGGCATGTCCGACATTACCTGCCCGAAACTGGAAGTGATGTCATTTTTGCAAATTTGCATTATAATATTTTTTTCGTTTTTCCTGCAGTATATAAAAATTGGTGTATCTCAAAAATAAAACTATGAAGACACTCAAAATAAATTTCCTGTTGCTGGAAACTATTTTGTGCAACTTTTTTGTATTTACAGTTTTGAGGGATGAACCTATTAAATTTCTCTAACTAGAACTATATGTAAAAAAATCAAAAACGATTTTAAATGTTTTTGTAGTTTATTGCACTTTTTTGCAATTTATGTAGTTACTATGCACTTAATGCATACATATTATTACAATTTGGGGTATAATGGTTGTATTAACGTATAGCAACTTGAAATGCTCCCAAAAATGGCACTACAGCATGTAAAAATATAAAGATAAGCTCTGGCGGACTTGGTTCTATGGTAGGTCTTAAAGGGTTAAATAGCTTTGAGCAGTGTATTTGTGCCCAAGTAGAATATCCTCAGTTCTGTATGAAAACAAAAGTAGAAGATGCTGGCCCGAGGGCCTGATTCCCTCTAATGGGCCCTGTGTTTAATCCTAGATTCCCATTTGCCATAGAATACAAACATTGGCAGGTCTTGGTGCCCTATGCTTTTCACAGATGAGACCAGGTTTCACCCATTAACCTCAGTGTTATGCTGCCTGAAACATCATTCAGTATGAATAGTTTGGTGGTGGGTTAGTGATGGTGTGCTGAAGCATACCCATACGTAGAGGGAACCACAGAATCTGTGGACTAGGCAAAGGATCCCTGACTGCAATTGGGTATCAAGACCCACTGAAATCTTTGGATCCTAATCTATCGTCAAACCCTGTACTGGTGCCATGGGTCTTGGGTTCCTCATGGTGTACAATGATAATCGAACTCCTGGACGATGAACGAATTGATACCACTGACTGGATCTAACGCTAACCTGAACTAAATCCAAATGAACACCTATGGACCATTATATGTTAGTGGATTCCGTGCTGCCATGTTCTTCCTCAGACATCTGGAGACTAATTTCGGGTGTCTTTGAATTTAGCCCTCTACAGGTTGCTAATATTAATTTTCATCAAATCATGTGGTATCCTTTTACTCCTAATGCATAACACAGTCCAATGCTGTTGTTTGGTGATCGCATTGAATTTCTTTTTTTTTTTTTAATTGGTCCTACAGACTAACAACAGCCATATTATCTACACGAACACCATAACGAACCAGAACAGCTCCTCTGATGTCATCACTCGCCGAGACCAAGTCTACATCGACTTCTCCTGTGTCCACATTCAGCCAGCTATCCAGACTGCTAACTTTAGGATCAGAGACAGGTTTGTGGTTGGGGTTTGTTTGAATAACTTTCAGATGCGAATAACGTTGTTGTTTTTTGTTTCAAAGAAAACTAAAATGTGTGTGTGAATGTGTGTGTCTGTTCTGCAGTTCTGTGATCCAGCATGCTACACCCAGTGTTTGGAATTACACTTTGACCATGAAGGCCTACACTGATGTAGGTCGCACACAAGCTGTGGAGTCTTTCGCTGAAGTTCCTCTGAACCAGAGAATCTGGGTGGAGCTGAAGGCTGATGGGTTGGATGAAGAAATGGTTGCCATGGTAACAGACTCTTGCTGGGCCACCGACCTGGCGTCGTCCTCTGGGAGCCTCAGATATGACCTGATTATCGATGGGTGAGACCACATTTATTCATAAATATAATTTTTTGATAATTCTGATCAACTTCCCACAAAACTGTTTCCTACCTGTTGGCAGTTGTGCTAACCCCGCTGACCAGACTGTGGAGGTGAAGGAAAACGGGTGGGGAACCTCCAACTATTTCTTCTTCAATATGTTTCAGTTCACTGGGAGCTCAGGTGAAATCTACCTGCACTGCAAAATCCACCTGTGCCCCAAAAGGAGAAACAAATGCATCCCGTAAACACACACACACACACACTCACGGAAAGCTTTGCTCCTTAAAATGTGATTCCCTATTGCTTGTGTAGTTTATTTAACCTTTAAAGTAACTAAGAATGCAGTCAAAGTTTCATGGTGTTGTAGTTTTAATAACTGTTCACATGACAGACCACTCTTAGTTTTCAACAACCTACCATGACCTTGGCATGCTCATTCTTTAAATGAATATTCATGTTTCATCCCCTTTGTATAAATGTGTAAAGTTTATAAACACTGAATAAAAGATAAAACAAAAATATTTAAATAACAAAATGAAAGGATTGTGACGTCTGGATTTTATCGCTCTCTGTCTTTATCAGACTTGTAAAGGAGCTGCTCGCAGATGCAGACCAGCAAGCTCCAAATACAAACGAGCAGCACCAGCCTTCATCAGCTTGGCCTGGACTAATTAGATAATGAGCCACTCAATGAGTCAAACGTCCTGGATGGTCCTCTGTAGCCTGACAGTCCAGGATCAGGGTGAAGATTGACCTCCAAAGACATTTCAACAGACGAGAGAAAGAAGTACGAGGTGATTGACTGGAAAGAAGCCAAAGGGATGTAAAAGAGCAGGAGGGTCACAGTGTGGTCTGGTTTTCTTCTTAAGTGGTTTCCAAGGTGACACTGGCTGACGGATAAGGCTGCCAATCCCTGACTTCGGTCTCGTCCTGACCCAGAGCCTGGATGTTTATAAGGATGAACTCATAACTGGCTACTCTGAGGCTGGGATTACTGCCACAGCTGGATTAAGCAGCTGTTATACTGGAAGTATTGTGAGGAAAGACAACGATTCTGCAGCCCATATTTTTATTTAACAGTAACATCCATCATGTGAATGTATGATTTATGCCAGACGCCCTTTCTGATGCATCCAAGAAGGAAAACAAGTGTGTGGCAACATGAATATTTCTATGAAACATCTGGACTTCACAGACATGTCATCACTACATCTCCCAGTATGACTGGGAGCACTTTACAACCTCCCAGGAAGGTTGGAGGCCTGTAAGCTTTTTATGTTCGATTAGATTTAAGGGTAATAGCCTCAAATCTAATCATGTGACCTCGTTCATATGAACAAATACCTGAGGACAGTGGCCTTGAATCAAAGAGGAATTTTTACTTCTCGGGTCATTTGAGTTGAAGATATTTAAGATGCTAACATATCAAACTACCAGACAAGAATAAAATAAATAGGGTAATATTGAAAATAAGCAGGTCATCAGATACCGTCTGCTGGCCGGAGGTGCTTTAAAGGTGAATCAATGTGAAAATCACTCCTGTAAAAAGCTGGTGTGCAGGGTGAAACATTAAAAGGGGGCAGACTGTTTTTTTCTCGGTTTAGCTGAATTTTTGGATTGTTTTCTGATTTCTGCCTGTTTGGATGACCCGTCACTCCCTTTCATCCACATGCTTACCACATTACTGATGTGAGGAAAGACTGAGTCACTTTTAAAAAAAAAAAGTTTAATTTAAATAAATACATTTTGGCTATTTAAACTGAATTATTTGTGTGATCTCCCTACTTTGCCCGATCTTGGATGTTAAGGGTGATTTACAAAAAACTCGGCTGGTTTCTAAACACAAGTAAGTTGGTTAAATTCATGACATGCCTAATCTACAGGACACAGGACAGGTGCAGCTTGTTAATTGTAATCAGAAAAGTATAGAAATATAGATCACAGACATGTTGGTTAAATGTAGGCCTACAGTGGCAGTTTGGCAGAGAGAGTCATTATAATGAATAAATGTTTCAGTCACTGGCAGCCTGTGATGCAATCAGCGCATGCAATCAGTCGTGATAAGATCGCTGTCCATGCGCTGAAATCAGAGTGTAATAAAACATTAAAACATTGTTTTATTAATAAAACATTATTAAGGTTTGAATTTTATGAATGTAAATGCAGTGACTACAACAGAGATAAAAAGCACTTTCAAACTATCAAGATTTTTTTTTAAAAAAGGCTGCTATTAACTCGTCTCATGAATGACATCCATGCAGGGCCCGGATATTTTCAGGAAAAGGTCCAAAGTCAGCGTCGTCCCTCTGTTCTCTACATTCTTCAGCCATTTCTCTGAACCTCATCACAAGCTGCAGTATGTTGAAAAGAACCTGATTGAGGAAGACTTGCTGCTGCTGGTACTGCTTGACTCCTTCTGGTTGTAGGTTTTAGGTCATCTCTGAGATAATAGAGAAAACCTACAACTAGAAGGAGTCTTTAAGTGGTTTGGTAATCGGTATGTTTCTATCACATCTTTGTCTGACATTTCAAATAAACCGACATGAGTGGACAAATGTCTGATTCTTCTAGCACACGGTCTCTTTGGTGCGTCCTCCATGCAACAATAAGTGCTGTTACATCAAGCTCAAGTAATAAGACATGCTCTTTCTTTCAGTGTTAAATACAGACATAATTATCAACGAACTGTGTACTGCAAACATTAGTAAATCAATTTAGATGCTTAAATCAGTTTTGCCTTTTCTATGTTTGGGGCCTTCAGAAAGGAACTCCCTTTCTAAAGGGAGGTGCATAGACAAGATGGCCAATCGGAGGTCCATCATACAAACTCATACAAACATCTGAGTAAAGAAATAAAAACCAAGGTATCACCAAAAAGTGCCAGTCTGAGATTGTCTGTTTTACAGATGTAAAAGGATGAAAAGGATGAATGATGCTCAGGTACACTCAGGATTAAAGAGCATCTGCTCTCAAAGCTTACTCAGACCCTTGTACTGGAGGGAGTAACCATGGTTACAGAAATCCTCTCTCTGAAACACTTTTGATTCATGATTCGGGTCATTATATCCATGGAAAATTAAGAAAGTAACTTTATTGACATGTTTATTTATAACATTTATTACTCCATTAGAAAACTCTGCATCACTAATTTATTTTAGAAGGAAATAATGAAGCCTTCATTTGATTGGCTTACAGCTAGCAAGCTAGTGTTGGGATACTGTACTGTTGACCTTTGACCTTTTAAGACTATTCAGCTCAAAGTGCTCATGAACTACTTCATTTATATTGTGAACTAAATTCTTTTTCTGCAATCTCACATGTTTAATGTGTCTTGATGCATTCTCAATCATCCAGGAAAGTAAATCTCCAAAAGTTGAATCTGTTCATCTGGACGTAGCGTTTTGTGGGAGAAATGTTTCGTCACTCATCCAAGTGACTTCTTCAGACTTCTTCACATGTTTAATGTGTTCAAATATGTAATTAGTTGAAAAACAAGTTGTAAATAACATGTTAAATACTTACTTAAAATTACAGTCAGAAGGTCAGAGTTTGATTGATGCATGCTGAGAGAGGACAGGAGGAGAGAGCAGAGGAGATTAAGAGTGCAGGACATTGATGAGGAGAGGTGAAAGAGAGGTGAGCATCTAAAAGGCCAGACAGAGATAACTCAGTTTAAAAAGAACCATCATGACACAATAGAGGCTCTGAAAATGTTAAAAACTATGCAACCCCTCAATTTCTATAACCTTGTGCATGATGTGACTGCCGATGTCGATAGAAAGAAAAAAACGATCTGTCAACGTCTCATTCACCCAGCGGTGCAGAAAGATTTAAATTACGTTCGCTACTGGAGTCCTACCTCATGTGACAAATACGGCCAATGTGATTGGCTGTGCCTTTCAGGGAGCTCTGTTTAGTTTTAGCAGCAGCAAGCCTGTGCTGCAAGGACCTGCAAGGAGGAGAGGAGGATGGTAGCAAAAAGGAAGAACCTGGATATAAAAAAGTATTTTTCAAAGAAACCTGTAAGTCACTTAAAGTCAAGTTCACTCATAAAATCTGTCCGTCATAATAACGTTACAGGCTATGCTAGGCTTTGGCCCACATCAGTCTAAAATTGTATGTAACCATGAATAACGTGTTTTGGAAACTAACTGCACAACAGGCAGCACTATTAGTTATCTCAGTCTCAGAGTAGCATTTCTAATTTTGATTGAAAGTGTCAGAAAAAACAGCAGCCTGAGCAAGCCAGGATATTAGTTTACAGAGGCTGTTAAAATTATATGTCTAACGTTAAAATGTTGGTGACACAATAATTTCATCCTAATGGCACTGACATATTCATAGGGTTGATCTTTGAGACAAAATATCATGAGGTAGTCATGATTTTGCAAATATTCCACCTTGTAGTGCAGTTTGCACAAATTGTTTTAAAAATGCACTCACCCTACAAACATGGTGAGTTGCATAATTTTGCTGAAAGACCTTTTACTTTGTGGTAATCTTAGATGAGTAGTTTTATGGACAAAAACCACCAGGTCATTCAGTGTTCCCTTAGTGCTAATGTATAAGAGATGTTGGTGTACTATAACTGAAGTAATGTTGTCCTTAAAGTCATATTCTTTATTGTCATGACTGTATTTGAAGCTATTTTTATTTTTGTATGATACCTGATTTATATGGAATATGGCTGAAGTAAACTAAAGTCTAAAATACTTAGTCATTTGTTTAATAGTAATTTAACATTATATAATTCACATATAAAACTATGAATTGTAATTTTAAATGGTTTAAAAGCATGTAGAATAGCATATGTAGCATATGTAACCACTAGATGTCAGTAAAGTGTTTCTCCACGGCCTGCAAGCACCTTCTATCATTTATCCGAGTTTTTTTATTTTCAGCCTAAAACATTTTAAGCAGGTTTTACTTAACTTTCATTATGTCCAGGGAACCTGTTCTTATGATGTTTCTTGATCTTCTCAAGCCGAAACATTAGAAATCAGGACTATGTTAAAATAAATAAATACAAAAATCTGTAATTACTAAACAGGTAAATCAATAATTTTGATAAACCACCTGAATTAAAGCTGAAAGTCTACACTTCAATCACACGTTGGTTGTCTGATTTAAGATCCACTATTATGGTGTAAAGAGATTAAATTTAAAAAATATGTAATTGTCCAAATGCTTATGGATCTGACTTATGAACCTCTGTTATAGCTGCCTCATCACCAGGATGTTAATTGCAGTGGTTTCATCAAAGCGCTCAGTAGATCAGAGATACACAACATGTCCTTTCCCTCTGATGTGGCTCAACAAGTATATGTGATACTGATGGCCTGTTTCTGGCATACCCATGTTGGGTTAAAACAGTTTTATTTTCCAATAACAACTCACAAAAAGCACAAACAGTGCTGTGAAGAAATATTTGATCCTTCCTGATTTCTTAGTTTTCACATTCAGATATTTCAGTTTGTCAAATAAATTTTAATATTAGACAAAGATAACCGACAGAAATATAAAATTGAGTTTTTAAATGATGATTTTATTTATTAAAGGGAAAACCTTACCTGGCTCTATGTGAAACAGTAATTTCCCCCTTGTTACAGTAAATCATGAATTAACTGATGCTGGCATGCTACTTCTCCTCTGATCAGAGTAGATGATGGACATTGATTAAACTTCAGTGTCAACTAATGACAACTATGTTAGCAGAAACACTTTTTTCATTCTTCTTCACAATACACAATGATGCAGAAATAACCCAGAATTACACAGAATTAGAGCCCTGGATGTTTTTGAGTAGCACATATTTGCATCAGTTTCTCAGGTCCCAGGGTCAATGCTTGTAAGTGCCCTGTGTTGTAAAGCAAGTTGGGCTGGTGGTGACTAAATAAATAAAAAGTTTCAAAATTGGAGATACGCTTTGTTTAAAAGAAAAATGAGAAAGGCAAGAAGCAGAGCAAGAAGAGAAAAGGAGAAATAAGGAGGGATAAGGAGGAGTTGTGTCCTGTTGTTGCTGCTGCAGAAGAGACGGGAAATGAGACACAACTTCAAATCAAACTCATGGTTTAGATGAAGCTATTCAGAGGGTACAGGAAAATCGATCATGTTATAAACATGAAAGGATAAATGATGCTCAGGTACGCTCAGGATTAAAGAACATCTGCTCTCAAAGCTTACTCAGACCCTTGTACTGCAGTGAGTAACCATGGTTACAGAAAGCCTCTCTCTGTCTGCCTCTCTGAAATGCTCACCATTCATAATAAACAACCTCCGGTTGTTATGTCCATGGAAAAAGAACTAGTAACTTTATTGACATGTTTATTTATAACATTAATTGCTCCATTACATAGAAAAAAACACGGAAATAATTAAGCTTTCTCTTGAGTGACCTACAGCTAGCAAGCCATTGTTGGCTTCCATTTTGCCCTTTGATCAGAATCAGAAAACTGTATTAAGCCCTAAAGAAAGAATCTGATATTTTTAATGTGTTCAAATATGTCATTAGTTGAGTCGATGAATAAAAAAAGTTGGTAAATAATGTGGTAAATACTTAATCATCACATCAGAAATTACAGATTTGGACAGAGTTTGATTGATGCATGCTGAGAGAGGACAAAAGGACAGCGTGCAGGAGATTGATGAGGAGAGGTGAAGGAGAGGTCAGAGTCCAGACAGAGATGACACAGTTTAGAAAGGACCATCATGGCACAATAAGGAAATAGGCGAGCAGCACAGGAAAACTTTAAAAATTGAATTAAATACTGACAACTTTTCAACATGGAATCAACAACATTGTGGTTTTAATACTGCTGCTCAAAATAAAATTAAATAAATAAATGAAAATAAATAAATTCTAGCAAAGCTGAAAAACTCAAATTGTACTGTTTGTTCATTTCAGCATCATCCTGTGAAATTGAGGGAGTAACCATGGTTACAAAAGCCTCTCTCTTTCTGTCTGTCTGAAACTCTCACGATTCATCATAAACAACCACAGGTCATTATGTCCATGGAAAATGAAGACTTTCAATTGATATGTTTATTTATAGCACTAATTACTCTAATACATAGGAAAAAATGCACGCTGCATTACTAATGCTACTTTAGAAGGAAATAATAAGGCCCTCATTTGTGTGAACTAAATACTGACAACTGGTCAACAAGCAAAAGAAAACTATCATTAAACATAGGTATCTTTGAAACACTACCTATGTTATTGTGTGTGTGTGTGTGTTTGATATAATTATTATTATACATTGCATATGAGGCCACTCAATTAACAGTGGAGATAAGTTAGTGACCCAACCACCAAAAATTCCCAACACCTGTGTGACAGCCCCTCCTTTATCTGATTGCCTGTGGTCACACAGAATCCCCAAGAACCAGAGCAGGTATCCTGATATGTGCCGACCTATCCCAACCAGAAAACATCAATCATGGGGATCAGCACCCATGCAGAAGAGGCCAGCTGCCCGGCCCAGGCACAGCAACTGCCTCTGCAAGCACCCTGGGCAATAAAGGGATATTTACCATAGATATTTTAAAATGAAATGCCTGTAAAAGGTAACATAAATAAGATTTTTCCATTGTACTATTAATGGCATTGTCTGTTAATGATACAGAAAATATACACAATTTAGTTTTTTAGAGTTAAAGGAAATGTCCGTACTGTAAATGTTACTGTGGATCTACTGTAAATCTATTGAACTTTCGGTTTCACTGTTTATAGAAAAGTCTGTGAACTTCCTTAAAAATGTGGATAATGTACTGGCAGAAATTTTTAAATGGATTTTGTTTTCTTTAAACAGTGCAGGCTTCAGACACTTTACCATGGTGTTTGTAGATATCTTGTGGACAGTCTGCAGGGTATGTGTTGTTGTACACATTCACTGGGTATTTTCACACCAGTGGTTTTTAGCTCTTTTAAATCAAACTCTGGTTTGTTCGTTGTTCGCCTTGGTGTGGTTCGTTTCTGCAGGTGTGAACACAGTAATCGCTTGGGTGCAAAACCAAAACAACCGCACTGAGACCCTTCCAGAAGCCTCAAATGCTATTGATTCTTAATGTCTGTACAGGTTTGCAAGAAGCTGTGAAATGAATGCAAATTCTCCTTATTATCCAGTAGTGCAGAACACAGTGCCTTCTTCCTATATTTACTTTTGTTGCTTCCACCTCTGACACATCTGGTGAATAAGGGGACTGAACATTCTCACATGGTTTGTGGTAACACATTTAAGGTCATTTGGATTTTTCTTAGTGTAAAATAAATGAAAACACAGGGAAAAGCTGCAAGTTTACCAGTTCAGCAACTGACTAAATGAACTATAGATGTGAAAATTCCTGCTTGAGTCTGCTATCTGCTTTTAATGAGGCAGTTACTGCCAAACAGCTGCTGCAGCCTCTGGAAGACACTTCAGTCCACATGTTGGAGGTTTGAGTTGCAGAAAAGAATTTGGTGTCACACACAATCAGGTACACTTGTAGTAAACGTTTTAATACATAACTACAATCACATGTTACCCAACAGTAAGTTAAACACGTTGACGAGGTCGCAACAACAATTTACAGTCACAACAAAACATTTGCAGCATCAAACTAACATCTGAGCCAGGACTTCTGCATAATTTTAACCCTATAGTGCCCTTTGTATCATACTTGATACATGAGTTTCTGTGACCTCTATCTCATCAACTTGATCAATACTTGCCATAATGTTATGGACAAAACTCTTTTTTTTGTCTATAATTAAAATTACTATTGTTGTTAACAAAAAACTGCCAAAAATGCCCAATGTATGGAATGTGATGCAAAAAATATATAATAAAAATACATCATACACAACATGATATAGCAAAAAAATAAATGAATAAATAGAAATGGTGGATGTCGTTATAAGGGTTAATAAACATCTCAGTTCCCAAATATCTGAAGTTTCTGGCTATTTTTTGATGAGTTGGGTGTTACAGGGTTAACAATAAAAATACATTTTCTTTAAGATTTTAAGACTTCAGCAAATAAAAATTAAAACCAAACCTCTTATTAGTGCAACGAACCTTATAAATGACAGCATTTGATGCATTTTTTGGCACATGTGAATCTCTTTGGATTTTACACTGCTGCTCAGAGAAAACACTGAATTTTAAGACTGGCCATTGCAGGGACTTGACTGAATTTTTGAAGCTGAATGGTGTTTATTGCTCTTAGTCATTTTGTATTTATTCCAATTCATGTTCTGTATAATTTTCTTTTTTTGTTGCATATGTAGAGTTACATTGGTGTCTTTATAGAACAAATCCTGATAGAAAAAAAATTAAAAAGCTGAATGATGGCAGTCATCAGCAGTAGATACAGCACAGTTTTACTGATACAGTGACTGTGTCAATAATATTGAACTTTAAGGACACTTTCTGTAGACATGAGTGTTTACCCAGAAATAAAATTGATTTTTAAAACATTGTTTTATACTATAATTATTTAGAACAAAGTAATGTGTATTAATAAATTACCTTTTCTAAATTGTGAGTTTTCTATGTGTAGAAATGCTGATTTTGATTTAAAACCTGCTGTTACTACCAACCCTTTCAAAACATAAAATAACACGAAAGAGACAGTGTAATTATGATGATGTTAGAAAAAAATGTAACAGGAGGAAAATTCAGAGTTTTCATTTCCAGGAAAGATGATTAAGGCTGATTCACTCAAAGCTGAGTGCTTCGACGGATAGTCATAAATAGATTAACCATGGCAACAGGTAAATACTCTACTTGAGTGCAGTGGACTGAGGGCTGTGCGTCATTGTAGGCCAGCGGTCCCCAAACTTTTTTGCGTCATGGACTGGTTTATGTCTGACAGTATTTTCATGGACCAGCCTTTAAGTTGTCACAGATAAATACAACAATATTAAAACCAGTACCGGTACCGAATAAAGAAGATTTATTCATAACACACGGGAAAAGACCCAGGGAAACCGAGATAATGATAAAATTGATTAAAAAAAATAACGATAAAAACTGATAAAAACCCTGAAAACCATAAACTTCACACCCGAGCCTCAGCTCTCAAGGCCTGGTACCAAATGACTCTTGGGCCGGCACCAGTCCGTGGTGCGGGTCTTAGGGACCTCTGTTGTACACCATTATTTATATTTCTTTCACAAAAAAGGGAATAACTATTTTTTCCTGTTCAGGGTTGTTTACTCCTCATTTTACCCAACTTCATTTTTACTCCAAAGCTGACAAACCTAGACTCTGGCCAAATGATGCATTTAATTTTTACATCTAATTAATCAACTAAAGTTACAAATATCAATCAAACAAAAAAGACACATTTTGTATCCAGTTAAACCAATTTTTGTGATTTCCGACACTTATACATACATGGGACATTTAAACATTTAATGACTACATTTCAACAAATAAACACATTTTTAACATGAAAAACAGTAAGAGTGCACTCGGATCGTCTGCAGCCTGGATTTAAAAACTCACTCTAAGCTACATTTATTTTTAGGTTTTTTTTGGATGTTGGAGAACCAGAAAATTCAACCACCATTGCTACGATTGCTGTCTGCATTAGTCACACTGCTATCGTGTGTAGTATTAAAACCACATAAAGTTTTCCTGTTTTTTTTTTAAAGCAACATGTTTTTTTTTTTTTCTCAGAAAGCTCAGAAGCTGCACATGAAACAATAAAACTAATGCTAATGTAGACAGGAAACACTACATGTGGTAAGGCTAATTTACTTTTCCGATCATCTACCTGCTTCTCACCCTATCCCTTGCATCCTCCTCGTTACACTAGCACTCTTGCTATCCTTCTTCACTCAATCCACAGACCTTCTTTGTGGTCTTCCTCCATCTTCAAAAGCCTTTGTCCGGTATATACACTGTATCTCCACTTTAAGTGTCCAAACGGTTTCCACTTTGCTTTTTTTTCAGTCTCTAAACTGCTCAGCCTTACCTGTTCCTCTGATATACTAATTTCTAATTTTGTCCATTCTGGTCACTCATAGTCAAAATCTTAACATCTCCAACTCTCTCACCTTCAGCTCAGCCTACTGTCTTTCTTTGCCATCATCCTCAAATCCTACATTAGAGCCAACCCTCAATGTTTGACCAAAAGAACCTCACAAAACATGTAACATACCACCTGGGCTCTTTACAGTTCATTTTAACAAACTCTTAAACATGAATGAATTACATGAATAGGAATACATTAATAACTAAACCTAACACTGAAGAAGTTCGAAAAGGTTACAGAAAAATGTTAGTTTTTAACAAGCAGGTTGGCTGTGCATGGAGCTGCCTTATGCCAGCCAAAACAATATTTCAAAATACCTATGATGACAACCATAATTCCCATAGCAAAAACAAGTGGCTGAAAAAACACAGATGGATCACATGCTTCCAAACTCTGGCCAACCTCAAACTCTTCTTCTACTGGTTCTGTAGGTGAGAATTAGAAGAGAGGTGTCAGACATGATCTACTATTATTGCTTTATAGAGTCTCATCAACAACATGTTTACAGAAAAATACATAAAATAAAATTAAAAGACAAATAAACCCATGTTTCTTTCTCACAACAACAATCTGACACCTGTACTACAAAGCAAGCTTTGGATCTCAAAGAGTCAACTCTGGGTTTTCAGTGTTGAGCTACATTCACAGTGGATTCTGATCAATGAAAAGTCAATGACATTGGATGACTCCAAATGAGTACAGGCAAAGTAACCTTCAACACAGGTGGGTCCAGATATAATCTTTTATTGAACTCTGCGGTGAGTGCTTGAAGCTACTACCAATGAGAATGCAGTATACCACTGAGTGATGTTTGACCTGGAAGTAAATACATTTGAGGGTTACCTAGACAACGGAATTATGGGATGTGTGCATGTGACCGGTTGTCCTCAAAGCAATATGCAATGACTTAATCACTTCCAGTTTGGACGCAGCTTTAGGAAAGTGGTTCAATTCTTTTTGGGCTACAACACCATGTGAACTTCAACTGCAGACTTAAGGCTGATCAGTCAGTTCTCTGGAAAATGGCATCACAATTTCTGGATTGAATCTCTCAGATCATGTTGATAGTAAAAAGTGCTAAAAGTTTTTAAGAATGTTTAAAATCTTTATATTGCCTTTCTGAGCATCAGTAAGAAATTCAAATACACTTTATTACCTACTCCATTAGGTACAGGATGTTCAGTTGCTCATCAGTCCAAATATCTCGTTACCCATTTTAATAGTTTCAACTGAATGAAATTAGGCACGGGGAAGAAAGGTGATATGAGTGACTTTTCAGTTTCAGTTTTTCAGAAACTGCTGATCTGCTGGGATATTTCAACACAACGATATCTAAGGTTTACAGAGGATAGCCACCCTCAAGTGACACCTAGAGGAACAGCAGTTTTAGCCATTTACATGTTGGCTTCATTTTTGAACACCTATGGATTGTAACTATATTCACGAGTAGCACAAGGCAAAATCATTCTTCAGGTTTGGTTAAAACATACAGTTATGTACATCAAAACCCCTTTAATCAAATGGAACACACAGTTGTAAGTAAGAATGTCACAACTAGTCAACTAGACAATTAAACATTGCTGTCCTCGGCAGTTTGGACCCCGAACACTGCTCAAAAACGTTCATCCTTACATTCACATCTACGGCCAATTTAGAATCACTAGTCAACAAAGCAAGCAAGTCTTTGGACTCAGGACGGAAGCAAGAAAAAACCCACACAGGTACAACGAAGGCTCCCTTACGTTTAGATATGGTCTAAACGAGTACTAAATCATTTGCCAGGAAAATCCGTAATAATTTTCTGACAGTCTTAAACTGATAAGTCTGTTAATCTGCACTTTAAGACATCCTGATAAATTTAACTTTAGACTTTTCTTTGGAAAGTCTGACATATATCTGAGCATACCTACTATTGCATGGCTCTTTAATGGCAGCTTTGTTGTTTTCAGCCTGTGTTATGATTTTAACAATTAGAGGTGGGTTTAAAAAATAAATTTCCCGATTCAAATCGATTTTAGTTTGAATAATGCGATATCGATTCATTAAATCATTAAATTAATTAAATCCTGAATTGATTTTTATTTCACACAAAGATGTACACACTTTGAGTCAAGGTGTAAAGATGTATTTCCTGCACAGTGCTCTCTCTCAGTGTACCCACAGACCAGTTTACCATAAAAAAAACTC
Source organism: Oreochromis aureus (assembly GCF_013358895.1). Taxonomy (NCBI): domain Eukaryota; kingdom Metazoa; phylum Chordata; class Actinopteri; order Cichliformes; family Cichlidae; genus Oreochromis; species Oreochromis aureus. Next base: position 57,373,669 of record NC_052944.1, on the reverse strand, counting down.
TGTTTACTGTATGATTTGCTTACAAGTCTTCTGTTGTGTACAGTGCTGTCCACCACTATTTTTCTGTTTGTTTGTTTTTTTAATGACGAAAAAGCCTAATATCTTTTACAAATTATGCCAAATTACAAAACGCTTAGCTGTGTCTCTAATAAAAACCTCTCTAACTTTGCTCTGCTTCACTTCAGCAGCATCAGGTAATGTTCATATGTTGATTGATGGCTTTCTTACATTTTTGTTCTACTGCAGAATATTTTTAAGGTTATCTGCGATTCTCCTTTTTTATCCCGAGTTACTTTGACACAAAGGCATCTGCTGTGATGCTTACACCTCTGATGAAGTCTCACAAGTGTCAGCTTTGTTTTTATACAGATATAAAAATATGGGAAATGATCAGAAGTATAATATTTCTGACTGAGTCAAAATTGAATTGAATCGAATCAAATCGGGACTTTTGAATCCGAATTTAATCAGTAATTAAAATCAGTGACGATACCCAGCCCTTTTAACAGCTCATGTTACAGTTTTCACTCTGTTTGTAAGTCACTCTGCTGACAGTGGACAGAAGCTGTATTTCTGATTGTTTATAGCAGCTAGATTAATAAACCCAGTGTTGACTTACTGATTTTATAACCACCTTCATGTGAAACCAAACAAAGGAAAAGAGAATCTGGATATGTTGAACTTGTTTTGTAGTACAGGCTCCAGGAAGAAGATTCATTTCTTCTACAAACTCACCCACTGTCAGCTTGATGATTTTGATGGGCGTAGTCTTCAAAATGGCTGCCTTAGAGTTGCTTGTTCCTACCTGGGTGACATGACACTCGTACGTTCCATCATCACCAAAAGTCGTGTCATACAGAAACAATGACAGTTCACCATTCTCCATGTCTGTATTTACTAGACGTACACGGTTCACATAATGTGGCGGCTGAGTGCTTGGATCAGATGCATTGCTCTGGTAAAAAAGTTCTTTTTCTGGATTCAAGTCAGATCTGATCCACATCACAGCTCCAATGGATTCCTTATTTGGAACCTCGCATGGCAGAATGGCAATGTCTCCAGGTGCAACTAAGACTTTCATCGGTTCTGAAAGGGAGAAGAAACAACACAGAACAGAATGGTTTACAGCTTCTATGATACCAAGCGAACCAGAATACACTGTATGCTAAATACTAATAAAATTACTGAGAATCACATGAGGAGAAACTTTTAGAGATAATTAACTGCCCACAACAAAAATAGATATCAAATATAAATTTAAACCTTTCACAGTCTAACACTGGAAAAAATGTCTCCCTTCCTCAAACAGAAACTACCTGCTCAGTATCATCGATTAATTTTAGTTGATATTGTACACATGTTACATTGCAGTAAAAAAAACCAAACAACAAACTGAATTACACTAACATGCTCCAGAGTGGTCAAAGTGTCACTCTGGTTCCTATTTTTTGGATCATGGTTCATTGTTGCTCATGTCACTCTTAACATTTCTATTTTGTTATATTAATTTCTACATTCATCATGTCCTTTTATCTTACAAATTACAAAAAGAGTAGTTGTAAAACAGCAAACTGATCATCTGAAGAGATTTCAGAGATGATCACAGCACAGAAAAAACTTTAGTGAAGGTTATAAAGGTTTAAGGTTCTTATGGCTTCTGACAGTGAATTCATCTCTGTGCTTGTCATACTGGAACTCAGTGAGTGTTCAGTACTATTGACTATAATATTTTATTACGGTGATTAGAGGATAATGTAGGTATTACAGGTACTGTGCTGCAGTGGTTTTCACACAGGGCTACATTAGGTGAGATATGCAAAAATTGCAAAAAAAAAAAAACCCCAAAACAAAAACAGTGCAACAAAAGGCACAACAGAACAATGCAGACACAATGACTGTGGGTTGTGCAAAAGTCTGAGCACTGTGCAAAATGTAACTTGGTGTATGAAGGTGTGTGCTTTTGTGTGTGTATAAGATTGTGCAGATACGTGCTTGAGGTAGTGACATGTATGAAGGTGTGTGCGTGTGTGTGTGTGTGCCAGTCACTGAGGGTTCAAGGGTCTGACGACCTGGGGGAAGAAACTGTTTCGCAGAGGGCCCGAATGCTCCGGTACGTCTTGCCAGAAGGCAGCAAGGTGAAGAGTGTGTGTGTGGGGTGTGTGGGGTCGTCCACAACTGTGCTTGCTTTGCAGATGCAGCGGGTGTGATAAGCCTCTGTGATGGAAGGAAGAGAGGCTCCCTGGTAAAGGCTGTGTTATCTGGCTCTATCTATCCATGAAGCCAGGTAACACACACCAATTAGTTAAACTGCAGGAATGTCTTAAAGACATAAAGACCTGGATGGCCGCTAACTTTCTGCTTCTTAATTCAGATAAAACTGAGGTTATTGTACTCAGCCCTGAAAATCTTAGAAATATGGTATCTAAGCAGATTCTTACTCTGGATGGCATTACCTTGGCCTCCAGTAATGCTGTGAGGAACCTTGGAGTCATTTTTGACCAGGACATGTCCTTCAACGCACATATTAAACAAATATGTAAGACTGCTTTCTTCCATTTGTGCAACATCTCTAAAGTTAGAAATATCCTGTCTCAGAGTGATGCTGAAAAACTAGTTCATGCATTTATTACTTCCAGGCTGGACTACTGTAATTCATTATTATCAGGATGTCCTAAAAACTCCCTGAAAAGCCTTCAGCTGATCCAAAATGCTGCAGCAAGAGTACTGCTGCTCACCTACGAGGTCTTAAATAGTCAGGTCCCATTTTTCCTTAATGACTTTATAGCACCATATCACCCCAATAGAGCACCTCACTCTCAAACAGCAAGCTTACTTGTTGTTCCTAGAGTATTTAAAAGTAAAAAGGGAGCCAGCTTTCATGACCCTCTACTGTGGAACCAGCTCCCAGTTTGGATCAGGTCACCCTGAATCCTTTCTTACTTGTGCTAGATGTGTTTACACACCTTTTTGCATTTAATTATTAGTTATTATTAATCCCTGACTCTCTTCCACAGCATCTACTCCCCTCACCCAGAACTGGTTATGGCATGTGGCCGCCCCTCCCTGAGCTTGGTTCTGCTGGAGGTTCCTTCCTGTTAATATTTTTTCTTCCCACTGTCAGCAAAGTGCTTGCTCATAGTGGGTCATATATCATATTTTCTCTGTTGTATTATTGTAGTACAGGCTTCACGAAGAGGATTAATTTCTTCTACAAACTCACCCATTGTCAGCTTGACAGTGTTGATTGGCTCGGTCTTCAAAATGGCCGCCGTAGAGTTGTTTGTTCCTGTCTGGGCGACATGACACTCATACGTTCCAATCTCAGCAAATGTTGCTTCCACTATAAACAAAGACGATTCACCATCCTCCAGCACATGTATGCGTCTCAGAGAAGGTGACTTCTGAGTGTCTGGATCAGATGCATTGCTCTGGTAAAAAAATACATATTTTGAATTCAGGTAAGACCTGGTCCACATCACAGCCCCAATTGATTGATCATTTGGAACGTAACATGGCAGAATGACATTATCTCCAGGCAAAATGTTGAGGGTTGAGGAGTCTGAAAGAGACAGAAAATACAACACTGACCAGTAAGCTGGAGTTACAGCTAATATGATACCAAACAAACCAGAATACACTGCATGCTGAATATGAATAAAATTACAGAGAATCACATGAGGAGAATAATTTAGATTCCAGTATCCATCTTTCTGTGTGAGCTTCACCTCTGAGAGTTTACATGCATACAGCCATGCGATGTCCCTTTATGTGTTTGTTTTTAGATAATAGAATTTTAAAATTGCCTCTACAAAGAGTCATATCAGCAAAATGTCTAAAAACACCCTGATACCTGCTCATATGTAATTGAACATTTAATTTTCTCAAACAAAAACATTATTACAACAGGAACCTAAAAGTTTGCATAATGTACATTGAGAAGTTTATATTTGCCTTAATTTTTTCAGGCAAATCTGGGATGATCGGGTGAGAGGTATTTAATGATCCCAGAACTGAAACACTTTAATCTGAAAAATCACTTGAATTAAAAGCCTTCCGAGCTGAGAGTATCATCAAGATCCAACAGAAACATGTCTCATCGCTTTTGATATTTTTATTTTCATGATAAAAAATAAAAAAATATTTCAGGATTCCCCCTTTAATGCCTATTAAGGCAAATTGATCTTGAATCAATGAGTTTCGATGAAAATAGCAACATTGTGCTCCACATTGAAAAGCATTCTGAGTTTTTCTTCTGCATTTGATTCAAACTGAGGCTCTGCTGTTTAGATATTTTTGTCCTGGTGGTTCCTGATAGATCCTTCAGATGGTTTTCATTACTCACACGTGTGAACTTAACACCTGTCTGTCCTCCACCTGTTGATATTTATCACTAAGACAAAAATGCTCTGTCAAAATCCACACACTAAGTGCAGCACACGAAGTATCTAACATAGTACAAAGTAGGAGAAATACGCATCTCTGTATATACATGTGTCGCTGTTGGCTGCAAGTCTGACATCAGACATTCAGCCAAAAGAGCTGATTTACATCATTCTAATGAAAAACCTCACCTCCAGAAGATGATGATGGTGACAGACAAAGGAGAATCAAACCCAGCACGGCTCTTCTGGACATGTTCATCTTCGTCGGCAGTAGCAGTAACATCTGAAGAGCTGCTTCTTCTTCGTGCGTTAGGGTGCTGTGAGCACTTGTACTCTTGTCTAACTGGACACAGTCTCCACTGTTCAATCGCAGGTTTTCTGCTTCAGCCCATCTGCCTCATCCTTCAGACTGGATGCAGAGTTGGAGGTTTGCTGCTCTCTACTGTTCATCTGTGAACTGCCTTAAATCCACATTCAGCTATTATTATATGAACATTGAAAGTGCACGAAATGGGGAGGGAGACTGCACATAAGATCAGATTTCTCTGTTTTTCCATATTTGAGACACTTGCATGTTTGAAATCCTCAAACAAATGTTAATATTTGGCAAGTATAATCCAAGGAAATAGAAAATGCAGCTTTGAAATGATGATTTCATTTGTTAAGGGGAAAAAAATTATCCTAACCTTCCTGGGATCACGTGAAGAAGTAATCCTCCCCCAAACCTGGTACATGGTTATGTTACTACTGGCAGGGGCAATCAAACATTAGTAATAACTGTTGATGAGTCTCTCACACCACTGTGGAGGAATTTTACCCACTCTGCTTTGCACAATATGCAGCAAACTGAGAAACCAGGAGGAGGCTAAACACTTTTTACAGCACTGTGAATTGGTTTACCACCCTTTAATGTAAGCAAGATATACTTTATCTATGCTAGAAAATGAGATTTATATGTTTAATAACGATTTTTAAAAATAGTTGAGCGTTGAATTACACACACAGACAGCAGGGGGCGTCTGTTTCTGCTGTGATGAACACCATACAGGCAAAAGGAGATCACGCTAAAGAATGTTGACTGACTCTTAGTCAGTGTGTCGCAACTCTGTTAAATGTGGACTCACTGACAGAATCACTCATTTCAGAGCAGAGGATATCACTGCCTTGCATGAACTTCATAACAAACATTCATAAAGCTGCTTGCAAATCAGGTAAAGACTTCAGTTCCCACAGTCTGATTCTCCTCTGGTTTAGTTTTAGACTGAATTTGTCTTCAGTCTGACTTTGATGATAATCAGAGTTCTCTGGTGAAATGGCCCCCATGGCTCTGAGTTGTGTAAATCAGTATTTACACAACTGACAGAAGAAGACCGTCGAGTGATAGACGGAGCGGTTCTGAACGACAGCAACATCAGGAAGAAGGAACACAAGAAGCTGGAGAAATAAAAAGGCCTCAGCAAAGAGCTGGAGAAGATGTGGAGGGTGAAGGTAACAGGAACAGCTAAGCGACTGCGCAGGACCCTCAAGCTCCCAGGCCTCTGGTAGATATTATCATATAATTATAAATTATTACTATAAAATATGTAGATTTTATAAATATCCTGAACAGAAATATTAAGTTATTTAATTGCAAAGATGGTGACTAAAGTTTAAATTTCAGGTGGAAAAAATAAATTTCCTTAATTAAGGCATTAAAAACTGTACTGGACCAAAATCAGGAATGTGCAGAGTGCAGCAAGCAGGGGCGGTCCTAGCATGTTTGCTGCCCTAGGCTCTGCAGTCATCCAGTTTCCTGTTTCTCCTTATGAATAAAAGATACATAAGCTAAGAGTGTTTCTCAAAACTGGGTTGTTAATTATAATCCCTTTGTCTTGTTTTCAGAACACATAAAATTTTAACGAATTTAAAATAATATTCCGCATGTACATCCATCAAATACATAATATTTTAGGTTGTTCGTTTGATATAAAACTGCTTCCAGGTTTGTCACACCAACTGTTTCACTTCATAGTAGAGATGGACCGATCCGATATTACTATCGGTATCAGTCCGATACTGACCTAAATTACTGGATCGGATATCGGCGAAAAATAAAAAATGTACTCCGATCCATTAAATATCAAAAAAAAGCATCTCACAAAACTTGCAACACGGCGTAACTCGGCTCATAACCGTAGCACGTTGCAGCAGTATGCCTCACGTGATAGAGCGGCTGTGTGTATTTGTAGCCTCGCTACCAAACCAGCATTTCATCTCCGAGGAAGTTATCCCAGAGAGAAGTAAAGCAAGTGTGTAAATTCATCTCTGAATGTTTGTAAAGCGTTCCCATGTTAAGCTTAACAACCGATATATGGAGCGACTGCCTCTCTCTCTCTCTCCCTCACCTTCCTGCCGCTACTTCAATCCTGAAACTGATCAATGATCAGCTGATCGGCTTTTCTGTCGCGAGTCCGTCTCTCTTCTTTGTTTTTGGCCCACTTTGCACCAGAAAGAGGAAACCAGCGGCTGAACAACAGCAGCACGTTTAAGCTTGATAAGCTGTTGTTAGAATTTATTTAATATTACTTTCTACACCAGGATCCTTTTCTACGTAGCTGACGGCTGGTAACTGTGCAGGGGCGGATCTAGCAAAGTGCAGCCAGGGGGGCCGATAGGGCATTAACAGGGAAAAGGGGGCACAAAGACATACTTTTCTTTCTTATTCTCATTTAAAATATGTAGCTTTTAATAAATAATTATCTGAATCTTACACCCAAAGTTTTAATCTGATGTAAAATGTATAGAAGTCCATTACTGTATATAGTAACTGTTAAGTCTAATATACCCTAGTAAGCTATAGTACTTTTTCCTTTGGGAAGGTACCATCTGTGAATTCTGCAATTCTGTAGAAGAAAGATGTTGAATCTATTTAATTATTCTTGAAAAATAATTTGTTTCTGTGCATTTTTTTTCACCCTGCATCAAATTAAAGTTGATTACATCGATTAAGCATCATGAGGTGGAGGGTGGGGGGTGGTTCCCTATTTTTTTTTTTTTTTTTGCTTAATATTTCTGCTAAGTACTCTTTAAAATACCAGAATAGGGAGGATGGAGCAGGTTTAAGTTAGGTTTTAAGTTAGGTAAGGTTTATTAGATTGATCAGTGTTGCTGAACTATGAAATATTTTGGGTGCAGTGTATTTTTTACACACAGGTATAACAGAATAGCTTTAGTGTTGTTGTTTATTTAAACTTGAGTATGAACTTATACAAAATGCAGCAAGATATTAAAAAAAAAAACAGTTTTATTGATTAAAAAACAATATCGGATTCATATCGGTATCGGCAGATATCCAAATTTATGATATCGGTATCGGTATCGGACATAAAAAAGTGGTATCGTGCCATCTCTACTTCATAGATGCTTATTTTTCTGATCTAGTTATTTTTTTTTCTTAAAATCTAAAATTTTACAGTCCTACTATTTAAACTAATATGATCTATCCTGAGGTCCCAAAGAAGGATTTACTTACTTGGACTAACATGAACAAAGAAAAAGTCAAAAAATGCTTTCAGTGTCGAGTGCTTTCAACTAGGACATTTTGTTTATTTATTATATGTCATTAATTATATATAAAGTATTGAATTATTACAGTCAGCAGTGAGAGGACATGTATTCTCTTGGCATCTGTACCGCTAGTATCTCCAGTAGCCAGTGCTAGAGATTTTTATGAATGGGAGTCACTGGTAGGATCAAGAACAAGGGTGAGGGTGGTGGTGGCATTTGGAAAAAAAAGTCAAAGAGAACATATGGTATTTAATTCTGTTTTAATTAAATGCTTATTTTGTATTATTTTATTATAATTTAACATGTACTTTACAGTGGACTAAACAAATGGCATGCTGCGCAAAGTATTCCCTTGAGCAGGTAGTAGGTACATTTATTGTCAGTATAACTCCAAAAATGGTGCTCCTGTGTGGTACCTCACAAAACCAAAGATAATTTTTTTTTTCAATGTAGTTTTATTTATTTAACTTCACTTCTGAACATATTTGGCAAGCTAATGTAACAATAATCAGTATCTAACTGTATATTATGAAAATGATTTAAAAAAGATAGTCAACTCAGGACAACCTCTCCAAATATTTCATACACCACATAGTCACGTGACATTTTCCAAACACCTTTCAGACACAAATTCGCAAGCACAATGCAAGAAGAAAGGAAAAACTACTTCACACTCAAGTCAAGTCTCAACAAATCATGTCTGAGATACTTCAGTTTATTTAGAAAAAAATAATTTTCTTTAGTAATCACCAGTTCACTCCAGCTAAGTTCAGTGAATAGGAAAAATAACACTTTGGTTTCCAAACAGACTGCAATGTGGAAAGTGTGTGAGGCATTCTGAGACACAGAATTACAAAATTTTGCAAAATCAAGAAACAAATTCAGGGCTTGCAGTCAACCATAATAACCAGCTGGATGGACGTAAGCCATCTTGACACAGATTTGGAGGATAACTTTGGTCTGCTTCCTTACCGGCCTCTCTCCACACTGACAACTAGGCCTATTAAAAGGAAAATAATGGGTTGAACCTTCAGTGAAGCACCAAATCCGAGTGATCTAATTGGTTGACCCGCACGATGGAAAATGTTTATAAATGGAGTACTGAAACAAATCTATTGGAGATTATGTATCAGAATTTCAGGAGTGGGACCACGCCTCCAAACACGCTCCTTCCGGTTGTCATCTGATCCCCCAGTTCTGCAAGCTGTTCATTCTGTTTTTACGTGCCTCACCCTCCCTCCTTGTTCTCAATTCTTTAACTTCTTTATATTGTACTGTACAATATAAAGCGCCTTGAGGCGACTTTTGTTGTGATTTGGCGCTATATAAATAAAATTGAATTGAACTGAATTGAATTTTTCACACTTATTCAGTGCATCTGCCAGACCCAGGAATCATCGCCAAACCACTTCGAGGCCTTCCCCAAACCGCAGCTCAATTCATGTCCTTGCATTCACCTTTACCCACTAAACGCTGTCAAACCAAAAATGAGGAAGTCGGCCCAACTAGTGAATCCGCCCTTTGAAGGACATATGTATGACAACAGAACATTAATCATGTTCTTGATAACTGGAGGTTCTGGGTGCATTCTGTGTGGCAGGTGGTGGGCCAGAACCATCTCCCAGGCATCCACCAGATGGACATTCAATCCTTTGAATATAGCCTTGAGTGCCTTTACCCGCTGAAAAGTGTACCATTCGCTGTGGACAAATGCACCAAGAATTGTTGTATAAGGTTTGGGGTTTCCAGTCCGAATGACAACCACTGTGCCTGGAGCCCTGGACAGTAGCCGTACCACTGCACTGCGGATGGACATCAGTCGACGGATGTAGAACCCAATAGGGAAAGTGTCAAAGTGTGCCCAGATGCCAAAAACTACTACATTGTTACTGCCTCCAACCACATTGTCCAGCTCATTGGCAATATAATGCAGCTCCATGGATGAGACTCTGACAGTACGTAGAGGAGGACCGTGGGTGCGATACCTCACAAAGATGTTATTTGCATAGTCCAGGGCCATTAAAGGTCCGGTTGATCTGTGGCTATGAAGGTTAAACTCCTTTAGATCTAAAAGAATTCCAAAGAGAATAAGTTAAACTACATAAATAAAATAGTGTAAATAAAATATTGTTGTTTGCCAGGTTTGCAGAGCAGCTACCTGGCAGTGCTGCATTAAGGTACTCAAACCACTGCCCCATTGTGGAGTCTCCATACATATAGACCTGCTTTCCTTTCAGACACTGAGTGATGGCTGAGGAAGTGTTGAACTGATGAACGGTGGTGCCACCTAGTGCTCGCCACACACCCTGGTAGTAATAGCCAGAGGGTTCAGACTCCACACTGCTGCTGTTCACCTCTGACTGACCTGGTAAGCAGTAAAACAGACAATTACGTGTGTTTTTTACTTAATATGAAAAAGAAACAAACAAAGTCTATTCTTAACCTGTCTGTAGCAATAAAACTTAAAATCTGGCAAATGTACTGCTTTTTTTTTTTTCTTTCTCATTTTGATTTCATAAAACATCTGGTCACTGTCATTTTCTGATCTTACACAATGGAATTGTATTAAATATGTTTAGGACTCTTTTTGATTCTCCAACCGATCAATACAAATGCACTACCCTTGAGATTAACGCATGAGTGCATGTACAGCCAGCACCCAATAAAATTACCACAGTACTGCAGTAGTTTAAAAGCTACAACTAAAATCATACACCAGATACTGTACCTCCTCTGTATAACCGCACACTTCTTCGAGTTGGCTGTGAGCCCTGCCTGCCTCAGAGACTAAAGGACCTGCAGCACATGCTGCACCCAGGTGTCACTGTGGATGATGACATCATCCAAGTAGGCAGCATATGCAGTGTGCAGACACAGCACCTGGTCGATGAGGTGCTGGAATGTAGCTAGGGCTCCAAACAAGCTGAATCGAAGTGGGACAAATTGGTACAAACTATACAGGGTGGAGAAGGATGTTTTTTCCTTAGACTCAGGAAACAAGGGAATCTCCTAGAAGCCCTTGGTCAAATGCATTGTCCTTAAAGATCAAGCAGTGCCTAACTGGTCCAGGAGCTCATTGACCCATGGCATGGGTTAAGGAACAAACTGTGACACTTCATTCACCTTGGGGCAGTCAACACACTGGCCTGTCAGCGTGAGGATGGTAGACTGAACTGAATCAATGTCCAGTAATTTGTACTGCTCTTTTACTATGCAAGACATGAATGAGATGCTGAATCCGGAGACGACTTAAAACGGTGCCTCCACCAAACTCTTTCCAGAAATGGTGCACAGTCGCACTGCTTAGAGATATTACATTTTTTAATCGCCAGAACTAATACAAAGTGATATTCTCATGACCTCTGGTGAAATGGCCAGATCATGCCAATGTGCTCACATGGGACCTCCATTAATGGTAATGGATGCAAAGGTGCTTTTGTAATACCAGGTTGGTTAACCAGCTAACACTTCGGGCAGAATGCCCACCACCGGTGCACATCCACTCTGATGCCTTGCCAAAAAATCTGGCCATTTTTGACTTTTATCATATCCCATATGCCTTCCCATAGGGTTATATGGGCTGCCTGGAAAATCATTTCCCGGCAGGTTTTGGCACTAACAAGTGGGTGTGTTGGTATTCTGTGTGAGTGTCTCGACTCACTCAATACAGTCTATCTCTAATCAGTAGAGAATGTGTAAATGTCAGTTCTGTGTCAGGGTGCACCATGTGAACATCAATTTTATTACTTAATCAAAGGCTAAGCGTAGGGTGTCAACACGAGACTGCTCACATGGAATTAATTGATTTGAGATTCAGCTTCAGATGCAGAAAAAACAGGATTACTCCCTGAAATCTGCAAATGTGCTCTTCAGTAAAGGGCCTCCAAACAACAAAAGTCCTCCAGAAGGCACAGCACCAGCTGCTCAATTAACGGGTGAGATGAACAAATTTTAACATCAATATACTAAAAAGAAGCAGAGCAAATACGTACGAAAGTTTCAACCTGTCTCAGCAATGCAATCCCCCCAGCATCCAACATCAACATGGAAGAGAGAAAGCAATCGCATTGCTTGGTAATGACAACAACTTATCGTCCTTCTGGCAAAAAAGGGTAAGTGCGCAGTTTTGCTAAACCAGAGAGACTATAGTGATAAAACTTTGTCACTGCTCAGTGACCAAAATACTTGTGAGCCCCTGAAGAGAGACCCAAGAAGTGGTTACAGGAAGGGGGTGATAGATGATATTTAGAACAAGACAATGCTGTTGGCCGGACATCATACCACAGGCTATAAACAGGGAATCTACACCAAGTCTGTATGGTTTACCAAAGATACATAAACAGATCTGTATGATCACCTCAGTCACCTATAACATCTTCAGGTTTCTGGCTTCGATCCTCAACCCGTTCATAGGCAGCTCTGAACACCACATCCAGAACACTTTGGATTTTCTTAGGAAGGTGAGCGATGACATTATGGAGGCAGATAAAACCATGGTCTCGTAGAGTTTTACATCTCGCTTCATTTGTGTTCCAGTCCCTGAAGCAGTGGATGTATTTCGTAAGAGATTACAGGATGACCCCACCTTAGTGAGAGGACCACTCTCAGCACTGACCAAGTGTGTTTGCTTTTAGAACTGTGTCTGAATTCCACCTATTTCACATACGACGGTCAATACTACAAGGAGAATTATGGGTGCACGATGGCTTCCCCAGTTTCACCCATTGCAGTCAATTTGTTAATGGTGAGTGAGAAAGAGAGCTCTGCTGTCCTACACTGGAACACCATCAAATCATTGGTTCAGGTATCCATCTGTTCTCTCCTGCAGTTAGGTCGAAAGGCAGGGTATACCCTCGACCAATGTTCCCTCTAATTTTTCACGTGTCTGAGCGAACACACAAACTCCCTGAGCAGTCCCTTGGACCACTGTGAGCGACACCAGACGTGTGCACTGTGGTCACACCAGCATCTAATCCATCCAAGTTACATGGTTTATTAAAATAATCAAATTACAGCATTTACATTTATGTTAGACTACTTTTAATTAACTGCTTTAGCCCACTTACAATGAAAATTTAAAAAATCCTGTTCATGACCTGTGTAGTATGTTAACACTATTGGAAATAAAAATAACTTGAACTCCAATTTTGAAAACACAACTTTCTTTCTTTCTTTTTTTTTCTTTTTCATAAAGCTCTGACTTGTATTATGAGTCTGTGGTCTGGGAGAGAGTCCTGTAACTCTCTGTCTGCCAAATACAGTATATAATGACCAATGTTTGGCAATTAATTATATAGTTACTTCTTCAAAAAAGTAACTCAGTTTGGCAAACAACAAAGTTTTTTGCAGCTATTTATTTTTTAATGCAGCCAAGGCGTTTTTAAATAAACATTTCAAACTATTTACAGAACAATCAGCTGTTCTGCATCAAATCTGATGCCACACAAATTATTTGTGTCACTCCAAAAAATAATTTCTGTCCACTATGAGATAAAGGAGAACAACAGCCTGATACCTGCAGGCCTAACAACAGGAGATGTATCGCTCCTGTAACACCTGTAACATTCAGCAGTCGCCTCATTGTTCTGACACACACAACAAAACTATTGACTGCACTACACACTAACTACACACTAACTACACAAGATTTGCGCTAAACGTCGCAAATCTCTCACATCTCAGAACACCGCCGTCACTCCTAAAACTTCCCCCCGTCTCTTAACAACTAGATGCTGCGTTGTCATATCATTTTTTGATTGGTCGACATGGTACTTTTTTCGACCAATAGGGTGGGGTTTTCTTTGGTTTTGGTTTTGCTCACAAGCGGAGAGTGCTTTCGAGTGTTTTCCTTATAAAACGCAGTTTTTACCGTTTCTTCCCGCAGTAAATATAAACAACGACAGTATTCAGGAAGAAAACCAAACATTGCAGATATTTTTATCATAACTCTGGTTTTACGTGGCCTATCAACACAATTTAAAAACTGGTATAAAGTCCACACTTTTTCCATCAATTGTTCCGTCTGTCCTGCTCACATCTCCAATTTTTGTACACATTGTCATTAATGTGGCTTCACTCCACATCAGGCACGCCGCTTTGCTAGCTAAAACACCGGTGTTGGCACATAAGGATGCTGTCATAGCCTGTCAACCACGTTGATTAGCTGCGTATATACGAATGTGAATCGCATCATTGGCTGGACTATAGGATAAGGTGGCATCGTTCTAATGTTATACGGGAGCAGCCAGTCACTTACTGACTAACACTGCAAAACAGAATTGTTAAAGTGTTCATTTTAATTTAGGTTAGATTTTTTTGTGTGCAATGCTGATTTTCTGTGCGCAGAGACCGTGCCAGCAGTGCGCAATTGGGCAGCTTAGAGGGAACATTGCCCTCGACATGTCGCCAGTCTGTCACAGGGCTAACACATTGAAGACGAACAACCATTTACACACAGATTCACACACACATTCATTATTATGGGCAATTTAGAATGACCAATTAACTGAACCCTACATACTGCATGTCTTTGGACTGTGGGAGGAAGCCGCAGTACCTGGAAAGAACCAATGCAAACACGGGGAGAACATGCAAAGTCCAGACAGAAAGGCCACAGCCATGTGTTGGAATCGAACTCAGGACCTTTTTACCTTCTTGCTAATCCACCCACCACCATGCTGCCTCGTTCAGGTATGTAGGTGAGAATCAACTCTCAGGACTTACCACGATTCACTGATCACATTTACTCGATGGACCAATACATCATGTTCACCAGGGAAAAAGGTGTCAGGTTAGCCTTCTTGGACTGTGAGGCTTCCACGAGTGATGAGGGACATTTAAAAGTTGATGTGTACCATAAACTAACCCATACAGATAAGTATTTAAAGTTTGACCATTGGAGCACAAACTGTGTGTCATCGCACTACGACACAGAGCGAACACCATCCCCACAGAGAGGGCAGGGAAAATACAGAGATGAAGATTAAGATATAGATGTCAGTGGTAAGATTTGTATTTTTACCTTTCTGTTTTGGAAAAACAGTGACATTGGCAGGTCCTGAAGCTGGAATGGAGACTTTCATGTTTACGCCGCTGAGGAAAGTACACACAATAAAATCTTTTCACAAAAATTGGAAAGTATTAAAATGATTTTTAAGCTAGAGACATATTAAATACAGTCAATCAAATTCAAATTGTCATATTTAGGTAACAATGGCACACAACTACTAACAATGAAAGTTTTATGCTCAGTAGGCAGCAAAAATAGCTCGAGTTATAAACTACCAATCATTAAGCTTCAGAAAAGATAGAGAAGATATGGAACATTTTTCCAGGTAGCAAGCTATATAGTTCCCTCTCTAGCAAATATTAAAAAGTGAGGGGATTTATTTCATGTGTTTTGAAAGCATTTGCAAAGTAGCACTTAGTTTCCCTTGCATTAATTTTTTATTTTAGTAACTCCTGAAATTTAACACTACAGGTAATTCTCACCTCTGAAAAAGCTTCTCCATGGTTGTCAGGCTTGTTTTATGTCCTCCATTGTAGGTGCTGATCCTGGTGTCACAACTCATATTTGCTGGCTTATAGCAGAACCATGGCTCACCTGTACGTAAATCTGTGTAGTTGCACACAGGTTGGGTTGGACGTAGACATACGTTGCAGGTGGTTGTTCTAGTGAGCAAGCTCGAGCGGAACTGACTCTTGAAGTAGATCCTGTCGGGTTCTTCTATGTTCACCCTGCGCAGCTCTGTGACTGCCTCACTGGGATGAACCAGTGTCACCTGGTAGAACAAATAATCAAAGTTTCAAAATTTAGGAAGTGCATATAATATGGATCTGACACATGGTACTGTTAAATATTATTAAGCAAGCCAGAGCTTCATTGTGCTACAGCAAATGTGAAGTTGTTGATATAAATAGTCCCTGCAGGCCAGGATAGGTCTGAACCTTTGATCTGGCACCAGGAAGCGCCTCGTCTCCTGACGTGTCACCTCTTATTCCTGTGACCATTAGCTTTCTGTACTCTGAGGCTTCCCACATCCTGGGGAGACTGCACGTCCATGAAGCCACGCACAACCTGAGCCACTTGCACACACCTGTAGGTCCTGTGCACCTTGACCCTGAAGGTGAGCCTGAGCCTGTTTCCCATTCCACATGAGTTCAAGCCTCCCATATCTTTTGAGCCTGAGAGTCTCCACCTCCACTGCTCGTCATCTGCCCCCCCATTATTACAGAAATATTAGTCATCACAGAGTGGTGTGCTATTTTCTTAATCACTTATCTTTGCTCATACACTTCTTTTATTCTCTAGCTATCAACATAAAAATTGGCCCTTGACCACTAAGATACACACATTTTATTTTATTTTTAGTTTTTTTTTATTTCTATTTTATTATTGCTAGTCTTATTTTTTAATTATTATTTTTTCTTTTTATTTCATTATCATTTCAGTTGATGCAACAATAAACTTCACAAATATGGGATAAATTAAGCATTCCTATCTTAAATCTCCTAGAAACTACAAAGACATAGATAAACTCTTAGTGACTCCAGCAACAACTCCAGTAACAATACAAATTAAAAGTTTTATCATCACCTCAACCTCTGCGCTTCCTTCCCAGAGTAAAGAGAATACAGCAGAGTAGGAACCATTGAGATGATCAACCACTTGTCCTGCAACACCAGCACCAAGGGTGGGGTTGTGCAGCCGGGCAAGTAAGACGTCTCCCCCATACTTCTTTGGACGGCCCATCAAGTCATGTATTTTGATCAGGGCCTCCAGTTTATCCCCTATTTGCCACTGTCCCTCTCTCTTCCTGGGGAGAATGGTGAAGGTGCTGTGGGCTGGATCACTGCTGCTGTTAATAAAAAGAGGTGATGGTAAAGATGGGGTTTCAGGCCAAGCAATGGACTCTAGCAGAAGTTGCTCTTCAAGAGTCTCCTCAGGGGACAGTGGTTTTAACTTGCAGAAGTTGTGATGTATGTCAACAGGTTGAGTTACAATGGCAGCTCTTGGGTAGGGGATGATGTAGGTGGTGTTTATTTTCTTCTGAAACTGGAAAAGGGAGATAGCATGGCAGTTATATAAATGCTTCAAACAAAAGAAGTCTGTGTTTAGTTTTAAACACAACATAATGAATGATTCGTCTCTACATGCCATTTCCTGCTTGCACTATCTTACTTGCAATGTATAATGCATGTCAGCTGAATTTTCCAGAGGAACCACCCGAGGGATTAATAAAGTTTTATCTAATCTAATCTTGCTCTTTATTCAATAGTCATTGAATCATTAAATTACTACTTTTAATATATTGTGATGGAAATTTCTGTTACGCTTATATATTGATCACATGTTCTGACAATAGTATATATATAGGTATTAGTTGTGTATTAAGGATAGCATAATTGTCACCGTTCCGGGTCAGTTTCGACCCAGCATTTTGAGTTCCTTATGTTTTGGTTTATTTTTGCATTTTGGAGTGTTTTGGGGTTTCACTGGTGTTTTGATTATTTATGATAAATTATATTACTGTGGTTCTGGTTTAGGGTTTTGTTCGCAGGTTTTGTGTTCTCATGTTTTGTGTGGGTTTAGTTCTGTGTCTAGTCGGCGTCCTTGTGTAGTGATCTCTTGTTTCCTGTTTTATTGTGAAGGTCTGCGTCTCATGTGAGTGTATTCAGTTTTACCTCCCTTGTCTCTTCTCGTTAATTACTTCCAGCCATCTCTGAGTGTATTTAAGTCGTGTCTTCTGGCATTGTAGTTGCTGGTCCATCTGTGTATCTACCATTCGTGTTTTTGCCCTGCTGTCCATCATCATTTACCTCTGACCATCCTCCTTCATGTTCGTGTTCTGGTTCGTGTTTAGTGGTTTAGTTGTTCTCGGTTTAGATAGTCTGCCATCCCGTTTGCCATTTTTCTATTTGTGTTTTGTGTTCAATAAACCACCTTCACACCTTTACAAGTGCCTGTGATTGGATCCTCCTTTATCATCTCCACACGGCTCACTCCACTCGCCGTGACAATATTATGTTTTTTCTACTTTATTCCACACAGATTTTTTTATGTGTGTATATGCATATGCCAATATACGCATATAGATATACATACATGCATGCATGTACGTGTGATGTGTATGAGCTCAAGTCAGTGTGGCCATCTTATGACGCACCAGGATGTGTAAATGGGGGCTGGATAGTTAGTGAGTCTGTAGGCGTCCCCCCAGGTGGTCTGGGTGAAAACTATTATTGTATGTTAAAGAAACGTGGTATGATAGGTCAAAAAAGTACATTTAAAAAGGGGGGAGAGGGAGAGGGAAAAAGAGAGTGGTTTTCCTGAAAATGGTTTCCTCAGCAGCGGAATGCGGCTCGGGCAGTGGCTGAAGCAAAAACTCGGGTGTGGGAGGAGTTCGGAGAGGCCATGGAAAAAGACTTTCGGACTGCCTCGAAGAGATTCTGGCAAACCGTCAGGCGTCTCAGGAGGGGAAAGCGGTGCTCTACCTGCACTGTGTATAGTGCTGGCGGAGCGCTGCTGACGTCGACTGAGAAAATTGTCAGGCGGTGGAAGGAATACTTCGAGGACCTCCTTAATCCCACTGACACGTCTTCCAAGGAGGAAGCAGAGTCTGGGGATGAGGGGAATGACCCGCCAATTTCCGGGGGCGAGGTCACTGAGGCAGTTAAACAACTCCTTGGTGGCAGAGCCCTGGTGTTGATGAGGTCTGCCCGAGTTCCTGAAGGCTCTGGACGTTGTAGGGCTGTCCTGGTTGACACGCCTCTACAATGTTGCGTGGAGATCAGGGGCAGTACCCCTGGATTGGCAGACCGGGATGGTGGTCCCCATTTTTAAGAGGGGAGACCGGAGGGTGTGTTCCAACTACAGGGGGATCACACTCCTCAGCCTCCCTGGGAAAGTCTATGCCAGGGTGCTGGAAAGGAGAGTTCGTCCGCTAGTCGAACCTCGGATACAGGAGGAACAATGCGGTTTTCGTCCTGGTCGCGGAACACTGGACCAGCTCTTTATCCTCTCAAGGATACTTGAGGGTGCATGGGAGTTTGCCCAACCAGTCTACATGTGTTTTGTGGACTTGGAGAAGGCATTCGACCGTGTCCCTCGGGGTGTCCTGTGGGAGGTGTTGTGGGAGTATGGGGTGTCTGGCCCATTGCTACGGGCCATTCGATCCCTATACAACCGTTGCAAGAGTTTGGTTCGCATTGCCGGCAATAAGTCGGACTCGTTCCCGGTGGGTGATGGGCTCCGCCAGGCTGCCCTTTGTCACCGGTTCTGTTCATAATTTTATGGACAGGATTTCTAGGCGCAGCCAAGTGGCGGAGGGCTTTCGCGCCGGTGGCCTCAGAATCTCATCTCTGCTTTTTGCGGATGATGTGGTTCTGTTGGCTTCATCAGGTGAAGGCCTCCAGCTCACACTGGAATGGTTCGCAGCCGAGTGTGAAGCAGCGGAATGAGGATCAGCACCTCCAAATCTGAGGCCATGGTTCTCAGCCGGAAAAGGGTGGAGTGCCCACTCCGGGTCGGGGATGAGTTCCTGCCCCAAGTGGAGGAGTTCAAGTATCTCGGGTCTTGTTCGCGAGTGATGGGAGAAAGGAGCCGGAGATCGACAGACGGATTGGTGCTGCGGCTGCAGTGATGCGGACGCTGCACCGGTCCGTCGTGGTGAAGAGGGAGCTGAGTGTAAAAAGCGAAGCTCTCAATTTACCGGTCGATCCACGTCCCTACCCTCACCTATGGCCACGAGCTGTGGGTAGTGACCGAAAAAGAACGAGATCGCGGATACAAGCGGCAGAAATGAGCTTCCTCCGAAGGGTGGCTGGCCTCCCTTAGAGATAGGGTGAGAAGTTCGCCATCCGGGAGGGGCTCAGAGTAGAGCTGCTGCTCCTCCACATCGAAAGGAGCCAGTTGAGGTGGTTCGGGCATCTGACAAGGATGCCTCCTGGGCGCCTCCTGGGTGAGGTGTTCCGGGCATGTCCCACCGGGAGGAGGCCCCAGGGCAGACCCAGGACACGCTGGAGAGATTATATCTCTCGGCTGGCCTGGGAACGCCTTGGGTGTTCCCCGGATAAGCTGGAGGAGGTGGCTGGGGAGAGGGAGGTCTGGGCTTCTCTGCTTAGGCTGCTGCCCCCGCGACCTGGCCTCGGATAAAGCGGATGAAGATGGATGGATGGATGGTTTCCTCAGCGTGAA
Organism: Oreochromis aureus; assembly: GCF_013358895.1. Classification (NCBI taxonomy): domain Eukaryota; kingdom Metazoa; phylum Chordata; class Actinopteri; order Cichliformes; family Cichlidae; genus Oreochromis; species Oreochromis aureus. The sequence continues at coordinate 57,353,545 of NC_052944.1, read as the reverse complement.
CCGATTTAAAAAGGTGGAAGAGCAGTTGGGGGTGGAAGAAAAAGAGATATTTGTAACTAGGGCAGGGCGATATGGCAAAAAAATATTTATCACGATACTGATTTGAAAATTTGCGATAACGATATAACTGACGATATAATTGACGCAAAACAAAATACAACTCTACAACTTTTTTAGTGGAAAACAACCCCATCAATTTGTTTTTGTTTAAACAAGCAGCTGTTTATTTTAACGTGCATTACAGCCACACAAAATTCAACAGTGGTTATCCTGTTATATACATGGTTATCCATAATCATGTATATCCACAAAACTTAAGAGGTGCTTTGCAACAAAAGTGCAGTGTGTAAAATCAATAAGTCAAATAATAATATTGCACAAACTCTTGAGTAAAAACAAAACAAACAAAAACATAAATAAATTATGCTACTGCTCCTGGAGGTTTTTCTACATTTCAAGTTTTAAGATTCTTTGTCAGAAACACTAACATGTTCACAGATGCGGGCTTAAGGGAGGACCTTTGACAAGTTACAATATTTCCACCTGTGCTGAACAACCTTTCAGATGCAGAGCTAGTTGCTGAAATGCAGAGGTATTTCCTAGCTAATCTGCTGATGTGGGGAAAGTTTACTGTGTGAACTTTCCACCACGAAAGAGGATCACACTCACTGTCTGCTGGTGGACTATTCACATAACTGCTCAGTTCAGATGATAACCTCTCTGCAGTTACCTCTATCTTGCCACTAACTGGTCCCTTCAAAAAACTCCCGAGACTCTTCTTTTGCTTTTTAACAGCTCCCTGACTTGTTTGGTCACCAGTAGGTGTATGAGATGTTTCTGAAAAACCTGTGGCTGTGCTACCCTGGTGTGGGACAAGATGCTCTAGTTCACTCATGACTTGAACTTTGATGGCTTCGCTTTCGCTCTCACTGAAATATTATGTATGAAACCGTGGATCAAGGAAAGAAGCCATGTTAACAAGCCCCTCTGTGACACTGTCTTTGTAGCTTTTGTTCATGTAGTCAAGTATTGCTGTTTTGACGTCTTTGGTCAGCTCAGTGTCACCTTCTTTTACTTTTAACATGTCATTGTTAAACATCTGAAGAACAGGCTTAACACATGAAATGGTTACATACTCTTCAGCAGAGAAAGCATCTGTAAACTCTAGGAGTGGACTCAATGCAGTGCTGACCGAGTCAAGTACTTCAATGTCTTGCCATGTCAACATGAGGTGCCTTGTGGTTTTATAGCTTTTTCTTGTTTCAGCAGCCGTTGGATCATTCTCTGCTTTGAACTCCAACGAGTGCAACATTCAGTTATGAGTTTGTGTTCTGGTAGGCCCAGTTCCTTTTGGGCAGCCTGCAGAGCTCGCTGGCGCTTCCAGCTGTGGCCAAAAGCAGCAACAATCTTCTTTCCCACTCCAACTGTTCGTTCGATCCTTGGGTCCTTCACACTTCTTTCTAAAAGACATACATTTAAAAGGAAACACAGTTCATTACTCAACAGCAATATTAATGCGGTGTGGAATGTGTGACATTTAAGTTTTATGTATAACACACAATTATTTACACACACACATATCTATCTATCTATCTATCTATCTATCTATCTATCTATCTATATATGTGTATATATATATATATATATATATATATATATATATATATATATAGATAGATAGATAGATAGATAGATAGATACATATATATAGAGAGATATATATAGATATATATATAGATATCTTGCAGTACAACTACCCACATTCATTTAAACTAATACAATAAGTTCTTAATCTGACGTTATAATTAACTTACCTATTGCAAAAAAAAAAACAACTTACCTATTGCAATGTGCAGGCGATGTCCGAAGCATGAAAGTCTGGTCCAGTTGTTGAGTGCGACGGCTTTCACAATGTTGGCCCCGTTGTCTGTCGTCACACACACTTGTTTTTCCTCCTGAAGATTCCAAGAGCTGAGGAACTCTTTTAAGACTCTGGCTATATTTTCCCCAGTATGGTCCTCGGGGAAAAAACATGTTTCAAGGCACTTGTTTTGTAGCTTCCAGCAGGGGCGATTCTAGGACCAGAGCTTTGGGGGTGCTGAGCATCCAGAGAGCTGCCCAGCCAGGCAAGATAATCTTTACTCATCACGATGAGACTTCTTCCCTGTCTCTGTCAGTCCCTGCATCCTTAAATGTCTCCAGTTGTCCCGAGTTCCCTCTGACTGTCTCCTTGGTGCATTTAAACCCCTGTTCCTCCCTGTCCTCATCGTCTGTTGTCTTCATCTCCGTTATCAGTCATCATAATTTTACCATCTCTGTGCAAGTCTGCAGATTTCTTTATTAAATCATAAGATTCTTAAATTCATCAAGTCTCTCTGTGCCTGGGTCCTCGTCACAAAACATGACATCACTGTTTTGTACATTTTAACACAATTTAATCCCCACATCTGTGAAAGAAAAGCAAAACACTTTTTTTAAAGTCTGTAACAAAACCATAAAATCTGATAAAGGTTATTTAAATGCTGCAAAAGAAGAATGGACTGGAATAAAAAAAATACATATCCTAACCTTAATTACTGGGGGAGAATTATGAATGATGCTCATAGTGAGTAAGAAGTAAACTGAGAGCATTTTTTGGCCAGAGATTCACTTTTAATGTGTATGTATAATATAATACAGATACATAAAAATAAACTCCAAAAATAGAGTCCTTGAAATGTACAAATGTACAAAATATTGATAGAAAAATTATAAAAATGGAGGCAACTTTGCCTATGGTACAATGTATACAATGTATGAAAAGATCTGTACTGCAGATACTACTATGGATCTGCAGATTTTTTCTTTTATTTTAACCTATGTTGCCTCACCTTGAGGTTGGCAAATCTGTCTATCACTTTTTGGTAGTCAACTCTCTCAAGCAGTTTAACGGTTTCTGTTTTGCCTGTCACTATTCCCTGTCTGTTTCCTTACCTGGTTCTTCCTGACCTTATACTTTCGTTCCCCTCTTTCCTCCTCTCTCCCTCAAAAGGCAAATAACCAAACCACATGTACATCTAATAAAAGATATAAATATTGAAACTCTCAACATTATCCTTTATTGGCGGATCATTTGTTCTTACACTTTTACCTGAATGTTGCTCCTGGGTTTAATATCAGCACATGTGACAAAATAACCAGCTTCTCTCATTCCAGTTCAAACAGAAGCTACGGACGATTTTAAGTTTTAGATTTTAAACAGGCTATATAAATTTCAATGGGAGCAACAGGACGGTCAAATGTCACTGATTTTACTACAGAGCAGGACGGATTGTAGGGTAGCAAACATGGTCAGAAAACACGTTTTCAACAAACCAGGTTACCTGGGTGTAATGTTTTTCAGCTAAAAAGAAACATGCTCTGACTCCTACCTAACTATATAAAGAGTAACTGAAGGTTAAATGCAGCTAATATGTCCTGTTTTAAGCCAGCCACTCACACGTCAGCTCCGCTGCGTCTCAGCCACCATCGCTCTGGCAGAAATGACGCTAGAGCCAGAGTAGGGGAGAGGCGAGCTGGAACAAACCATTTGGGGGGGGGCTTAGCTATACTTTTGTTGTTAAAATGTTCCGTCTCAATTAAGTACTGTGTGGTTTTTATATTTTTAGTAGTGTGCCACACAAACAGCAAATATTGTCAAAAAAACTAAGAAGTCTTTGGGGGTGCTTTGATTCATTTTTGGGGGTGCTAAGCACCCCCAAAAATGGGCTAAAATCGCCCCTGGCTTCCAGTCTTTGTCCACGTAATGTATTGTGAGGCTCATGTAGGGGTCTGATGTTCGGCTTGACCACATGTCCGTGGTGGACGCAAAAAACTCCACCAAAGATAACGCATTTGACACCTCAGTACGGATCTCTTCATATAAAGCAGGCAAGGCGACTTTAGAGAAGTATTTCTTTGTGGGTAGCTTGTAGCGTGGATCGAACGTTTTAAGAATCTTTTTGAAGCCTTCTCTTTCCACACTCTGAATAGGCATCATATCCCTGGCTAAACAATGTGTCACTGCATTAGTTAGTTCCCCCCAGCGTTTGTTACTTTTGTCATAAGGCATGCAGCTATTTAAAGCTACGTCGATTGTTTGTTGAGTCATCTTCTTTGGTCTCACCACCTCGCTAGTTGAAGCGGACAACTCTTCACGTGCTTTAACGGCTTTTTTGTACTCCGAGTAGTGCTTCTGCTTCAAATGATAAAATAGGTTTGTAGCGTTTCCTCCCTTCGCCACGATGGCCTGCTAGCACGTTCTACAAAAAATTGTGCTTTGGTGGCTATCTGATGGACGAAAACCAAACCACTTCCACACCACCGAGGTTGCACCATTTTTACTGACCAATTCTGGTTCACCCGCTTCATTCAAAGGTGCGCTTTCGTCCGTGTCATCCTCCATTGCCGCCATACTTTTTCTGCGCAGTGTGTATGAGCGTATGAAAACAAAGGCACTGCGCATGCGCATTTTGCCCACATTCTATCGCGATATTTCATTTTCCTATCGTTGCCAAACTTTATACCGGTATTACCGTGAACGGTATAATATGGCCCAGCCCTATTTGTAACCAACGTGACATCATGAGATTTAAGAGAAACAAAACAATAAACAAAATGACTAGCCATAAAGATCATGGGGCCCTCTGTTTCATGAAATATTTTCACCATTTTCACCATTCTTACTGTTTTACTTCATCATAAAAGTACCACGTAACTAGTTGCATCAGTTTGACATTTCAGAAAATACTAAGTGTCTAAGTCTGCGTCTTTATGAATGTCATGCTTTCTGTTTTATTTTGATAGTCACTGTCCCATGTACAGTGTATCTAGTTTTGTATGGGCAGAAATCTGTGCCATCAGAAACTGAATTTGAATAAGTTAAATTTGAATTTGAATTGCTCGGATTTAATCTGAATTGTAACTTGAATAAATGCGTTTGAAAACTGAATTTGAATTAGTCTAATTTGAAATTGAAATTTATGGTTTCAAAATGATCATCACTAAATTGAAATTGAATTTTATATTTTGAAAATGAATTGATTTGCTTTGAAACTGCATTTTGTCCTTTAAAAATTCAGCTCTCGAATAATTTCAGTTTCACTTCTCACCATTCAGTTTCAGTTCTACAATTCAGTTTTTTGGGACTTACATCCGGTTCCTGTACAGGCGCAGATTAATAGAACTACATTTTACTAGCGGACTGATAAGTGTTACTGACGGGAATCTACAGCGTCTTGAGCTGAATTAAGACTTCAGAAGTCATTCGTCATGTCGAATGACCAGCGGATAAACTCTCAGGTTGGTAATAAATGTATTACATGTATAAGAACAAGCGTCATGTTAACAATTGATAGCCATACAGTAACTTTTATGCTTATTGTAGCTGTTAGCTAAAAATGCTAATTTAGCCTAGTTTGCCCTGGATTCAGCTTTGACAAACAAATATGATCGACTGTTTCTAGTAGAATTCCAAAGTTGTCATCTTGTACCCTGTCAGAGCCCTGTATGCTTGCAGAGACCCCTACAGTAGGGAAACATGCAAAACAGTGTCCAAACCTTTGTATTTCATGTATCTCAACTATAGAAAATGGTTGGTTGGCCTCACATCAAACGTAAGCAGAAGCTTGTCAAACGTTGCTTGTGGCAGCTCCACCTAGAGCCAGTAAAAGAAACTGTAAGTTTTGCAAATCGACTTTTGTTTTCTGTGGCTGTCCATTAATTCTGTATACATCCTCATTTTCTTGGAGTGAACCCTCTGTTGGCAGAAAAAACAGACCATGAAATGACATGTGACTAAGCAATTTCTATACAGTTTAAAACCCCCCAAAAAACAATGTTCCCATGTTCATAACCCTCCTGTCAAGCTTTCATGTTCAACTATTTGGGGTGGGTGATGAACATGACTGGAGGGTTAAACTAGCACAAAAGAAAAATGGCAGTCACTTTTGTCCAGAAACACCACAGGTGTAACAATGCTGATTAAAACACTCAAAATTCAATGAAAAAGGTGATCATCACTTCAAGTGCATGTTCAAGTGCATAGTGTGGAGGATATCATTAGGCATCAGGTGTAAACCACAATATTTATTAGTGCTTTAAGTTGTGTTGACCCGAAGACGACAGGAAGGGAAGAGAAACAAAGTCGTGCCTACATCACATGTGTCTCTGCTAAAAAAAAAAAAAATCCAGATAAAGTTCAAAACAAGAACGTATGCAATGCTTAGCAGTGCTAGTCAATAGATTCTCCTTCAAAAAAAAAGTTTAGCTTTTCTTAAACTTCTACACCTTATAACTGTACTTCTCTGAAGCAAGAGTCAGGACAAAAAGTCACTTGTGGAGAAAAGAAAAATATTAAAACGGCTTAATTACTAATGTAGTTTCTAGTAGAAAGGGGGTGATTTTGGATATGCGCTTTTGTTTTTTTAAATCATCTAATTTCTAATATGGGCAAGGCCTAAGACTGTGATTCTATAACCCACGGGTGTCAAGCTCCAGTCCTCGAGGGCCAGTGTTCTGAAACTATTAAACATGTCCTCACCGTGACATGCCAAATAAAATTATTGGGTCATTAGCAAGACTCCATAGTACTTGACTGCATGCTGAAGTGGCAATTCAGCCATTTAAATCGTGTGTTGGATTATGGACACATCAAAAAGTTGCAGTACACCGACTCTCAAGGAATCAAGCTCGACACAGCCGCTGTAAAACTGACATCCACTTAACCACAGCTAAAAAAGAAATTTAGAGCAAACTTACCGCAAAATGTTTCCTCAGGTTAGATGTTGAGTTTTTGTCAGTTTGCTTTGGCTCACACAGAAGACATTGCATTATATAGCTGTCCTTTTGTACTCCCTTAAAGCGAAACATGCTTTGCATATGCGGCCAAGGGTATTTGTCCTCTTCAGTTTTAGCGGAGACAGTTGCTTCTGCCATTGTTTTTTTTTTTATGTGTTTCGTCTGTCCGTCTTTGTAGTCTGAAAGGCTTGGGCTGCTCGGCCCACCATTTTATATCTGGTCATGTGACTGCATGGCTACGTCTGATTGGTGAAAGAGTTACCGGTAGCTCCAGTGGTGGCATGATCCATTATTAGTAGTATTATCCAATATGTGAAATCAATTATTTTTTAAAAAGTAACAAGTCAAATAAGATAAGACTTTTTATGCTAATCTCAATGTTTTCTCCCGCACTACAACCCACAGTAACTAATCCATGCCCTTCTTTTGTGGACTATAACCCCATTTATGTTGTTTGTTTAAACTACTACTGCATGACTGCCAATAAAAGTTCATTTGGTTTGGCCCCTTAAACACACACAACCTTTCCAAACCTGAAGTCTTATCCATATTTCTGAGGTCGTTTCACTGAAAACAGTCAGCTCTTACTGGACCTGAGAGTAGAAATCAGTAAAGATGGCAAACCTTTGGCTCTCCTGTCCATCACCAGTAGCTCCCTATGGCCTGTCTACCACTTAACCTTTTAATTTGATGAAAGCTTTGTCTAGACGTCACCAAGAACAGGATGGAAACTGGATCAATTTAACAGTGTGCGAACAGATTTGTTTGCTTAATGCTTAGTCTGAAACTGGATAGTAGTCAAAATTCATACAACAAATGGTTTATTCATTTTTAAATTCTCTGTTATTTATTTTATTTTATTTTATTGCAGTTTTAAAGCTACAGTAGCCTACTTATAATTTGAATTTCATTAATCCCACGTAAGACTTCATATGTTTAGAGCTGCTAGGTGTAAAGTTCATTAAACTGTGTGTTTGGTAGTAATGAATATAATTATAAAATTAAAGAAGATATTCAATTTAGTTATGTAATTTTAGTCACATTTGACATTAAATCACTTTATTTATTTATTTATTTACATCTATTGTTAATACTAGCCTGTGACCTCTGTTATAAAGCTTAAACATATTTTGCAGCTTTTTAAAGCAACACACGCAGCTGCATTGGTGGAAGTATGTTGCTTCAGGTGGGCAGAAGGTCAAAACAACAACTCGCTAACCAGGCTACCTGATCACTCCATGATTTAAATTTGAGCACTTTTTGGGTCTAGAACATCAGGATACTGTTGGTAAAGGTAAATAAATCATATATGGGCATATGATTAATAGTACTCGGGAGGCTTGAGGTGCCTGTTTGATTCATGCGGTAAGAGTTTATCAAACTCAGTCACGTTGATTGATTACATTTGCCACAGTGGCGGCTATAATTCCCCTAAAGCCCAACCTCAAATGTTATTTTTAGAAATATGTATTGAGATCTAAGCGATTTTACAAAACTGTTCAACAGTTTTGGCCAAATTCTTTTAACAAAAGTGATGTTACAACAGAACTAAAAGTATAGCACAATTGCTATACTTTAATCGATTCTGTAAATTTGCTAAATCCCAGTTACAGTTATTACACAACACAGTACTGAATACTGGCCTTATTAGCCATGTAGTGCAACTCTGATCAACAGATCAACAAAACTGATAAAAGAGAGGCTAACTCACCATTTCAAACTGAATGAAGAGATGAAATAACAAGGAAACGGCAGATATCATCCTGGCAAATGTAACGATAACGATGAAACGGTAAAAATCCTCTCGGTTTGGTCCCTCAGAAATGTTTAAACAGGCAATTTTTTAAGGCATAAATGTCTCGAAATAAGCTGCAGCTACAGAGAGTTATTCTCTCTGTTAGGGAGCAACGTGCGGTCTCTTCTGCCCACTGATGTCGTCCCCAATCAATCATCAGCTTGTCTGTGTGGACACATAAGTACACAAGATGATTGATCCAGCTGATGATGAAGAGGAGGGGGGAGGGGTTGTTGAAGGGCATCTGGAGAGAACCCAGATTTTAGCAATCAAAACAAATATGTGTTTGGAGGGTGTTATGACTAAGTTACCAACTTACATGACGAGAAGTAAGAATTTCAGGAAGATGTTGCTTTTTTAATGTGGACAGATTAGGCTGTAACTTAACCTCGAGATGAACCAAACAACGATGTGCAGTAATGCCTATAAGGTTAAACAAGGAAAAATTCAAGGAATAGCAGAGATTTATTCAGAGATTTGTGGTGTGTGTTGTTTGGCAGACCGTTTACTGTCTTTTTACCATGACTGTGCCAAATTATTACAACAGTAGATATAAACATTTGTTTTTCTTCGCTTACTGTGTCATAGTCTATGTCACGGACCCGGCTCTGGGGACTCAGGGTCCGTGAGCAGTGGGGACTATGAACGTTATTAGTGTGAATGCTTGAAAAGCATTCACAGTATTGTTGTTGTAACTAGAAAGTGCATTTTCTGAAGAAACTGCAGTGTGCATGCTTGAATCTGAATGTATGCACTGAAATGAATTAATTGCTGAATATTAAGCTAAAAATGTTTAATGAGCTGGAAATTACAGAATTTTTAACCTGAAAACAAAAGTGCAGAACTTTTGAAAGCTGATGTTCACACAGAAGAAGTTGGAAAATAGCTGAACATGTTTAAAATGTAAATTAGAAAAAGATGAGTAATGACAAAAATTTAGAGTCAGAAAACCTCTGAATGAATATTAAAAGTTCATATTCTTCTAATCACTTCAAGAGTGGAATTATGTATTATAAATTTCTAATTTATAAAAAAAAAACTTAATAAAAATAAATGTGAAAACAAATTTATTGAAATGAACTTAAGAGATGAACAAACATTCTGGAGAAAATACAAACTTTAATATACAGCATAATGTTTTTCACACATATTGTGTATATTATTTTTAATGGTATTACATACATCAATTTGTTTTGTATGTCATAGAAAATAACATAAAAATCTTAAGTCATATTTTACAGCTTCTTTCTGAAAAGGACTAGTAAAATGAATAAAAATAACTAAATTAAATAACTAAATAAAAAATAATAAGCAACATATGAAATACATGAAAATTCAACTTTTAAAACCACAATCCTGAACCTTTAAATTGTGTTGGTTTCTTAGAACATGGCTGAACAGCTGTTTCTATCGGTCTACTTAATCTACTGATCTGTCTACACATCTTTTTAGAATAGAATAGAATAGAATAGAATAGAATAGAATAGAATAGAATTCAACTTTATTGTCATTGCACATGCACAGGTACACTGCAACGAAATGCAGTTTGCATTCATCCAGAAGTGCTTTAGGCGTGATATAGATATATTACAATATATATTAGCAATAATATAGATATGTAAGTATATTACATATCTTTTTATTTATTACTCTTTTTATTTTATGTTTTAAGTAAACATAAAATCCACACAGTGGTAAAAGAGAACTGTGTCGTGATTTTTGAGTAAATTCAAATGAAAGTCCAAGGTGGTGACACAGTTTAACACATACAAATAATCAAATAAACACATTAGTCCTTTTTGTGAACATGGATAAACAAGTATCATTAGTTTACAGCATTGTTCAGCCACTAAATGCTTTTTTACACAGTGTTTTAACCTGGGCTCAGACACAAAGTCACAAATTTAGTTAGTCCCTGACTTTGAGTTGTGTTTATGACTAATTATTATACACAAGGCTTTATCTATCTGAACTCTTAAGGACACAAATATTTAACACTGTTTGTGTTGCTGTTCAGCAGTTTAAAATGTTTTAGATTGGATTACATGGAATGAATTTGAGTTCTCTTGGGGTTTTTTGTCTGTGTTTCGTTCTTAGCAGATTTTTTTTACATACTGTAGAATTCCAGTTACCACATTTCTGGTCATATGACATTCCGAGTGCCCACTTAAAACAATCCACACAGTTAATTCAACATTAAAACAAAATAAAAATATGTTGAATAAATAAATAAATAAAAGGTTTGCTCTGGGCAGCACGGTGGCTCTTGGCAGCACGGTGGCACAGTGGTTAGCACTGTTGCCGCACAGCAAGAAGGTCCTGAGATCAATTCCACCATCAGGTCGGGGTCTTTCTGTGTGGAGTTTGCATGTTCTCCCCGTGTTTGCGTGGGTTCTCTCCGGGTACTCCGGCTTCCTCCCACTGTCCAAAGACATGCAGCTTGTGGGGATAGGTTAATTGGATAATCGAAATTGTCACTAGGAGTGAATGTGAGTGTGAATGGTTGTCTGTCCCTGTGTGTTGGCCCTGCGACAGACTGGCGACCTGTCCAGGGTGTACCCCGCCTCTTGCCCTATGACAGCTGGGATAGGCTCCAGCGCCCCCTGCGACCCTGGAAAGGATAAGCGGAAGCGAATGGATGGATGGATGGATGGTTTGCTCTGTGATGAAATATTAAATAGGCATACATTGTACAGAGCTCTAACAATCAAAACAATCCTTTAGCCTGTTGATCAGAGAGAGGCAGTCATTATGTCCATTTAAAACCTGTAATCAAAGAGTACAATGTTTCTATCAAACTATAAAGTCCCATATGATCCTCATCATGTCCAGTGACTTCAGAGTGGATCCTCCCTGTCATCCGGCCAGTGTTTGATGTGTGGCAAGCAGCACAGAAGCAGGATGGCTGAGGACTTTAAAAGAAGATCAGAAAACAGGAACATGTTGTTAAGGGTTCAGATATTGAGGAGGAATCCAAAAATAATAACCACTGATCCGGCCGGGTGCAATTAGACGACATTTTAATGAATACACATGTGGAGTCCAACACTTGTGCAGATTCAGTGTTGAACTGTCTTACAATAGTCAGAACAAAGACTTTATAGGGTTTCTGTTGCCAAGCAGACTCAATACAGCATACGTCAATCCAAAACCACAACCGTTCCGTTGACAACTTTTAACATAGTTTAAAAAAGAACATTGTCTTCGGCTCGAACCCAGGTGCTTCCTGTCACCATCCTGCCCAGGCTTATCTTCTGGAACATCAGGTCCACGTTCTGCACAAACTTTCACATAGGCAGGCACAATTTTGCAGTCGCATGATTAAACTCTTACCTATATAAATGAGTCTAATACTGTGTGTGTGTGTGTGTGCTGTCCTTTATTTCACCCTTCACTTCATCAGCTAAACCTTGTAACCTTTCCACCAGACAGAAGGCCAGCACGTACACAACTGAAACTATGTGTGTAATAATCTTGACTTACATGTAAAATATATAAAATGTATAAAACAAATGTTTCAATCTAATACAACTACTTAAAGCTTAATCAAAGCTTAATCAAAAATATAAATGCATAATAAAATGACAAACCAACTCAGACTGCTTTCAGTTTCACTTCAGCAAGCCTTGCAGAAGTGTTTCCTGTCTCATTTTGGCACAGAGTATATTTCCTGTCCCTGCAGCTCAGTTTCTCACCCACTGAAAACTTCAGTGTAAGAATATAAAAACATTCAAAAGCCTTTAAAATTATAAATTCAACTCAACAGTTTAAAGTGGTTCTTCTTGGACCTGTAATAAAAGCTTAATTGGGTGCCAATATGTTTAAACATCTAAATGCAATATCAATATTAATAATTAATGGAATAGTAATAATGATCATAAAAAATAGCAGCAAATAATAGCAGCATAATATTTTACCACTCCGGACAATGTGTAGTTGTAAATGTAAATATCAGTGATACTTGTCTTGTCAAAGGGAATAAAATAATGAAAATGTTAACTTACACACTCATTTAGGGAGGATCTTGACACTGCACAGAGGAGGCACAGTCAGTCTGACAATGATGGTGATCTCCAGGGATGTTTTCCTGCAGCAACATTCCTGCCAACTGGCCATATGATCCAGAGTAGTTGGTTTGTAAGGAACAGAAAGGTGTATATGTTAGGTAGTGTGCACTTAGAGCTGGTCCTAAGAAACAAACACATCCTGTAATAAACTGAATACCTTTAGTAGTGCTGCTGCAAATATAAGCCCTTCTATCATGAGTGGTTTCAAAGAAGGTGTTTTGTAGGCTCAGTCACAGAAACTGTGCAGTCTGTTCAGTCCTGAGTGTCTCAGCTCTGAAGGGGATGGATCACAGAGGGAAACACCTGAGTACAGACATTAAAATACACTCAAAATAACACTCCTAAGGTCAAGTGAAAACACAATTTAAACACTTTACAAAGAATTAATACATGTTTTCATGGAAATAATGTCATTAACCCTTTTTGTTGTGAGCAAATCTCACCGACTGCTGTGGGACAAGCTAGAAGGGAGACTTATCACAGAATCTCTCCTGTGCTCCAGATGTGAAGTCTCACACTCTGATCGTACGGCGAAGATGGTGATGATGAAGCCTCTCTGATCTGTGGCATTACAGTTTCTGGCTTCTATGTGCTTCACACTGTTGGATTTTACATGTGAAGCTTGGAGAAGACACAGAACTGTGTCTCTCTTAACAAAAAAAAAAGAAAAAAAAGAAAAGAAACCTAACAACCTCCCACCGTAACCCCCCATTCAACTCCCACCTACTCACTCCACTCAACTCCCCAGCCTCACACCATCTAATGTCTATACAAATGTAGGGTATCAGCTAGTAACAAAAAGCAAGTATGTAGTACATATGTAACACTGCTGAAACATTTCTGGCCAGAAATGTGCAGTTATCAGCCAGTGCATTTATCAACCCAGACCCAGACCCACCCTGATAAATGCACCGGCTGAAACATGATAAAAGCTCAAAAAAATGTATGTTTCATCGAAAGATTTGTCCAAAAATATAATAATATACTTTTGAAAAAGTTTAAAGATCATAACAAACCAAAATCAATAACATTTTTGTAAATAGTATTTCAAAATAGAGGCACAAATAAACTGGCTTAACTGTCATTATTGCTGTAATTAGGTTTTTCTTTTTTTTTTTCTTTTTTTAAAAAAAAGCAACCTTTAGTCTGTGTTGCTCTCTCAGAAACAAGGAAGAATCTGTTGAACATTTATTTGTTGTGTGGGCAATCCTCTGGTCCACCCTCCCTCCCTCCCAGCCACAGTGAGACTGGGGCAGCCTGGCAGGATTTTGAAGCCTGGCTGCACAGAGGAGATGCCTACACTGTTCGTTTTAAACTGCTATATTTGATTTTTCTGACATTCATAGATTACTGTAGGTGATTTTTAGATTTTCTGTAATAAATAAAATTGTCATATTTTATTGATATCATTACTTAATTCATTTAATTGTATTTTACATTAAAGAATTCAAACATTATACTGCAATGCAGGGCGTTTTTTCTTAAGCCAACTTTTAAATATTGCTCTATTTTCTTAAGTCATTCAGGAACAAGGTTATTATCGTTAACGAAAACTAACGAAATAACGAATAAAAAACATTTTCGTTAACGGAAATAAAAATAAAAACGAGACTTTGCAAAAAAAGGAAAACTAACTAAAACTGAAATGACCGTTCACAAAACTAACTAAAATTAACTGAATTTATAGAGAAAATGTGTTTAGTTTTCATTGATGTGTATGTGTCTAGGGTGAGAATGAAGTGTAGTTTCCAGGTTATGTTCTTGCTGTGCCTCATTATGCCAGCAGGTGGCAAGTACCTCAGTCGGGTCGTCTGTGTTGCCGCTCCGTCCACGCGTAGCATCATGTCAACAAAAGTCGGGAGAAAGCGCCAGAGTCCAATTTGGGATTACTTCGAATATGATAGTGTTTTAGATAAAAGCAAGTGTCTTGTAATGGAAAGAGATAAAATATGTGGGACATTTTTAAAGGGGAAAAATCCCACAAACCTTAAATTGCACTTGAAAAGTTTGCACAAGAAGGCTAACCTAGCTTACCTTGAGAAGGTAAGGGAGAATGCCCAAGCCTCATGCCCAGAAACAGAAGCTAACCCCAGGCAAGGCAGCGTGATGCATGCTGAGACAACCCCACAAAAAACATTAATGCAGTGCTTCCAACGGCGACCCGATGGCTGCTGGTTGGTCAAATCGCAGGAACATCACAAGCAAGAGGAAGCGTTGGTGAATATGTTTATTGAGACTGGGATATCTACACAACTGTGTGAGTCAAATGCCTTCAAAAACTTTAGCAATTCACTTGAACCAAAATTCCGAACACCAGGAGCTGCAAGAGTTAATTGTCTCATTGGGGCCAAGATGGATATAGCAAAGCAGAAACTGAAAGAACTAATAAAAGAAGTGAGGAAGCTAACACTGTGTGTAGATGGCTGGAGCAAAAGGGGATTAACAGCATCTTTCATGGGTGTGTCAGCTTGTTTTTACCACACACCTGGAGGCCAGGTCCACCATGCTTTGCTTAACCTGCACCGACTGGAGCACCCACATACTGGTGAGGCCATTGCCCGCTGCATTGATCAGACATTAGAAGAGTGGGCTGTAGGGAAAGAGAAGGTGCTGCTCGTTGTAACCGATAACGGGGCCAACATCGTCAAGGCTGTACGGCTTCTTCAGAATCGCAGGCGAACTGATGATACCAACGGTTCTCGGGATGAGCAAAGAGCTGCTGGAGAGGGCCAAGATGAAATGTGGATGGAGTCTGAGTCGGAGGAGTCAGACACGGAGTGTGAGGAACGTGGAGATTTTGGTGACTGTTTTTATAGGAGCAAACACATTGTCAATTCTTTTTCTTTTTACTCATGTAAACCGTTGCATTAATCAACAGCATTTGCAGCTATAATGTTAGTTTCCTAGTAAATTTTCTGATGCATGTGAATATATGGATGAAATCTACTTCCTACTTCCTCTTCCTCTGTAGCTATATTGCAGACAGCATATATGTTGCAGAAAGGCTGGAAATGGAAACTAGCTGTAGCTGGTAAAGATTCACTATGTTTTTGTAAACGAAAGTTCCCCAACTTTTTTTATTTAAACTAAATAATTGCAATGCTGTTTATGCTTTATTCACATAAAAGGCTGCCCACATCATTTGACTCACAATCCCCAGTAAAAGCTTTAATCAGTGCTTCTGCTGTGATCCTACTCATGGCTATGGGGATAACACTATTAAGAAGTAAAATGTATTGAAACAGGTCTGCTTACTTAAGAGACCTGCAGCACAGAGCTAATGTCCATAGTTTACGAAATAGTTTTTATTAAATCAAATACATACCTCAAGTGGAAATATAACAACATTTTTAGACTATTGCTTCTATGTTTATAATGTTTACACGTTTTATAACTGTCTGTTTTGTTTTTTTAAGACCTTGAGCTGCAAGAATATGGGGAGAGCAGCAAGTTCCACAGAATGCCGTGCCTAGCACACACTCTCCAGCTCACAATCAAAGATGCCATGAAACACCCGACTGCTGATTCAGTCATAACTAAAGCAAGAAAACTGGTGCATGCTGTAAGAAAATCATCAGTGGCAAATGAAGAAATGATCAAAAGGTGTGGCAAAACTCTGATCCGGGATTGTACCACTCGTTGGAACAGTACTTTTGACATGTTGAGATGACTGCTAGAAACCCGAGCTGAACTAAACCAACTGCTTGAGCAGCTGAAGATGGATACACTTCTCACAAGTGATTGGGCCAAGCTGGAGAACCTTGTCAAGCTGTTTGAACCCTTTGCCATTCATACAGACCAGCTTCAGAGTGACAGCCAGTCACTCTCACAAGTAGTGCCATGTCTGCTCAACCTTGAGGCACATCTGCTGACGAGTCCTTTTAGGAATCCTTTAGCTCAAGTGCTTCTGAAGTCTTTAAGGAAACGGTTTGCTGGTATTCTTAATCCTGATTCCACACAGTTTGATGCTACACCAGCAGGAGCCTGCCTCCTGGATCCAAATGTTTCACTGATGCTTCAGTCACCAGATACAGCATCGCTGATGAAAGCAGCAAAGTCCTTTGTGCAGAACCTGGCAGCTCAGTATAACCCAGGCACTACTTCTCAGGATGATGTTAACACTGCAGAGCCCACTGAAACTGTAACAGGGGTCCCTCCTAGTGTCCTTCAGAAATACCGCTTCCTTGCATCTCGTATAGAGCTCAACTTGTCATATGTAAATCAAGATGGTCTGTTTACTGAGATGGAGAAGTACATCACTGAGGTCAAACAGGGTGTGTTTAATGAGACACTGCTGCATTTCTGGAAAGCAAGACAGGCTGTCTATCCAAAACTTGCCCCTGTAGCTCTAGATCTTGTTAGTGCCCCTGCTTCACAAGCATTTGTGGAACGCATCTTTTCTGTGTGTGGACTCCTGTCATCTGGGCTGAGAAACAGAACAACCACATCTCTGGAGCAGCGAGTTTTCCTTAAGATCAACAAAAAATTGTTACTTGACTGATGTACCCTGATGTACCTCTCCTTTTTCACCCACATGCACACTTGCAGTTCAGTTCAGTGCTTTTTTTTGCTTTTTTAAAAATATTTTACTAATGTATAACTAAACACTTAAAAGTTACTCATGATGGCTTGGCTTTTGTGTTGTGTTATTGTATTGCTAGTCAGTTGCAGTGTTTTGTCACAACTGTAATACCAGCATTGAATGTTGGGCTTCCTAATGTTTAACTTAAATTTCATCCAAGTTACTTTAGAGTTGGCTAAGCTCTGTTTATCTACACTACCTGCTTTTCAGATGCTGTTGTAAATCTGTCTACTAAATATTAAAGCCATATATCTTTTATAGTTGCCTGGTATCATTGTTTGTTCATCTGCCCTAAATTAATATTTTTAAAAAAAGAACCCATAGGTTCCCCATAGGGGGAAATGTGGGTTGTCTGTCTCTATGTGTTAGCCCTGCGACAGACTGGTGACCTGTCCAGGGTGCACCAGGGTATGGTAGCTGGAATAGCAACCTATCCAAGAATAAGTGGAAGAGGATGGATGGATGGATATGATGAAACTGGGATTTTGTTACACTTAATTATTTCCATTTTTTTAACAGTCTTGCCCCTAGTATGTAGCTCGTATTGCAAACAAGACTAAAACTATAACTATAACTAATAAAAACTAAACTGAAACGAAGGATTTTCAAAAAATAAAAACTAAACTAAACTACCAAACAAATGGTAAAAACTAATTAAAACTGATATAGAATTGAAAATCTGAAGTCAAAACTAAATAAAAATAAAAACTAATGAAAATTGCAAAACTATTAAAACCTTGTTCAGGAATATAAAAATTACTTACTGTATTCAAAGATCTAGATCATGAATCATCACAGGACAATACACAGTACAGGGAGTGCAGAATTATTAAGCAAGTTGTATTTTTGAGGAATAATTTTATTATTGAACAACAACCATGTTCTCAATGAACCCAAAAAACTCATTAATATCAAAGCTGAATGTTTTGGAAGTAGTTTTAGTTTGTTTTAGTTTTAGCTATTTTAGGGGATATCTGTGTGTGCAGGTGACTATTACTGTGCATAATTATTAGGCAACTTAACAAAAACAAATATATACCCATTTCAATTATTTATTTTACCAGTGAAACCAATATAACATCTCCACATTCACAAATATACATTTCTGACATTCAAAAACAAAACAAAAACAAATCAGCGACCAATATAGCCACCTTTCTTTGCAAGGACACTCAAAAGCCTGCCATCCATGGATTCTGTCAGTGTTTTGATCTGTTCACCATCAACATTGCGTGCAGCAGCAACCACAGCCTCCCAGACACTGTTCAGAGAGGTGTACTGTTTTCCCTCCTTGTAAATCTCACATTTGATGATGGACCACACAGGTTCTCAATGGGGTTCAGATCAGGTGAACAAGGAGGCCATGTCATTAGTTTTTCTTCTTTTATACCCTTTCTTGCCAGCCACGCTGTGGAGTACTTGGACGCGTGTGATGGAGCATTGTCCTGCATGAAAATCATGTTTTTCTTGAAGGATGCAAACTTCTTCCTGTACCACTGCTTGAAGAAGGTGTCTTCCAGAAACTGGCAGTAGGACTGGGAGTTGAGCTTGACTCCATCCTCAACCCGAAAAGGCCCCACAAGCTCATCTTTGATGATATCAGCCCAAACCAGTACTCCACCTCCACCTTGCTGGCGTCTGAGTGGGACTGGAGCTCTCTGCCCTTTACCAATCCAGCCACTGGCCCAGCCACTGGCCCATCCATCTGGCCCATCAAGACTCACTCTCATTTCATCAGTCCATAAAACCTTAGAAAAATCAGTCTTGAGATATTTCTTGGCCCAGTCTTGACGTTTCAGCTTGTGTGTCTTGTTCAGTGGTGGTCGTCTTTCAGCCTTTCTTACCTTGGCCATGTCTCTGAGTATTGCACACCTTGTGCTTTTGGGCACTCCAGTGATGTTGCAGCTCTGAAATATGGCCAAACTGGTGGCAAGTGGCATCTTGGCAGCTGCACGCTTGACTTTTCTCAGTTCATGGGCACTTATTTTGCGCCTTGGTTTTTCCACACGCTTCTTGCGACCCTGTTGACTATTTTGAATGAAACGCTTGATTGTTCGATGATCACGCTTCAGAAGCTTTGCAATTTTAAGACTGCTGCATCCCTCTGCAAGATATCTCACTATTTTTGACTTTTCTGAGCCTGTCAAGTCCTTCTTTTGACCCATTTTGCCAAAGGAAGGAAGTTGCCTAATAATTATGCACACCTGATATAGGGTGTTGATGTCATTAGACCACACCCCTTCTCATTACAGAGATGCACATCACCTAATATGCTTAATTGGTAGTAGGCTTTCGAGCCTATACAGCTTGGAGTAAGACAACATGCATGAAGAGGATGATGTGGACAAAATACTCATTTGCCTAATAATTCTGCACTCCCTGTATACAGGGTCATGGTAACTATGGTAGGTCTTCATGACTCCAGAATGGAGACATCGCTCTGGCTGAGAAATGAAAATAAGGTCAAGCAGTGTGTTCTTCTCTGTGGTAGGGGCAGTGATGACCTGTGCGTATCCCCTAGACTCAAACAGCTCCATGATTGGTTTGTTTGCATTGGATAAAACATTCTCATTAAAATCACCACACACTATGATGGGATGACAGTCCATGATTTCTAATGAGTCTAATAGGCTTACCAGGTTTTTCAGGAATGGCCTCAGAGTGTAGTCTGGAGGTCTATACACAACTGCAATCAGAGAACTGACTAGCGCTTCAACCTTTAAAGCCAGAAATTCAAGGTCAGTTACATTATGGATGTACTGTTTTTCATGCACTTGAATGTCACTTTTCACATAAACAGCAACTCCACCACCACTTCTGTTTGCCATCTGCGGAAAGTTTGTGTAGGACAGGTGTCTGTTGCATTTGAACAAACTGTAATTTTCCAAGTGGAGACTCTCTGCAACAAAAGAGCCCCGCAGGTGTGTTTCTGTTAGGCACAAAACATCTGCTAGGCACAATTCATGGTGACTCTTGATGTCATTAATGTGAGCTGGCAGTCCCTCTGTATTATGATGAACAATGGTGAAAACGTCTGACCTGCTCAGTGGTTGTCTTACGTGTAGAAGAGGCATCATGTCATCAAGGTTGGCTTGTCTCATGTTCTCAAGCGCTGCAGTGATTTCTGGGTTGGTGAATATTTTTTTCTCCTCCATATCAAGAAGATACAGTCCACTGAGAGACGTCACTCTACTGACAGCTACGTAGGCCATGCCGGGCTCAAAAATGCTCTTAAGAGAGACAACAGCTGATGTGGTTGTCATACCCTGTACCTTATGTATTGTACATGCAAAGGCCAGCTTCACTGGGAACTGTCTTCGTATCACTCCTTTCTGCTTCAGATTCTCCTCTGCTCTCTCAATGTACACCATGTCGTCTGCTGGTGTGCGGTTATTCTTTCCAGATGTCTCATTATCCATTTTAAGTCCAAGCTTGATGATGTGTTGGTCATTTTCAGAGTGAACTACTCTAAGTAGTTTTCCAAAAGCTCCATTAACCAAACCATTTTGTATGTCAATGTTTCTGGTGAGCATGACACGAGCTCCTTCTGCAACTTTCAGTGTGTCTGGTAACTCGTTTTTACCTCTTTTGAATGGTCTGTCTTGAAGTGCCATTCTGCCAGTTCTAGGATCCTTTCTATTATCATCTGCATGGATGTCAATGATATGAGTATGGAGCAGAGCCAGTGTTGCAGAGTTGTGTGCATCCACTTCTTTATTAGTTGCAAAAATGTGCAACGCATCAGTCGGACAAAGGGCTGGTTCAGTTATGGCCTGTGACAACAAATTTCTCTCTGCTTCGCAAAGCTCATCCAACTTTCCTTTCACACGGATTCTGTTCAGCATCTCAGCAAAGACAACATCATCTTTCTGACGCATAATCTCAGTCAGAGTGATCATCTGAAAATGCTCCCGCCACAGGTCGATCTCGGACGGGTCGTGCACACAGAGAGGTTTAGACTGTCGCACTGGGGGTAGCTGATAGAAGTCTCCGACAGCAATGACTGACATGCCTCCAAAGGGTCTCCGAGTCCCTTTGATCTGTTTGAGTCTTGCATCTACATATGCAAAGAGATGTCTTGACACCATAGACACTTCGTCAATGACGATTATTTCAGCATTCAAAAGTTCTGATCTGACTTCATCCAGCCGATTGCCAAGTCCCTGAATGGGAGGTTTTAAGCTTCTAGGGAGCTTGAGAAGAGAATGCAGTGTTGTTCCAGAAATGTTAAATGCTGCAGTCCCAGTGAAAGCAGTTAACAGGACAGTGGGTTTTGATATGTCAACGTCGTCTGCATATCTGGGCACTTTGCTCAGTATCTTAGATGCTTCTGAGTAGATGCATTTGATAAGATGTGATTTTCCTGTTCCAGCACCACCATTAATATAAAAGAAAAACTGCTCTGGATTTAGAGCACAGACTCTTTTAATGCACCAGTCTCTAACTGCAAAAAATATGCAGGCTTGCTTCTTATTCAGATTCTGAAACATCTGATGTAACAATGTGGGATCAATAGCAGGGGGTTCCCTGATGGCTCTGAATTCTGTTGAAGAATCAGCCTGACGGCTGTAGTCGGGCACATCTTCCTGTTCATTTTCATTGTCTCGCTCTCTTTCTTGTTCAAAAAGTCGCAACCTTACGAGATCTGATTCAGGTGCCAGATTACACCATTCGTCAGTCATACCTCTGTTCTGCTCATATTCCTCAACAGCGCTCTCGATCTCCTCACTGTTTTTCTCATATTTCTCTCTGTTTCTTTTGACAATGTGTTGCACGTACTCAAGACGGTCAGTACCTGGTAGCTGTACACAGCCAGCACCATAGAAAGCCTGATAGGTTGGCAAGGATGGTGTTTTCAGTTCGTGGTCTGAATGATGAGGAAGGTACAGTTTAAGCAGTCTTCCGTAATATTGCTCTGGATGTTTTTCTTGTGAGCAGCGGTGAAATCTGATGATAGCAGGCTTATCGTTTTTGTGCCTTTGCACAAATCCCATCTCATTGAGAAGGGGCAAAACATCTTTACCTTTTGTCTGTTGGCCATACACAATCCTGTAAGTAGCAGCAAAGTCTGCCATGCACATCTCCTCATACTCTGGTGTTTCAGGTCTGGCTTTGTATTTGTCATTCAAAGATGTCATCCAAACATTGGAAGACTCAGGTGTTGTGTTGTCCAGAACTGACAGGGGATGACTCATTTTCGCTGGATTATCATCAGTTGGTATGAATATTACAGCACGTGAACATTGCTTCATGTGAAGACCACATGCACGAGCAACACACTCCTGTGCACTGATCTCTCGCTTCTTTGAATATGCCTGCATGACGGCTCTCATTTCATCGCACTCATTTACACTGTCCTTATGGGAGTTCTCAATGGCAGTTTTCAGGTACTCAGATAGCCCGCCCTCTTTTTTTGATATATATTTCGTTAAATAGTTTGCAGCGCCGAAAGCATCTAGAACAAAGCTTATGTCAATATTACTGTTCCAGGCTTCAAGCAGATGTGGATTATAGCCGTTTATCCAAGAGTCTTTTGGATCACGCTTTAGTATGATCGTACTCCTCGTGTTCATTTTATTCAGGTATCGCTCATATTCTGCATGTGTCAACTTGCATCTTGCCAAGAGCTGCTCTAAACTCATGGAAGCAGTTTCAGGTTCATTCAGCAGCTGGTTTAGTGGTCTGAGCTTGTTCTTTGCTGTTTCTACTTCCAGTTCATCATCCTCACTGGGTCTTGTGATCATTGTCTCATTGCAGGGTGGTTTGGGAAAACCAAAACGGCACCCGAAGCTTAAACTCCTAAAGCACGTCTTTGTGTGGTTCTCACTGTGTTTTTGCACTTCTGTTACTTTCTTGTACAGTTCAGGTTGTTTATGTGGATCAGGCAGATGAGCTGTGATGTATTTGTTTATAAAATCAACAACAGTTTGCTCATCATCCTCCTCAAACACAGGAGCACCTTCTACCCACAGGAGACAGTGTATGTGTGGGCTTCCTCTGTGCTGAAACTCAACTCTGTAAAAGTAGTCAATGACTTTGCCAAGTGGCTCTGCAGGAGATAAGAGTAAATCTCTGAATAATGCTTCAACTCTCTTGTCAAACATGCGCATTGTTGTGACAGGATTGCTCCTCAGGATGTCACATTTTGCTGACCAGTCGAGTCCCTCAAAACTGACTTGTTCACCTTGCTGCCTTGTTATTGCTTCAATCACTTCAGGCCAGCGCATTTCAGCAGCTGAAAATGTGCAAAAGAATGTGGGAGTTCCCAACTGTCTGATCATGGCAAAAAGATCTCTTGTTGTTTTCTCCCAATAGGCTGGGGTTCCTCTCAGAGGCTGCATGAATCTTACTGCGTCTTTATTTCGCACCAGTTTCTCCACCTCATGTTTATCTTGTAACATGCCTGAGGTTATTTTTCTCCCATCTCTGGTCAAAGGCTTTGCCTTCCTTAACTGTATTGTCATGCTGGAAGTAGCCAAGTGTATTTCAGTCACAAACTGTGCAAAGAACAAATAGTTTGTGTCTTTGGCAAAACGGTCATCAGTGCAGAAAAGTCTTGATTTGAAATACCCACTGGGGGATACTTTGATCAGCCTTCTTTCATCAAGTGTGTTTTGGCCTGTAGGAAACTGCACAGGAAGGCCATGGCCTCCAGTTTAGGTGTTTTTGAAAAACTTATTGGATTGTTTCTCTCTGCAGGAGCAACAGAGTAGATTCCTTCACTGAAACATAATATCTCCTCAGCCACATCAGGGGGCTGCAAACAGGACTCGAGTGCAAAACCACCATTAGTCAGTCCATCTTCTTGCTCTGAATCATCTCTCATCTGTTCACGTGGTTGTTCACCATCACAGGGTAACATGTCAATATCCTGTTCATTTTTATTTTGTGCTTCACTCAGTGCATTTTTCTCATAGCTGTCAATTTCCATTAAATCAGCCTCATCATAATCGTTCTCATTCATGTTTTCATTATCATCATCCTCCTCATCTTCATCATGAAGTGTTGGATCACATAGCTCAGCATCATCTCTGATGCTCACATCCTTATACTGTGGATGAATCTGCTTGAGTTTATGCAGTGCTTGCACAAGTTTAGACCAGCTTACAGTCTGAAACAGCTGATGACCTTTGTAAGACAAGCGTCTCTTCAGTTTTACTCTCATCACCTGAGAATTAATTCTCAATCGAGGCAATGCTTCAACAGTTTCCTGTACCTCTGATGGGACACAGACCACATTCCCTCTAATTGCTCTTTGTCTGCCTTTGGGAAGAGGAATGATCTTGGCAAATGGTATGCACTTGGCTATGAGATGTCTCTC
Source organism: Oreochromis aureus (assembly GCF_013358895.1). Classification (NCBI taxonomy): domain Eukaryota; kingdom Metazoa; phylum Chordata; class Actinopteri; order Cichliformes; family Cichlidae; genus Oreochromis; species Oreochromis aureus. The sequence goes on along the minus strand of NC_052944.1, from coordinate 57,328,964 downwards.
CAGTATGTTGAGATCAGACAGTTCAGGTGGAATATCAGCAAGATCCAGTTTATTGGCAACAGCAAGTGCTGGCATGGATCCATTTTTAAGATGAGTGTGGCAGGTGTGACAAATCCACTCTTTCTTTCTCTCATCAGGCACATTGCACTGCTTATTTCTGCAGTTTTCATCACAAACATGAACAAACTTTCCTGTCAAACATGTTGCAACCACATGTGGGTTTTTGACATAATTTGACCTTGTGCAGGGTCGTACTTGGTTTGGAAATGAAGCCTTGAAACAGACAGTACATGGGTATGATGGTCCAGCTTTGATTTGTGATTTGAACACAGATATGGCCTCTTTGAGCAAACTGTTGTCACTCTCTTGGGTTTGTCTGTTCACCCATCTGTATTTCCTTTTTATTTTCATTGCACATCTCATGTTGTGCATAATCCTGAATGCAAGATTACTTTGATACCTGTCTCGCATTAGTTGTTTCATCAGTTGTCTGTGTCTTACTCTGAAGGTGTTTTCATTTGCATACCGCTGAGTAACTCAAGATCTCTTTCTCTCTCTGAATTCTGGGTTTTCTCGATACCTTTTAGTGATGTAGCTTTTCTTCTCCTCTCTGAAATCAGTATTCTCATAGTAACGTCTCTTAATATATTGTTTTTGTCTAACTTTAGCATTCTCACAGTAACGTCTTTTAACATACTGTTATTGTTTCTGTCTGAATTCAGCATTCTCATGGTAACATCTTTTGATATACTGTTGATGTTTTTGTCTAACTTCAGGATTGTTTTTATATGCCTCGCTTGTGCAAGACTTTTTCTTTTCTTTGTAATCTTTATTTGAAGCATACTTTGTCGTTCTTTCCTTTTTTGGTTTTCTTTCCTCTGATTTCTGGGTTTCTCTGATGCCATTAATCTTCTCTTCATTTTGTGCCTTTGTTGTTTATTAACCTTTTTCAGTTTTTGTAAAACTATATCAGAAAGATCACAGGCAGCAACATTTTTCATTGCAGCATTTGATTGACATGAAAAGCATCCCTTGATGGAAGGAAACTTAATTCACTGCATAGTTCTTCAGTTGGTATATTAGGAGGTTCATTCTGATTTTCATATGATGTGAACTGAGTCATGTGGACTTCTTTTTGTTTCACCAGTGGTGCACAAATGGACATTTGACAAAAGATGTTCTCAGTCAGATCAGTGGTTGTGTTTCTCCTTGGAGTAGAGGAGTTTGCCTTATCAACAGTTGTATCAGAGTGAGTAGGTGCCACAGCAGTGGCAGCTGTTGGTCTGCAGACTGTGTCTGTGATAGTATCACTCAGGTTGACTGTGCTCATACTGTAGAACTGCACAGGCTTCAGCTCATAGTTACAAGAGGGTGATATCCATCATTTCATAAGAATCTTGGAGCCTCTTAATCATGTCACTGAGAAGTGTGAATTTCAGCATCACTGCTGTATCACGATTACGTGACAGTAGTGGTAGAGGAAGACCACTGGGTGTTCTGGGGTGTGGATCAAAGAACCCATATTTGCCTGATGTGGATCTGAACACTGCGATACACAATCCACTCATAATCAGTAAGGCATACTGCACATCTGACAACAGGCAGCTCAGTCCTGCTTCTAAGCTGAGAAAGGTGTCTACTGCCTCCTCTGGAGGTTCTTCAAATGTCCCATACCGGGAAGGCTGTGTCATATCGACATGATCCATAGACCTGCGAGCATCAACTTTGTCTGGCAGCTCATCGGTTGCCAAATGAATATTTTTAGGAAATCTTTTCTTGGCCTCTTTGTACATCACATCACCTTTATCCAAGACCAGATTAAGATCAGCTGTAGTCATGTTTTCATTCTCATGAAGAAAAGCAAGAAATGTGAGTGAGTTACATGTGCACTGACTGTTTCTAGAGTCTCCATATTTAGGATGTGCCTGGCTGTGAGATGCACAGACATGTGTTACAGAGGGCTGGTTTTCAATGTTCACTCTTTCTGCATGAGATGGACCTGCCACATCACTGTGATGGCCTCTTTTCACAATATCAGCATAACCCACCTGTGGGGCACTTGACACATGTTGTTCATTAAATTCATGCTGCAGTCCACTCTTTACAGCATCTGCATAGGATACCTGTTGTACACTTGCAGGAACATGTTGACCTGCCTGTTTAACACTGTCAGCATTGGTCTTTGCAGACACACTGTCTTCTGCAGAGCTCTTAGGAAAATCACACTGAGCTTGTTCACATATTGGTACTTTGTGAATCTCATGGAACTTCTTCCAGCGTTGTTTTGCAGCTTGTGACTTTTTCTGCTTCTTTGGCATTTTTCCACACCTGAAAGTGTTTCTATATGTTCACACATACCAGGAGATGTTTTTGTCTTTATATTTCCATTTTTATTTTTCTAAAACAGTTGTCTTTGTTTGACAGTTTGTTCTTCAGTCAAGAGAATATAATGCACTCTTTTTATTAGCTTGGCATAACTTAGCAGCAAGCCCAGAATGAAAAACAGGTAGAGAGAAAATTTAGAAGAGAGAACAGACAGAGCAGGAGAGACATGGCTTGGAAATCACAATCAAACCGTGAATTAGAGTTTTCTTTGTTTGTTCAGTTTGTTCTCAGGTTGAAGCAAAATATGCACTCCTTATTGCTTTAATGGCCCGGCACTTTCAGCAGCAAGCCAAGAGTGAAAAACACGTAGAGAGAAAATTTAGCAGAGAGAACAGACAGAGCAGGAGAGACACGGCTTGGAAATTCTCATCAAACCGTAATAAGAGTTTTGGTTTGGCAACTGAGCAACAAACCACAGCGTGAAATACAGATGGAAAGAAGGCAGAGACAGCAGGTGGAGCAGGACAGAGAATAGAGGGGATGGTGGGGGGGGTTGGGATGTGAGAGAGAAGACTGGAGATCTGGTCCTTGTTCTTCTTCTGAAAAAAAATATGAAGAAAATACATTAATTGGACTAAAATAATATCACATGCCAATTGTATAAACCAAATGTGTTTACAGCAACTGTAACTACTGAAACAAATATTCAAGCTAAACTGTTCTTGGCTACCATGTGCAAAAAGTTGAACAATTGTGTATTTTTTAAAAGAATAAATTATGAGATTGTCAACACAAACTTAGAATTCAGCGGGTTGAATATAAATTTAATTAGATACAACAATAACATTTTTTAAATTAGATTGAAATCATTTCTTGATCATTTTAATTACTCATTGTTCATGATTAAATTAATCATTAAATACATGCAGTCTGACTACAAACATGTACAAAAAATTTTTAGCCCAAGTATTAAGCTGCACAATTGTGTATTTATTATAAAATTGTGTTTAAGGGGCCTAACACAGTTTGAACCCTCACTTTACTGTTTGCATTAGTCAGATTATGTTTTTATTTTGGTCGACTTCTCTTAAAGTGTGTGCACACCTACCAGGCAAAGCACTGATGTCAGTCAGGTTCCTGAAAGTGTAAGAGAAATAATATGTTAGTTGTCTGTACAATATTATCAGACTAACAGAAATACAAAGCTCACTCGCCATGATACACTGAACTTACAGTCAGCAGGTTAATGATAGAGTAATGTAGCACACCAACTGACACAGCAGCCATTTTATCATTCCAAAAATTAACTGAAGGATTTCCCGTTATGGAAGGCTAGCATTAGACTTCTGCTAGCCTTAGCATTAGACTTCTGCTAGCCTTAGCATTCCTGCTAGAGTTAACACTGCAGCTAGCGTTAGCTGTTAAAACTGAGCCACACTGGCAATAACAAAGCTCATGTGTTACTTTTGTCTCACTGACTGCCAATAACTATCACATGAATAGCACACAAATACTCTTCTAGACAGTTAACAACTGCTAAGGGTAGTGTTAGCATTGCTGCTAGCGCTAGCCCTCTTACTGTTAAAACTGAGCCACAGTGGCAATAACAAAGCTCATTTGTTACTTTTGTCTCACTGACTGCCAATAACTATCAGATTAATAGCACAGAAATACTCTTCTAGACAGTTAACAACTGCTAAGGCTAGCGTTAGCATTGTTGCTAATAGTAAAATTTCATAAATCTTTATAAATAATAGCAAAGTTCGTTCTTTTTATCTCTTTCTTTATTCTTTGAACTCTGAACTTTAAAAGCACTTGCCATGGGGGCCTCTGGATGTCTAGAGTTTTGATCTCCTCCATACCTGCGTCATGCCCTGGAGGACTGGGCAGTGGCCCCCCACACCCTCTAGCAGATCATTACATGAAGGAACCTTTTAAAAACAAGCGCATTCATGCTCACAGGTGTACACACAGGTGATCACACACAAACTACACCCTTTTTGGCTCTTACCTCAAAGCACACTGTGCGCTGTCGATCTTATGTGCTGCACAATAATGTCTAACATTTAGTATTTACTGTCATATTCCCATAGATCATTGTGATGTTGTTTATTACTCTCGTTTTCTTCTGCTTGCTTTCTCTTTCTTTCTCAACAGGTGATCCAGATGATCGATATATGTATTTTTTGTCTGCTTATTCTGTTGGTTTTGGTTTTTGCCCTTTTCCCCGTCCCTCTTCCCCGCTTTTTTTCTTTCCCTTTCTTTCTCCCTTACTTTCCCCAGTTAAGTCTGTCCCGTATTCAGCAAGTGAAAATAAAATAAACAATAAAGGTGAATCAAATGGACCATTACGGCAAGGCTGGGATGGTCAATTTGGTAAAGTAAATCCGTTGGGCATCTTTCTTCGCCTTTAGACAATAATTCTGATGGCAAAAGAACCAAACGGGACAGGTTAAAAAAAAAAAAAAAAAAAAAAAAAGCACTTGCCATGTGAGTTTAAATGTCAAAAATGTATTTTTACCATCACAAAAAAAATACAGTGTAGCACTCAGTGTTTTGTACTTACCACAGCAGAGAGCAAAGCGGAATGAGAAAGTTGGCTAGTGATGGGTTAAAAACAGATGAGGCGTTCAGGGGGTGCTTGGAAATTTGAGCATCACTTTGAACAGCAAGCTAAAATGACATCTGTGAGCATGAACGTGTCTGTGTGTTGGTCTGTGTGTTTGAGATAGAGAGAGAAAAATACACAAGAGTCATCACTGTACAAATAGGTACTTTGTGTGTCAGTGACTATCAGCAAATAAGTGACATACACAGAAAGAGGTGAACTGGCATCTAACCTATGGGATCAAATTGTGGTCATAAATATTTTGTACTTGTAAATCAGTTTTGTACTTGTAAATCAGGATTTGTATGCGTAAAAAGAATTTGTGTGTGTGTAAAAAGAATTTGTGTGTGTGTGTGTGTGTAAAAAAGATTTGTATGAGTGAAAAGAATTTGTGTGTGTGTGCAAAAAAGATTTGTATGCGTGAAAAGAATTTGTGTGTCTATAAAAAAGATTTGTATGTGTAAAAAGAATTTGTGTGTGGACTTAGCCAAAAAAAAAAACCCGTATGAAACTCTGCAAGTTACAAGTACGAATTTTGACCCTATTTTTCTTCCTTTCATCTGATTGGTCAATGTCATGTCAATCACAAATGTAACAATCCAATCAGAGAACAGATGGGTTTGGCTGTCAGAGGGGCGCTTTTTTGAACTTGAGCTTCTTAGTGGGGAGATAAACTATACAGACTATAAACAGAGACATTAAATGAGGTTAGATTAGTTGAACTGTGGGAAAATCCACTACAGGTAAATCATTTCAACTCTGATAATCCAGTGAGAAACAATTATTCCTAATGTCATCAACTGACTCCAACTACCCAGATCTGAACTACCAATCTGATAAAGACAAATCTAGAATATCTGCTGTGTGAGTGTCTTTCTATCTGTTTGTGTCTGGCTCTCTTTTAGTACGCGTTGGTGTATTATTTTGTCTGTCTGCATGTGTGTAAAATATTTGATGAAAAAATGTTGAATGAGCTGAAATATACCAAATCATTCTGTTGAAGTTCACACAGAAGAAGAAGTTGGAAAATAGCTGAAAATGTTTTAATTGTAAATTAGAAAAACATAAGAAATGAGGAAAGACAATTTAGAGTCAGAAAACATCTGAATGAATATTAAAAGTTCATATTCTTTGAATCACTGAATGACTAAAATGTGATCCCTCCACTTGGATCCACACAGTTTTAAAGGTTTACATCTCTGAACTTTTAAAGACATGCTGTTGGAAAGAGAACAACGATGGTGTGGAGGTAAGAAATAACGACACGAGAGGTCCGTGTGTCTCACTCCAACTGTTTTATTCACACACTGTCTCTCAGAACTTAAGATACAGTAAGCGCCAAAATCTCCACCCAGCTCTTCCCTTCAACTTGGGTGTGAGTGGAGCCATCTGGTGGTCCGCCACACATACCCCCCCTTGAACACACAGTCAGGTCTCTATTCAGTCCAGGACCCTGGGCCTAAGCAAACGACCCGCACGACTGAACCTGGGAGGGAGAGAACAGGCAGAAGAAGGTCCATCCTGTGAACGAGGCTGGTGAAGGCGAGCAGGAAAGGCAGAAGGAGGCTCAAACGTTGGTGGTCGGGGGGTAGTCCTATGGGGAAACCAGAGTCTGTCAACCCCATTGAAGGAGGGCGGCCACGGCGAGGGGCCTGGGCGGCACTACATTACTGTCCAGAAGAACATGTGCAGGCTTAAGTCTGTCAACACACACAGTCTCCCTTCGACCCCCAAAATCCAAAACAAAATGTTTCTGGCCGGTTCGATAACCCTGAATGGGCCGTCATACAGCGGCGCATAGCGGTGTCTTGTGGGCATCGTGCCTGACAAAAACAAACTTAGCAGTCTCTAAAGTCTTTGGAACAAAAGTGTCAGGCACGCAATGGTGCACAGGACCAGGAACCCAAGCGAAGCGCAAAAGTGGGTTGAGCGATAGCACTGATGGATCGAAGCAGGGGAGGGTTCTCAGGCAAGAATTCTCCAGGCACGCGGAGGGGCTGACCAAACACGAGCTCAGCTGGGGAAGCGCCGAGATCCTCCTTAACCGCACAGCGCAGCCCAAGCAAAACCCACGGGAGGCGGTCAACCCAATTGCCATCTTGTAAGGAGGCACGAAAAGCAGCCTTAAGCGACCGGTGGAACCGTTCACACATCCCATTAGCTTGCGGGTTGTATGCGGTTGTGCGGTGGACTTTAGCCCCAGTCCATCAGCCATGGCCGACCAAAGCTCGGAAATGAACTGGGGCCTCTGTCTGACGTAATGTCCGCGGGCGGGCGAAACGCGAGACCCAGGTTGACAAAATGCCCTGGCCACCACTGCTGCAGTAGTGGATGCCAGGGGGACTGCCTCCGGCCACCTGGTGGTCCGGTCAACAACTGTCAAAAGGTGCGTAAAACCTTGTGACGGCGGCAGAGGACCCACCAGATCGACATGCACATGATCGAAACGTTTGCCGGGTATAAAGAACTGCTCCAGAGGCGCCTTGATGTGTTTATGAACCTTCGACGCTGGCAGGGAATGCACGCTGACGCCCATTCCTTAACTGATTTGCGAAGGCCTGGCCAAACAAATTTAGAGCTGACCAGTTTAACAGAGGCCCGGACCCCGGATGAGAGAGAGCATGTACCGAGTCAAAAACCCGACGACGCCAGGAAGCGGGAACCACTGGGCGAGGGCGGCGGTGGAAACGTCACAGACCAGGAAAGGACCACCGTCCTGCATGGGTCTGTCCTCCAGTATGAGGCCCGTCTGGGTGGATTTAAGCTCGAGGATGTCCGGGTCACCGCTCTGATCGGCAGCCATGGCGGAGTAGTCTATGCCGAGAAAGACAGGAGAAACCAGCGCACGGGACAAACAGTCAGCCACATGATTGGATTTACCAGCCACGTGCGAATGTCTGTTGTGAACTCAGAAATGGCTGCCAACTGGCGCTGCTGGCGTGCACTCCATGGATCAGAAACCTTGGACATGGCAAACGTCAAGGGTTTGTGGTCCACGTATGCGGTAAAGTGACGACCCTCGAGAAAAAAACGGAAATGGCGAGTCGCCAGGTGGAGCGCGAGTAGCTCCCTGTCAAAAACGCTGTAATTGCGTTCGCTGTCACGCAGCGTACGGCTGAAAAAGGCGAGCGGTTGCCAGACACCCGAGAGTCGCTGTTCCAGCACCGCACCCACCGCTATGTCCGACGCATCGGTGGTCAACGCAATCGGCGCTGAGGGGGACGGGTGGGCCAGAAGGGCAGCATTAGCTAACGCTGACTTAGCATCAGAAAACGCTTGGATGCTTTCTGGACACCAGTCGACGGCGTCATTAGCCTTCTTACCTTTTAACGCCCCGTAAAGGGGCTTCAGCAGATGTGCCGCCCTGGGGAGAAAACGATTGTAAAAATTCACCATCCCCAAAAATTCCTGCATTGCTTTAACGTTTGCAGGACGCGGAAATTCTGAAACAGCTCGGACTTTGTCAGGCAACGGAACCGCGCCCTCAGCGGAAATGCGGTGCCCAAGAAAATCGAGAACGGGCAACCCAAACTGGCATTTAGACGGATTAATAATCAGTCCATGCTCCGTCAAACGCTGAAAAACCTGATGCAGATGGAACAGGTGCTGCTCCTTCGAGCTGCTGGCCACCAGGATATCATCAAGATATACAAAACAAAGGGCAGCCCGCGCAAGACAGAGTCCATCAACCGCTGGAAGGTTTGGGCGGCGGCACCTTTCAGGCCAAACGGCATGCGCAGGAACTCGAAAAGGCCGAAAGGTGTAATAACGGCGGTTTTGGGACGTCCTCCTCCGCCGCACGGGAACCTGATGATATCCCCGTACCAAATCGATCTTCGAAAAACCGAGGTCCCCGCAAGATGGGCGGAAAAATCTTGGATGTGGGGAATGGGATAACGGTCGTTCTCTGTGACGTTATTAAGGCGGCGGAAATCCCCACAAGGTCGCCACCGACCATCAGATTTAGGCACCATGTGTAACGGAGAAGCCCAGGCACTATTCGAACGCTGCACGATGCCCAGGCGCTCCATGGTGGCAAATTCTTCCCGAGCGACAGCCAGTTTAGCAGGGTCGAGGCGACGCGCGCGCGCGAAAACCGGGGGCCCTACTGTAGTTATGTAATGCTCCACCCCATGCTTCGTCACAGTGCTCGAGAAAGTGGGGACAGTGAGTGAGGGAAACTCAGAAAGCAAACATTGAAAACGTCACCCGAATCCACTGAGTTAGCATGCACCACGGGCTGAGCACCCCGAGTAAAACAGGGTAATGAGGAAAATGACACAGCATCAATTAAACGTCTGTTAGCAACATCAACCAGCAGTCCGTGAGCACAAAGAAAATCAGCGCCTATTATAGGCACAGAGCTAGCAGCAACAACAAAGTTCCACTGAAAGTCACGGTCATGAAAGCAAACAGTCACCAACCTTTCACGAAGGTTTTGATGGGAGAGCCATTAGCCGCTGTTAGCAATGGCCCGCAGCCCTCAGCTAGCCTGTCCGAGCCAGCCGGGGAAGAAGGCTCTTCTGTGAGCCGAGTCCACCAGGAAACGCCCCGAGCGTGAGTCCTCTAAGAAAAGCAGCCTTTCCTTGTTGCCAGCGGTCGCGGCTGCTACCGAAGCGCTGACATGCCCGTTTCCCTGGGTTTGGAAACTGCAAGGCGCGGAGACAGCGCCGGGCCTTCGCTCCAAAACGCTGGTGATAAAAGCAAAGCCCTTTTTCGCGCGGCGCTGCCGCTGCAGCGATTCCGGCCACCGTGGGACGAGTCGGAGGGTCCCTGGAGCATCGGTGAGGAGGCAGGGGAAACGCTGGTGAGTCCTGAACAACCGCCTGGACGCCGAAACTCCTGGTAGCAAGGAGGATGCGATCTGCCTCTTCCGCCAGAGAGCGGTAATCCTTCGTGGCCAATAGCGGGAGTTGGCAAGGCCAGCGCGCACTGGAGCCGCAACTGTCGGAGAAAGAGGTGGGTGAAGAGAAATCCTCCATCATCCGCGCCCAGCAAGGACAGCATGCTTTCCATGAGCTCGAGGGCGGTGCCGCCGCCCAGGCCCGCGAGGGAAAGGAGTTTCTCGGCTCGCTCAGCATCAGAGAGGGAGTAACGCCGCAGCAGCAGCGCCTTGAGAGCGGTGTACTTGCCTTGGGCTGGAGGGTCCCGGAGGAGAGTCATCACGCGGCGGGTTGACAGCGGGTCAAGAGAAGCCACCACATGGTGGTATTTAGTATCGTCGGCTGAAACTCCACGAAGAGCAAACTGAGCTTCTACGTGCACGAACCATGAAGGGGATCGTGAAGCCAAAAATCCGGCAATTTAAGCGCCACAGCAAACGCAGCCATCGGCGGAGGTGCAAACGGCGGCAGCCGATGCTTCCAGGCCGGAGCTGGCTTCGTCGTCGAGCCTTAGCATGTGCGCTACCGGGGTCACCAATGTGGAGGTAAGAAATAACGACACGAGAGGTCCGTGTGTCTCACTCCAACTGTTTTATTCACACACTGTCTCTCAGAACTTAAGATACAGTAAGCGCCAAAATCTCCACCCAGCTCTTCCCTTCAACTTGGGTGTGAGTGGAGCCATCTGGTGGTCCGCCACAATGGCTACGTTTTGAGGGTAAAATGATGGCTGTAGAGCAAACACTGTGGACACAGCAGCTGTTGAAAGCGAAGTGTTTAAGATGAATCTTGGCACAGTGAGAGAGAGCTCGTTAGGCAGGCAGGTGTGAGCCTGGTTGCTATAGTGACTGCACCCAATGGCTCCATACACACACACACACAGACATGCACCTCACTTTTGCTGCTTAAAATGAACAGAAAAGTCAGCCCAAAACAAATCGCTCCCAAATGAAAAGTACAGGTCCTATTGACAAAATTCTTTCACCGTGAGTGCCAGCCATGTCCAGTCTACCAAATTCTCAGTTTTCATGCCTGTGGAGCTTATTATATGGACGTGGTGACAGTGTAAAGACAGCCTGTACTTCTGGTTTTCAAACGAACCTTCTGAGCCATTTTAACATTGGAGTCTATGGAGGAGTTGGAGGGAGGAGGCTGCACATTGGTGACATTTATGAAAGAACCATAACACCTACTACAATAATAAATACATTGGGTGAAAGAGGACAGCGATGGCTACGTTTTGAGGGTAAAATCAGACCGGTAGAGCAAGCGCTGCAGACACAACAGCAGTTTTAAGAAAAGATTTTAGGATTAATTCCCACTCTCCTCTCACTCTAGCAGTTGAGCTGTCTCTCTCTAGCCCCAACATTCTGTCCCATACACACCCATTATAAACTCTAAAACGGGTGAAAAAACATCAGGAAACTTAAACTGGAACTGAAGAAAAAGTATAATAGATATTGAAAAGATAAATACAAGTTGAATAGTTGAATGTCTTGTCTTCGTTTTAAAGTTTGAATGGTGGCTCTATGTCAATGTATGTGGAAGTAGTTAGAGTTGAAAAATGAGGAAATTTAATGAAAATTTGAAGTCTCCCATTGAAATACATGGGAAATTTTTGTTGAATAAAGTTGAATAATTTAAAAACTATAAATGTTAAAAATGAGAAAAATACAAGCACACATGTCCAAAAGAAGAGGAATCTAATGATGTTTGAATGGTTTTTCTCAGTTGAACGGTTTTGATACAGTCCAAAAAACGTACGGAATACGAAATAATAATAATAATGATGATAATACAGAAACAGAAGAACAATACTGCTTTTCAAGCATTCACACTAATAAAGATTAGAAGAACAATACTGTGAATGCTTTTCAAGCATTCAAACTAATTAGATTACAAATGAATTCACTTCAGTTGAAGTTAATTTTAGTTTATAGAGCATCAATTCAAGGTAGCAGTAACATACAGGTGCTTTTTTTGTATGGTGAAGAAAAGACAGAAGGTAAGGTAAAATTAGCCTGCACCGCAACAGTATTTTAGTACCATGAAAAGATATGCCGGTGTCTGGTCACTTGGGTCTTTGTATATAAGAATGATTTTAAATTAAATTCTAAATTAAATTGTGGATTTTATAGACGGAAGAAATGAGATGAAGAGAAAATAATACGGGAGAAACAAAATTCGCTTTTGTTAGTGCACTTGAAGAAGTGTTTAGATCAAATGACAGTTTTTCAAGGAGCTTTTTTCAAAACCTGATAAAAAATTTCAATATTCCAGGTTAGAAGTAACAAATGCACAAACTAGTCTTTGAGCATTACTCTGAGACAGGATGTTTCTGATTTTAGTGAATCTGTGCAGATGAAAGAAGACACAGTGTTACTGGAGACCAATGTACTGCCGTCTAGTATATGTGGTTAGACTCCATGTTTCCAGCATACACTGCTGTATTCCTTTTACCCTTTAAGACTGGTCGGAGCGGGCACGCCCCATTTTGCGTAACTATTTTTAAATCCCTGTAGAACCGCACCCACATAAGCTAGTGCAATTATTTTTTTTGCATATGGAACCGGAGGAGTTTCTGTCCACAAATAACTTTTGACACGCTTTGCAGATCCGATCAGCTGTTCGTAACACTTCCTATGTTGGAATAGACGTCAGTGCGAACTATGGCATGTCCGACATTACCTGCCCGAAACCGGAAGTGATGTCATTTTCGCTGAAAATTTAGTTTTTTACCTTCAGGGCCTTTTAAGCCTACACTGGTGTTTTTAAAAGTCATGTTTGACTTTATGGTTTTCTGTATAGTTTCTGGGATTCTTAGAACTCAAATTACACTGTTGGAAATAGTTGATTTTGATGCATATGCTGTTTTTTGGCAAATTTGCATTATGCGTTTTTCCTGTAGTATATAAAAATTGGTGTATCTCAAAAACAAAACTATGAAGACACTCAAAATAAATTTCCTCTTGTTGTAAACTATTTTTTGCAACTTTTTTGTATTTACACTTTTGAGGGATGAACCTCTTAAATTTCTTTAAATAGAAATATATGTAAAAATACAAAAACAATTTAAATTTTTTTTGCAGTTTATTACACTTTATTGCAATTTATGTAGTTACTATGCACTTAATGCATACATATTATTACAATTTGGGGTATAATGGTTGTATTGATGTATAGCAACTTGAAATGCTCCCAAAAATGGCACTACAGGATGTAAAAATATAAAGATAAGGCGGACTTGGTCCTATGGTAGGTCTTAAAGGGTTAAATAGCTTTGAGCAGTGTATTTGTGCCCAAGTAGAATATCCTCAGTTTTGTATGAAAAGAAAAGAAAAGTAGAAGATGCTGGCCCTAGGGCCTGATTCCCTCTAATGAGCCCTGTGTTTAATCCAAGATTGCCATTTGACATAGAATACAAAAATTGGCAGGTCTTGGCGCCCTATGCTTTACACAGATGAGAGCAGGTTTCATCCATTAACCTCAGTGTTATGCTGCCTGAAACATCATTCGGTATTAATAGTTTGGTGGTGGGTTAGTGGTGGTCTGCTGAAGCATACCCATAGAGGGAACCACAAAATCTGCAGACTAGGCAAAGGATCCCTGACTGCAATTGGGTATCAACTCCTGGACGATGAAGGAATTGATACCACTGACTGGATCTAACGCTAACCTGAACTAAATCCAAATGAACACCTATGGACCATTATATGTTAGTGGATTCCGTGCTGCCATGTTCTTCCTCAGACATCTGGAGACTAATTTCGGGTGTCTTTGAATTTAGCCCTCTACAGGTTGCTAATATTAATTTTCATCAAATCATGTGGTATCCTTTTATTCCTAATGCATAACACAGTCCAATGCTGTTGTTTGGTGATTGCATTGAATTTCTTTTTTTTTAATTGGTCCTACAGACTAACAACAGCCATATTATCTACTAGTGATGGGTCCTGCAACACTGACACACCGACGCTTGCATCAAGCTCACCTAGCGAAGCCTGTATCGGTGCGTGCGTCGCTTTAAGAGAAAGTCACGTGATCGATACAGCTGCTGTATCGCTCATTGCCAACGCGCCAAACTGTGTTTAAAAAGTACCGCATCCGCATCTGTCAACGGAATGAGTCGCCACAAAAAAACACGAAATTACTCTCGCAAAGATTAAAAACAAAAAAACACATCTCTCCATAACAAAATGGAGCCCGAAAGAAAAAGAAATGTTTCTGCTGTGTGGGATCATTTTGATCTTTTAACTGCAAATAAGGTAATAGTTTGTCTGTCTTTGTTTCAGTGTAATCTATCAGAATAGGAAAAACAGCAAGGTGAGTTGAAGTGTAAATTATTTATTTCATTTTCATGCAGGTTAAATGTCGCATCTGTTCTGCATTTCTTACACAAACAAAAGCACCTCCTCAATGTTTAGGCATTACAGAGCCAAACATGAAAATGAGGAGACAAACACACCGAGAATGAACACAGGTAGGCCTATACTGACACTGAGCAGCTTTATCATCATTTTTTTTTAATTAATATGTGTTTTATTATTTTGAAATCAAGCATCTAGGAAGACTGTTCTGGACCAGGCAGTCCTGAAGTTTATTATAAAGAACTGCCAACCCCTTAGTATTGTGGAGAGTGTCGGAGAGAAACATTCCAAGATCAGAGGATCCTTTAAGGTACTGGGGGAATAGGAAGACATCTTATCAGAACTTTTTCCACCTGGCTTTACAGTTTTTGTGTACCCCAGCTTCATCTGTGCCTGTGAGTTTTCCAAAGCTGGGGAAATTGTGTCAAAAAAAACGCAATAGACTGAATGCAAAAACATTGGATAAACTTATTTTTCTGCAGAAAAATAAGTTTATCCAATGTTTTTGCAATAGAATTTTATAATAAACTCTGAGTCAAATGGGTAATATTACATTCACAATACTTTCATTTTAATTTTCACTTAGTGTCATTCACAATATATTTTATAGATGTCTACAATATTTGAAATGTAAAAGATATAAAATGATTCCATGGAAAGTATAATACCTTAGTGTACAAGTATAACTAGGTCATTGAATCAGTGTCTGTTGTGAGTCTCAAGTAAGTTGCCTGCAATGATATTTAAGGTCCAGCAGGTGTCAGTATGGAGCAAAACAGCAACACTGTGTCGACACAGTATCAATACAGTTTGGGGAATGTGCTGAAACGCTTCACGAGGCCTCATCTACCCATCACTATTATCTACCATAACGAACCAGAACAGCTCCTCTGATGTCATCACTCGCCGAGACCAAGTCTACATCGACTTCTCCTGTGTCGACATTCAGCCAGCTATCGAAACTGCCAACTTCAGAATCAGAGACAGGTTTGTGGTTGGGGTTTGTTTGAATAACTTTCAGATGCGAATAATGTTGTTGTTTTTTGTTTCAAAGAAAACTAAAATGTGTGTGTGAATGTGTGTGTCTGTTCTGCAGTTCTGTGATCCAGCATGCTACACCCAGCGTTTGTAATTACACTTTGACCATGAAGGCCTACACTGATGTAGGTCGCACACAAACTGTGGAGTCTTTTGCTGAAGTTCCTCTGAACCAGAGAATCTGGGTGGAGCTGAAGGCTGATGGGTTGGATGAAGAAATGGTTGCCATGGTAACAGACTCTTGCTGGGCCACCGACCTGGCGTTGTCCTCTGGGAGCCTCAGATATGACCTGATTATCGATGGGTGAGACCACATTTATTCATAAATATAATTTTTGATAATTCTGATCAACTTCCCACAAAACTGTTTCCTACCTGTTGGCAGTTGTGCTAACCCCGCTGACCAGACTGTGGAGGTGAAGGAAAACAGGTGGGGAACCTCCAACTATTTCTCCTTCAATATGTTTCAGTTCACTGGGAGCTCAGGTGAAATCTACCTGCACTGCAAAATCCACCTGTGCCCCAAAAGGAGAAACAAATGCATCCCGGTAAACACACCACACACACACTCACGGAAAGCTTTGCTCCTTAAAATGTGATTCCCTATTGCTTGTGTAGTTTATTTAACCTTTAAAGTAACTAAGAATGCAGTCAAAGTTTCATGGTGTTGTAGTTTTAATAACTGTTCACATGACAGACCACTCTTAGTTTTCAACAACCTACCATGACCTTGGCATGCTCATTCTTTAAATGAATATTCATGTTTCATCCCCTTTGTATAAATGTGTAAAGTTTATAAACACTGAATAAAAGATAAAAACAAAAATATTTAAATAACAAAATGAAAGGATTGTGACGTCTGGATTTTATCGCTCTCTGTCTTTATCAGACTTGTAAAGGAGCTGCTCGCAGATGCAGACCAGCAAGCTCCAAATACAAACGAGCAGCACCAGCCTTCATCAGCTTGGCCTGGACTAATTAGATAATGAGCCACTCAATGAGTCAAACGTCCTGGATGGTCCTCTGCAGCCTGACAGTCCAGGATCAGGGTGAAGATTGACCTCCAAAGACATTTCAACAGACGAGAGAAAGAAGTACGAGGTGATTGACTGGAAAGAAGCCAAAGGGATGTAAAAGAGCAGGAGGGTCACAGTGTGGTCTGGTTTTCTTCTTAAGTGGTTTCCAAGGTGACACTGGCTGACGGATAAGGCTGCCAATCCCTGACTTCGGTCTCGTCCTGACCCAGAGCCTGGATGTTTATAAGGATGAACTCATAACTGGCTACTCTGAGGCTGGGATTACTGCCACAGCTGGATTAAGCAGCTGTTATACTGGAAGTATTGTGAGGAAAGATGACGATTCTGCAGCCCATATTTTTATTTAACAGTAACATCCATCATGTGGATGTGTGATTTATGCCAGACGCCCTTTCTGATGCATCCAAGAAGGAAAACAAGTGTGTGGCAACATGAATATTTCTATGAAACATCTGGACTTCACAGACATGTCATCACTACATCTCCCAGTATGACTGGGAGCACTTTACAACCTCCCAGGAAGGTTGGAGGCCTGTAAGCTTTTTATGTTCAATTAGATTTAAGGGTAATAGCCTCAAATCTAATCATGTGACCTCGTTCATATGAACAAATACCTGAGGACAGTGGCCTTGAATCAAAGAGGAATTTTTACTTCTCAGGTCGTTTGAGCTGAAGATATTAAAGATGCTAACATATCAAACTACCAGACAAGAATAAAATAAATAGGATAATATTGAAAATAAGCAGGTCATCAGATACCGTCTGCTGGCCGGAGGTGCTTTAAAGGTGAATCAATGTGAAAATCACTCCTGTAAAAAGCTGGTGTGCAGGGTGAAACATTAAAAGGGGGCAGACTGTTTTTTTCTCGGTTTAGCTGAATTTTTGGATTGTTTTCTGATTTCTGCCTGTTTGGATGACCCGTCACTCCCTTTCATCCACATGCTTACCACATTACTGATGTGAGGAAAGACTGAGTCACTTTTTTTTAAAAAAGTTTAATTTAAATAAATACATTTTGGCTATTTAAACTGAATTATTCGTGTGATCTCCCTACTTTGCCCGAACTTGGATGTTAAGGGTGATTTACAAAAAACTCGGCTGGTTTCTAAACACAAGTAAGTTGGTTAATTTCATGACATGCCTAATCTACAGGACACAGGACAGGTGCAGCTTGTTAATTGTAATCAGAAAAGTATAGAAATATAGATCACAGACATGTTGGTTAAATGTAGGCCTACAGTGGCAGTTTGGCAGAGAGAGTCATTATAATGAATAAATGTTTCAGTCACTGGCAGCCTGTGATGCAATCAGCGCATGCAATCAGTCGTGATAAGATCGCTGTCCATGCGCTGAAATCAGAGTGTAATAAAACATTAAAACATTGTTTTAATAATAAAACATTATTAAGGTTTGAATTTTATGAATGTAAATGCAGTGACTACAACAGAGATAAAAAGCACTTTCAAACTATCAAGATTTTTTTTTTTAAAAAAGGCTGCTATTAACTCGTCTCATGAATGACATCCATGCAGGGCCCGGATATTTTCAGGAAAAGGTCCAAAGTCAGCGTCGTCCCTCTGTTCTCTACATTCTTCAGCCATTTCTCTGAACCTCATCACAAGCTGCAGTATGTTGAAAAGAACCTGATTGAGGAAGATTTGCTGCTGCTGGTACTGCTTGACTCCTTCTGGTTGTAGGTTTTAGGTCATCTCTGAGATAATAGAGAAAACCTACAACTAGAAGGAGTCTTTAAGTGGTTTGGTAATCGGTATGTTTCTATCACATCTTTGTCTGACATTTCAAATAAACCGACATGAGTGGACAAATGTCTGATTCTTCTAGCACACGGTCTCTTTGATGCGTCCTCCATGCAACAATAAGTGCTGTTACATCAAGCTCAAGTAATAAGACATGCTCTTTCTTTCAGTGTTAAATACAGACATAATTATCAACGAACTGTGTACTGCAAACATTAGTAAATCAATTTAGATGCTTAAATCAGTTTTGCCTTTTCTATGTTTGGGGCCTTCAGAAAGGAACTCCCTTTCTAAAGGGAGGTGCATAGACAAGATGGCCAATCGGAGGTCCATCATACAAACTCATACAAACATCTAAGTAAAGAAATAAAAACCAAGGTATCACCAAAAAGTGCCAGTCTGAGATTGTCTGTTTTACAGATGCAAAAGGATGAAAAGGATGAATGATGCTCAGGTACGCTCAGGATTAAAGAGCATCTGCTCTCACAACACGTTCTCACTCCCAACTCGTCAAATGTGTGACGCATGGTCAGGCTCCCTCTGCTTCACTTATCGACGCGCAGGGTACCCCCCTCGCGTCGAGAATTGACGTGCAGGGTCCTCCTATTGAATACTGTAGAGCTCCCTAAACGTTGTTTATCGACGAAAAGAGATTTCCGCGCAAGAGCCTGTTGTTCGTATATTTATATATTTCCGAAATGACATTGTAGTGACGTGTACTGAACAGAATATATTATATAATGTAAACAACTACCTGAGAAACAGCAGATACAGCAGATAAATTAATTATAGGCTATTACTTTTGCATTTATGGAGGGAGAGGTGTATGCTGGGTAATGGCACAGCTAGCGACACGGTGACTTTATTCACCCGCTTCGGCTGTTATCAGTCCATACAATGGGCGTTATTAGCACAAATCAGTCCCATGGATGTGGGCCATCCACCTGCTAGATTGTTCAGAAGCTTGTTATCATCCATCCAGATGGAGGATCACTAACAGGAGCGTGGAAGACTCCAGAATCCACTCTGGCTGGAATCCGGTGGATACAGCAGTGTTACAGGTAAGACCATTTAAACGGACAGCATTTATAGAATGACTATTAAAAGCCAGCGAGTGTCAATAATGTTAATGTGGTTATGTTAGTAATACACCGAGTGCTAATATAACAGCTTTAAGATGCATTTGTAGATATTATTACGTGTTTTACCGTCTTTATGGTGCTAGCTTAAAGTTACGGTGTAAACGTTAGCTTATATTGTAGTAAAGCTGTTACTGTTTAAACGATGTTAGCACAGAAATATTAGCTTCTGTCATGACTGATGATAGTTACTAGTTAATAAAGTTTCCAGTAAAGTGATTAATCGCAGCCACAGATTGACAGTAAATATCTCGATTAGCTTCAATGCATCTGTAATAAATATGTGCAAGTTTCAGTGCTTCGTTTAAACTGTATGATACTTATACTGACCCAGGGTCAGTGTAAAATACAATCCTAGCTGTGTGAACAAAGCCTGGCTCCTTTAATCCTGCATGTGACAAACCTCAGGATGCAGGTTATTATTACTCTTTCCTGCTGGCACACCTGTCACACCTGAGAGTCAGCTAGAAACTTACAGTGACGTGGACATCATGCAAAGACTGCCAGACTCTGTAATACTGTAAATGATCAGTGACTCAGGTTAACACTAAACTTTAAACAGTCCCTCTGTGTCTCTGTGTGTGCTGAGCATCTGGAATCAGATTGAGTCAGGCTGCATCAGCTGAATTTGTTATTTGTAAATATCAATATTTTTTATTCAGGTGTGGGGATAATATGTAAGACTGCAGTGAAGCGATGTACCAGATTAATCCCTGGCCAAAGGTATTGTACTTAAATCAGACTACTGATCCAGCCACATCAGTCTTTTGTGAGGTCTGTTTAAAGTAGACTTCAAATGAACTCCAGGTTCCTGAGAGGTGGACTGAGAGCACAGGAACACATGTTCATACATACAGCTGCAGCAAGCTTACATTAATTTTAAATAGATTTGTTACTCTGATGTCTGTCTGTCTGTTAGTCCTCTGACAGACTGGTACCTGTCCAGGTGTGCTCTACCTATGACTACTGGGACAGGCTCTGGCTCCTGTAATAGAAATTTTCTATTATTCTCATTTAAAGTATTTAAGTGCTTATGCATATGCTTAGTTGTGACACTCTTATAGACTGATCAGTGAAAGTTTCTAAAACTAGATGAACTTACTTCAGCATCAGCAGTTTGAGAAAACAACTCCCTTTACAGGTGCTGATAAGGCCGAGGGTACAAAACAGTGTAACCATTGATCCGTTAGGTTTCATAGCGAGACACGTGAAGTGTGGTATGATCAGTTTGTAACTTCCTCCCTCTTCCTTGGAGTGCATAAAGGAGTAGGAGCATGACTTCTGTGGCAGAGCTGACATGACTGAACTGTGATGTTTGATGTGTGTTGGCTCTGCTGCGCGCAGTAATAAATAGCTTGATCACAGCTCTTTCTGTGTTGCAGACTTTATTTACAAACTTCCATGATACCCCCCCACCCCCCACTGTGAACCTGAATTGAATATTCAGAAGAAAAAGAATGGATAGACTGACATTTGTTTAAATACTTCTAGAAATCTGAGCTGTTGGTGTGGTAATAATATTAGAGCTGGCAATCTTTCTTACTGAATCTCTACTGTGAGTCATGTTACCTGAGATTAATACTATGTTTACCTGACAGCCTGGACAAATGTGCTGTGTGAAGGATGTAAATCAAATCAGATCTTAACTGCTTACATTTAAGGAGCCGGGTCATATTTAATTGTAATATGAACCAATGATTTTCTGATTGCTGATTCTAAGAGAGTCTTTGTGGAAATCCTGTTTGACTTTTTGTCATTTTACTTCTCTTTTCTGTTTTCCAGAACAGTTCTCCACAGTCACTGTCCACATGGGTCAGTGGGACCAAGCAGCACTCTGCTAATGTGAGACTCTGACCAGCAACATCCAGCAAGACCCAAGCAGCGTTTTCTATCTCCCAGCTGGAGTTGTTTGTTTGTGACTGGAGAGTCAGATTTTTGTTGAAGCTGGAGGAACAGCCTCACAGTTGCAGAGGTAAGTCAGTTTGTAGAGATCCCTCCCACCCTGGCTTTTATGTGGCAGATTTCTTATCTGAAACAGTAACATTTCAGTGATTGCTGCTTATATCACAGGTTAATACACTCTACTGATCCCTGATGGGAGAATCATCACCTCTGCCAACAAAGAAGCCTGGTGGATATTTGTTTGCAGTCTGATGATGGGACATCATGCTCTGCATCTTCAAAGTTTGTCTCTTGCTTATTATTCATACACAGTAATGTGAAGCATGCTTATATCTAGTATAACTGGACCAACCTGGTGCTCTTCATTTATGGAGGCTGTTGAGTCTAAATTTTGGATGTTGTGTATCTCATGTTCTCTGGGCTTTGTTGTCCTCAGTCTTTTTGCAGGATCAGAAAACAAAACCAGGAGGCCTGTAAATGTTTCTTCTCCAATTGGATGATGATAAGACCGTGACACAGGATGCCACCTTTAGTCTTGTGATGAAGCAAAGCTCAGGAAGAAGTGTGATTAAATGGTACCCACATGTCGGCACCTGCAGCCAAATCCAAGCCTCCTCAGGTTAGTTGTAGTTGCAGAATGCTGTAGGACTGAGACAGCTGAGGCATCAAATGTTTGATTAAAGCGATGAAAAAGAGAAGTTTCTTCCCTGTAATTATCATTTTTTAAAATCTGTAGCAACTTCAGGTCTGTCAGCGTGCTGAGGTCACAGAAACAAGAAAAGCAGCTTCAGACTTCAGAGTGTTGTTTATAGTTTTCTGTCATCATGATCTCCCCTGAAGTTTATCACTATTATACAAGCATTAAGTCCACAGTACTGTAATGATGATTCTGACTTTGGTCACGGTTGCATAATATTTTAATAATATACAATTATTTTTTGTAATTCATATTTTTTCTGTTAATCAAAAATTTACTTTGTGAAATTTGTATTTGAGAATGCAGAATGTGACAATATATTTTGGTTCAATATTTAATTCATTCAGATGCAATTGTTAAATCAAAAATAAATAAAAATATATTCTAATTTAGCAAACTAATTTATCAAAAATATATATACATATATCTGTATTAGTTTTTATACATTAATTTGACAGCTGTATTGAAAATACCATATTGTATTCATACAGAATCAGTTTGGTATCATTGTTTGTCTGATTGCTGAAACTAAGAGCTAGTTTTGATCTAAAGTATCCAAAGTTGAGCTCTAATGTTTCTTCACCCTTGTGTGTGTGATATGTGATTTCCTACATGCTGACAGAGCAGAGCGGCCGTTTGTGCTCACAGATGGTGACGGTGTGGAGAGACGGTGGTGTTTCCTCAGAAGAACTAGCAGAGTCACAAAGGGCACGAGTCCATCTCACCACCTTGACTTGTTGATCAGTGGACACACTTGTCTCCCCTTTAAAGGAGACACTCTTAGAGAGAGACGATCTGAGTCATCCTTAAATGTTAGTGCTTTCAAATACACAAACATTTTTAAAGGACAAAAACGAACATCCAACTTTGTAATACAATTAAATCTTTGCATGTGTGTTTTCAAACTCTCAGATGGGCAGGATATCAGTCTTGGACTGTCTAACCTGCAGGAGCAGCACTGAATGATCACCACACATGATCAGTTCCTGCAACATTCAGCAGCTCTGCTTTTGGTAAGTAGAGTTACCTAACTACAGTAACTCTAAACACATGCCATCCATTTCTAACGGCCTGGTTACTTCCTGTCAGTTATTTTAGAAACCATGTGGTCACCTGACCTAACACTGTTTCTTCTTCTTCCCCTTAATGTTGAAGTGTCAAATGTCAACCAGCTGGAGAGGAAACTACACCAGTGTACTGGGATGTTTCACCAACACGTGCCAGACGCTGTTCCTTCATGGTGACATCACCAGAGACAGCCCCGCCCACCTCAGGACCTCGCCATTGATCATGATGATTTTAATGATGACAGCGAGCGGAACTAAGACTGTAAAAATCAGAATGTTTAGATGCTTTCTAATTATTAATGAATACTGAGAGCCTCTTTCTGTGTTTTGTCTGTTTTGTTTTTTTTTACCTCATTTGTTACTAACAAAGTTCAACAAACTCACACAGTTTACATTCTGTATGTTTCCATCTTTACCAGCCACACTCTACCCGCAATTAAGCAAATAATCCTTAGAAATCGTCGTTTTTCTCTTTTGTAATTGATGATAATTCAGTGAATATACTGCGCTGCTTCCTTTTATTTCGTCACACATTGCTTTAAGTTTTTCCAGTGTCCAGTTATTTTTTTACTGTTGTTTGAATTCTCTGTATGTTTGACCCTGTAGACTGTTTAATGGACTGCTTGTCTTCCTGTTTGTAACCGCCGCCTGTTTTTGACTAAAGTTTTGGATTTCTGACTTTAACACAGCCTCTGCGTGTCCTCCCTTTGTGTCCTCTTCCTCTGTGAATGTGTTGCATGTGTCACAGATTCATTTATTAACAGCTTTCCCACAGTGAGTTGCATCAGCATTCATTCACAGCACATTTCAGAAGGATTCAGATTAATACAGTGATCTTATAGTTAGAATTATCCTGACAGACTGCCACTGTAAATTATCTTTCATCAGGTCAATTTTAAAGTTCAGTATTTCAAAGCAGGTGTTATGAAGAATCATACTGGCATTAGGACTGTAACAATATGTACTTACAAAGTCAAAGTTTTTAATTATGCTAGAATATTGGAAGACAATCAACTTTTAGTGTTTTCTGCATATTAATTATACTGACACAGAGATGGTGACCATAACTGTACAGAAGCACTAAACAACTGACAATCTAACAAACATTATTGGCCTGAGCCGTCATGCACGGTGAGTCTGATCCTGTGCTGTGAGAGTCTGACAAGCATGTTTCTGGTCAGTTTGGAAGAAATAACATCACAATGTTGATCTTTTTTTAATATTCCTTCTCTTTTACAACATAAACTGTGATCAAAGCTACTTATGTTCACAGCATGTAATAATAGTGACAGTCCAGGGCATTGTGGTCTGTTGAGCTAGGGTTAGGGTTAGCTATTCAGACATATGTAATCAACCTCTTGCTGGATATAACAAACACCTAGGAATTCATATTATAATTTGATTTTCATGAAATATTCATATTCAGTATCAGTCATTTTATATTATAACCACGTATCCACCCAGGCTCATGGTGGGGCAGGGCTCTGTCCTGGGATGCTTGAGTGAAAGGTAATGTACACCCTGACCAGGTATCCAGTCTGTCAGAATTGTTTTCAATATTTGGTTCTAAACTATGAGTGAAAACAAAAATATAACTAGGATTCTTGCGTATGATGAATGAAGTCTGTCTTTGACTGTATTGTCCAGCTGATCCATCAAACCCCCAGCAGGTGAACCTTATTCATGACATAACACAGTAACAATGTAAAAAATTAAACAGCAACAGTCTAAATGTAAAGTGCATTCTAAACTCCTCTTCAATAAATTATATGGATGTGCAGAGAGTCATTCAGGACTGTAAAACGTGAACTACAGAACCCAGAGTCTTCATCATTAAATCTCTGGTTGCTTCATTTTTCTATCCTAACTCAGATACTTTAAAGGTTTTAGTAAAGTTGCATTCTCATGGTGAGGCAAAGTGTTTTATGTGTGTGTGTGTGCGTGCGTGTCATGAACGGCTGTAAAAGCCCTTTAATTACAGAACAAAGCGGGGTTTGAGTTCGAGTTACGGCAGACTGTCGCTACTTCTAAACGGAACGCAGCCTTCCTACGGCGGACAGCTAATAACAGGAATCGGACGCGGTCCACCCTAGTCCACAGCAACCACCATAGCAACAGCCTAGCATGTCTTTAAAAACACATTCTGTCTTCATAACTATCAAAAACGTGAAATGATTTGCAAAGCATGAAAGTGTTACAGCTGCAGAGAGCTATGGCGGCATCTTTGGAAGCTGTTTGCATAGCTAATAATATACGATGTAACCATGGAGACAGTCAGTCACGTGAGCTAGCAGTGCATGTTTACTACAGTGAATAAGGTGATTGTGTGCACAGCGTCCACACGCTGCAGAGGGTAAAGACATTACTTCAGTATTGTTTTCTATTTATATATGTTTGCCTTCTGCTGACCATCACCTCAGGTTCACCATTACAGTTTCAGCATACAAATGCACACTGTTAAATATGAACACATTAAAAAAAAATCATGTCTCAGAAATAACCACAGCTGTTCATGTTTGTCATTATAGTTTTATTTGTAAGAAAATTCATCCATCCATCCATCCATCCATCCTCATCCGCTTTATCCGAAGTCGGGTCGCGGGGGCAGCAGCCTAAGCAGAGAAGCCCAGACCTCCTCTCCCCAGCCACCTCCTCCAGCTCATCCGGGGAACACCAATGCGTTCCCAGGCCAGCCGAGAGATATAATCTCTCCAGCGGCGTCCTGGGTCTGCCCTGGGCCTCCTCCCGGTGGGACATGCCCGAACACCTCACCCAGGAGGCGCCCAGGGGCATCCTTGTCAGATGCCCGAACCACCTCAACTGGCTCCTTTCGATGTGGAGGAGCAGCGGCTCTACTCTGAGCCCCTCCCGGATGGCCGAACTTCTCACCCTATCTCTAAGGGAGAGGCCAGCCACCCTTCGGAGGAAGCTCATTTCTGCCGCTTGTACCCGCGATCTCGTTCTTTTCGGTCACTACCCACAGCTCGTGGCCATAGGTGAGGGTCGGGACGAGATCGACCGGTAAATTGAGAGCTTCGCTTTTACACTCAGCTCCCTCTTCACCACGACGGACCGGTGCAGCGTCCGCATCACTGCAGCCGCAGCACCAATCCGTCTGTCGATCTCCGGCTCCCTTCTCCCATCACTCGCGAACAAGACCCCGAGATACTTAAACTCCTCCACTTGGGGCAGGAACTCATCCCCGACCGGAGTGGGCACTCCACCCTTTTCCGGCTGAGAACCATGGCCTCAGATTTGGAGGTGCTGATCCTCATTCCCGCTGCTTCACACTCGGCTGCGAACTGTTCCAGTGCGAGCTGGAGGCCCCCCACCGATGAAGCCATCAGAACCACATCATCCGCAAAAAGCAGAGATGAGATTCTGAGGCCACCGAAGTGAAAGCCCTCCGCCACTTGGCTGCGCCTAGAAATCCTGTCCATAAAATTATGAACAGAATCGGTGACAAAGGGCAGCCTGGCGGAGCCCATCACCCACCGGAAACAAGTCCGACTTATTGCCGGCAATGCGAACCAAACTCTTGCAACGGTTGTATAGGGATCGAATGGCCCGTAACAGTGGGCCAGACACCCCATACTCCCGCAACACCTCCACAGGACACCCGAGGGACACGGTCGAATGCCTTCTCCAAGTCCACAAAACACATGTAGACTGGTTGGGCAAACTCCCATGCACCCTCAAGTATCCTCGAGAGGATAAAGAGCTGGTCCAGTGTTCCGCGACCAGGGACGAAAACCGCATTGTTCCTCCTGTATCCGAGGTTCGACTAACGGACGAACTCTCCTTTCCAGCACCCTGGCATAGACTTTCCCAGGGAGGCTGAGGAGTGTGATCCCCTATAGTTGGAACACACCCTCCGGTCTCCCTTCTTAAAGATGGGGACCACCACCCCGGTCTGCCAGTCCAGGGTACTGCCCTGATCTCCACGCAACATTGTAGAGGCGTGTCAACCAGGACAGCCCTACAACGTCCAGAGCCTTCAGGAACTCGGGCGGACCTCATCAACACCAGGGGCTCTGCCACCGAGGAGTTGTTTAACTGCCTCAGTGACCTCGACCCCAGAAATTGGCGGGTCATTCCCTCATCCCCAGACTCTGCTTCCTCCTCGGAAGACGTGTCAGTGGGATTAAGGAGGTCCTCAGTATTCCTTCCACCGTCTGACAATTTTCTCAGTCGACGTCAGCAGCGCACCGCCAGCACTATACACAGTGCAGGTAGAGCACCGCTTTCCTCCTGAGACGCCTGACGGTTTGCCAGAATCTCTTCGAGGCAGTCCGAAAGTCTTTTTCCATGGCCTCCGAACTCCTCCCACACCCGAGTTTTTGCTTCAGCCACTGCCTGAGCCGCATTCCGCTTGGCCTGTCGATACCTGTCAGCTGCCTCTGGAGTCCCACAGGCTAACCAAGCCCGATAGGACTCCTTCTTCAGCCTGGTGGCTCCCTTCACCTCTGGTGTCCACCATTTGGTTCGGGGATTACCACCACGGCAGGCACCAACCACCTTGCGGCCGCAGCTCAATGCAGCAGCAGCTCGGCAATGGAGACGCTGAACATGGTCCATTCGGACTCAATGTCCCCAGTCTCCCTCGGAATGTTGTTGAAGCTCTGCCGGAGGTGTGCGTTGAAGATCTCGCGGACTGGGGCCTCTGCTAGACGTTCCCAGCACACCCTCACCACGCGTTTAGGTGCACCGGGTCTGTCCAGCGTCCTCCCCGCCACCTGATCCAACTCACCACCAGGTGGTGATCAGTTGACAGCTCAGCCCCTCTCTTTACCCAGTGTCCAGAACATATGGTCGCAGGTCTGGTGATACGATTACAAAATCGATCATCGACCTGCGGCCTAGAGCATCCTGGTGCCACGTGCACTTATGGACACTCTTATGTTTGAACAAGGTGTTCGTTATGGCCAAACTGTGATTTGCACAGAAGTCCAATAACAAAACACCACTCGGGTTCAGATCAGGGAGGCCGTTCCTCCCAATCACGCCCCTCCAGGTCTCGCTGTCGTTACCCACGTGAGCATTGAAGTCTCCCAGTAGGACAACAGAGTCTCCAGGTGGGGCACCTTCCAGCACCCCCAGGGACTCTAAGAAGGCTGGGTACTCTGAACTGCCACTCGGCGCATAAGCGCAGATGACAGTCAGGACCCGTTCCCCTGACCCTGAGGCGCAGGGAACAAACCCTCTCATCCACCGGGAAAAACCCCAACGCACCGGCAGCAAGCCGGGGATATTAGAATACCCACCCCAGCCCGCCGCCCTCACCAGGGGCAACTCCAGACTGAGACAGAGTCCAGCCCCTCTCCAGGAGACTAGTTCCAGAGCCCAAGCCATGCGTGAGGTGAGCCCGACTATATCTAGCCGGTACTTCTCAACCTCACGCACTAACTCAGGCTCCTTCCCCACCAGAGAGGTGACATTCCATGTCCCTATTGCCAGTCTTGGCAGCCGGGATCGGTCCGCCAGGGCCTCCGCTCCTGGCCGCCGCCCGACACACATTGCACCCGACCCCTATGGCGCCTCCCTGCGGGTGGTGGGCCTGCGGGAGGATGGGCCCATGTCTCCTCTTCGGGCTGTGCCCGGCCGGGCCCCATGGACTAAGGCCCGGCCACCAGACGCCGCCCTCGGGCACCCTCCCGGGCCTGGCTCCAGGGGCGGGGCCCTGTAACCCTATCCCGGGCAGGGTAAACTGTTCCCTCGATGTTCTTTTCATACGGGTCTTCTGAATCGCTTCTTTGTCTGGTCCCTCACCCAGGACCAATTTGCCATGGGAGACCCTACCAGGGGCAAAAGCCCCAGACAACATAGCCCCTGGGATCCCTGTGACACACAAACCCCTCCACCACGATAAGGTAGCGATTCACGGAGAAAATTGTGAACTTCAAATTGTGTATCAAGTCAAAGAACATTTGACAAGTCTGAGTCATTCCTTTGTCCCATGAGAGCTGGAATAAATATATATCCTGACAGTTACAGTTGAAACAGTAGAGACAGGTAGAAATGGGATCAGATTCATCTTTGCTTAGTCAGACACGTCCTGTGTTGGCCTTAACCCAAATTTCCCTCGGGGTCAACCTTCAGGATCAATAAAGTTTTACTGAATTGAATTGAATCATATTAAAAAACAAACAATAGCACGATTTTGCATCCATTTCCAAATTGTAGTCAAGCAGCCCAGTCTCATAAATAGGTAACAGAAATGTCTCTAATGTAGACGTGAACAGTGTAGTGTAAGCATTAAAAGACCATAAAGGAAACACTACTATTTATGTGAAACTAATTGTAATAAAAAATGAGCAGGTGATTTACAGATTTATAAGAAAGAATCTGAAAACAACACTTTTTTGGTCTAAGTGGTCAAAGTAGAAAACAGAACTGATGTTCAAGAACAAACTGTAGCTGCACTGATATTACACATCTCCATTGTTGTGGTGAACAGATATGTTGCTTTTAAAACCACATGCAGTGTGTGACCATGACTGTCCACTGAGACCATGAACGCCACTTCGCTGAAGTCTTCTTCTTCTTCTTCTTGCCATCAGAATGGAAGCAGACAGAGCACGAGCTGCTTTGATCTACTGAAAGGAAAAAGCAGAACATCTGAGCTGAAACCATTAAGACAGAAACAATCGTTCAATGCAGTCTCTCAGATAGCTGAGCCTGTTACAACTGTTGATACAAGCTCAGTACAGTTAACACAGTGTTGGGGAACTCCAGTGTGGGAACGAGTGGCTTTAGGTTTGTAGTCATTTAACTTTCATGCATTCATTCATTTAATTCAGGAGGAAGAAATGTCAGGTTGGTGCAGGCTGGCATTTGGTCCCATGCTGTCTTTAACCAAATGACTTGGTTCACTTTATGGCTGGGCTGTATGTGGGCTTATATCATGTTATTTGGGCAGGAGTACCTGTCCTCTGTTAGGCTTAGAAAGTTTCTCCATAAGCAGAGCTTCTAACTCTTATAGCTTTTAGCACATCTGTAGCTGTGCAGGCTGACAGGTTTTTGGTGGCTCTTTCTACCCCACACTGGTTGTGAGTGTGTAAATACCCCCACTAGTTCTTTTGGGTTGCAGTTAACTTGGGAGGAAGGGGTGGGTCTGCCATGACTAGATGAATAAAAATGATCTGGGATACATAAATTTCATAATGCATGCATATATCTCTATCAATTAAACCTGGCCTGAGTGCTGCCATTTTTTACACTCAGTTATTTCTCTTAGAAATGTTGGATCTAAATAATGAATGTGTTACAGTTAAAGTGACACTGGTCAGTGTAAATGGCTCATTGGGACAAAGAAACCTTTAAATTAAATACCATCACCTGACATCGAGTGTCAAACAATATCAAAGCTGTAAAAGCTGTTTACACTCAGAATTTATAAAAACTATTGTAAATAAATTCAAACAAGTGAGCTTTTCTCTTTGTGCTGAATATCAACACTGTGACTTCTCAGACTGTAAGATAGAATTTACTAAATGGTTGATATACATGAAAAATATGTCCATAATCACAAATGACCATGAGAGCCAGTAGAATTAATTCAACTAAACACTCAAAAGACGTCCTTAAATGCTCTTTAAGTGGCAGAACAAACAAACAAACAGTTAATCGCTCACTTGAGATGAAATCTGCTCAGCTACTTTGAAAACAGCTTCTAACTGGTTCCTCCTTTAACAGGATGACTGCTCAGGGGTAAGGCCATCATGCAGTCCAGCAACCTTTATGGTCCTGCTTTGATTCACCAGGAATTATTAGGGAAACCTTTCAGCGCCTCCTGTGAAAGACACAGGCATAAACACACAAACATTTATTAACATGTTCCACAGTCTTCCAGTTCGATTTTCTCATCCTGTGGACAACAACGTACAGAGATGCAGGTTTATGTTAACTTTTGTAAGGTTTCTTTACTGAACACATCCAGCTGCAGCTCCACTGTGATCCTGAACTGGATAAGCACTTAAGAAAATGTGTCAATAAATGGACAAACATCAGCTTATTATATTTATCCAAACAGACGGGACCAATAATGCTTCACTGAGTTAGAGACTTTAACAGTCTCTTCTATGTAAGAATGTCTCGTGATAGACCTGCAAACTTGACAACAAAGGTTTTTCAGACTACATGTAGCTGTCCTCTATGTCAGCTCACACATTTACATTCATGTCACACTTATTTCTGCTTTCCCATTTTTATCATTATTACTTACATTTTGATTGGATACCTTGAGTTTGTAAAAGATCAGATTACATAATTGGGATACAATTCAATAAAATTCATGTACCCAATTCAGGGTTGCGGGAGGATGAAGCCTATCCCAGCTGATACAGGACAAAGACAGGCTGCCAGTTATCGCAGGGCTAAGACAATACGTGTAACAGAAATAGGGCTGCCACGATTAGTCGACTAGTCACGATTACGTCGACTATTAAAATCGTCGACGACTAATTTAATAGTCGACGCGTCGTTTGAAGCTTTGTAAGATCCCAAAAGACGCAGGAATAAGTAGTAGTATTTAAGAGTGTAATAACGGACTGAAACAGAAGATGGCAGCACTGCATGTACAAGGATGCCAGCTGCCGTTAAACCTCAAGAAGAAGAAACTGTGTTCCAGAATTCATAGCGCTGCCCAGCGCAGTTGTCAACAATGGCGGCAGCTAGTTAGTTTTAATATTACAATTATTATTCTTTCTGGGTCACAAAATAAACGTTTAACATATTTTCAGGTGAGAATGTAGCTGTGTACCTCAAACCTCAAATATCTGCTCAGTCTATCAAGACACCACATATTTTCAAAAGCGCTCCAACGCTGGAGACGTCTGTTACCCACCAGCTCGATAGCGAGCCGGGGTTCTAGGCTCATTAGAGTCGGTGAGAACACCAGACTCCCGGCAAATCGTTTTCAAACTCACCGCCGTCTTTCGCTTACTCGGGTTAAACATGTAATATAAGTCACTTAGATAACTTAAAAATGTTATTGTTTGGCTTTTTTTTAGTATTTTATTTGTTCCTGAGTAAATTGGTTTGGCTGAGAAATAAAGTTATAGTTTTTGCACAGATGAATAAACGTCAAGCAGACAACTGATTATCAGAAGTGTGAGATGCTCGAGAATATGCTCCGGTGTCCTGTTATATTTTAGATAGCAAGGAGCAGACGGCTGAGTTTATTAAACTTCACTGAAACAATCTGCAAATTTCATTAAAAGTGTAATAAACTATCATCTTGTCTTTATTTTTAGTTAGCAAATACCTTAAACACTTCAAGCTGTAAGCTAATGATAGTTATATAAGAGCAGACGCATGCTGGTGCAATAAGCTGTACGTTTTACGTCCAATGGATGCATGATCTGATTAGTCGACTAATCGCAAAAATAATCGGTGACTAGTCGACTATCAAAATAATCGTTTGTGGCAGCCCTAAACAGAAAATCCACTTAGATGTTTGATATTTCTAATAATAATCATAATTATGACTATTATTTGAAATATTATTTAAAGGTTTCTCTATAAATACATTTGAATTTTTTTATAACCCCTAGAATATAAACCTGAGCTGTTTCAGATTCTGACCTCTGACCTCAGTGACCAGGCTGTGTCCTCACTGCAGCTCCCTCTTGGAAGTACGTCTGCTTCTTGTCTTCCCCCAGTGATGACCGCCTGCCCTTAATATCACGTACTGTACCTGAGGAACAAAACAGGACAAACACTTGCCTTCATTTAAGAAGTACATTCATACAGAGATAATCTATGGAAACACACTAGTTCACCCTTCGGGAGGAATCAGTTCCTGTGAAACATTTCTGTAAATCAACATCGTGGAGAATGAAATGAGTTCTTCAGGTGACTCAGCAGTCCCACACTGACAAATGAAACTTCTGTGGAAGATGAATCTGGATTTTTTTGATTTCCAATCCAGTTAAACTATTAAGGATGAAGTAGGAGTGCTCATCTTTGCTCTTCTGAAATCTTTGTTAAACAACAACAAACATAAATTAGTAACAAAAATACAGCTGAGTAGAGGCTTTACAAATCACCAGCAGCCATAAATTAATTAATTAATAAATAAATGTAAATTTTAATCATCAAATGTTTCTGAGCCGTCTTCAACCTGCTTTTAACACATTAAAGTCCCACAGTCAATGCAGCCTGACTCAATCCTAAATGTTCAGCACACACAGAGACACAGAGGGACTGTTTAAAGTTTAGTGTTAACCTGAGTCACTGATCATTTACAGTATTACAGAGTCTGGCAGTCTTTGCATGATGTCCACGTCACTGTAAGTTTCTAGCTGACTCTCAGGTATGACAGGTGTGCCAGCAGGAAAGAGTAATAATAACCTGCATCCTGAGGTTTGTCATGCAGGATTAAAGGAGCCAGGCTTTGTTCACACAGCTAGGATTGTATTTTACACTGACCCTGGGTCAGTATAAGTATCATACAGTTTAAACTTGCACATATTTATTACAGATGCATTGAAGCTAATCGGGATATTTACTGTTAATCTCTGGCTGCGATTAATCACTTTACTGGAAACTTTATTAACTAGTAACTTCATCAGTCATGACAGAAGCTAATATTTCTGTCCCAACATCGTTTAAACAGTAACAGATTTACTACAATATAAGCTAACGTTTACACCGTAACTTTAAGCTAGCACCATAAAGACGGTAAAACACGTAATAATATCTACAAATGCATCTTAAAGCTGTTATATTAGCACTCGGTGTATTACTAACATAACCACATTAACATTATTGACACTCGCTGACTTTTAATAGTCATTCTATAAATGCTGTCCGTTTAAATGGTCTTACCTGTAACACTGCTGTATCCACCGGATTCCAGCCAGAGTGGATTCTGGAGTCTTCCCACGCTCCTGTTAGTGATCCTCCATCTGGATGGATGATAACAACCTTCTGAACAATCTAGCAGGTGGATGGCCCATATCTATGGGACTGATTTCTGCTAATAACGCCCATAACATCCGAAGCGGGTCACTCAGTCGCTAGCTGTGCCATTACCCAGCATACACCTCTCCCTCCATAAATGCAATAAACGATACAAAAGTAATGGCCTATAATTAATTTATCTGCTGTATCTGCTGTTTCTCAGATAGTTGTTTACATTATATAATATATTGTGTTCAGTACACGTCACTACAATGTGATTTTGGAAATGTATAAATATACGAACAACAGGCTCTTCCGCGGAAATCTCTTGTCGTCAATAAACAACGTTTAGGGAGCAGCATAGTATTCAATAGGAGGACCCTGCACGTCAATTCTCGACGCGAGGGGGGTACCCTGCGCGTCGATAAGTGAAGCAGAGGGAGCCTGACCATGCGTCACACATTTGACGAGTTGGGAGTGAGAACGTGTTGGCTCTCAAAGCTTACTCAGACCCTTGTACTGGAGGGAGTAACCATGGTTACAGAAATCCTCTCTCTGAAACACTCTTGATTCATGATTCGGGTCATTATATCCATGGAAAATTAAGAATGTAACTTTACTGACATGTTTATTTATAACATTTATTACTCCATTAGAAAACTCTGCATCACTAATTTATTTTAGAAGGAAATAATGTAGCCTTCATTTGATTGGCTTACAGCTAGCAAGCTAGTGTTGGGATACTGTACTGTTGACCTTTGACCTTTGATGACTATTCAGCTCAAAATGCTCATGAACTTACAGTCAGAAGGTCAGAGTTTGATTGATGCATGCTGAGAGAGGACAGGAGGAGAGAGCAGAGGAGATTAAGAGTGCAGGACATTGATGAGGAGAGGTGAAAGAGAGGTGAGCATCTAAAAGGCCAGACAGAGATAACTCAGTTTAAAAAGAACCATCATGACACAATAGAGGCTCTGAAAATGTTAAAAACTACATTTTTCACGGCTATGCAACCCCTCAATTTCTATAACCTTGTGCATGATGTGACTGCCACTTGTCGTGTGGCCTGGGTTAGAAAGAGAATCCCCCACGTGCACCTTCACATAACAGCTAAGAGGTTAAACTGTCTTAATATCCAGCCAAGGGCGTAGATTTGGCATGGACGGAAGGGACATGTCCCCACCAATATCCAGCGATTATTGAATTGTCCCCACCAATAATTTGATCTCTTCGAGTAAAGAAAAACAAACCCAATAGAAAGAAAAAAACGATCTGTCAACGTCTCATTCACCCAGCGGTGCAGAAAGAGTTAAATTACGTTCTCTACTGGCGTCCTACCTCATGTGACAAATATGGCCAATGTGATTCGCTGTGCCTTTCAGGGAGCTCTGTTTAGTTTTAGCAGCAGCAAGCCTGCGCTGCGAGGACCTGCAAGGAGGAGAGGAGGATGGCAGCAAAAAGGAAGAACCTGGATATAAGAAAGTATTTTTCAAAGAAACCTGTAAGTCACTTAAAGTCAAGTTCACTCATAAAATGTGTCCGTCATAATAATGTTACAGGCTATGCTAGGCTTTGGCCCACATCAGTCTAAAATTGTATGTAACCATGAATAACGTGTTTTGGAAACTAACTGCACAACAGGCAGCACTATTAGTTATCTCAGTCTCCCAGCGTAGCATTTCTAATTTTGATTGAAACTGTCAGAGAAAACGGCAGCCTCGAGCAGTGGCGTGTCTAGAAATTTTTTGTTGGGGGGGGGGGCCAGGTAGGGGCACAGATTTGGAGAAGGGTGGCAGATGTAATTGGCAGATAATGTTAAAAAAAAATTCCACCAACCGTTAACCATAATTTAATAACCCTGTAAACCTAATAACCAAATGCGCTTTTAACTCTTATTAGAATGAGATTTTAACCACTACGGTGCAAAGTTTTTAGATACTGCACTGATAATGTACAAGAGATACAATCAGTGCTTTGTCAGTGTTTATTCAGCATTCAAGGACAGCAATATTTGCATAGTATTTTTACTGACATATAGTGCACATATGTTTTGGGCAAAAACATTTTTGGATATTAAAATACGAACATTTTTAAAATACAATTGGCAAATTAGCCAATGCAAAACTTTATCTGCCTATTAAAAAAAGAAGATAATCTTCTCACAAACTGGTGTTTGATTTTGAAACAGGAAAAAAGTGGGGAAACAAATAAAAAGACTAACATTTGAATGAAACCTGAAAGCAAGTAAATACTTTCTATGCTGCCTTATGGTAAACTTTGGTAATATTGATGTATAAAGAACAACACTGGCTGATGATGAAATACAGTCAGCTGGCATACGCTCAGGATTAAAGAACATCTGCTCTCAAAGCTTACTCAGACCCTTGTACTGGAGTGAGTAACCATGGTTACAGAAAGCCTCTCTCTGTCTGCCTCTCTGAAATGCTCACCATTCATAATAAACAACCTCCGGTTGTTATGTCCATGGAAAAAGAACTAGTAACTTTATTGACATGTTTATTTATAACATTAATTGCTCCATTACATAGAAAAAAACACGGAAATAATTAAGCTTTCTCTTGAGTGACCTACAGCTAGCAAGCCATTGTTGGCTTCCATTTTGCCCTTTGATCAGAATCAGAAAACTGTATTAAGCCCTAAAGAAAGAATCTGATATTTTTAATGTGTTCAAATATGTCATTAGTTGAGTCGATGAATAAAAAAAGTTGGTAAATAATGTGGTAAATACTTAATCATCACATCAGAAATTACAGATTTGGACAGAGTTTGATTGATGCATGCTGAGAGAGGACAAAAGGACAGCGTGCAGGAGATTGATGAGGAGAGGTGAAGGAGAGGTCAGAGTCCAGACAGAGATGACACAGTTTAGAAAGGACCATCATGGCACAATAAGGAAATAGGCGAGCAGCACAGGAAAACTTTAAAAATTGAATTAAATACTGACAGCTTTTCAACATGGAATCAACAACATTGTGGTTTTAATACTGCTGCTCAAAATAAAATTAAATAAATAAATGAAAATAAATAAATTCTAGCAAAGCTGAAAAACTCAAATTGTACTGTTTGTTCATTTCAGCATCATCCTGTGAAATTGAGGGAGTAACCATGGTTACAAAAGCCTCTCTGTTTCTGTCTGTCTGAAACTCTCACGATTCATCATAAACAACCACAGGTCATTATGTCCATGGAAAATGAAGACTTTTAATTGATATGTTTATTTATAGCACTAATTACTTCAATACATAGGAAAAAATGCACGCTGCATTACTAATGCTACTTTAGAAGGAAATAATAAGGCCCTCATTTGTGTGAACTAAATACTGACAACTGGTCAACAAGCAAAAGAAAACTATCATTAACCATAGGTATCTTTGAAACACTACCTATGTTATTGTGTGTGTGTGTGTGTGTGTGTGTGTGTGTGTGTGTGTGTGTGTGTGTGTTTGATATAATTATTATTATATATTGCATATGAGGCCACTCAATTAACAGTGGAGATAAGTTAGTGACCCAACCACCAAAAATTCCCAACACCTGTGTGACAGCCCCTCCTTTATCTGATTGCCTGTGGTCACACAGAATCCCCAAGAACCAGAGCAGGTATCCTGATATGTGCCGACCTATCCCAACCAGAAAACATCAATCATGGGGATCAGCACCCATGCAGAAGAGGCCAGCTGCCCGGCCCAGGCACAGCAACTGCCTCTGCAAGCACCCTGGGCAATAAAGGGATATTTACCATAGATATTTTAAAATGAAATGCCTGTAAAAGGTAACATAAATAAGATTTTTCCATTGTACTATTAATGGCACTGTATGGGCAGAAATCTGTGCTGTGAGCACTTGTACTCTTGTCTAACTGGACACAGTCTCCACTGTTCAATCGCAGGTTTTCTGCTTCAGCCCATCTGCCTCATCCTTCAGACTGGACGCAGAGTTGGAGGTTTGCTGCTCTCTACTGTTCATGTGTGAACTGCCTAAATCCACATTCAGCTATTATTATATCAACATTGAAAGTGCACGAAATGGGGAGGGAGACTGCACATAAGATCAGATTTGTTAGGTTTTCCATATGTGAGACACTTGGATGTTTGAAATCCTCAAACAAATGTTAGTATTTGACAAGTATAATCCAAGTAAATAGAAAATGCAGCTTTGAAATGATTTGTTAAGGGGAAAAAAGTTGTCCTACCTTCCTGGGACCACGTGAAGAAGTAATCCTCTCCAAAACCTGGTATATGGTTATGTTACTACTGGCAGGGCCAATCAACCATTTGTAATAACTGTTGATGAGTCTTTCACATCACTGTGGAGGAATTTTACCCACTCTGCTTTGCACAATATGCAGCAAACTGAGAAACCAGGAGGAGGCTAAACACTTTTTACAGCACTGTGAATTGATTTACCGCCCTTTAATGTGAGCAAGATATACTTTATATATGCTAGAAAATGAGATTTATATGTATAATAATAACTTCATAACAAACATTCATAAAGCTGCTTGGAAATCAGGTAAAGACTTCAGTTCCCACAGTTTGATTCTCCTCTGGTTTAGTTTTAGTCTGAATTTGTCTTCAGTCTGACTTTGATGATAATCAGACTTCTCTGGTGAAATGACCCCCATGGCTCTGAGTTGTGTAAATACTGAGGAATGTCACCATTCCTCAGTATTTACACAACTGACAGAAGAAGACGGCCGTAGTGATAGACGGAGCGGTTCTGAACGACAACAACATCAGGAAGAAGGAACACAAGAAGCTGGAGAAATAAAAAGGCCTCAGCGAAGAGCTGGAGAAGATGTGGAGGGTGAAGGTAACAGGAACAGCTAAGCGACTGCGCAGGACCCTCAAGCTCCCAGGCCTCTGGTAGATATTATCATATAATTATAAATTATTACTATAAAATATGTAGATTTTATAAATATCCTGAACAGAAATGTTAAGTTATTTAATTGCAAAGATGGTGACTAAAGTTTAAATTTCAGGTGGAAATAAATTAATTTCCTTAATTAAGGCATAAAAACTGTACTGGACCAAAATCAGGAATGTGCAGAGTGCAGCAAACAGAGGCGGTCCTAGCATGTTTGCTGCCCTAGGCTCTGCAGTCGTCCAGTTTCCTGTTTCTCCTTATGAATAAAAGATACATAAGCTAAGAGTGTTTCTCAAAACTGGGTTGTTAATTTTAATCTCTTTGTCTCTTTTTCAGAACACATAAAATTTTAATGAATTTAAAATAATAATATTCTGCATGTACACCCATCAAATATTTTAGGTTGTTCATTTGATATAAAACTGCTTCCAGGTTTGTCACACCAACTCTGAAAATCTAAAATTTTACAATCCTACTATTTATCCTAATATGACCTATCCTAAGGTCCCAAAGAAGGATTTACTTACTTGTAAATGAACAAAGAAAAAAGTAAAAAAAAAAAAAAAAATGCTTTCAGTGTCGAGTGCTTTCAACTAGGACATTTTGTTTATTTATTATATGTATTAATTATATATAAAGTATTGAATTATTAGAGTCAACAGTGAGAGCACATTTATTCTCTTGGCATCTGTAGCTCTAGTATCTCCAGCAGCCAGAGCTGGAGATTTTTATGAATGGGAGTCACTGGTAGGATCAAGAACAAGGGTGAGGGTGGTGGTGGCATTTTCCCTTTGGAAAAAAGGTCAAAGAAAACATATGGCATTAATTCTATTTTAAATAAATGCTTATTTTGTATTATTGTATTATAATTTAACATGTACTTCACAACGGACTAAACACATGACATGCTTAGCAAAGTATTACCTTGAGTGGGTAGTAGGTACATTTGTTGTTAGTATAACTCTAAAAATGGTGCTCCTGTGTGGTACCTCACAAAAAGAAAGAGAAAAATATTTTTTTTCAAAGCAGTTTTATTTATTTAACTTCACTTCTGGAAATAATTGGCAAGCTAGTGTAACAATAATCAGCATCTATCTGTATATTATGAAAATGATTTTAAAAAAATCAACTCAGGACAAGCTCTCCAAATAATTCATGCACCACATAGTCACATGACATTTTCCAAACACCTTTCAGACACAAATTAGCAAGCACAATGCA
This sequence comes from Oreochromis aureus, assembly GCF_013358895.1. Lineage (NCBI taxonomy): Eukaryota > Metazoa > Chordata > Actinopteri > Cichliformes > Cichlidae > Oreochromis > Oreochromis aureus. The sequence goes on along the minus strand of NC_052944.1, from coordinate 57,289,128 downwards.
AGAGGAAAGGAAAAACTACTTCACACTCAAGTCAAGTCTCAACAAATCAAGTCCCAGATACTTCAGTTTATTTAGAACAAAAACAAATATGTTTTATTAATCACCAGTTCTCTCCAGCTAAATTCAGTGAATAGGAAAAAAAAAAACACTTTGGTTCCCAAGTAGTTTGCAATGTGGAAACAAAAGAAGAAAGTGTGTGAGGCATTCTCAGACACAGAATTACAAAATTTTGCAAAATCAAGAAACAAATTCAGGGCTGGCAGTCAACCATAATAACCAGCTGGGTGGACTTAAAACAATAGAGTTATGTTGATTGTTCACAGCCTGTTAAATTCCCACTGATCCTGTTATCCAGCAGTTTTGTTTGCTCAGCCTAAAAAACATGCACACTTAGTATCAAACAAGGAGGATAAATAGTGACAAATCATAAGATCAGTCACCTCAAGGTGCTTTATATTGTAAGGTAAAGACCCTGCAATAATAAACACATAGTGAGGAATCCCAACAATTAAACGGCTTCTATGAATAAGCATTTGGTAACAGTGGGAAAGAAAAACCCTCTTTTAACAGGAAGAAACCTGCAGCAGCACCAGGCTCAGGGAGTGGCAGCCAAGTATGGCTGGTGGGGGGATCGATAAGCTGTGACACAGATTTGGAGAATAACTTTGGCCCGCTTCCTTACCGGCCTGTCTTCACACTGACAACGAGGCATATAAAAAGTTAAAATGGGTTGAACCTTCAGTGAAGCACCAAATCCGAGTGATGTAATTGGTTGACCAGCACAATGGAAACACATAATTACATAAAATCACATTTAGAGACAGCATAATATTTCAGGTTCTTTCCATCTTAGGAACACACTGGAACATGTCAGCTTTGCTGGTTGTTTTTCATTTTTACCCCCTCATGTTACTATTTTATGTTTGGTATAATAACTAAAAAGTAAAACTGAATTTTTGAAATGGATTTTGATTTAATATTATGAATACTGAAAGAAACAGAAAATACAAAAGGGGTAACAGAATTGTTCTTCCCTCAGTAAATATAAAAGCATTAATATAAAAGCCCCAACTGAAGTCTAAGGAGAAGCCAAGAGTTGACATCACAGTGGAACTGTGAAAACTGGAGTTATGTCTTCATAAACTGCACTGTGAAGAGTGAAGTAGATAGATTAGATGAGGATTGAATATGTTTATACATGGAGTACAGAAACACATCTATCCACCCTTTGGAGAACATATGTATGACAACAGAACATTAATCATGTTCTTGATAATTGGAGGTTGAGGGTGCATGCTGTGTGGCAGATGGTGGGCCAGAACCATCTCCCAGGCATCCACCAGATGGACATTCAATCCTTTGAATATAGCCTTGAGTGCCTTTAGCCGCTGAAAAGTGTACCAGTCGCTGTTGACAAATGCACCACGAATTGTATAAGGTTTGGGATTTCCAGTCCGAATGACAACCACTGTGCCTGGAGCCCTGGACAGTAGCCGTACCACTGAACTGCGGATGGACATCAGTCGACGGATGTAGAACCCAATAGGGAAATTGTCAAAGTGTGCCCAGATGCCAAAAACTACTACAGTGTTACTGCCTCCAACCACATTGTCCAGCTCATTGGCAATATAATGCAGCTCCATGGATGGGACACTGACAGTACGTAGAGGAGGGCCGTGGGTGCGATACCTCACAAAGATGTTATTTGCATAGTCCAGAGCCATTAAAGGTCCGATTGATTTGTGGCTATGCAGGTTAAACTCCTTTAGATCTAAAAGAATTTGAAAGGGAAGTTAAACTACATAAAGAAAATAGTGTAAATAAAATATTGTTGTTTGCCAGATTTGCAGAGCAGCTACCTGGCAGTGCTGCATTAAGGTACTCAAACCACTGCCTCATTGTGGAGTCTCCATACATATAGACCTGCTTTCCTTTCAGACACTGAGTGATGGCTGAGGAAGTGTTGAACTGATGAACGGTGGTGCCACCTAGTGCTCGCCACACACCCTGGTAGTAATAGCCAGACGGTTCAGACTCCACACTGCTGCTGTTCACCTCTGACTGACCTGGTAAGCAGTAAAACAGACAATTACGTGTGTTTTTTACTTAATATGAAAAACAAACAAACAAAGCCTTTCCTTAACCTGTATGTAGTAATAAAACTCAATTAAAATCTGACAAAAGTACTGCTTTTGTTTTTATGTTTCTAATCTTCTAATCTGGTGAATGCCATTTTCTAATCTTGCACAATGGATTTGTATTCAATATGTTTAGGACTCTTTTTTTGATTCTCCAACCAATCAATACAAATGCACTACGCTTGAGATTAACGCATGTGGATGTACAGCAACACCCAATAAACTACCACAGCACTGCAGTAGTTTAAAAGCTACAACTAAAATCATACACCAGATACTGTACCTCCCTCTGTCCAGTCGCACACTTCTTCGAGTTGGCTGTGAGCCCTGCCTGCCTCAGAGACTAAAGGACCTGCAGCACATGCTGCACCCAGGTGTCACTGTTTATGATGACATCATCCAGGTAGGCAGAATATGCAGTGTGCAGACACAGCACTTGGTCCATGAGGTGCTGGAAAGTGTCTGGGGCTCCAAACAAGCTGAATAGAAGTGGAACAAATTGGTTCTGAACTTCCAGTATGATGGCGCCTGTGTTTGGCTCTTTCTGCTCTGTTGTTCTCATTTTGTTTTAATGATGTATTTGCTGCCTTGGTGTATGATTGTCTGGCTTTGCTATCCATTTGATCCTCTATGATGCCTCACGATTTCTCTTCGACTTCCTTCGGCATTTTCCACCCTCTTCCATCAGCTGGATCCTCGTCGGGCAATTTCGGCGGATCCTCTAGACCACGGAGAGGGAGAAGAGGAGGTATTCAGGTAAAGCTCAGGCTTTACTGGCAGTGGGGTTTGGCTGGTAAGCGCCGCCTGACGTGCCTTGTCTCCTGTGCTCTGTTTGGATACGCTAGGCCCGGCTCTTTGAGACCGGTCTGCCTGAGGAGGGTTTATCCAGACTCTTCTGCCGGCTGGCTCTTACTTCCCTTGGTGAGTGGATTCTACTAGCGTGATGGTTCAAACCCTGAGTATCTACATCCTTTAACTTGAGCCTCCGCAAATACGGAGGCTTCTACTTCGCTGAATATGGCGCTTTCTAACGCTCGAGCTCCGTCTAATAAATCATTCTTGTTGATTTTATATTATCTAAAAAACTGGATTTTTTTATTCCTGGCTGAGACCTGGCAGCCGGACATAGACTATTCGTCATTTGTTGAACTCTGCCCGGATGGCTATACTTTTATTACCCAGCCTAAAGTTTCTGGTCGGGGTGGTGTTCTCGCTGTGGCTTTCCAAGACTGTTTCTCCTGCCACTCCGTGAAAATTGGACATTTTCTTTCGTTTGAGCTGCAGCTGCTTAAAATTGGAAACAAGGATCCGTTTTACTGTGCTGTGTTGTATCGTCCACCTGGCTCAAATAGGTTATTTTTGTCGGAGCTCAGTGACTTCTTATGCTCAACTATAAAGCTGTCTAGGTTGCTCATAGTTGGGGACTTTAAAATACACATTGATGATGACTCCGACCCTTTCGCCAGAGATTTTATCAATATTATGGACTCATTTCATTTTGCTCAGCATGTGTCTGGTCCTACGCATAGCAAAGGTCACACACTGGACTTTGTTTTTACTTTGGGTTTAAATATTGATTTTATCTGCTCTGAGGACATTTTCATTTCTGATCACCATGTTATTGTTTTTAATTTGTCTTTTAATGAGCTTTCCTCCCCTGTTCAAAGGAAGGTTAGCTCTCGTATCTTAGACTCCTCCACAGCGGAGAAATTTGCGGATGCTTTTAATCTACAGCTATCTCCTCACAATGATGTTGACTATTCAACCAATCTTTTGAATAATTATTGCCTTTTTATTTTAGATGAAATTTGTCCTGTTAAAACGAGGAGAGTTTCTGCCTGCAAATCTCCTCCTTGGCTAAATGACAGCACTCATTATCTAACACATGATTGTCGTAAAGTGGAGCGCACGTGGAGGAAAACTCACCTAACTGTTCATCTCCTCTATCTAAAGGACCTTTTAGCTTCTTTTAATAATGCGATCAGAGATGCGAGGGCTTCCTATTTCTCACACTTGGTTACAAAGAACAGAGGTAATCCTAAGGTGCTATTTAACACCATTAGTGGCATTGTTACTCCTGCTCTTCCTGCGTAAGAATGAATTTTTCTCATTCAACACCTGTTATGTCTATCTCCACCTCATCTCGGCCTGTCATTTTGGATACTTTCTTTCCTGTTCTACTACCTGAGCTGGCAAAACTAGTGAATTCAGTGAAAGCATCCTCTTGTCCACTTGACATTGTACCGGCATCATTATTCAAAAATGTCTTCCAGGTTACTGGTCCATCTGTGCTCACTCTAATCAACTCTTCACTGGCGTCTGGTATAGTTCTGGTTTATTTTAAAAATGCTGCTGTCCTCCCACTTAAAAAAAACCTCAGCTAGACCCCTCTCTTTGGAGCAGCTACAGACCTATCTCTAAATTACCGTTAATTGCTAAGCTTCGAGAAAAGGTTGTAGCCAAGAAACTTACAGCGGCTCTGGACAAACATAGCATTTGCGATAAGTTTCAGTCCGGCTTTCGCAGAGCTCACTCCACAGAAATAGCCCTTATTAGGGTCTCAAGTGACATTTTGATTAGCAGTGATGCAGGAAAATGCTTGGTCCTACCTATGTTGGACCAAACATCGGCTTTTGATAATAATAATAATAATAATAATAATAATAATAATGGATTGCATTTATATAGCGCTTTTCGAGACCCTCAAAGCGCTTTACAATTCCACTATTCATTCACTCTCACATTCACACACTGGTGGAGGCAAGCTACTGTTGTAGCCACAGCTGCCCTGGGGCAGACTGACAGAAGCAAGGCTGCCATATCGCACCATCGGCCCCTCTGGCCCCTTTTGACACTGTTGACCACCACATCCTCCTTGAAAGGCTTAAACATTGGGTTGGTGTATCGGGTACTGCCTTGGAGTGGTTCTCATCATATCTACATATCCGATCTTTTTCTGTGGTAGTCTCCGATTTTAGGTCATCCTCTACCTCCCTTACTTGTGGTGTCCCTCAGGGTTTGGTTTTGGGGCCTTTATTGTTCTTAATATATCTTCTCGCCCTTCAGCATATAATGGGCTCTTTTGAGAACATTTCTTATCACTGTTATGCTGATGATATTCAGTTGTATTTTCTGTGTATGTTAAATCTTCTATCAGGGATTTAGGTGACACTTTTGACTCGACTCTCACATTGGATGGGCATGTGAAATCTCTGGTTCGGTCTTGTTTTTATCATTTAAGAAATGTGGCCAAGTTAACCCCCTGAACTGGAGATTGCTACACATGCATTTATTTCCTCACGCTTGGACTATTGTAACTCTTTGTTTATGTGTCTAAGCAAAGGTTCTCTGGATAGTCTGCAGGTTGTGCAAAACGCTGCAGCTAGGCTGTTGACAAAATCCTCCAAGTATTCACATGTGACACCATAGCTATTTCAGCTACACTGGCTTCCTGTTGAATTTAGAGTACATTTTAAGATCCTGTTCATGACATTTAGAGCCTTGCATGGACTGGCACCTCCCTAAATCTCCGATCTGTTACAGCCCTATGCCCCTAGCAGGTCCCTGAGGTCATTTGATCAGGGCTTACTTGCTATAAAACAGACTAAGATGAGAACTAAGGGTGATAGAGCTTTTGCCACTGTGGCCCCGAGACTGTGGAACTCTCTCCCTCATACATTCAGAACTGTGGACTTGGTAGTTGTTTTTAAAAAACAACTCAAAACTCACCTTTTTAAAACTGTTTTTGGTTAAATTTTTGCCTGTTTTACATTGTCTGTTTTACCATTTTATTATTTTTTATCTTATGTGCAGCATTTTGTGATTCTGTCTAGAAAGATGCTATATGAATAATTTTTTTTAAATTTATTTATTATTTATTTTGGTACAAACTGTACAGAGGGTAGAAGGATGTTTTTTCCTTAGACTCAGGAGACAAGGGAATCTGCCAGAAGCCCTTGGTCAAATGCATTGTCCTGAAAGATCAAGCAGTGCCTAACTGGTCCAGGAGCTCATTAACCCATGGCATGGGATAAGCAACGAACTGTGACACTTCATTCACCTTGGGGTAGTCAATACACCAGCCTGTCCGTCTGAGGATGGTAGACTGAACTGATTTAATGCCCAGTAATTTCTACTGCTCTTTTAATGTGAAAAGACATGAATGAGATGTGGTATGCTAAATGCGGAGACGACTTAAAACGGTGCCTACACCACACTCTTTGCAGAAATGGTGCACAGTTGCAGTGCTTAGGGATATTACATTACTTAATCGCCAGAACTATTACGAAGCGATATTCTCATGACCTCCGGTGAAATGGCCTGATCATGCTAATGTGCTCAAATGGGACCTCCATTAATGGTAATGGATGCAAAGCTGCTTTTGTAATACCAGGCTTGTTAACCAGCTGACACTTCGGGCAGAATGCCCACCACCGGTGCACATCCATTCGGATGCCTGGCCAATTAAATCAGGCCATTTTCCGCTCCAAAGTTTTATCATATTCCATATGCCTTACCATGGGGTTATATGAGCCACCTGGAAAATCATTTTCCAGCAGCTTTTTGGCACCAACAAGTGGATGTGTTGGTATTCTGTGTGAGTGTCAGGATTCTATCAGTCTATCTCTAATCAATACAAAATGCGGAAATGTCAGTTCTGTGTCAGGGTGCACCATATGAGCATCAATTTTTATCACTTAATCAAAGGCTAAGCTTAGGGTGTCAAAATGAGACTGCTCACATGGAAGTAATTGATCTGAGATTCAGCTTCAGATGCAAACAGGATTACTCCCAGAAGTCTGCAAATGTGCTCTTCAGTTAAGGTCCTCTGAGCAACAAACGTCCTCCAGAAGGCACAGCACCAGCTGCTCAATGAACAGGTGAGATAACCAAATTTCACCATCGGCGTGCTAAAATCTAAAAAGAAGCAGAGCAAATACGTATGAAAGTTTCAACCTGTCTCAGCAATGCAAAGCCCCCAGCATCCAACATCAACATGGAAGAGAGAAAGCAATTGCATTGCTTAGCAATGACAACAACAGTATCATCCTTCTGGCAAAAAAGGGTAAGTGCACGGTTTTGGTAAACCAGAGAGACTATAGTGAGAAAACTTTGTCACTGCTCAGTTACAAAATACTTGTGAGCCCCTGAAACTAGACCCAGGAAGTGGTTACTGGAAGAGGGTGATCTGTCTAAAGCAGTTAGAACAAGACAATGCTATTGATCAGACCTCATACCACAGGCTGTACCCAGGGGAATCTACACCAAGTCTTTATGGTTTACCGAAGATTCATAAACCAATTGTCTGCATGATCTACTCGATCACCTATAGCAGGGGTGTCAAACTCAGTTGCACAGGGGGCCAAAACTCAAGGCACACTTTAGGTTGCTGGCCAAACAAGATAAACAATGTTTTTTAACCTCTTAAGCCCCAAGGAGGTTTCTGAGCTTCCTGCTCGAAAATTTAATGCCCAAATTTAATAGATTATTTCTTTGTAATTACAAACTCTGTCCTTACAATCTTGGTATCAAAATAAAGCTAACGCTTGTGAGATTTCATCAGTGGTATAAATATTGAAGCAGATATTACTGTGTCAAAGTTACTGAGACTGGAACACAGAAAAAGTAAGTACATTTTATCCTCGCCCATTTTTTTTTTTTAATTTTTAGCATATAACCCTATTAAAAATATGCCTCAGATCACATTTGGTTCCAGAATTTCAGTAACCAACATATAAACATCATCTGTGCAAAGATTTATGTTTCTAAAGTGAAACAGTGAAAAATTACAGCCCTGTCAATACATGAATATCCAGACGTTGTACAAAAATGTCCAATTTTGGCACACAATTGGACACCATGCCAGCTGAATTTTTTAGGTATTAAAGAGCAGAAATTAATTAATTTTATTAACAGGCCTAAAAATGCTTTTTTTTATATATATTTTTGAAGAATTAACCACACATTTACATGGTAATGGAAAACAGCTCTGATGCGGCTAGGTAGGCATGGTAACTTCTGATAATCACGTGGCTACCGGCTACCGGTGAAAATAATGTAGGAAATCGGGACGGTAAGCCAATCTCTGTCTTAGTGTATCTGCGCCGCTGTGTGTTTTTGTGGTCTTCTTTTGCGGCTCATTCAGTGAATTTTGGTCAGAGCGTGGTGAAACTTGGTGTGTGGAGTCAGTGATAGCCCTGGAAGCTAACCAGCCTATCTTTAGCTGCTTACATGAAGTCTGGAGAATTTCTGGTTCAGTTTTGTTTGTTTAGCGGTCTTCTGCGCATTTACGTAACTGCTCGTTTAATCATGGCTTGTTTTCAATGTGTTTAGTGGTTGTAGAAATGGTTTATATGACATTTTAACTGAGATTCAGAGGTTTCTGTGGAAACCACACGTCTGGACTTATATTTCTCACCCCGTGTTATAACCGATTAAACGTGATCTCCTCCTTTTTGCCCCGGTACCGGGGGCGTGGGGCTTACGTTTAAACATAAATATGAATAAAAACAGACAGGAATATAATTCCAGAACAAATACACTTAAAAATAAATAAACTTTAACTTTAAATATTTTGCTCTCCATAAAAATATATCCTGTCAAAATTATGCAAGTTAGAAATATGAACATGCTGCCAAAAACCCCAGAAAAAAATAAATGAAAGCATACACAAGGTTTGAGCCGCATGTAGAGGGAGCTGGGGCATTGCTTCAGGAATGGAACTAATAAACTGTGCGGGCCATTCAGTGTCGTACTTTGCCTTGAGTGTCCCATTACAATGCAGCTCCATCTGAATCTGCACAGGTGCAGTTTCTCTTTTTGTGCTTCAAAGTCACCAAAGCGCCGTGCGAACTCAGTGCGCTCAGTTTATCAGCAAAGTGCGCATTTGGGAACACTGTTGCGCTGACTTGGTTCAACATTACTTGGCAACAGGGAAAGTGAGGCAAGTTGCACTGGTGCATTTGTGACAGCTTCACTTGAAATGCCTTCACCGCATCATATATGCCATGTCCATGAACTGACAGATTTCCTTGCTGAGCTCAAAAACTCGATTGAGAACTTTTCCCCAACTCAGCCAACGGACCTCTGTATGATAAGAAATGTCGGCAAACTCTGACTCTATTTCCCACATAAAAGACTGAAATTAACGGTGATTTAAACCTTTAGTTCAGATAAAATTTACGGTTTGCGTTACGGTGATCATTATATGCTCCATTTTTGGGACTTTACCACACAGAGTTTCCTGGTGTATGATGCAGTGATATGTTGTTAATGCACCGGTACAGTTCTCCTCCTGCATCTTTACTTGCATCCTACATCCTGCTGACTTGTCCACTTTTTTCACCATACAACACCGGCGCTCCATCTGTTGTCCCAGGGCAGTTTCATGTTGGTTACACTTTGAAATACATTTTCAAAAATGTCTTTTCCTGTCGTTGTCCCGTGCATCGATTTAATGTCCAATATTTACACTCCACGGATGAAGATGGCCAGCTGTGCGATGTCCATCATGTCTATACTTTCATCCACAGCAAGAGAGTATGCAATAAAGTTTTACAACTGTGTTCTTAAATCAGTGGCCATCTCACAAACCCGATCAGCAATCGTATTTCTCCTCAGGCTCACATTTGCCAAAATCTGCGTTTTGTCTGGACACAAGACGTCGCACACCTTCATCATGCAGCTCTTCAGAGTGGTACCGGGCTGATTTGGCTATCTCCTCTGCTACAATAAAACTTGCTTTCACAACAGCTTCACTTTGTGATTTTGCTCTGGTGAAAAACGTCTGCTGAAATGTCAGATTCTTCTTTAGCTCTTCTACTTTCTGTAGTTTCTGCTCTGCATTTAGGTTTTTCAGCTTATCCTGATGTTTTGTCTCATAGTGCCGTCTTAAATTAAATTCCTTAATTACAGCCACATTAGCTCCACTAATAAGATACGGGTTTACCAGCAATGTCTGTAAACATATATTCAGTCTCCCACCGGTGCTGAAAGGCTCTGCTTTCAGAATCAACTTTTCTCTCCAACATTGTGAGCGGCTAGCTTCGCAATAACAGAAGTTTGACTTGATTGACACGGGAATGTTCCCAGGTAGCCTAGCGTTCAGCAAGAAGGCTGCAGCGCTGCATTATGGGATCTGTGGTTTGTGTGTTATTAGCACCTCATATCGCCGGGCCATGCATAACAATAATAATAAATCTATATAAAATGACCTCGTGGGCCGGATATAAATGTACGCCAGGCCGGATGTGGCCCGCGAGCCTTGAATTTGACACATGTGACCTATAGCATCTCCCATTTCTGGCTTTGATCATCAACCCATTGGTAGGTAGCTCTGAACACCACATCCAGAACACCTTGGATTTTGTCGAGAAGGTGAGAGATGACGTTATGGAGGCAGATGAAAACATGGTCTCGTACGATGTTGCATCTCTCTTCACTTGTGTTCCAGTCACGTAAGTGTTGGAGGTAGTTCGTAAGAGATTACAGCATGACCCCAACCTCAGCAACAGGACCACTCTCAGCACTGACCAAGTGTGTTTACTTTTGGAACTGTGTCTTAATTCCACCTATTTCACATACCCCTTGTATGTAAAATAGTCCGTCTAACACATAGAGACAAGCAACCATTTGCACTCAAATTCACACCCACACCTATGGGCAATTTAGAATGACCAATTAACCTAACCCCACATACTGCATGTCTTTGGACTGTGGGAGGAAGCCGCAGTACTCGGAAAGAACCAACGCAAACACGGGGAGAACATGCAAACTCCAGACAGAAAGGCCCCGGCCTGATGGTGGAATCGAACTCAGGACCTTCTTCCCTTCTTGCTGTGCTAATCATCGCATTACCATGCCACTTCCTTCTGGTATGTGGATGAAAATCAAATCTCAGGACTTACCACAATTTACTGATCACATTTAGTTGGTGGACCAATACATCATGTTGACCAGGGAGAAAGGTGGCAGGTTAGCCTTCTTGGACTGTGAGATTTCCATCAGTAATAAGGGACATTTAAAATTTGATGTGTACCATAAACTAACCCATACAGATCAGTATATAAAGTTTGACCATTGGAGCACAAACTGGGTGTCATCGCACTACAACACAGAGCGAACACCATCCCCACAGAGTGGCCAGGGAAGATATAGATAGGAAGATTAAGATATAGATGTTAGCAGTAAGATTTGTATTTTTACCTTTCTGTTTTGGAAAAACAGTGACATTGGCAGGTCCTGAAGCTGGAATGGGGACTTTCATGTTTATGCCGCTGAGAAAAGTTCACACAATAAAATCTTTTCACAAAAATTGGAAAGTATTAAAATGATTTTTAAACTAGAGACATATTAAATACAGTCAGTCAAATTCAAATTTTTATCATTGTCATATTTAGGTAACAATGGCACACAACTACTAACAATGAAAATTTTAGGCTCGGTAGGCAGCAAACATAGCTCTTGTTATAAACTACCAATCATTAAGCTTCAGACCAGATAGAGAAAATATGGAACATTTTTCCAGGTAGCAAGCTACATAGTTCCCTCTCTAGCAAATATTAAAAAGTGAGGGAATTTATTTCATGTGTTTTGAAAGCATTTGCAAAGTAGCACTTAGTTTCCCTTGTATTAGTTTAGATATGATTTTAGTAACTCTAGAAATTTAACACCACAGGTAATGCTCACCTCTGAAAAAGCTTCTCCATGGTTGTCAGGCTTGCTTTAGAACCTCCATTGTAGTTGCTGATCCTGGTGTCACAACTCATATTTGCTGGCTTATAGCAGAACCATGGCTCACCTGTACGTAAATCAGTGTAGTTGCACACAGGTTGGGTTGGACGTAGACATACGTTGCAGGTGGTTGTTCTAGTGAGCAAGCTCGAGCGGAACTGACTCTTGAAGTAGATCCTGTCGGGTTCTTCTATGTTCACCCTGCGCAGCTCTGTGACTGCCTCACTGGGATGAACCAGTGTCACCTGGTAGAACAAATAATCAAAGTTTTGAAAATTGGGTCTCACAGAAGTACATATAATATGGATCTGGCACATGGTACTGTTAAATATTATTTAACAGAGCGTCATTGTGCTACAGTAAATGTGAAGTTGTTAATATAAATAGTCCCTGCAGGCCAGGATAGGTCTAAACCTTTGATCTGGCACCAGGAAGCGCCTCGTCTCCTGAAGTGTCACCTCTAATTCCTGTGACCATTAGCTTTCTTTACTCTGAGGCTTCCCACATCCTGGGGAGACTGCACGTCCATGAATCCACACAACCTGAGCCACTTTCACACACATGGGTCTTTGTGTGCCTGAGCTCACACACCTGTGGGTCCTGTGCACCTTGAACCTGAAGGTGAGCCCGAGCCTGTTTCCCATACCAGAAGAGTCGAAGCCTCCCATGTCTTTTGAGTCTCCACCTCTACTGCTCATCATCTGCCAAGTTTCCACAGCCACATAATTTCCTTAGGGATTAAGTAAGTATCCTGAACCTGAAGGGATTCTGCCTCCTCCATCATTGTTGGCCTCTGGCTATAATCCCAGAGGGTCATCTCACTATTATCTCTCTCTCTCTCTCTCTCTCGCTCTCTCTCTCTCTCTCTCTCTATACATATATATATATATATATATATATATATATATATATATATATATATATATATATATATATATATACTACACCCAGCACGCCCCTGCGGGCGGTTTATCCTTCAAGCTCGGGTCCTCTACCAGAGGCCTGGGAGCTTGAGGGTCCCTGCAGTATCTTAGCTGTTCCCAGGACTGTGCTCTTCTGGACAGAGATCTCCGATGTTGTTCCGGGATCTGCTGGAGCCACTGCGTCTAGCTTGGGAGTCACCGCACCTAGTGCTCCGATTACCACGGGGACCACCGTTACCTTCACCCTCCACATCCTCTCGAGCTCTTCTCTGAGCCCTTGGTATTTCTCCAGCTTCTCGTGTTCCTTCTTCCTGATATTGCTGTCATTCGAACCGCTACATCTATCACTACAGCCGTCTTCTTCTGTTTGTCTACCACCACTATGTCCGGTTGGTTAGCCACCACCATTTTGTCCGTCTGCATCTGGAAGTCCCACAGGATCTTAGCTCGGTCATTCTCCATCACCCTTGGGGGCATCTCTCATTTTGACCTCGGGACTTCCAGTTTATACTCGGCACAGATGTTCCTGTACACTATGCCGGCCACTTGGTTATGGCGTTCCATGTATGCCTTGCCTGCTAGCATCTTGCACCCTGCTGTTATGTGCTGGATTGTCTCTGGGGCATCTTTACACAGCCTGCACCTGGGGTCTTGCCTGGTGTGATAGACCCCAGCCTCTATGGATCTTGTACTCAGAGCTTGTTCTTGTGCTGCCATGATTAGTGCCTCTGTGCTGTCTTTCAGTCCAGCTTTGTCTAGCCACTGGTAGGATTTCTGGATATCAGCCACCTCTGCTATCTGCCGGTGGTACATACCGTGCAGGGGCCTGTCCTTCCATGATGGTTCCTCGCCTTCCTCCTCTTTCTTGGGTTTCTGCTGCCTGAGGTATTCACTGAGCACGCTGTCAGTTGGGGCCATCTTCATGATGTATTCGTGGATGTTTCTTGTCTCATCCTGGACTGTGGTGCTGACACTCACCAGTCCCCGGCCCCCTTCCTTCCGCTTAGCGGACAGCCTCAGGGTGCTGGACTTGGGGTGAAACCCTCCATGCATGGTAAGGAGCTTTCTTGTCTTTATGTCAGTGGCTTCTATCTCCTCCTTTGGCCAGCCTATTACCCCAGCAGGGCACCTGATCACGGGCAGGGCGTAGGTGTTGATGGCCCGGATCTTGTTCTTACCGTTCAGCTGACTCCTCAGGACTTGCCTGACCCTCTGCAGGTACTTGGTGGTTGCAGCTTTCCTAGCGGCCTCTTCATGGTTCCCATTCGCCTGTGGGATCCCCAGGTACTTGTAACTGTCCTCTATGTCTGCAATGTTGCCTTCTGGTAGTTCAATCCCTCAGTTCTGACTACCTTCCCTCTCTTTGTTACCATCCGACTACACTTCTCCAGTCCGAATGACATTCCAATGTCATTGCTGTATAGCCTGGTAGTGTGTATCAGTGAATCAATGTCTCGTTCACTCTTGGCATACAGCTTGATGTCATCCATGTACAGGAGGTGGCTGACAACCGCTCCGTTCCGTAGTCGGTATCCGTAGCCAGTCTTGTTGTCAATGATCTCACTGAGGGGGTTCAGGCCTATGCAGAACAGCAGTGGGGACAGAGCATCTCCTTGGTAGATCCCGCACTTGATGGTGACTTGTGCTATGGGCTTGGAGTTGGCCTCTAGTGTTGTACGCCACATCCCCATTGAGTTCCTGATGAAGGCTCTTAGGGTCCTGTTGATCTTGTACAATTCTAGGCATTCCAGTATCCAGCTGTGGGGCATTGAGTCATAGGCCTTCTTGTAATCAATCCAGGCAGTGCACAGGTTGGTCAGTCTGGTCTTGCAGCCTCGGCTGACTGTTCTGTCTACCAGTAGCTGATGTTTTGCGCCTCTGGTATTCTTGCCAATCCCTTTCTGTGCCCCGCTCATGTATTGACCCATGTGCCTGTTCATCTTAGCCGATATGATGCCTGACAGGAGCTTCCATGTAGTACTGAGGCAGGTTATTGGTCGGTAGTTGGATGGGACCGGTCCCTTCTTGGGGTCCTTGGGGATCAGGACCGTCCGACCTTCGGTTAGCCATTCCGGGTGTCTCTCGTTAACTAGCAACTGGTTCATTTGTGCTGCCAGACGCTCGTGGAGTGCAGTCAGCTTCTTCAGCCAGCAGGCGTGAACCATGTCGGGGGAAGGACTCCCTCATCTTCATAGTCGAGACAGTCCCGTCTCATCACGCCGTTCATAAGGAGGCCGAGACTATCATTCAGTTCCAGTTAACTGATGAGTTGAAGTTCAGAGGGTCACAGTTCTCGGTGCCATTGATACCACTACAGCCGCTCACGCTGGAGTTCAGAGCCACCACTTTGTAGGTGGGACTTCCTGAAGTAGCCAAATATAAACATATATATATACATATATATATATGTTTTATATATATATATATATATATATATATATGCACACACATATACACATGTGTATATATAAATACACATATACATATATATATATCTATCTATATATGTGTGTGTGTGTAAATAATAGTGACATGACCCTCCTGGGCAGGAGGGTACAACAACTCGGTGGAGGGTGAAGGTAACTATGGACCCTGTGGTAAGTGGAGCGCTACGTGCAGGGAACAGCTAAGATACTATCTTTTATAAGAATTTTTAGCATTGGTGCTTTAGCATAACATCAAGTATCTAGTCATTAAGTGTTCCTTAAAGCAAGTCAGCTTGAACCTCACCTTAGACTAAGTACCTCATTATCCATAGCTGTGAAATATTGCTACTACAGCAATATTAGTCATCACAGGGTGATGTGTTATTTTCTTAATCACTTATTTTTGTTCATACACTTCTTTTATTCTCTAGAATGTGAGGCCCTTGAATACTAAAATACACATATTATTTTATTTTTAGCTATTTTATTTTATTATTAATAAATTACTAGTCTTATTATTTTTTGTTATAAATTTTTTCTTTTTATTTCATTATTATTTCAGTTGATGCAACAATAAATTTCACAAATATGGGCTAAATTAAGCATTCCTATCTTAAATCTGCTAGAAACTACAAATACATAGATAAACTCACAACTCCAGTAACAATAAAAAATTATAAGTTTTATTATCACCTCAACCTGTGCGCTTCCTTCCCAGAGTAAAGAGAATACAGCAGAATAGGAACCATTGAGATGATCCACCACTTGCCCTGCAACACCAGCACCAAGGGTGGGGTTGTGCAGCCGGGCAAGTAAGACGTCTCCTCCATACTTCTTTGGACGGCCCATCAAGTCATATATTTTGATCAGGGCCTCCAGTTTATCCCCTATTTGCCACTGTCCCTCTCTCTTCCTGGGGAGAATGGTGAAGGTGCTGTGGGCTGGATCACTGCTGCTGTTCATAAAAAGAGGTGATGGTAAAGATGGGGTTTCAGGCCAAGCAATGGACTCTAGCAGAAGTTGTTCTTCAAGAGTCTCCTCAGGGGACAGTGGTTTTAACTTGCAGAAGTTGTGATGTATGTCAACAGGTTGAGTTACAATGGCAGCTGTTGGGTAGGGGATGATGTAGGTGGTGTTTATTTTCTTCTGAAACTGGAAAAGGGAGATAGCATGGCAGTTATATAAATGCTTCAAAAAAAAGAAGTATGTCTTTACTTTTAAACACAATATAATCAATGATTCCTCTTGACGTGACATTTCCTGCTTTCACTATTTTACTTGCAATGTATAATGCATGTCAGCTGAATTTCCCAGAGGAACCACCCGAGGGATTAATAAAGTTTTATCTAATCTAATCTAGCTCTTTATTCAATAGTCATTGAATCATTAAATTATTACTTGTAATATATTGTAATGGAAATTTCTTTTACGCTTATATATTGATTACATGTTCTGACAATAGTATATATATAGGAATTAGTTGTATATTAAGGATAGCATAATATGTTTTTTCTACTTTATTCCACCCAGATTTTTTTATGTGTGTATATGCATATGCCTATATATGCATATAGATTTACTTGTATGCATGTACGTACATACATGCGTACATACATGCATACATGTACGTGTGTGTGTATGAGCTCTCGTCCATCCGGGTGGTCTGGGTGAAAACTATTTTTGATTGTATGGTAGAGAAACGTGGAATAGTATAATAGGTCAAAAAAATTAAATTTAAAAAGGGGGGGAGGGGGAAAAAAGAGAGTGGTTTTCCTGAAAATGGTTTCCTCAGCGTGAACCGGTTAAAAAGGTGGACGAGCAGTTGGGGGAGGAAGAAAAAGAGATATTTGTAACCAACGTGACATCATGAGATTTAAGAGAAACAAAACAATAAACAAAATGACTAGCCATAACGATCATGGGGCCGTCTGTTTTATGAAATATTTTCAACATTTTCACCATTATTGCTTTTTTACTAATCATAAAAGTACCATGTGTATAGTTGCATCACTTTGACATTTCAGAAAACACAAATGGAAAAAGTTATTAGTAAGTAAGTAAATTTATTTATATAGCACATTTCACAGATAAAAATCACAAAGTGCTTCACAATAAGATCAGACATACAAGTTAAAATTAATTAAAAGCCCGTTTGTATAAAAATGTCTTCAGCTGCTTTTTAAAGGAGTCAGTAGAGTCTAGACAGCGTAACGACAACGGCAGGGAGTTCCACAGCCTAGGTGCCAGTGCCTGAAAAGCCCGATCCCCACGTGTTTTAAACCTAGTACGTGGGACCACCAGTAGCCTCTGACCTGAAGACCTAAGTGCTCGGGATGAAGCATGAGGTTTCAACAGGTCAGAGATATACTGGGGAGCTTCACCGTGCAGAGCTCTAAAAGTTACAACTAAAATTTTAAAATGAACCCTAAAATTTACTGGCAACCAATGAAGAGAAGCCAAAACTGGAGTAATGTGAGACCTCTTGTTTGTACCAGTTAAAAGTCTTGCCGCTGCATTCTGTACAGACTGAAGGCGATCCAGAGCTGATTTGTTGAGACACGTAAAAAGACCGTTACAATAATCCAAACAAGAAGAGATAAAAGCATGAATAATCATCTCAAGTTCTGCCTTTGACACCAGTAGTCTGAGTTTAGAAATGTTTCTTAAATGATAAAAACAGTTCCAGACAAGTTGTTTAGAGTGTTTCTCAAGAGACATTGAACTGTCAAATATAACACCTAAGTTTCTGAGACTCAACTGAAATGAAGGGTCTAAAAAACTGATATGCTGCTGAATTTCTGAGAGCATGTGATCAGGTGCAATAATCAAGGTTTCTGTTTTATCTGCATTTAACTAGAGGATATTGTCATTTAACCATTGTTTGATTTCTGACAGACAATTATTTAAACAAGACAATTTATAAAACTCAGAAGCTTTGAAAGAACAGTATAACTGAATGTCATCAGCATAGAGATGATAAGAAATATTATTGTAATGTTTGATAATTTGGCCTAGAGGGAGTATATACAGCAAAAAGACAATAGGACCTAAAACAGATCCTTGAGGTACCCCAGAAGGCAGAACTGACGTTTCAGACAACACATGATTAATACAGACAGTAAAGGATCTCTCAGACAGATACGACATAAACTATTTTAAAACAACACCAGTAATCCCGAACAAGTCCTTCAGCCTATTTATCATGATGCTGTGATCAACAGTATCAAAAGCAGAGCTGAGATCCAACAGAACCAGAACGGTGTACTCTCCAGAGTCTGCTGCCATCAAAATGTCACTAGATACTTTAAGCAAAGCGGTTTCAGTGGAGTGCAATTTGCGGAGACCAGACTGGAAAATGTCCAGAACATTGTTCTTCTCCAAAAAGTTGTTAAGTTGTTCTGCAACTGTTTTTTCTAAGATCTTTGACACCAATGGTAATTTTGATATTGGCCTGTAACTGCTTGGAAGAGATGCATCCAAATTTGGTTTCTTTAATATTGGTTCAACAATAGCTTGTTTAAAATAGCTGGGAACTGAGCCAGTATGAAGAGAAGTATTAATTATTTCCAGAATACAGGGGCCAATAGAGTCAAACACACTAATGAAAAATGATGGAGGAAGTACATCAAGGTGGCTTGAAGTCAGTTTCATCTGACCAAGCAGAGCACTGATGTCCTGTAAGGTAACAGGAGTAAAAGAGGACCAGGTGTCAGAGGTAACCAAGGTGTCAGTGTGATACTGGGAGGATGATGGAGAAATATTAGACCTGATGGCAGCGACCTTATTAACAAAATAGTTTAAAAAGTCATTACAATCAGATTTAGTATAGACTGGTACACGAGGAACATCAGGACAGACAATGTTCTTAATTGTATCAAACAATACTCTGGGATTTTTCTTTTTTGAAGCTATTAGATTAGCAAAATATTCAGTTCTGGCATTTTTTATCATGTCATTAAGTAAGAAAATTGATTCCTTGAGATGTACCCTATGGACCTCAAGCTTGGAAGCCTTCCATAAACGTTCTAATTTGCGACAATATCTCCTAAAATTTCGAATATTTTCATTTATCCAAGGACAGAAATTTGAAGAATGGACAACAGTTAGTTTCAGAGGTGCCACCGTATCTAAAATAGATTTACATTGATTGTTAAAACACAAAATAAGTGAATCCATATCATTTTGAGCCATGCGAGGGTCAAACATGGCAGAGAACCTTCCAGCAGCATCCTGGTTTATAATCCGCCTTTGGATCATCAATTTAGGAGGTGAAGGATCCACGTAAAATGACAAATTAAAAAATATGCAGCTATGGTCACTCACATGGACATCCTCCACACATACATCATGTATATTTAAACCCAGGGAGAAAACAAGGTCCAGCGTGTGGCCCTTTGTATGTGTGGGGCCAGAAACATGCTGCTTAAAGTTAAAAGACTCAGTGATAGTGATGAGCTCAGCAGCAGTGTTACTGCAAGCGTCATCAATATGAAGGTTGAAGTCTCCCAATATTACAACCTTCTCCAATTTAATGATCGATGTCAGAAGGTCGTTAAATTCAGTTAGAAAGACCCCAGCAGGTCCGGGAGGTCGATAGATTAAAATACAGTAAAAGGTTTTCAGAGAACCGACCTTCATCATCTGTGACTCAAATGAAGAAAAGAAGTCCGAGGTCATCAGCTTGCATGTGAGTCTGTCCTGGTAAACAACAGCGAGTCCTCCACTACGTCCTGACAGACGCGGAGTTCCAATGACAGAACAGCCAGACGGGCAGATTTCATTCAAGTGGACATAATCCTTATTTTGCTGCCACGTCTCAGTCAGACACATAAAATCTAGAGACTCTTTAATAAAAAGATCATTTAGAATAAATGATTTGTTCGTTATAGAGCGAACGTTAAGCAGGGCGAACCGAATTGATGACGGTTTATCTGCGAAATCTACAGCTGACTGCAGCGGTGGTTGAATTAGACACCTGTGCACATCTGTGGACCTGCCGGGCAGGGCGGCGACTCCAGAGCTGGGAAAAACCTTGATCGATGAGCAGACGTAGCTGTCACCAGCAAAACGGAAAATGGATGACGGACACAGAGTGAGCAAACTGCTTTCGAGCCATGGGGCTCGGGTCCCAGGCGGCGGCGGCGGCGGCGTAACATCCCCAGCAAACGACAGGAGAGGAACTGGTCGCAGGCACCGAGAGTCACCCCACAGCCAAGCAGCTAGCCCCCGTTACCTTCTCCGTTTCACCTGGATGCCGGCCCTCGTTCCCCTTTTTCGTCTCTTGAGGGTGGAAATGTCGCGCGTTGTGCACAGTAGTATTATTTGTTGAAATTATCCCGGAAGACTACAGGGAGTGCAGAATTATTAGGCAAGTTGTATTTTTGAGGAATAATTTTATTATTGAACAACAACCATGTTCTCAATGAGCCCAAAAAACTCATTAATATCAAAGCTGAATGTTTTTGGAAGTATGTCTTGATGCATTCTCAATCATCCAGGAAAGTAAATCTCCAAAAGTTGAATCTGTTCATCTGGACGTAGCGTTTTGTGGGAGAAACGTTTCGTCACTCATCCAAGTGACTTCTTCAGTCTCCAAGTGACTGAAGAAGTCACTTGGATCTTCACCCCAACCGGTCACAGCAGATGGCCCCGCCCCTCCCTGAGCCTGGTTCTGCCGGAGGTTTCTTCCTGTTAAAAGGGAGTTTTTCCTTCCCACTGTCGCCAAAGTGCTTGCTCATAGGGGGTCATATGATATGATTGTTGGGGTTTTCTCTGTATTTATTATTGTGCGATCTATTGTACAATATAAAGCGCCTTGAGGCGACTTTTGTTGTGATTTGGCGCTATATAAATAAAATTGAATTGAATTGAATTCAATATAGCCACCTTTCTTTGCAAGGACACTCAAAAGCCTGCCATCCATGGATTCTGTCAGTGTTTTGATCTGTTCACCATCAACATTGCGTGTTGACAAGTGTTAACAAGCCTGCTGCGAATGCAAGAGCAGTTACAAGAGAAGTTAACAGACCAGGAGTGCCACTCGAGGAGAGAGAATGTGAGAATATACGGAATACCTGAGGGAGCAGAAGGAAACGCAAAACCAATGGTAGCGTTTATCGAGAAAGTCCTCAAAGAAAATTTGGGAATCCCTGCCTCAACGGAGATGCACATTGAAAGAGGGCACCGGACCCTGGGTCCGCAGCCTCCACCAGACGTGAAGCCCAGATCTATCCTTGTTAGATTCCAGAGTTTTAAAATGAAGGAAGAGGTGATCCGTCTGGCATGGCAGAAAAAAGGTTTCACTATGGATAATCACCTAATTAGCATCGACCATGACTACGCTTCAGCAATTCTGAAAAAGCATAAGGAATACGCTGAAGCCAGGCGTGCAGTGAAGGAAAACAAGATACGTTTCCAAACCCTGTATCCAGCTCGTTTGAGAGTACATTACGAAGATGGAAAGATAACGTATGACACGGTGGAAGAGGCAACAGCGGACATGGCGAGCCGGGGACTGCCGGTAAAAGTGATTGAAAAACCAGTGTCACTTTGGGAGAGGATTCAGCGAGGAGCATGGCAGCCTGTGCGAACAAGGCAAACTTCGGAGGTGGCGAAGCCACGCAGCTTCAAAGACAAACTGCAAGCGTTCAGACGTTCATCACCGGACAATACAGGTTAAACTTAATCCTAACTACAACAAATGGACTTTAGAAGTGATAACTGACGGTTAAGACAAGATAAAGAGCCACACTTAACATAAATGTGTTAAGTAATTTGATCGAAGTAAAGGGACAAAAGGGGAGAGGACCATCATGACTGTTGCCACAGTAGAGGGCCCTGCAACTCATTTTAGGTTGGAGACTTTCCCTCGGACTTGCTACAGGTCAGAAAGAGGACCGTGTGGGTGGAAGTCAGAAGAGGGAGAACTGTTAAGTGTTCACAACTTTATTTATTTATTTTTATTTAGTTATTTTTATTATTTTTGGTGGCAATTTTTGTTTTACTGTGTTTACGAGGCAGCAGCTTATATGAAGTGGGGGAGAAAGGGGGGAATTGTAAGGTATGAATGCAGGGAGAACCAATTGAATTAATATCCTTTAATGTAAATGGAGTTCTAAATCCGGTTAAAAGAAGTAAGATTTTGTCTAAATTAAAAAGGGAAAAGGCACAGGTGGCTTTCCTCCAGGAGACCCACCTGAGTCAATCAGAACATGATAAATTGAGAAGACAAGGTTTTAAAAACGCATTTTCGTCTTCATACAAGGGAAGACATAGGAGAGGAGTTGCTATACTTATTTCAAATACAATTAATTATGAACATATATCAGAACTACAGGATGGGGAGGGAAGGTTTGAAAAAATTATGGGTAAAATTGAAGGTCAGGAAATGACGTTTATAAATGTGTATATTCCTCCGGGAAGTAACTGGACAATATATAAACAAATATTTGATTTAATGGTGAATTCACAAGGTCTGGTAATCTGTGGAGGTGATTTCAATATTAGATTGAACCCTAAACTAGATGTGTCTGGAGCATCTATTAGCTCAAATGCTCTTACAAAAAAATGTAATCAATTGATGGAGGAATTGGGGATAATTGATGTTTGGAGAGAGTTACATCCTAAAACCAGGAACTATACCCACTACTCCTGTCCCCATAGGACTTATTCTAGAATAGACTACTCTAGTACAATCATTACTGAACATAAAGAAGTAAAGGAATGTAAAATTAAAACGATAGATCTTTCAGATCATAGCCCCATTTCATTGTCTTTGAGTTTAGAGAAGAAAGCAAGGAAGGCGCTGTGGAAATTGAATTCAACTATATTAAACGATCCTATACTAAAACAAAAGTTAAGAGAAGAAATAAAAGATTTTCTTCAACTAAATGATATGGAGGAAGTGTTGCAAATCATATTATGGGACACCCTAAAGGCCTAAAAGCAGTAATGAGAGGAAAAATAATTTCAATGACCTCCCATCTGAAAAAGATAAGCTGCAAAAATTAGTCAACCTTCAGGCAAAGTTAAAACAACTACAATGGGAAGATGGATACAAAGGTAATTCTGAGATTAAAAAAAAGAAATAAAAAAAAAAATACAGGTCGAAATCCATGAAATTTATACGCAGGAAACTCAAAAGAAAATTATTTTTTTAAAGCAGAAATATTATGAGATAGGAAGCAAATCCTCTAAAGTCTTAGCCTATAAACTGCGTAAACAGAGACTGGAAAACACAATTCTTAAAATAAAAAACCCACAAAGATAATTGAAAATCAATTAGAGAAAATTCAAGAGAGCTTTGAGTTGTTCTATAAAGAACTGTATACCCAACCACAAACAACGGATGAAATAATAATTGATAATTTTTTGAACAAATTAAAACTACCAACTTTAACGAATCTCCAAAATGAAAGTTTACTCCAATCAATAACAACCAAAGAACTTCACCTGCCAATATCTAAATTAAAAGTAGGCAAGACTCCGGGTTCGGATGGGTATGGGATGCAGAGTGGTACAAAAACCTTAACGAGGACTTGCTTCCTATTCTATTGAAAACATTCAACTGGATTATGCAAAAGGGTAAATTACCCCCTTCGTGGAAGGAAGCCGTTATCTCCATCATTCCCAAAGAGGGTAAAGATAGGACAGAATGTAGCAGTTATCGACTGATTAGTGTATTAAGTTTGGACTATAAACTATTCACAGCAATTTTGGCATGGTGATTAGAAAAAAATTTTACCTGACATAATAGACCTGGATCAGTGTGGTTTCATCCAACAAAGGCAAACAGTGGACAATATAAGGCGTTCCCTACATGCTATGGAACAAATAAACAGAGATGGGGTCCAGGCAGTGTTGGTGGGACTGGACGCTGAGAAAGCCTTTGATTCAGTCAGATGGCTTTTTCTTTATAGGGTACTGAAGACTTTTGGTTTCCACAATAAATCCATCTTAATAATACAATCCTTTTACGATAAACCAAGGGCTCGCGTGAAAGTCAATGGAGATTTATCTGATTCACTTATTCTAGAAAGAGGGACCAGGCAGGGTTGTCCAGTCTCACCACTTTTATTTGCACTTTATATTGAGCCTCTTGGTCAGTTTATAAGAAACAATACCAAAATTAAAGGTATTGTAGTTGCTGGTGAAGAACAAAAATGTCACAATCTGAAAGCAGGGACTCAAGCGCAGAACAGGTTGACGTCTCAGAGCACCGTTTATTTACACACCAGTGGGATAATATATACAGTGACGGGGAAAAATCCAGGGTTGCAAGGGATTAGGGGAAGGCTCTCTCTCTCACGCTCGCTCACGTCCTCACATCCAACTCACACACGTTCGTACAGCTGGGAGGTCACAGGTCCGGGAAGGTAAACTGGAACAAGAAAGGGAAAAATCACTCACAAGTCACGAAGGTAGGGCGTAAAGGTACAAGACCACGGGAGCTGGGAAGAGAGACTAACGTCAGTAGCACAATCATCCAGCGATGAGAAGATCTGTGGCCCAGCCTCAAATAGTAGTTGGGAAATCAGCTGATCGCCAACAGGTGTGTGAGCCAAGGGCGGGAGCCAGCAGTGAGCTCCACCCAGGCAGAGAGGTAGGGGAGAGAGAGAGAGAAAGCAAAAACACAAGTGTAGCCTTGTGAGGCCGGCTGGGCAGGCACGGGGACCATGACACTACCCCACCCTCAACGGGAGCCTCCCGGCTACCCACCAGGCTTACCTGGATGCCTGCGATGGAAGTCCCGAAGCATATTCTTATCTAGAATAGCCGCCCGAGGCACCCAGGAAAGTTCCTCTAGCCCGTAGCCCTCCCAGTCCACCAGGTACTGAAAACCCCTGCCCCGGCGCCGGGAGTCCATGATGCGGGTGATGTTGTAAACCAGCTGACCATCCACGAGCCGGGAGGGGCGGCGGGGCCCTGGTGGGAGGGAACAGCGGGCTGGAGAGCACCGGCTTGACCTGGGACACATGGAAAACATTGTGAATTCGCATGTTGCATGGTAGTTTGAGGCGAACGGACACAGGGTTGACAACGGAGTCTATGGGAAAGGGACCAATGAACTGAGGTGACAGCTTCTTAGACTCGGCCCGCAACGGCACAAAACGGGTAGACAGCCATACCTGTTGACCGACAGAGTATTCAGGGGCCGGTGTCCGGTGACGGTCAGCGAGGGCTTTGTTGCGCTCCTTAGTGCGGAGTAGAGCGGCCCGAGTAGCACGCCAGGCACGGTGGCACCTGCGGAGGTGAGCCTGTAAAGAGGGGACAGAGTGCTCACCTTCGACAGCTGGGAGTAGAGGTGGTTGGTAGCCCAGGGATGCCTCAAAGGGTGACTTACCCGTGGCGGTGGAGGTGTGGCTGTTGTGGGCGTATTCGATCCACGGTAGCTGTTCACTCCAGGTTGATTGATTGTGGGAGGCAACACAGCGGACGGCAGCTTCCAACTCCTGGTTAGCCCGTTCGGATTGTCCGTTGCTCTGGGGGTGGAAACCGGAAGAGAGGCTGACCTTGGCTCCCAGTGCGGTGCAGAACTCCTTCCAAACTCGGGAAGTGAACTGTGGTCCTCTGTCCGAGACGATGTCCTCGGGGATCCCGTGGAGCCTGAATACATGTGAGGTGAGGAGCCGAGCCATCTCCAGAGCAGTGGGGAGTTTAGGAAGGGCGATAAAGTGTGCGGCCTTAGAGAAACGGTCAATGATGGTTAGTATAGCTGTGTTACCTGCCGAGGGAGGCAGTCCAGTGACCAAATCCAGAGCGATGTGTGACCATGGTCGGCCTGGCGTAGGGAGAGGTAGAAGACGGCCCGACGGAGGTTGGTTCGACAGCTTGTTCTGGGCGCAGGTCAGACAGGCGGACACAAACTCCCTGGCGTCCTTTGCCATGGCGGGCCACCAGAAGTAGTGTCGAAGGAAAGACAGGGTGCGGAGGACCCCGGGGTGACATGAGAAATGGGCAGTGTGAGCCCACTGGAGTACCTGGGAGCGGACAGCCGAAGGGACGAAGAGGCGGCCAGTCGGACCGGTCCCAGGATCCGGTTCAGTCTCTTGTGCCTCCTGAATGAGGGATTCAGTCTCCCAGGAAACGGCTCCAATAACACAGGCCGCCGGCAGAACGGGTTCGGGGTCCGACTCCTCCTCCGTGGTGGAAAATTGCAGGGACAGGGCGTCCGGCTTCACGTTGCGGGATCCTGGCCTGTAGGTGATGGTGAAATCAAAGCGAGCAAAGAACAACGCCCACCTGGCTTGCCAAGAATTGAGACGTCTGGCCGAACGAATGTACTCCAGGTTCTTGTGATCCGTCCAAACAATGAACGGGTGAGCAGCTCCCTTCAGCCAATGTCTCCATTCCTCCAGGGCGAGTTTTATGGCCAAGAGTTCCCGATCCCCGACGTTGTAATTGCTTTCTGCGGGCGAGAGACGGCGAGAGAAGAAAGCACACGGGTGAAGCTTACCATCCTCCTGTTGCGAGAGAACCGCCCCCACCCCGGAGTCGGAAGCGTCAACTTCCACCACGAACTGCCATGTGAGGTCCGGTTGCCGGATGATGGGTGCAGAGGAAAACCTCTCCTTGAGCTGGGTGAAGGCTCGCTGAGCGGCAGGATCCCACTGAAAAGGAACTTTCAGGAGAGAGTTTTGTCACGGCTCGGGGCAGCGGCCGTGTGAGGTGAGGAAGGAGGACTCAAATACAGCACTTATTAAGACGTGAGGGTGATTTATTAAGAATACTGAACATAAAGTGGGGATGGCAAAACAGAACCAAGGATGAACTAAACTGGGAGAAACTAAACCAAAGAGTAGCAAACCTGAAACACGAGAGGAGAACTGCAGGGACAGCACATAGAGGAGATACAGAGTAATGCAGAGTACACAGGGTAACACGGAGGATGAACACAGACGACGCGACGAGGAGCACAGGCAGACACGCAGTATAAATACACACACCAGGTAATTAGGAAATGGCAGACAGGCGGGGACACAGCTGGAACTAATGGACATAACGAGACACAAACCTACAAAGTAAAACAGGAAACACACAGACTGTTTTACACAACCAACTGGGGACACGAACAGAACACAGGTAGGGATGATAGAAACACACAACTCAAACCCTAAGAACAAATACAAAATCAGAATAAACTAGAAGAATGATAATAATAAACTTAAAGCGCTGGGTCACCGACCCAGGACCATGACAAGTTTAGTGAGAGGGAGAGCGATCTTACTAAAATCGCGAACGAATCTCCTGTAGAAATTGGCGAATCCCAGAAAACGTTCCAGTTGGCGGCGATTGGGAGGGACTGGCCATTCCACCACTGCACGTACCTTTCCGGGGTCGGTTCGTAGATTCCCCCTCTCGATGATATAGCCCAGGAAAGCTACTGCAGACGTGTGGAACTCACACTTCTCCCCCTTCACAAAAAGCCGGTTCTCCAAGAGGCGTTGCAGCACCTGTCTCACATGCACCTGATGCTCCGCGAGTGTCTTAGAAAAAACAAGAATATCATCCAAGTAAACAAAGACACAGCGATTAACAAAGTCACGAAGCACCTCGTTTACCATGGTTTGAAAAACCGCGGGAGCATTGGTGAGGCCGAAAGGCATAACAAGGTACTTAAAGTGCCCCCGGTGAGTATTGAAAGCCGTCTTCCACTCATCCCCCTCTCTGACGCGAACCAGGTGGTAGGCGTTGCGCAGGTCCAGCTTCGTAAAAACAGTCATGCCCTGGAGCAGTTCAAAAGCAGAGGAAGCAGCAGCAAAGGATATTTGTTCTTGACAGTGATTAAATTAAGGCCTCGATAATCGATACACGGGCGCAACGAACCATCCTTTTTGTCCACGAAGAAGAATCCAGCTGCAACCGGGGAGGAGGAGGGACGAATCAAGCCTGCAGCAAGCGATTCAGAGACGTAACGTTCCATAGCGTCCCGCTCCGGCTGGGAGAGGCTGTATAGGCGGCTAGACAGCAACGGAGCTCCCGGAAGGAGATCGATAGCGCAGTCATACGGGCGGTGGGGGGGAAGGGACCGCGCCCGATCCTTGCAGAAAACGTCTCGCAAGTCATGATAGACCCACGGGACCGCCGAGAGATCCGGGGGGTCGGACGGCGAGTCAGAGGGCGGAAGCGGAATGGGTGACGTGGCTGCCCAAAGGCAATTCATGTGACAATTCACACTCCAACCTAGAACATCACCTTTCTCCCAGTCAATGTGCGGGTTATGGAGCACAAGCCAGGGGTGACCGAGATCCAGCGGAGTGAGCGGAGCCGTGAATGCAAAGAAACAAATCCTCTCCGTGTGATTGCCCAAGAGAGGCAGGGAAAGGAATTCCGAGACATGAGTGATATCGGGCAGGCGGTGACCAGAGAGCGCGTGAACGCGGAGAGGGTGCGACAGGGGTTCCAAAGCGATGTTTAGTTTGGCAGCAAGCGAGGTGTCAATAAAGTTCTGCTCAGCTCCAGAGTCAATGAGTACTGAAAGCGAGTGAAAAACAGATTGTACCCGAAGTTTGGCCGGTAAGAGAAGTCTGGGGAGAGGGTTTTTACTAGACAGATCGCCCACCAGCACCCTCTCAATTACTAGTGAGCGCGCCCTTTTGCCAGCGTCAGGCACGAGTAGACAGAGTGACCCTTACGGCCGCAATAGACGCACTCACCAGCGGCCAGACGGCGCTGGTGCTCCGCAGGTGTCAGCCGTGAGTGTCCAAGCTGCATGGGCTCCTCCTCATCACAGGTGTCGGAGTCGCGCGGCCCGCAGCCGGCTGGAGAGGTCCAGTGACAATCCAGTGATTCCTGTCCCGTTCGTGTGTGTGCGCTCCGGTGTGCGCGCACTCTGTCGTCCACCCGGACACACAGGGTCATAAGCGCATCTAGGGAGGAAGGCAGTTCACGAAGCATCAGTTCTTTCTTTATTTCTTTGTTAACATTAGAAAGCAATGTACTCTTAAGAGCCTCCTCCCCCCACTTTGTCTGTTCAGCCAAGGTGAAGAAGTCAATAGAGAAATCAGCCACACTCCGCTTACCTTGTTTGAGCGCGAGCAGGCGCTGGCCGGCTGTGAGTGTGGTGGATTTTCTGTCGAAGACACCTTTGAACTTATCCAGAAAGTCAGAATAGGTTATGTCAGGGTTGGCGTGAAGCACAGCTTGAGCCCAAATCAGAGCTCAGTCCTGGAGTAACTGAACGGTATATGCGATCTTAGCACCATCATTAGAGAAAGCTTGCGGTTGCTGACGAAACTGAAGGGCACATTGAGTGAGGAAGCCAGCACATTTATCAATTTCTCCGGAGAAAGATTAAGTAGATTTCTTCAGGTTTCTTCAAATGAGGGATTATTTTAACAAACATTGCAATATCCCAAACCCAAATACGGTTGAGTCAGAAATTTTTAAGATAGTTAAATAAGCATATGATAGTTCTCTGAGAAAGGCAATCTCCAAACTATATGATGTGCTCCTTCAAGCAAGGAAGGATACTACTCAAAATGTTAAGATTAAATGGGAATTGGAATCGGGGATGGGTATAACAAACGACAACTGGGAGAGGATTTGTAATTTTCATTGGTACTCAACAAGTTCTTTATCTTGGAGAGACCACTGCTGGAAGAATATTATTAGACTTTTCAAAACCCCTCATCAAATTAAATATAAAAATGGGACAGCGGAATGCTGGAGAAGATGTGGATCAGAAGAGGCACATCATTACCATATCTTTTGGGACTGCCCCAACTTAAAAAATTACTGGCTGGGAATTCATAAAACTCTGTGCGAGGTTTTTAAGATAAAATTTGACATCAATTTTGTAAATTTGTACTTGGGCTTGGTTGCTGGCTCGGTCCGGGAAGGGGACACAAAACTCTTACAAGCGCTATTAGCGGCCAGCAAAAAATCAATAACCAGAAAGTGGTTAAATCCAACTCCGCCAACACTTGAGGATTGGTTTAATGTGGTTTTCGAAATATTTAAAATGGAAAAATTAACATTCTTTTTAAAAATTCGAAAAGACAAATTCTACAAAATATGGAATAAATGGATTAGCTTTGTGTCCCCCATCCGCCCTGAATTTAGGTAAGACAGGCCCTGAATTGGTGTATCTCCCATGTATTGTACAATGTCAGGTTGACCCTCGACTTCATAATATGTACCTAATGTAGTCTTTGTAAATAAGTTAAACATGCTGCATTATGTAACACACTGTCACACTCGCCCTATGACAGCTGGGATAGGCTCCAGCGCCCCCCGCGACCCTGGAAAGGATAAGCGGAAGCGAATGGATGGATGGACTGTCAAGCCACCGAGTTTTTTTGTTTTTTTGTTATCAGATTGTAAAACAAGAAAAAGGTGGGGTTTTTTTCGTTTTTTTTTTTACTAAATAATATCAGTGCACTTTATTGTAACAAGTCCTTTTTTTTTCTTCAATAAAAATATAATTAAAAAAGAAAGAAAGAAAGAAAGAAAGTAAAGAAAAAAAGTTCTCACCTCGAGAATGTCCATGACATATATCATTGAGATGAATACAAAGACAGCCAATAGTAGGAAAATGCAGCCACATTTCGGAAGGCGAGAATAAACCTGCATTTTAGAAAGTGGACTTATCGTGATCAATGAACAGTGAACACTGGCTGTAGCACACTGTGACTTGCTCAACTAGATTTGGATTTTTAAAAAACAAAAGAGCATTTCATGGTCTGGTTGAAAAACAGTAAAGTAGCCTCTGTGCTCCTCCTTGGGATGGAGCCCTTGTGGTACCTCCCAGGACTCCCAACTGATGTCAAACAGGTTGATATATAAGCTACCTGTCTGACAAGATTACCACTCATGACTCATATTTAATTGGATAGCAGTTCTGAACTCTAAAAATAGCAGTTGTTAAAAACTGTTGTCAGACATCTCTGGAACAATCTGCCCCAGCACATTAGAGAGGCTCCTTCATTGTCTACTTTTAAAACACGTCTTAAAATCCATTTTTACTCCTTGTCTTATGACACAGTATGACCCTGATTTTATTGTTTCAGTTTAATTTAATGTGCTGATTTTATTATTTTAAATTTAATACTAATCATCATTTTATCATTATTTAATCATCTTTTTTTAATTCTATGTATCATTTTTGGCATGTCAAGTGTACAGCACTTTGTTTTCACCTGGGAGTTGTTCTGAAAGTGCTATATAAATAAATTGCTTGCTTGCTTGTTTTCCACACTGATGTTGTATATTACTCAAAGTCACTAAATGCTTATTACTAAATGCATATCAAACAGAACACAATCCCACTGGCTGTTTCCATAAATGAGAGCATTTCCCTTTTTCATTTTCTTTTACCAATTAAAAACGGTGCGACGGCATTCTACCCCAGTTGCAGGCATGACAGAGTGCCCTGGCCAACCCCTAATAAAATTGAGTTGCAGTAATCCAAGCGTGAGGTTATAAAAGCATTGATGACAGTTTCCACGTCACGCCTGAAAAGAAAAGGCTTAACCTTCAACAGACATCTGAGGTGATAGAATGGAGATTTCACCACCGCATTAATGTGGAGATCGAAACAAAGCCCAGAGTCAATTTTTACCCCAAGATTAGTAACTCAGCTCTTCAGGTAAGGAGTGAGAGCAGCAAAGTCAATTTCTGGGGTACCAGAGGAACAACTGGGACCGAATAAAATTGCTTCCGTTGTATGTTCATTAAAATGTTAAAAATTTAGAGCCATCCATGACTTAACATTGCTAAGACAATCAAGCAGGAGTCCAATCGAGGAGCTATCAGAGTGACTGAAAGGTAGATAAAGCTGGCAATCATGAGCATATAGATGAAATGAAATTTTGAGTTTTCAGAAGATTGCACCAAGTGGCAGGAGATACAATGAAAACAGTACTAGCCCAAGAATGAATACACTGTTTAAGTACACTTTTTTCGCATTGCTTAGTTTTTTAATTTTCCAATAAAAACAGTTCATGCTTTGTGTACACCACATGGCAGAGGGGCCACAGAGGAGGAAGCCAAACCCAACTTAACACAAAAGCTCCTGTTAGAGAGAATCCTTTAATCCTTTAATTGTCCCGGAAGGGGAAATTTGGATGTAACAGCAGCCAGAAAGACACATATACAAACAAACAGGACACAGGACACAGAACAGAAACATACACAATTTTTACATATTTACATCAAGGACAATGGTTACCAAAAATAGTACTGTACCGTTACTTATTAAATTAAATACAGATAAGAGGCAAACCCAGGTTGTAGTGGGAATCAGTTGATAAAATAGTGCAAGTTACAGCGCTGACGTAAACCTCTATGTTGGGAGCAGTTCTGATTGTACAGTCTGACAGCTGCAGGGAGGAAGGACCTGCAGAAACGCTCCTTCATGCATCTAGGATGCAGCATTCTGTCACTGAAGGAGCTCTGCAGTTCAGGAACATTTATATGCTTGGGGTGAGAGACTGTCCATCAGAGATGTTATTTTGGCCAGAGTCCTTCTGTCTCCCACCACCTGCACTGGGTCCAGAGTGCATCCCAGAATAAAGCTGGCCTTCCTAATGAGTTTGTCCAGCCTCTTCCTCGCAGCTGTCGATAAACTGCTGCTTCAACATACAACACTGTAAAAAATGACAGATGCCACCACTGAGTCATAGAAGGTCTTTAAAAGCGCTCCCTGGACTCCAAATACAATACAATACAACTTTATTTATGTAGCACATTTAAAAAACCAGCGGTACACCAAAGTGCTTTACAATAGAAACAGGAAAATTAAGACATGATTAAATAAAAGACTGTTAACAAAGTACCACATATGTCAGCAGGTTGAGGGCACTAATTATACAGGATTAAAAGGGAATATAAGAACAAAGTTACTAAGATCAGATATAACTAAAAGATAAAGTACATAGATAAAAAATTGACCCAAATATAAAATAGGGACACTAACTAGATGGAAAAGCTAGTTTAAATAAGTGAGTTTTTAAACGGGATTTAAAAGATAAAATGGAGTTTGACGCACAGATAGCAATGGGAAGGTTGTTCCACAGGTTAGGTGCAACCAGGGTAAAAGCACGGTCACCCCTAGATTTAAGTCTAGATCTAGGCTGAGCCAAGAGTAATTGGGCTGAAGACCTGAGGGACATATGGACTAAGGAGATCAACAAGATAGCTAGGGGCTAAATTATTTATAATTTTAAAAT
Organism: Oreochromis aureus; assembly: GCF_013358895.1. Classification (NCBI taxonomy): domain Eukaryota; kingdom Metazoa; phylum Chordata; class Actinopteri; order Cichliformes; family Cichlidae; genus Oreochromis; species Oreochromis aureus. The sequence goes on along the minus strand of NC_052944.1, from coordinate 57,255,739 downwards.
GTTAACAATATTTTAAATTCGATATGATATTTTATGGGTAACCAATGCAAATCAGCAAGATCAGCAAATCACCCTAACCGCCTCAGCAGGTAGAGTCTGCTCTGACCCTTCCTGTAAAGAGCATCAGTGTTGTGGCTCCAGTCCAGTTTATTATTCAGGTGAACACCCAGGTACCTATAAGAGTCCACTATCTCAATGTCCACTCCCTGGATGTTCACCGGTGTCAGTGTGGTGGATCTGCGTCTCCGAAAATCCACCACCAACTCCTTGGTTTTCCCGGCGTTGATCAGCAGGTGGTTCTGCTGACACCAGTCTACAAAGTCCAGAGTCCACTGTCTGTACTCTGAGTCATCCTCACCTGTGATGAGGCCGACTATGGCAGAGTTGTCAGAGAACTTCTGTAGGTGGCAGCATGGGGAGTTGATGGAGAAGTCTGCAGTGTAGAGGGTGAAGAGGAACGGTGCCAGCACAGTTCCCTGTGGGGCCCCCGTACTGCAGACTAGTGTATCAGAGACACTGGTAGAATCTCGTAGTTGGGGTTGTTAACTAAGATACCGTCATTAAGAAGCGGCACAACTAATGTGTCTATGCGAGCTAATTTGCCATGTGCACCGCTGGCCCAGCCATTTATTTTTTAATGCACCTTCTGAGATTAATTCACTGCGTGTCGTGCCCAGGGCTGGACTGGGACAAAAAAATGGGCCCAGGCATTTTGACTAGAGACCGGCCCACCAGGTATTATAGGAAAAGCCATAAAGTCTTTGAATGAAAACAGACGCTGTTGTGACAGTGATGTACACTGTCTTGTTGGTATATGTATGACTTCTATACATTTTACATCAGATACAAATTTTGGTTGTAAGATTCAGATAATTATTTAGTAAAAGCGAGACATTTTAAATGAGAATAAGAAAGAAAAGTATTTCTTTGTGCCCCCTTTTCCCCGTTAATGCCCTACCTGGCCCCCTGGAAAAACCTTGCTAAACCCGCCCCTGCACAGTTACCAGCTGTCAGCTACTTAGAAAAGGATCCTGGTGTTATTTGTCTCTCAGAAACAGTTCATAACTTCCCTTCAACTCATTCATGTCACCTAAAAGGTAAACCTGTTTCTCCATCACCTGTTCAGCTCTGATGATTCAGTAAGGACATCTCCTGGTTTCATCTTCATGTTTCCCTCTCACCAGATATACAAACCGATATCATGACCAGCAGCTTTTACAGCTGTGGCTCCAGCAAAGATCAGCTGATGCTAGAAATTAATATTAAATCAATTCTAACAACAGCTGATGAAGCTTAAACGTGCTGCTGTTGTTTAGCGCGACATCCGCTGGTTTCCTCTTTCTGGCACAAAGTGGGCGATAAACAAACGAGAGAAAAGCCGATCAGCTGATCATTGATCAGTTTCATGATTGAAGTAGCAACAGGAGAGGGAGGGGGAGAGAATGAGAGAAGAAGAAGAAGCTTTGCAGCATAAAGACACAGAATAACTTGAGTGTAGCTCCACGTTGTAATAGGTCCTTTGTGAAGGCAGTCTTAAATTTCACCATGTAGTTTGAGTCATCATCGGAGACCTCCATGGTGTGATGCAGGTGACAGAAAGCACATAAAACCACTGAACATGAGACATGCGTCTCACCTCCAAGAAGCTCAGTCACAAACCTGTAGTAGACAGTTCAAGAAAGTAATTATTAATCTACACAATAACTGACAACTATAGGGCTTTTTCAAGAAATGGTAACAATAAGTTAAAAAATAGTTTTATTTTCCTGCATGGCTCAAGGACAGTCGCCAGCTTTTGGAGTTTTACCAGCTCTGATGGAGTTAAAACAAAAGCACACTAGCTTTTGCTTTTGTTTGTCTAAAGCAGCAAAAATAGCCTCTTGATTCTTTATTAGACAAGAAGCCATATCCAGCGTTAAATTCCATCCGTGGAAACATACCCACATAGCAAAATTGGTATGGTCCGGATCTAGCCAACACAATGTGCTTACACATGGCCCACATACCGCAAAGAATGACAGCCCTTTGGTGGCCCAGATCTGGTTTGCCAGAGTTGGTTGCAAGAGGTGCTTGCCCAGAACAGTTTCAGCTCTGGTCCCAGATGTCAGCCTAATGTGTACCTTAATCAAGCCATGTAATAACAACATGTGCCAGAACATAACAGTGCAAAAGTAACATGACGAAACTCTGTTCAGACAGTGAATGGACTGATTCTTGTATAGCGCTTTTGTACTCTCTTGGATTACCCAAAATGCTCTATACAACATTTCACATTCACCTAATCTCTCTAAACTGAATGCTTCCTAACTACATTCATACTCTTGACAGGCAGACTGGAGGAGCCAGAGATCGAAACACTAACCTTCCGATCAGTAAGTGCCCTGCTCTACCTCCTGAGCTACAGCCACCCAGTGGTAAACATGAGTAAACCCTCAGGTTTTCGATAAAGTGTACATTCACAAACCTGTCAAATCTGCATTTGAAACATTGGTTACCATAGCAGTATAGTATTGCAACATGGCAGTTGGGTTTTTGGACTATAACAGGAAAATAGGAACATAAATAGTGCCATGATTGCCAGACCTGGCCCACATCTGGTTGACATACACCCTGCCATGACACCAGTCAGTCAGAAGTGCCAGTTTGATGCCGGATCCGGGCCAGACCTGTTTTCTACGAGCCTGGGCCACATAAACCAAACCACAATCGGGCCAGTGGTGGCATGCCAACACATGAACAGTACCATCTACACCAGGCCTGGCCCATATCTGGATGGCATACCACTTACCATGCCAGAAGTCAGCCAGCAGTGCCGGCTTGACACCAGATCTGGGCGAGACCTGTCTGCTATGTGGGATCCTGTATGAGTGGCTCTTTCTGTTGCCCCAGTCTTGTTTGCTCCTGGTGTAGTTCCTCCATATTAGCAGGGCTGTCTGTAATGCATTTAATTTTGCTTGCTTTTCAGTGTCATAAAGCTGTTGAATTTTACTTGAAATAGTCTTTCGGCAAAGCAGTTGGAGAGTTGGATCACCTGACCCTAACTGTAGCAGATTTTCTAACCCCTATTTTCTACCACTGATAGTGGTCTACAGTCCAGAGCAATCCATTTTGCGAGAGAATTTGTAAGTTTGTCCGTTGTTGACTTACTAATTTTGGTACTGAAGCCAGTCATTTCATCAAGTTTGGGCTGCCGAACTGGAACTGCTAGTGTTAACAGCTCCTACAGTTTCTGTGTTTGCTGCAACATGTTTTGCATTTAGATTTTACTGTAAGTTTGAAGTGCTTCGGTGGTATGCAAACTCCTTTTTGCATAGTTTGCACAAAACCACGCTTTTATCAAAGCGTCCATCGGGTAGTCTTTTGAAATGAAATTTGCCTCCGATCAGTCCTAGCAACGCGTTTTCTTCTGATTCTTTGTAGCTCTCATGCGTGCATTAGTGTAATTGGTATACCAGGAAATCGTGCATTAACAAAAGTTACCCTTTGCTTGGAATGCAAAGTGTAATTAAATGCATTTTTTTACGTGTTATTTTTTTTCAAATTAATTAATCGCAATTAATGGGTTAAATTCCTGCCCCTAGTTTTAACCACTAGTACCACAATAATAGATTCATAATTATAGCAAGCATGCAGCCCAGCAAGTTTAACTTATTAAAAGCAGATGCAACTTATAATTCAATCTGTCCTGACATCTAAACTGTTTTGCCCAGGGCTATCAAGTGGGTTTTGAGACAATAAGAAAATGAGTCATGTGTTTTTCCAGTTTAGAAGGCTGTAATTTTCTTCACCCTATCAGTATTACCCAGCAGGCAATGCAGAGTTCAGTTGGAGCCAATGCGTGGGGGGACTCACCCAGTTCTCACTACCTCTCTCTCCTACTGTCTACTCTGCCTACTCTGGTAAAAACCAGGGCCTGAGAAGCCACTGTTTTGCACATGTCAACTACCAACCTCTGTATATTTTATATATTTTATTTTATTGTTTACTCTATTTAATTTGTAAAATATGTATATACACACACACACACACACACACACACACACACACACATAGAAAAACATATTTAGTATACACAGCCAGTAATGCATACACTCTTATATTGTACATATATTTATTACTCTCAGATTTAGCCATCCTTATATTTTGCTTGTTTCATGTTATTGTATTTTTGCACACCTCTGTTGCTTGTGAAGCTCACACGCAAGAATTTCACTCACATGTACTGTACCAGTGTACCTGCACATGTGACGTGACAATAAAAGTGATTTGATTTGATTTAAACCCTGTACATGTGTTTATATATTTTAGATGCCATTTTGTGCACCAGCACTCAGCCTGTGCCTGAGATCTATACCTAAACTGATCTGCTTTGCAAGATCATTTTGGTTTTAAAAGCAAACTAAAACTTGGTGCAAAAACGAAATCTTTGAAAACGCTGTGCTGAAACTGAAAAGTCTGAAGAAGCACAAAATCCAAATACCCTAAGCATAACCCTGAAATCGAGGAATAATCCAGGCATCCTTCAATGACTAGGTTTAGTTTTATTGCCTGAACAGTAGGCCCCAGGAGTCTGTTACCTTTAAAGGGCTGGATTAACCTGTAAGAGTTATTCACACTAAAGACAGAGGATTCATTCTCAGGTTTTACCTTTATTGTTTCAAAGGGTTAAAAAAGGAATGTGGGGACTTTACTGCAAAATGTTTTATTTAAGTAACTTTGTTCTGATATTTGAGAGATGGGTTGAGAATAGAATGAGCACGCCTTGGCCACCAGCTCCCTTTTCACATTCCTGCAGCCTCCCACACTAACCTGTTAAGGTCAAAGTTGGATCATGTCTTTTCTCGTGTGTTATTTTTTATTCTAAAAGGAAAACTATCATTAAGAATAGATTTACATGTTCTGCTGAAACTATTTAACATTTCCCTAACCATCCTATAAATCATGGGTATGGGGGGGCAGAGAACAAATTTAACTCCACTTTAGTGACTGATTGGTTCCAAAACATAAAAGAAAATAAGTTTGTTGAGCAATGGTAACATATTTAACATCAACTGAAACCAAATAATTAAATAATATTGTGGGCCCACACACACTCTCACCGACATACACACCTTACCTGCAACAGTCTTTCTGTTAACAAACACCTCGTTGCAGGCCTGAGTCGTGGCTCGGGTGCGTTGGGACCTAAAACAACATGGCCGCTTGACTTGTTGCCAAGCAGTAAAAATAAAAAGTACGTGCACACAACAGTACTCACGCCTCCAGGCAGTTCAAAGGATAGTGGGGGAAACTGGGTTAAGGCCACCAGCAGGGCGCGGCGGCAGCACTCACAGTTGCCGTATCCACGTGCTCCCACGTTAACACATAAGTTCAACACACCAGTAGAAGGGACCTCTCTGGCTTGCCAACAAGACATCCGTCTCCTCCTACCAAATCACACAACCTGGCTAAATGCCAGTTCACATGCTATTACATTCTGTCTTTGCAATATTAGCACTAGCTAAATACATGAGTAGAGAGCAGGACATGAGCTAAGCAACATGCTAGGTTAAGCTGGTGGCTAATCGCGGTAATCGGTTAGCCCGTTTTACACGGTAACTTAAAATACAAGTCTCAAACAAAATTCACATTTACCTCACGGTACGATACAACCGTTTTCCACTCCAGTTAACTGACCATCAACCTGAAAATAAGTTTGTCGCCTTTCTATGAACTCTGCTTCCCACGACACAGTTGCTCATCTCTTCCTGCAGAGCGTACCCGGCTCCCCACTTACCCCTTCCCTTCTACCTGAGACTACTTCAGTGTTGGCTGGATCTGTAGTCCATACCAATAACATTATAAAAAAAAGTAATAACATACACCTCAAAATAAAAATAAAAAGTCTGTGCATTTAACTGACACTTGTCACATACCTAACAGACGTTTGTATACATTCTTGAACACAGTGCGCATTTGCATTTAACCATCACAATAAATGAACTATTTAAATAAATGAGCTATTTATATAGCTAGGGCTACACAGCTAACTTGAGGCCAACAGCTGAGAGGAGGAGGCGTGAGGCTCCAACATACCACACTGTAAAAAATGACAGATGCCACCACAGAGTCATAGAAGGTCTTTAAAAGCGCTCCCTGTACTCCAAATGACCTCAGCCGCCTCAGCAGGTAGAGTCTGCTCTGACCCTTCCTGTAAAGAGCATCAGTGTTGTGGCTCCAGTCCAGTTTATTATTCAGGTGAACACCCAGGTACCGATAAGAGTCCACTATCTCAATGTCCACTCCCTGGATGTTTCTCTGTGTCAGTGTGGTGGGTCTGCGTCTCCAGAAGTCCACCACCAACTCCTTGGTTTTCCTGGCGTTGATCAGCAGGTGGTTCTGCTGACACCAGTCTACAAAGTCCAGAGTCCACTGTCTGTACTCTGAGTCGCCCTCACCTGTGATGAGGCCGACTATGGCAGAGTCGTCAGAGAACTTCTGTAGGTGGCAGCCTGGGGAGTTGATGGAGAAGTCTGCAGTGTAGAGGGTGAAGAGGAACGGTGCCAGCACAGTTCCCTGTGGGGCCCCCGTACTGCAGACTAGTGTATCAGAGACACAGCCCTGTGTCCTTACATGCTGTGGGCATTCTGTGATAGATCCACTAGGACACTGGGGACACACCACTGGGCTGGATGGTGTTAAAAGCACTGGAGAAATCAAAGAACATGATCCTCACAGTGCTTCCAGGCTTCTCCAGGTGAGTCAGAGCTTGGTGCAGGAGGTAGATGATGGCGTCCTCCACCCCAATGCCAGGCTGGTAAGCAAACTGCAGTGGATCCAATGAAAACCTCACCAGGGGGCGCAGATGGTTTAGAACCAACCTCTCGAGGGTCTTCATCAGATGGGATGTCAGGGCTACCGGCCTGTAGCTGCTGAGGTCCTTGGGATGGGAGGTCTTTGGTACCGGTACCACACAGGATGTCTTCCACAGCTGTGGTACTTTCCCCAGTGACAGGCTCAGGTTGAACAGATATCCTAGGATGCCACACAGTTCATCTGCGCAGCATCTCAGGAGCCTGGAGCTGACGCCATCTGAACCTGCAGCCTTCCGCACCTTGATGTTGCGAAGCTCATTCATCACTTGAAGTGCTGAGATGGAGAGAGGGGATTTTGGGGGAGGGCGGTGTAAGTTGGAGTTCACAGAAGCTGGGGGTGGGTTTGATGGCTGGGAGCTGAGAGGTGTGAAGTCCTGAGATGAAAGACAGGCAGTCCTAAAAGATGAGGGAGATTGCAGCAGGGGGGACGATGCTGTGGGAGGGGTGGGTGGTTGATCAAACCTATTAAAATATTCATTTAGGTCATTCACCCACCCCAAGTCTCCTGCAGCCTGGGGGGTTGGTTTTTGTCCTGAGATTGTCTTCAGGCTGTTCCAAACCCCTCTGATGTTGTCCTGTCGCAGCTGCTCTTCCATCTTCCTCCTGTAGTTTTCCTTTCCTTGCCTTATCTTCCATTTCAGCTTCTTCTGAACAACTTTCAGCTCCCGTTTGTCTCCAGATCTAAAGACTCTCTTCTTCTCCTTGAGGAGAGCCTTAATTTCAGGATTTATTCATGGCTTGTTGTTAGAAAAACACCGTACCTTTTTGATGGGTACGGTGTTGTCCACACAGAAGTTCATGTAATCCGTAATGCAGTCTGTGATGCTGTTGAGGTCATCCTCCAGGGGGCTGCAGAGGTTGTCCCACACAGTAGAACGGAAACAGTCTCTCAGGGCCTCTTCAGTCTCTGCTGACCATTTCCTTACTGTGCGTTTCACAACTGGTTCTCTGTGTACTAGAGGTTTATACACAGACTGGAGATGAACCAGGTTGTGATCTGAGCCCCCCAGGGGAGGGAGAGGTGATGAGCTGTATGCCTCCTTGGTGTTGGCATACAATAAGTCCAATGTTTTATTGTCTCTGGTGTGGCAGGTGACATACTGGGTGAAGGTGGGGAGAGTGGAGGACAGGGAGATGTGATTAAAGTCCCCAGAGATCAGGAAAAGGGCCTGAGGTTGCTGTGTTTGGAGTCTGCTGGTTACAGTGTGCAGGACCTCACAGGCTGCTGCAGCGTTAGCAGAGGGCGGGACATACACAGCTATCATAATAACGTGTGTAAACTCTCGCGGTAGATAGTACGGTCTCATGCTAACTGCTAGCAGCTCAATGTCCTTACAGCATAGCGTCTCTTTGATAGATAAATGCCCAGAGTTACACCATCTATCATTCACAAACACAGCCAGACCCCCTCCTCTCTTCTTACCACTCTCCGTTGTTCTGTTGGCCCGGATCAGATGAAAACCATCCATGTTTACGTGTGAGTCCGGAGTTAGCGCAGTTAGCCACGACTCTGTGAAGCACATCAGGCTGCACTCCCTGTAGCTCCTCTGATGTCTGGTTAGAGCTGCCAGTTCATCCAATGTTTTGGGGATTGAACTTACATTCCCCATAATAACAGATGGAATCGCTGGCCGGTACCTCCTAACCTTACTGCAACGCAGTAGGTATAAATACTCTGTAAGTGTGCTTTGGTAATATAAGCTTTCCTTACATGTTTCTCTGTTTTGTTTTGTTTGTGAAAATCCAATAAAATATGCCAAACATTTTTGTCCAAGCAGATCTGTATAACTTTTGATTGATGATACTAATAGTACTATTTAGTGGCTTATTGGGCCAAAGAGTTTTTTTTAAAAAAAGGCATATTTTTGGAAAACACACGCGCGCACGCACACACACACACACACACACATATATTTATGCATGTATATGCAAATATTGATAATTGTTTTTCTATTTTCTTTATATTTCAATATTTATATTATATTTATATTTTATATTTAGCCTGCAGCTACAGCATCTGTTCTGTCACCTGTGGCTGCCACACTGCCATCTGGTCCAGATGCTGAAATCTAGCCCCAAATCTTGATAGATCCTCCGCAGTTGGTCATAAACACTCACTGTAGAACATGTCTCCTGACATGTCTCCTCTGCAATAATAACGACAATTTAAGCTGAAAATGTCAAATGTGGATTCATCACTCCAGGAAGCTCGTAATTAATGGTTATTTTTACCACTAAATGTTTCAGTAAGTATGCAGTATGCTTTATGATGGCAGTGATAGTGAAATTTGGACAGAAAGTTCAAGTTTTGATTCTAATGCTGCTGGTTGTAAGTTTGCTGCAAAGACACTTTTACCAGTCAGCATTTCTCATCATCTCTCATCAACTCATCACATAATTCACTGTGAAAAGAAAAACTACCCATAACCACCCCTAAAGGCAAAAGCTGTGCTTTGTTGCAGGCTGTAAACAATTTACATTTTGCTGTGAATAATTTTCAACATTTTACAGTTTTTCTTTGGATCATCTATGAGTGAGATCTGGGTTTGTGCAGTGAGCACAGACTTAAAATGGAGAGCTGTATGAGTTCTCTATGAGAGACACGTAGCACACACAGTACTGGTAATCAGCACTACAGTCTATGACCTGTCTGTAAGTCCTGTTCAAAGCTACAGAAAGCTGCTGCTCAGGTATCGATGGGAACACAGATATGTAAACACACTGCAGCTTTCAACGTGTGAGAACAACAGAATTTAAAGCATGTGCAAGTGCTTGGTAAGAAATTATCTGATCTGGCACAAAAAAAATGTGTTTATTTTAGAAGTCACGAACACAGTCACGAACACTTGTAACACAAGATGATCTTGATTCATTTGCAGTGGACCTGTTAGCAGGACAACAATACACTACTACTTCAACCATCGCATACTGTTCATACTGTTGGGATTAAATAATTTGCAGTGCCTCAATAATGCTATGCTTTTTTATTAATAAGTGTTATAAAGTTACATAGTGTAGTATTAAGTTGACACAGCCCTGAAAAATAAAGGCATGAGACTGTAACACACTCAAGAAAAGATTTTAGGTCTGACCAACCATCTCAGCGGAGCAGAATCAACTTTTGGAGAGTTATCTGAACTATTTATTTTTGCTCTTTTAGGCAGAAAGCTTATTAAATGTTTAAACTATAGAGATAATGTTGCAGCTGTAAAATCAGCATTTTTTTTTTCCATATTTGAAATATAAATCCAATATATTCTGTTTCTTATTTTTTTTAAAAATACAATGATTTTTCTAATATCATAATTATAATAATCCATAATTATGTGGATATGCATATTAGATACTTATAGATAGAAATATAAGCCCTCCAGAAAGGCGGGAAAAGCCCTGTAATTTACTTTAAAATTAAATATGTTCACTAAAACAGTGCACAGAGCTAAAGACTCATGACACCCTTACCCAGTTAGCTGGCAGCTGTGACCAGCACACTGGTGCAGTTAATAAAAGGACAGGTAATGTTTGTTCCGGTGTTACACACACAGCACGCTCATTTGCTTCAGTTCTTCATTTGCCACACTTCCTACATTTCCTTTTTGTTCCTGGAACACAGGTAAGTAAGGTGAGTTCAAACTAAACCAATTAAAATAAATAACATTTTAACTTAACAAACTTTGTCAGACTTGATTTAAACCAAGATGTTATGTTATATAATCTGTAAAGGTGCAAAACATTAACAAACCTGGGATAGTACATGTTTGCCAATTACAGAATACATATGAGATATGGCTAAATCAAAACAAGAATGTTAACTAAGAATATGGACAAATGGTGTTCTCACCCACTTTGTCACATGAACTCATAAAATGTGAAAAGTAAGTATTAATTTTGCATTGATGGATCTCAGCCATCCGACTGATGGTAGTCTAAGGAACTTGGAAAGAAAACTGACTGGACTTGTTTAAGTTACTTGAAGATGTTTCACTTCTCATCCAAGAAGTTTCTTCAGTTCAAAAACAAAAGGGTGGAGAGTCCCACGTATTTAAAGGCCAGTGGGGGTCGTGCCTTAAGAGGGTCATTGAACCATGATAAATAACAACCCCTGTTTCTTTGTAACATTGCTGTGACAGGGTTTGTGTTTGTGTTGCATATAATTTAACACATTAAACACTTCAAACTACAATAACTGGTTTTTGTGTTCTTGTCAGCAGCAGATTTAAAAACACAGCACAGGTTGGTTTTCCACAGAAACACAGTTCATGTTTATGCTTGAGGCAAATACTGAACTCTATAAGTCAAAAGGAAATAATGTTTGGTATTTATGACTCCATACAACACAAATGAAGTGAACTTAATACAAACAACACATGATCATATTTTATTCTCTGGATGGTGAAGGCTTCAAACTTTACATTTCTGAAATTAAACTTTTTAGAAAATTGTAAAGTTTAAATAAACTGACTATAAATGTTAAAATTTCACATATCTCGCAGCTTTCTGTCCGATCAGAGGTGACAAAAATTGTGTTTCAGGGTTCTGCCAGCTGATTGGCCCTCTTCAACATGCTCAGCCCTCTTCTCTTCCTGTGTGCTTTCATTGCACTGACAGGTAAACACACACACCTGGCAGCTATTTTGAAAGAGTCCTCACAATACTCGAGTCCAAAGCATAACAGTGACGATGACGAAAGCTTTAAGTACAAATAGTCTGACATTCTTAGAAAACTTTCATCTTTTTTTTCTTAGATTTTAAATTATTCTTTAACAATAAAGTAAAACAAATAGCCAAAAAAAAAAAAAATAGTTCACAGAAAACAACCTGCTCCTCCAGAAGCATCTTTAACCCTCGAAATCCTCCAATCAGAGAAAACACGTTCAGATTTACACAGAAAACAACAACAAACCAAATGGATCACAAACAGAATCACTTGTGTTCGTATTATTCATGAAATCAATAAATACAGCTCAAGTTGAATAATTGATTATTCAACTTTTTAAAATGACATTAATGAATAAGTGACATAAAGTCTCTGTGATGACAGCGAGGCTGTGAATATTTTACTGTATCATCTCCTGATGATAATAAAACATGAAAGAAAACCCAACTCAGTAACAATGAAGACGAAATATCAACAAGAAGTCTGCAAAACTGAACACAGATCACATCCTGACATATTTTAAATCCTAAACTTGTCTAAATAATTGTTTCATTATATTTGTGCATCAAAATCAAAATGAACAAGTGAGGTTGCAACACAGCGACTCCAGGAAAACAAACAAAATGTCTCTGAGAGTTCGGGCTTTTGCTGACACTATTACTACCAGTGTTGGGGAGTAACGGAATACATGTACCGCCGTTACGTATTCAGAATACAAAATATGAGTAACTGTATTCCGTTACAGTTACCGTTTAAAAAGGTGGTATTCAGAATACAGTTACTTTGGTGAAATAAATGGAATACACGGCGGTACTTCCCTGTTTCATATTGTCGCGGGTCAGGATTGTTTGGGTTTGTTTGACAGCTACGTTCTGTTGTTAATGTTGTTCCAGGCGGCAGCGTTACGGTTGCCATGGTTACAGGGTGACGCTCTCTCTCTGCGTGTTTCCTGGGTGAGAGAGCGCCTTTGTGTTGTTGTTGTTGTGCTAAGCTAATAGGCAGACTGCTACAGGCATAGCTCTAAAGAATGTAGCATCATGGGCAGTGTAGTCCGTGCTGCAGGGAGAATGGACTACCATACCCGTTATGTGTCTGTGAGCGAGGGAGGAGAGAAAGGAAAAGTCCGAGCTGTCACGGAGCAAAACGGGAGCTGGAAGCATGTAAATATAATAATAACCACAGCAGCCAAGAAGAGAGCCTGAGGAGCCCATTTGTAAGTAAGCTATTAAGACTCAACTGTACACTGTGTTCGTGTTTTCCTCCGGGAAAAATAAGTTCCGTTGGAGCAGCCTTTCAACGCCTCTCTGTCTCCGCAAGCAAAGTTGACCCAGACAACAAAGTAAAGCTAGTTTTCGGCTACCAGCCCGACACGAACCCGACGTATTAGCCCGAGGTCCCTTTACTACGTTTCGGACCTTCAGTAACAGTAATAAATCACAGCAATAGTACATTCACGTAGTTGTAAACAGCATGATAATATATTAAGTATTCCAAAGTATTCAGAATACGTTACTGTCATTGAGTAACGTAATGGAATACATTACAGAATACATTTTGGGGCATGTATTCAGTATTCTGTAGTGGAATACATTTTAAAAGTAACCTTCCCAACACTGATTACTACTACTACGCTGACATTACTTAATACATGAAAAAGTATTTACAGTGGTCCCTCATTTATACTTCCGGCGCCCCCCGTGTGCGGCAGCCTGTTACAGCAGCTCTGCTCATTCTGAGTTTCTTTCTTTCTTATCTTTTTTCTTCTCGTAATTTTTATAACTAACGTATTAGTAATTAGACTCTGCAACCATGTTCTACCGTTTTGTGCTTGTTCTGGTTGTTTTTCTTAGTTTTTTTCTACTTTTTTCACCCGTGTCTGGGGACCCAGTGCAGGGATCCTTTGTTTACAGTAGGGATCAGCTGTTAGCGCTGCGTCCCGCAGCGGTACTGCCGGCGGACAGACTCGACATTCCCAGCGAGCTGAGGAAGAAAAGACGGGGGTGTCGTGCTGGGAAGGGCGCCGTCGCCCGAGAAGAGCGCGTTATCGACCATCTCTTCCTTCTGTAATCATTGGAAACGTAAGATCCTTGACCAATAAGATGGATGAGCTCACGTCGCTAACCTGGTCACAGAGGGAGTACCGGCAATGTAGCATCATGATGCTAACGGAGTCGTGGCTAACACCGCTAACTCCGGACACGAGCGTGACACTACCGGGATTCCAGATGCTGCGAGCGGACAGGACGAGAGAGAGCGGTAAGAGGAAAGGAGGGGGACTGGCAGTGTTTGTGAATGACAGATGGTGTAACCCTGGGCACATCACTGTGAAAGAACAACTCTGCAGCAGAGACATTGAGCTGTTAGCCGTTAGCATGCGTCCGTACTACCTGCCCCGGGAATTCTCGCATGTTATCGCGATAACAGCGTATGTCCCCCCCCCCTCGGCCAACGCGGATGCAGCCCGTGACTCTCTCCACTCTGTGGTCAGCAGACTGCAAACACAATCTCCGAGAGCCCTTCTCATAATATCAGGGGACTTCAATCATGCCTCACTGGACTCCACACTGCCCACCTTCACCCAGTATGTGACCTGCCCAACCAGAGACAATAAAACACTGGACTTCCTCTTCTGCATTGGCATACAGTCATACAGTTCATCACCTCTCCCTCCCCTGGGCAGATCTGATCACAACCTGGTGCACCTTGTCCCTGTGTATGAGCCCTTAGTGCGCAGGGAGCCACCAGCCACCTGCACAGTGCAGAGATGGTCGGAGGAGAGCGAGGAGGCTCTTAAGGATTGTTTTGAGTCGACTGTGTGGGAGGTGATCTGTGACGACCACGGAGAGGACATCGACAGCCTTACTACATGCATTACTGACTATATTAATTTCTGTGTGGATAACACCGTACCTACCAGGACTGTACGGTGTTTCTCCAACAACAAACCTTGGATTACCCCAGAAATTAAAGCCGTCCTCAAGCAGAAGAGGAGGGCCTTCAAATCCAGAGACAAAGAGGAGTTGAAAAGGGTGCAGAGAAAGCTGAGGGGACTGATAAGGAATGGGAAGGACAGCTACAGGCAGAAGATGGAGAACCAGCTTCAGCAAAATAATGTTGGTGAAGTCTGGAGAGGCCTCAGAACCATCTCAGGCCACAAACATCAGAACTCTCTGCCTGGGAGGGATGTGAGGTGGGCAAATGAACTGAATCATTTCTTCAACAGATTTGATTCATCCATGAGGCAGTCTCCAACATCGGCTGCAGACTCACCCACCCCCACTGCTGCTGTTCCACCTCAGACACTTCACACCTCCTCTACTCACCCTGCTCACTCCTCCCCACCCCCAACAACAGCATCCAATACACACTCAACACAAGGCTCCAGCCTGTCTCTCTCAACCACCCAGGTTAGGAGGGAACTGAGGAGGATTAATGGCAAGAAGGCAGCGGGCCCAGATGGCATCAGCTCGAGGGTCGTCAGGTCCTGCGCGGACCAACTGTGTGGTGTGATGGAGCACCTCTTCAACCTGAGCCTGAGGCTGGGACGAGTCCCACAGCTCTGGAAAACCTCCTGTGTTGTTCCAGTGCCAAAGACTTCACGCCCCAAGGACCTCAACAGCTACAGGCCGGTGGCTCTGACATCCCACCTGATGAAGACCCTGGAGCGGCTGGTCCTGGCTCAGCTTCGGCGCCTGGTGAGCTCATCACTGGACCCACTTCAGTTTGCCTACCAGCCTGGCACTGGAGCGGATGATGCCGTCATTCATCTCCTACATCGTTCCCTCGCTCACCTGGAGACCACTGGGAGCACTGTGAGAATCATGTTCTTTGATTTCTCCAGTGCCTTCAACACCATTCTTCCTCGGTTCTGAAGGACAAGCTGGAGAACTCTGGAGTGGACCATCACCTCACTACCTGGATTTTGGACTACCTCACCGACCGACCACAGTATGTGAGGACTCAGGGCTGTGTGTCGGACAGGGTCGTCTGCAGCACGGGGCCCCACAGGAACGGTTCTGGCTCTGTTCCTCTTCACCATCTACACTGCAGACTTCTCCCACAACTCCACCCAGTGCTTCCTGCAGAAGTTCTCTGATGACTCTGCAATAGTCGGCCTCATCACTGATGGGGACGACAAGGAGTACAGAGGACTGACTCAGGACTTTGTGGACTGGTGCCAGCTGAACTACCTCCAGATCAATGCCAGTAAAACCAAGGAGCTGGTGGTAGACTTCCGCAGGCACAAACATCCTCCACTGCAACCACTGAACATCCAAGGTATGGACATTGAGGCTGTGGACAGCTACAGGTACCTTGGTGTTCATCTGAACAACAAACTGGACTGGACTGATAATTCAGACGCCCTCTACAGGAAAGGGCAGAGCAGGCTGTACCTGTTGCGGAGACTCAGGTCGTTTGGAGTGGAGGGCCCTCTCCTGAAGACCTTCTATGACTCTGTGGTGGCCTCAGCCATCTTTTACGGTGTGGTCTGCTGGGGTGGCAGCATCTCTGCTGGGGACAGGAAGAGACTGAACAGGCTGATCCGAAGGGCCAGCTCTGTTCTGGGATGCCCTCTGGACCCAGTGGAGGTGGTGAGTGACAGGAGAATGGCGGCGAAGCTGTCATCCCTGTTGGACAACATCTCCCACCCCATGCATGAGACTGTGACAGCACTGAGCAGCTCGTTCAGTGGCAGGCTGCGGCACCCACGGTGTGGGACGGAGAGATTTCGCAGGTCTTTCCTCCCCACTGCTGTCAGACTCCACAACAAAGACTTTGGCAGCTGATCAAACCCTCACACGTGCAATAAGACTGCTATATGTGCAATTCTTTCTCTGACAAAGTTGTACTTTTGTATTTTCTTACTCAGTTGTATATAGTATTTGTATTCTATTTTATTCTATTGTATATATTATTCTATTTTATTCTATTGTATATAGTATTTTATTTTATTTTATTTTATTTTATTGCATTCCAGTGTTTTCTAATTTCTGCTATATAACTTTGCACTTTTGCTGTAACAAAACAAATTTCCCACCTGTGGGACTAATAAAGGTCATCTTTATCTTTATCTTTTATCACGGGAGTTATAGGTGAAATCCGCATAGTCAGCTTGTCAGCTTTATTTTTTGCAATTATTATAGATGTTTTAAGGCTGTAAAACCCCTCACTACGCACTTTATACACTTTTCTCAGACGGGTATGAACACTTTTCTCTCTTGTTTCTCACACTGTAGCAATTGAAGATTTATGTAAATTTGACAAGCTGAACGTATTTTGTACTGTACAGGAGACACGGCATGGAGGAGATTGATTGACAATGGTCTACACCCAGTCAGGACACAGAACACAATGCGTTGGGGAAAAAAAACATGCAAAATTGCCCCCCCCCCAAAAAAAAAAAAAATCAGCAAAACAGCAGGGCCACAACAGTTATTTCAAAGAAAAGCTGTGATCACACAGAGACTCGATGAGGGCTTTTTTCTTTTAGCTGTTTCAGGAGGTTTCACTTATTGGGTCTCTTTTACAGAAAACTTTTAATGTGAAGGAGCAGCAGCAGGAAGTGTTAGTATTACATCAGCAGTGACTGAACTCATTTCGAACAGTAGCTCTAATCACAGCAAAGAGATCAGTGAAAAGCCAGTTTGATAAAAGCTTCACACTTCACACACAGCTGCTGATTCACAGCTGGATTATTTGATGAATCCGGTTTCAATAAAACCCCTTCTGTTTGTTTGGCTGGCGTTTCCTGTAGCGCCACCATCAGGTTTTTCTCTGAGGTGTCTTGAATATGAGAGCTCCCCCTGGAGTCTGCAGCCCTCATCAGCAGTTCATTAAGATGTATGTTGTTTACCAGGATACTGTATGTCCTTCAATGCACATATTGTACTCAGCCCTAACAAATATGGTATCTAACCAGATTCTTACTCTGGATGGCATTACCTTGGCCTCCAGTAATGCTGTGAGGAACCTTGGAGTCATTTTTGACCAGGACATGTCCTTTAACGCACATATTAAACAAATATGTAAGACTGCTTTCTTCCATTTGCGCAACATCTCTAAAGTTAGAAATATCCTGTCTCAGAGTGATGCTGAAAAACTAGTTCATGCATTTATTACTTCCAGGCTGGACTACTGTAATTCATTATCATCAGGATGTCCTAAAAACTCAGTGAAAAGTCTTCAGCTAATCCAAAATGCTGCAGCAAGAGTACTGACAGGGACTAGAAAGAGAGAACATATTTCTCCTGTTTTGGCTTCCCTTCATTGGCTTCCTGTTAAATCCAGAATTGAATTCAAAATCCTGCTCCTCACATACAAGGTCTTAAATAATCAGGCCCCATCTTATCTTAATGACCTTGTAGTACCATATCACCCTATTAGAGCACTTCGCTCTCGCACTGCAAAGTAGTAAACTGCCATGAACAATCCCAAATCACACCCATATAAAGTTGTGTTGAGCTTAAATTTGGGTATAAAAATGTGAATTCAGTCATTTTTGGTTTTAAAACAAAGTCTCCAACAGATTTCTAAAATAATTGTGTTTTCTTGTTTTTATAAAAGCTCCTCTAATAAATTTGCTTAGGACTAAAATGTTATAAACTTAATAAATCCCAGGGAGCCCAGACTCAGCTAAAATTTAAAAACATCGACAGTGAACTGTTAATAAAATGGTTGTTACATTTAAAAACCTTTCTCAGTCTGTCCCTGTTTTCTTTTTACTCTCTATCATCTCTTTCTGATAAATTTGTCCTGAAACAAACTAACAAGACAGACAAAATGTTTTAATGATATGACATAACTAAATAAAATTCTATAATACTGCACTGGAGAAGAAACTATACAGTTTTTAATCTAGCGTGTTTAGAATAAATATGTGAGTGTGCCAGTTAAACTCTACTATGCACATAATTATTAAAACAAACCTCAGCTGCAACTGTTTAGGGAATAATTCTTCTCTTTAGTGTCATCCCAGGTTTCTAATCTAGTAATAAAATAAAAACTTACCTGAATGCCACAAGTCACATAAAGATGTCTTCAGGTGCTATCCATAGTTGCATTTGATGATGACAAGCAAGGAAGTACAAAAACATCTGATAGCAGGGAGCCCTCAACTGGTGAAGCTCTGACACAGCAGCTATAGAAGGATACAGCTAAAGATGAAGAACATTAGGAAAGATGAGGCAAAATAAGCTGTCTCATTTGTTTATTGATGGTTTACTGATAGGGTATATTTAAGATCTTTGTTTAAATAACATTTGGTGGTACTGTGAGGTCAATGACCCTTTCAGTCAGAATTAAAGGAGACAGCTGGGGCCCCTTAAGGAGGTCATGTCTCTGTGACTGTCACTGCAGACTTTGTACATTGCTACTGCTGCAGTTTGTCAGTCCTCAGGGGCCCTCTGCTGGCCCTACTGCCCTGGGGCACCTAGTAGTTACCTGCCTTACTTGGTGGCACCTCTGCATGCACCAAGAATTTAAAGAATTTAAAGAAATGTAAATGATTTGAATCATTCAAATCCTAATCTTTTGGAGTCGTGTCAGGAAAGGTATCTGCCAAATCTTCCAAACTAAAACACGCAAATTTACTTGCTGTGGTGACCCACTGTGAATAAGGAAGCAGATGACATCACATAAAAAGCTGGCAACACATCTTTAACGCTATGACCAGTGGTGGCTAGTGGTACAAATGTTGGCGCTGGGAATAACTGGGTCCGACTGATTCCAATGTAAAGCCTTTTACAGGTTAGGAAAAAAAATCTCCAAATACAAAATCAGCACACTGTAATATTTCTTAAACCTTAGCAATAAGAAAACAAAAACTTTAAAAACACAAATATCCACACTGTGTACATATTTGTGTGGTCAAAGTCATCCAAGTCTCTTATACTCTCTGCATTCAAATTCAATATTCTTCAAGACAAGAGCGATTATAACATTCTTAAATAAGGCAGGTAATCCATCTAATTGGTAAGGAACAAATTCCAAGCTCCAATTGAAACTCAGCCGCAGACCCTAGTGACTGAAAAATTATTGGTCTGTCCATTTAGCCGGCATTTGGTCGATACATAATTATATTATTCCCAAGAACTTAATATATAATGTAAAGAAGTTTGCACAATAGATGGATTCACTGACATATTGTGACATCAGTTTTTTAAAGTACTGAGATTTATTGAAATCAAATTCCCCAGTATAGGATATTTTTGAATATTCACTTTTATTGTATGTAAATGTGGGCAAAAAATTGAGAGACCTCTTGGTCCATGCTGAGTTTGTATCTGAGAAGCCAAATTGGTGTATTTTTAAAATCTAATTAATGGCATATGCATATGAAATGTGCTAATCAGTTAATTCTGAATCAATTAGTTCTGCCTGATGGTCAAATCATCTTTCCACTCTCCTTTGACTACGATGGCCTTGGTGACTGAGAACCTTCACAGACATCCTCCTGAGGATATCTTTAGATGGGACTGAAACATCGGAGGATTTAAAGGTGTATCTTGAGGAGATCAAATCAGCAAATGTATCTCAACTCACTTATCTGGTAGCCGAGTTGGACAAGTCACATTTCTTTCTAAGTTAGCTTTATGAACTAACCATCCCCAGATTTGTGCACCACAGATAAGAGAACACTTGAACAGGTAGCTAGCTTTAATATTTGGTTGTTTGGCTCCTCCTACTTTGCTGTTTCACAAAGGAAACAGAGGTTTATATTCATGCCATCAGATATGAGCCCACATTTTGTACATCTGAAAAACCATCGTTATTCATTAAAGCTTAGTGGAGGGAACCTGTTAAACTTACACATGAGACCACTGACTGCAAGATGCCATATAATAATTGATAACCTTAAATTGGGCCACCTTTACAGGCTATGCAACTAATTTTGTGCTAAACAGTCTCCTTCAATCCATGTCACAAAGCAACATGCATAATTGTTTGCAAAGATACATTTAGCCCTAATTACTACATTCTGAGACAAACTCTGTGACTACAGAATTTCTTCAGGACGTCTTCATTTATTTTGCTATTTTCTTGTGACATCATCCCTTAAAGCTAACTGCACAAGCTTGTGAATGATCTCTTTTTAGTCGCACTGACGTGAGGGAAATCTCTCTAACTCACATCAGCCCATCTGCTCTGGACTGTGTTTGTACTCATATATGTTGTCTTTCATGTCAGCATCAAATATGATGAGTGAGTGATTTTAAAATGGTCAAATAAAAATCTGAGTGTGTTTGTGGCCTAAATTCACTGGATGTTTCATAACTCGTCTGAAGAATTACTGTAAGAAGGTCGGGTTTCCTGTCACTGCTTTTAAAAAACCCCACAAAGCAGCTAGACCCGAGGAAGGCGGTGGTTGTGACTGCTCACATCTCTGTATGGCACCATGGGTCAAATGTCTCTACAACTCCTCTGTAAGTACGAAAAGCTTTATTTACCTACATTTACAGCTTGATGAAAAAGAGCGGCACAATTAAATAAAATTTGACTCACAGAAAGTTTCTAAATTAAACTTTTGCTTCATTAAACGGTTTAAAAATAAGGTTTAGCGATCAAACCACAGCAGTGTTGAATTACTTTCTCACCTACATCTATAACCTACATCCTGTCCCTGAAAAACACTTTCTGTTTGTCACTGCTGCTTTTTTTTCCTTTTCATTTGGAGTTTGAAGCAAAATTTCACTGAAGCTCACTGAAACTTTGCCTCTCTTTGCAGTTCTGACCTCACTGATCTGCTGCACAACAAACCAAGGTTAGTGAACCTGTTATAGGACATTGAAAAGTTAAAGGTGAAACGGGAAGTTTTTGGTGCTGAACATTGCGCTGTTCTACAAAAAAGAAGTCACAACAGAATGAAGTGGATCCAATAATGAGCAGAATAACCTGCAGAATGAAATGTTTAATCCATTTATCAACGCTTCTTCATAATCAACACCCTGATTTAACCAGAAATACCCAAAAATTATGGTAAAAGTTTAAAAAAGAAAAAAAAATCCTCTTTAGTTTCATTCAGACAGACCTTCAGAATTATATCTGCACAGCCAGCAGCTGGTCAACTAAAGAGCCAACTTCAACCTGCAAGCATCTGTGAGGCTTAAATAAATAAAATATGTTAACTGGGTGGTGTTTTACCATCTGATAAACCTTCCAACTCATTAATCTATTGCTACACTCTTGTATAGTTTTTTTTCTTCTGCACCTCAAATAGACCAAAAACAAAGTCCCTGATATTTATTTAAAACCCAGACTCGCTCATGTTTCTCAGCACGACTGACTGTGAGTCCCAGCAGCTCTCAGCTGTTCTACGGAGACTTTGTGTCTCTGAGCTGTGAGGAGGACGACAGCTCTGCTGGATGGACTCTGAGGAGAAACACAACCTTTGAAACCAGGACTCAGTGTGGAGATGGGTGGGGAACACCAGCTGGCTCGTCCTGTAACATCAGCTACGTTGACCCGCTGGACAGCGGGGTTTACTGGTGTGAGTCCAGAGAGAAAGCAACTAGCAAGAGCATCCACCTGACAGTCAGTGGTAAGCTCAGCACATACAGTGGTGTGAAAAGTGTTTGCTCCCTTCCTGATTTCATTTTTTCTGTATGTTTGTCACACTTAAATGTTTCAAATCAAACAAATTTAAATATTAGACAAAAATAACACAACTAAAACACAAAATGCAGTTTCTAAATGAAGGGAAAAATTATACAAACCTACATGGCCCTGTAGGAAAAAGTTATTGCCCCCTAAACACTAATCTAACACTAATCACACTAGCACCACCATACTTTACTGTTGGTATGATGTTCCTTTTCTTAGATGCTGTTAATTTTATGCCAGATGTAAGAGAGCACACATCTTTGACTAGTTGCTTCCTTATGGTAGAATTGTGAATTCTGACTTTAACTGAGGCACATGAAGTCTGCAGTTCTGTGGATGTTTTTTTGATGTCTTTCGTGACCTCTTCGATGAGTTGCAGCACTCTTAGGGTAATTTTGGCCACTCCTGGGGATATTCACCACAGTTCCATGTTTTTGGCATTTGCAGATAATAGCTTTCTCTCTGGTTCACTGGAGTCCCACAGCTTCAGAAATTGCTTTATAACCTTTTCCAAACTGAAAGATTTCAAATGCTTTGTTTTTGATTTGCTCCTGAATTTCCTTGGATCCTGGCATAATGTCTGGCTTTTGAGGATCTTGTGATCTACTCCATTTGTCAGGCAGTTGCTACTTAAATTATTTCTTTATCTAAAAAAGGTGTGGCGGTAATCAGGGTTTCCAAAGATATGATACACCACAATTAACTTTGCACACAGACCATGTAGGTTTAGATTTTTTATCCTCTTAATAATAAACACCTTCATTTAGAAACTGTATTTTCTCTTTACTTGTGTTGTCTTTGTCTAATATTTAAATTTGTTTGATGATCTGAAAGTGTGACAAAATATATGAACTCAGGAAGGCAGTAAACACTTTTTCAAGCCATTGTACATATAATTTTTATTTATTTACTTATTATATTATTAGGATTTCCATCATTATTACCAGAGTTATGAGTCTTTGAAGGACATTGAGCTTAGCAGGAAATTGGTACTTTTTGAGTCACCTTATCTTTACAGAATGTTTGAGTCTCCATAACATTTAAGTAAAGAAGACAGTCTTAAGATCTTTTGGGGATAAAAAAAACATCTTTGAATGCTGTTGAAACTGCACATACTCCAAGTGAATTTCAGCCCACTCTTATATTATTCTGGGGGTCTGTGACTCTGAAATATATAAACGTCATAGTATGAGGTTCAAACATTGCAATGGCTTCAAATAGTTACTGTTAAAGTTATTGGTTATTTTTGTTTTTTTAATCAGCTGATTCTGAAGTTGTGAGGTGGAACGTTTTTCAGATTTGACTTATGGAATGATCCCACAGCCATTCTTCTAAGTTAGCCCTCTGCTACTTTCATGCTCTTATTGTGTACTTAGATAAGGGGGGAAGTGTGTATCACGCTTTAGCCCTTAAAGTTGGTACCTGTGGATCAGAGTGTGGAGTTAGTGTTGATGAAGCTGTGTGTAAATGGATGAAATGCTGTAGTTTGTCTCTGTGTTGAGGTGGATCAGTGATCCTGCAGAGTCCTGTCCTCCCTGTGATGGAGGGAGATGACGTCACTCTGCTCTGTAAAACAAAGACCACTCCCTCCAACCTCCCAGCTGCTTTCTATAAAGATGGCTCCCTCATCAGGAAGCAGCCTACAGGTCACATGACCATCCAGCATGTTTCCAGGTCTGATGAAGGCCTCTACAAGTGTGACATCAGCGGTCATGGACAGTCTCCATCCAGCTGGATCACTGTCACAGGTGAGGAGCTTCACTCTGATTATCACTCTTATTTTATCCACGTATTTACTGTAACAGGTGGGATTCTCTCTGCAGGTGAACTTAAAATAACTGCATCTGCTCCTGACTCACCTCTTTCACCTGAGCCCACCTCCCCCCAACTTGTGTTCATACTGATATGGTACCTCATGGTGTTCTGTCCGTACTTCATCTCCACTCTCCTCTTGGTTTCTTTATATCGACACAGAACCACAGGTAACACTCTGAATCGTTCATTGATCAATCAATATGCTGACAATTAACTCATCTCTCTCTGAACTCTTCATGTGTGTATTCTGTTTTTATTTTATTTATAAAAACATATCTATTATATTATTTATATTCTACCTTTTCTGACTGCAGGTCAGATGCTAAAGTCTCATGCCCAGCCTAAGCATGGATTTGACAACAATTATGATGATGGCATCCATGCTGTCACCACAGAGCATCACTTTTGATTTTCTGCACTAAAATGTGATTTTAAAAAGAGACTTGACCTTTAGATAGAGTTAAAGATCAAGTCTCTTTTTAGAGTCACATTTTAGTCCAGCTAAGGGTTACTAGAGCCTATCCCAGCTGCCACAGAGTGAGAGGTGGAGTACACCCTGAACAGTTTGCCAATCTTTTGCAGGGCTAACAATGAGAGACAGACAACCATTTACAAATGGAATTTAGAATTACTAGTTAACCTAACCCCACTAACTGCATGTCTTTGGACTGTGGGAGGAGCGGGAGTACCTGGAGAGAAACTACAAAAAAAAAAACAACAACAACACAGATGGCATATTTGAACCCATGACCTTCTTGCTGTGAGGCAACAGGGCTAACCACTGCAGTACCTTTAAACTGAAAGCTTTTACTTTGTGCATTGTGTTTGTATTAGTTTTTATGCCACTTTTAGGGTGTTTTTCTTCTACTTCTATATTTTTTTCAACCTTTTGTAGTCTTTTGAATCCTGTATTGGTCATTTTATTGTTCTTTCATATCATTGTTGTAGTTTGGGCTCTAAATAATTTTTTTTATTACACCATTAAGTGCATCTGCACAACAAATGTGAAATAAAAATATATTTTTGTATGTTTCTGTAGTTATTGTCATTACTTTATTCACTATTTCGATTATTTTTTCTCTTAATAAATTTTCTTTGGACTAGTTAGTGTGTTTTTTACAATATGTATATGTATCCCACATTTTTATTCGATTTTACAGTTTTATGCAGCTAAAATTGAAAATGTTAAAGGAATTATAATACATTGATTAAAAAAAAACTGAAGATCATTTTACGTCATTTTCATATAATGATATCTCGTTTTTTTACGTTCTCATTGATTAAAGCTTATTACGGCTTCTGTAAAAAAAAAATAAAAAATCGACGCACAAAAGAGGACGGCTGAGGTGACCCGGGAACGTTTGTGACGGTCTCTGTTTCTAGTAGGAGAAAATGAAACGGGCACCAAAACCGGAAACGCTCTCAGATTGTAAACAATGCTGCGAGTGACTAAGTATTTGATATAAACATTAAAGCAGTGGTTGCGGTGATGAGCGGAAACACAGCGGACCGTTTGGCTGACATGCCTAAAGCCGAGGCACTGCGGGAGTTTGTTACAGAGAAGCTCGCCGCCGCCTCCCGGGAGATCTTAGCGGCTGTGGACAGACTGGTGGCCGGGTACGAGGAGGAGGCTTCGGGCTTCAGACAGGAGATCGACCGGCAGAAGAGACAGCTGGAGCTTCTACCGCATGAAGCCACGCTAAACAAAGCGGGTGGGTCATTTTCTTTGTAGCATATAAACGAGAATTCAGCAAGCCTGTTCTCAAAGTGATCTCCCTGTTGGAGCTCAGTCTGGGGGGAGTTGTCTTTTCTCCTCGTCTTTCCTCATGTTGTACATTTTTCCATTGTTCGTTTCCGGGTCGCTGCTCGTGCGGCTGACCGGCCAGCTACCTAGCCTGAACTGTCTCCCCAATGTGATGTTTGTGTATTGTATGTACGGTCGGCAAGGTCAGTGTCTTAGTTGCCCCTTGGGGATAAATAAAGTCTTCTGAAGTATGTGTTTTTTTCCCAGCCATGTTTGTCTTTATACCATTTATTTTCATTTCATTTTCATTTTTCATTTCTTTATTTATTTCACACATTTTATATTCGCAGTATTAACAGCCCGGCAGCCATGTTTGTGTTAACTGTGTACAATCATGTCCTTTACACTTTTAAAATTGATTCTGAATGGCAGAATAGTAGATTTTGTCATTGAAGTCTGGCATGTGTGGTCTATAACATTAAAAGCAGAGCATCGTAGACAATAATATTAATACAAGCTAAGATAAGATAAACCTTTATTAGTCCCACATGTGTTGTGTCATAGCAGAGAGTGGACAGCGCAAGTAGCAAAACTTAAGAAAAACAATGGAATAGGATAAGATAAGAATAAAACAATTCTGTTTTCAAAGAGGCTCTTCTACTTTGTTCTTGTTTTCTTCAGTATCAAAGTCCAGCAGGAGCTTCAGTCCTGTTGAGGAAGAGGAGGGTGAGAAAGAAGAGTCTCATGAGAATCTGCAGACGGCGGACATAACCGGTCCATCAAGGTTGAAAATGAACCATCCTTACCTGTATATCGGATGATTTCCATTTTAATATTGGCCATTTCAGACTGTAATTAGCCTGTGGATGATCTCTGTCTTTAAGGTCTTCACCACACCAGTGTGAGACAGAAAGAAGAAATCTTGCCAGAGCTCAGAACCACATAGACCTCAAGATCAGCATCCTGGAGCACTCTCAGACCAGCCTGCTCTTGAAAAATGGTAATAAGTATTTCAATGTAATAAAAAGTATAAAAAGAATATATATATATAAAAATAAAAAAGTTAAAAAATGGTAACAAGTTAATTAACTAGCCCCTCCCATAACCCTTTCTTGAGCCACAGCACATTTTTTTAGGATTAAAAGTATCCTGCAGCACATCGCCACCCAAAAATGTTACACACGACAGATTGCAGTGGCAATTTAGTTTCTCACTTTATTCATACTCCGTGTACTCACAGTCTCTCTCTATTTTTAGTTTTTATGGCAGCCATGCTTGAAAAGCCCAGGGTTACTCGTAGTAGGCAGTAGTTAATGCATTCACATACTTGAGTGTCTATACCAGCCTCCTGGTGGGGGAGGCTGGTACAATACAAAGCTTTAAACCATGGTCTTGTCTAAGTGTAAGTAGTTTTACTGCAGTGCTGTGCTGCACAGCAACTATCAAACCTCCACATGGGAGCAATGAGGCCTTACGCACCATTTCAAGTTCCTCACATAAAGTTGGAAATACAGTGGTTCCTCGTTTATCTGGGGAATTACGTTCCAAAAATAACCCGCGATAGGTGAAATCTGTGTAGTAGCCAACTTTATTTTTTACAATTATGATAGATGTTTGAAGGCTGTAAAACCCCTCACTACACATTATACACTTTTCTCAGACAGGCATGAACATTTTCACACTTTTCTCTCTTGGTTAAACACTCTCAAAGTTCAAACCTTTGTAGAAAAAAAAGGTCCAGTGTTATAGAATGAAACCAAAGTTGCCTTTGATGGTGCAAAACATTCCATCGGCATTGTTGTGTTTGTTGGGGAAAAAACTTACAAACATACAGTACAGCACTTCAGAGTCACACTGCTAGCGATCGAAGATTTATGTAAATTTGACAAACTGAACACATTCTGTACTGTACAGGAGATAATGCACGAGATTGATTGACACTGATCTACAGCCAATCAGGAAGCAGAACAGAGCGCAGTGTAAAAAAAACAAAAAAAAAAAACAACAGCATGCAAAACTGCACACAAAAAAATCCGCGAAACAGCGAGTCCGCGAAAAGTGAACCGCGTTATAGCGACTGACCACTGTATGCGTCTTTTTAGAGATTTTTTTTTTTTTACATTTTATGCTTGACCATCTCTGATTTACATGAGTTTTATGTAAATTTATATGTAATATTTGCTGTTTTTTTTTTAATGTTCATATATCAAATACTTTTCAAGATACAATTTATTTTTATTTTTATTTTGAAAATTGGTCCAGTGACAGACTTCTGTTACGGTTTTTTTCGCATCATTTGAATGTAACACATTTTGAAACTTGGTCTCTCAACTCAGAGAAACACCTATTTTATACCATATCTCACTGTGTTGTTCATCTTCCACCTTCATGGCTGAATTAAATAAAAAGAGAATTTTATATTAAAAAGCTAATCCTTTGGAGTTTTCCACTGGAGGAGCTAAGTGCAAAATGAAGATGCAACTCTGAAAGCTTTAAGGACCTTTGGCAGGACCAGTGATCTACATGCTGACATCCCTAAAGGAGATTTTAAATTCACTGGAAATATTAATGTCACAATCTCTTCTTTTTTTCTTTTCTTTTTTTTTTTTTAACTTTTTTTTACTAACTATGTCGTCACTATTTACTGTAAATGTTTTTTATTTTTAAAAATGTTAAAGGGTCAAGTGTAAAAAGCTAAGCAGCTGTTTCTATGCTCCCCTATCTGTTAGTCCTGAAGAAATGTCCAGTCCTGAAGCTGAAGTGTCCGCGGGGACAGCAAGAGGCGGACTTCCTGAACCTGCTTAGATCCACCTGCCCGCAGCTGGCCGGAGACAACAAACCTTTTGACATCTTAACGTTGGACAAGAAGCGTAAATTACAACCTCTGAAACTAGAGACGCTGACGCCAGAGGAGATCCACAGAAGCATTACGGGATGGGGGCGGTCTACGGTCTACATTCGACTGAAGGTAGTTTAGACTCTGTAACCTTTGAGATGGAACAGCACTTTTTTTTTATTAAGCAGTATTTCTTTTACGTTGTTAGTGCTGAGTGTTTTTTTTTTTTTTTTGTTGCTTTTTTCAGACTCAAGAGGTGCATCAGCCCAGAGAAGAAGACCTTCATCGTCTTCAAACTGAAAACATGAACTCTGCTGTCTTAACTAATGATGAGACCAGACAACAGACAAGGTAACTCACAAAAAAGTATCGCCTAGTGCTGTAAAATATCTGGACAATCAACACATGTTTTGGATGTTATGGATCGGCTCGTGATTGTTGCTCCAGTTCATCCCATTCGTGTTGGGTTTGGTTGAGTTTACGACACTGCCACACCGAACTGGAAAAATATTTTATTAAGGTTCTGGTTTTGTTAATTTGGAGATTATCATGTTTCAATCTGGAAAGTGAGACGTTCCAAACATGTGTCAGTGAGGCGTTATGTGAGTAGTGAGGCATGAAATATAACCAAACAAATGCAAATGGAGTAACAAATTGGTGAATTTGAAGGTTTCTTGGATGCTAAAATCCAGTCATTTGGAACCCATTTTCTAGTATGCTGACTTAGTCACTGGTGCAAGTGTCAATTTTTGGGGGTCTCATTGAATAGCCGGCAGATATCCAAGCTAGGGCTTCCTGTTTTGTTCATCAGCCAGCCTTTACAAATACAAAGTCATTGTCAGCTGATGACCATTAAGGGCTTTTGGTGACCCTGTGTGTCCAGTGATTATTTAGTCCAATCAAAATTTAGGCTCACTGATAGCAGCATGTCTTTTAACTGTAGCCAAGTTAAAAATTAAGCTTGCCTCAAGTTAGTCCATGTAAGTGCAGAAAAGGCAAGGTACTTAAAGTGAACATCTTTCATTCTGTCAGTCCAAAAGTGGACTTGGCAGCCAGTTATGAATCTTAAAGGTCTGGAGCTTTTGTGCCTTAAACTCTTTCTAACTTTGGTTAAGGGCAGTATTAGATTTGAGATAAGATTGGTGAACTCTCCACAGTGAACTTTGCCTCTCGCCCCACTCGGACTGGAAACTGGACCACAATCTTGATGAAAATGGATGGATAATAGCATATATCCAGCTTGCTGTGACTCTCGTGCATTTTTCAGTGCCTCGGTTAGCAGATTGTTTAGTGTGTCTGCTTCGAGAGGAGTGGGCAGAATATGCCTCAGCCTAGAGTGCCAAGGAGTGCAAGAACAGTGAAGAAAGGCTTTTACTTGGCTTTAAATATTTGTTCCCAGCAAAATTAGATTTTGTACTTAAAAAATTTCAAAATATCTTCAGGTTTCACGTTTGGCTGTGTAGCACTGGCTTATCATACTGTACTCTATTGTAATGTAGACTTTAAACCCGGTTAATTTTTGCTTCTGGTTTCTACAGCAGCCTTGCCCAAGAGATTGACGGCAGCAAATCAGAGATTGCGTCTGGCAGAGAAGAAAATGAGATAGAAATGGGAGAAGCTGATAGTGAAGAACCGGCTGCAGATCTTATAGCCGGCTCTGCAGCTGAGGGGAAAGAAAGTTTCAGGAACTGCAACAAAAGGAAAGAAGAAAAAGTAGAAGGGAATGAGAAGTCCAAAAATGAACTGAAGAGATGTGATTCTAAAATGCAGTCTAGGATGTCAAAAAAGCAAAAGATCAGACATCCTGGCATCACTCGGACTAAGACTGAGAAAAGTGTTGCTAATCTTTCCTGCTTGGTCTGTGGAGCTCTGCACATGTCAGAAGTTATGCTTGTTAAACATGCCTGGAGTCACGGAAACGATCCAGGAAGTGTTTGCGGAGCATGTGGAGAGCGCTCAGAGTCTGTGGAGGTCTTAAAGGATCATCTTCAAAGTCGACACAAAACTGATGACTGTCACATCTGTGGAGAGTCTTTCCTTAGTGCTCTCAGCCTCGACGAGCACGTAGCCTGCCACTCAGGGGAGAAACCATACAAATGTGATGTTTGCCATAATGAATTTGCACTAAAGGCTTCCCTGGAGGATCATCGAAAACTTCACGAGGAGGGGAAGCGTCACAAATGTCACACCTGTCATAAAGTGTTTGAACTCAAAGAGCAGTTAAAGGCTCATCACCGGACTCACACCAACAGGAAGACACACCTCTGCGGTGTGTGCGGTAAATCCCTCTGCGACTACAGATCGTTATCCCGCCACAAAATGACCCATTCTGGGGAAAGACCCCACGGCTGTAAGATTTGCGGGAGGCGTTTTAAACTTCCTGGGACTCTGAGGCAACACGAGAAGATTCACACAAACAGAGAGAGGTCATACCTCTGTGACATTTGCTGCAAAATGTTCCTGACTAGTGCGCAGCTGGAGATCCACATGAGGATTCATACCAACGAAAAGCCGTATCACTGCAGCGAGTGTGGCAAGGGATTCAGCACCAAGGGCCCGTTGACCGTTCACAAGCGGGTCCACAGCGGCGAGACGCCCTACCACTGCCCAGACTGTGGCTGGTCCTTCAAACGCAAGACCAACCTAGACAACCACTTAGTGCTTCACTCAGGCATCAAGCCATTTGTGTGCGGGATTTGTGGGAAAGCTTGCGCACGAAAAGAATACTTGACTGTTCACATGAGGACCCACAATGGAGAGAGACCATACAAGTGTACCCTCTGTGACAAAGCCTTTACTCAGAGCCATTGTCTAAAAACACACATGAAGAGCCACCAGGCACCAGGATCTGCAACGTAACACCTAAAAGTTCTGGTTTGATTTTTTGTTTTTAAACATCCACACGTCGAATCTCTCTTCAGCTTATCAAATTCGGGGGTCGCAAGGAGGCTGGAGCCTATCCCAGCTACCGTAGAGTGAGAGGAAGGATACATCCTGGACAGGTCACTAGTCTATCACAGGCTGTTTAAACAGAACAGTGAAAGTTAACTTATTTGCCTTTAGCTTTATTTATTGTTGTTTTACATTAATAAACGTGTACATGTATTAGCCCTGTGAGACGTCTCTAATAAAACCTTTGCTACAATCGTTATTGTACTGTGTATCTTTCAGTGTTGCTGCACTTACAACAGAGGATGTGCAGTCAAACCTTTTAAGGCTGTCATCCTGTGACATAAAATAAATTTGTATAGTAATGCTAGTAAGATTTATAAAATGATAGCCACTTTTTAGACTTTATGAGCCTAAATCACAGAGCTCACTTAGGTTTTTAACCTAGCTTCTTAGAAATTCTTTTACTTTGTGTACTGACCTCTGGATATTTTTTAAACTTGAACAGGCTGCAGCCATGTGGCTCCATAGTGTAGTGGTTGAAAACACTTGCTGGTTCAATTCTATGAATCTCCTTTGGGGTTTTGTCAGGAAGAGTACCTGGTGTAAAACTGCCAAATCAAGCAGAGCTACCGAATGTGATAAGGCCGTGACTGAAAGTAGCTTTGTACAGGATGCAGCCACTCAAACTGTTGCGATTGTCATGTTTCCACCATTAAATTAATCAAAATTGAAATTTCATCCACAGGCATCAAGAGTAAAGCAGGCGGTGCTTCAGTAGTAATAGATGCCCTTTTGAGAGTCTCAGTAAAGCTCTGAATATAACAGGGATTTTGATAACCTTGTCATATGTAGCTCATCTACCCTTGTTAGTCATGAGAAACTTCTTTCACAATGTTTCTTGAGTATCTTCTAAAGTAAAAGCTTCTTACAGCTGCTCCCTTATTCACGACAGGTCGCCCTTCATGTTCGATTTGGCAGATTTTCAAACCAAACCGTTCTGGCACAACCTTTGAGGCATTTGTGTCTTCTCTTAGAGTCAAATACACCTAAACAGACACACATCACAAGATTGTTCGTGCATCCATTTTTATTTGTTTTCTTACAGATGCAGCAGTGTGTTCTATCGGTATTTGACCTTTTCTCCCGTTTCCCCCCCTCTTTCTTTCTTTTATTCCTGCCTGCCAGCTCTGGTATTGCTACAACAAAAATGAATGAATAAATAAAAGAAAACACTAAAAAGATGAGCCTATAAAGAGTTTATAGAGCTCTTCTTGGAAAGGGTAATATGTTTGTGTCAAGAGATGTATTCTAAGACACTTCTTCAGCTTCGAATCAGAGAGGAGAAACACACAGTTTTTTACTTGCAGCAAGGGCGGTGACAGAAATACTCGCACGGAAGTGAGGGCTCTGAGACTCGCGCCGTGCCACTGCCCTGGTCTTTATTTATACATCATTGGGTGTGTGTGTGTGGGGTCAAAGTGTGACCCCGTGAAGACTTCCCTAAACCTGCTGGTCTGGAAGTCCAGCAGTTCATCTAAACAAAAGGCACTTAGCTAAAAACAGACATAGGTACGTTTATCCTATCATAAAACAATAAGAGAAGGTATGCCCTTTTCCCATGCTTGGAGGATGTGGGTGTGAATGCCAGAACACTCTGGAATGCACACAAAGTCCCAGCAGCCCACTAAAGATCACACACTCTATCACTACACAATCGATTATACACCTCTAAGCATATATGGAAACTTATATCATTAAAAGATTATACTGACTACTAAGTACAATTTTCCATTGACAGTTTGTCACAACGATTCATTTAGATCAAGATTCTGATTGCGAAAGCTGCCAGATAAGAGGTTTTTAAAAGATGATTGTGGATATATTTTACTGTTGACACTTAAATTAAGTCTGCAGAAATGAGCCCGTCATATCTTACATCATGGACACACATTTGCATTAAACACACACAATGTATTTAATTTTCTAATTTGAATAGACAGTAGCTTGCACATGGAAAACTTAATGCTCTGTGAAATGCAGCATTACTTCTGTTTTGCATCTGAATTCTCTCTACATGTTTGTAGACAGGAAACTATATTGTGTTCAAAATGTGGATTACACAGCGTTACCTGCTTCCACCTTCCACTATGCTTTAGTCTCCAGATATTTATCATCCCTCTTACTTTATATACAGATACCAAAAAAGAGTTGTCTACATTGTATTGATTTGCCTTTTATAGTGCAAAAATCCTCTAATGTCACACATATAACACGCCCAAATGATGAAATGATGTCTTCAAAAAAATAAATGGTGTATTGCCAGCCACTA
Organism: Oreochromis aureus; assembly: GCF_013358895.1. Taxonomy (NCBI): domain Eukaryota; kingdom Metazoa; phylum Chordata; class Actinopteri; order Cichliformes; family Cichlidae; genus Oreochromis; species Oreochromis aureus. The sequence goes on along the minus strand of NC_052944.1, from coordinate 57,222,013 downwards.
TACAAAGAACGAGCTTAAAACCAGTCTCTATAAACAAAGTTTACAGTGCACAAAATAACAGCAAGCAGCACAACACAATGCAATTCAACAAGGAGCTTACAGAGTGTTTAGAACAGTGCAAAATGTAAGTAATTAGTTTCCCTCTTCACAAAAAAATTCCCTAGACTCAAATGCCCAGTATTAAACTCAGGCTGCATAAAACAGTTCTCAATGTAATGACACTTCTTTAAAAAAAAAAAAAAAAAGAACAGAAAAGAAAAGAAATAATGAGCTCTTACCATGTGGGTTATTTTGTTTTCCTATTATAAGGATAATAAGGTGGTTCTCCAAAAGTGGTTCTTCTTTCGGCTTTGTTTACAACAATGTAGTTTTCTAGCTCGCTGAAGAAATAATACAGCTAACCAAAGACTGCTGGGCAGATTGAACCACACTAAGGAGAACATCACCACACACGCTTTAGTTGGGGTCAGCACTGTAGGGGTCACCTACAACTGAATTATATGTAAAAGTGCCAATCATATAGCACCCAAACCTGATCAACAACACTACCGATATGATAGAGCGATAATGGTGTAAACAGCCCTCTGTTTTGATCGGTCAACCCACTCCCTGTTTCTACTCAATTCCTCTGGCCCTGGGTGCATGAGGGCACAGCGAACTGAAATACTGCATATGACAGTTAAAATGAAGCCTGTAATACAGAAGAACATGATCAGGTCAGAGCTAACCAGATAATATACAATGAAATTAAGTAAGTACACAGGGCTCGCAAAATCGCTAGCCCGACGTCCCGGGGCTAGCGATTTTTCCAGTCGGGCTACCAAAATCTATCTCAGCCCTGCCCGTCGGGCTATCATAGGAAGGGAAAATATATGTCAATGCTTTTGCATTCTTTCGGAAATGTAGCTGAGTAATTATGTCATCGGCATCGATGAGCCACTGTCAATATACGACATATTGAAATCGCCTTTGAAGTTGTGCTTGTTTTTTGCTTTCACTTTCACTTTGCAATCGCGTGAACGGTGTGCAGAGCGCGGCAGCACTGATTGGTGAGTGACGATTAATTGCGCACCAATTCCTCTGACATCGTCTTATCACTCATTAGCTTACTATTCAAACGTGACAAGTGAAATCTCCCACAGCAAACTTAAACATGTGAGAGGTTGATTGCGCAGAGAATCGCTGACTGTTATGTAAGTACGTGTGTAAAAGCAGCAGGATTTACGCCGGTATTTTAGTTTTGCTGAGCCAAATAAGACAGGTCAGGGTGAAGAAGGGGCAGCCAAATAAAAACCTACCACAAAATGGAAAAGTTATGACAAATCAGACTATGAGGCAAAAAGAAAGCTCAGCTTTTTTGGTTTCATGGACAAAAGAATTTCTGTGGCTGGAATATGACGAGCTAAATAACATGATGTTCTGCCAGGTGTGTTGTGAGTTTCATTTCATTTGAGTCGACAAGCGCCTTTGTAACTGGGACCAGTAATTTTAAGAAAGACCCCATCAGAACCCATGAGAAATGCATTATTGCCCAGTCTGCAATATCTTTCCCAGAACAAACAGCAATTGCAAAAAAACATACTAAAAATAAACCAAGCACAAGAAGAAGTCCTGAAAAATCTTTCAAAAGCGTACTATGTTGCAAAGAGTGAACTACCATTGGCCAAATTTAGCAGTCTTTGTCAAGGCCAGCTGGGGCAGACCGTGTGGAGAGTGTGTGTGGTGGACCCAGGCGCGAACACAGGCGAGGAGACGGGAGTGAACTTAAACTGAAAGCGAGCCTTTATTTGGGCTGATGCAAAAGGGGGGGGTAGACAAAACATAACAGGGACAGAGACTGCAACTAACCAAAAACCTAAACTGGAAAAACACTAACCTGACTGGAAGGAACAACTATGATCACTGTGGTCAAAGGAGTTTGCAAAGAAAAGCGTCTGGACTTCTTTGAGTTGCTTGAAGACGTTTCACCTCTCATCCGAGAAGCTTCTTCAGTTCTAAGGTCAAATGGCCGAGAGTCCCAGATTTAAACCCAGTGGGAGTATCCCCCCATGATCACTGTGAACAGAATGCTGTGCAGCTGCATGGAAACTGTGAACCAAATGGCATGACGAAACAGACATGAACATGACCTGCACGGAACCTCATCGTGCAGCTACATGAAAAACAACATAAACCAAATGGCAAACATGAACTGCACAGAATCCTGAAAAACACTTAGCTTAACCAGAGGGGAAGTACACAGACAACGCGACACTGACACAAAGACACACTGGGCTTAAATACACTGAGGAAGTCATCAAGGAATTAGAGACAGAAGGGGAACACAGCTGGGAGAAATAAGACCTAATGAGACAGGGGGAACAAAGCTAGAAACACTGACATAAGACAGGAACATGAACCTTCAGACTAAAACAGGAAACAAGACACCACTAAACAAAGACGCAGACACGAAACTGAGAGACAGACTAAAAACTGAACTAACCTGCAATAAACATGAGAACACAAACCTACGAACTAATCCCTAAACAAGAATAACTGAAACAGAGTCATAATCATCATTATCATCATAATAAGAAAAGAATCCAAAATGCAAAAACACACCAAATCATAACAACTCAAAATACTGGGTCAAACGGACCCAGAACCGTGACAGTCTTTGCAAACTTCAAAAAGCAAATGGCCTAGATCTTGGTTCCACTTACCCCTTACCCTTGACTTCAGTGGAAATTTCAGATTCAGGATCTGACACAGACTGATTCATGTTCTACACAGTTCTTACAAGTTCATAGAAATTTCTGTTCAGTTAGAAACAAGTATTTGAGTTGATGACTGTGATTTTTATACAGTTGTTGTGATTTGTATTTTAACAACTTTCTGATTAATTTTTGTTTCCGTTACAATATTATACATTAAAGTATAATATTGTAAAGGAAACAAAACATTAAAAAAATTGCTCTCTTTTTTATTCGGGCTACTTAAATTTATTTTGGGCTTCCAAAAACTGAAGAGTGCCTGCCCGAAGGGCTACCAGAGATTTTGAAATTTTGCGAGCCTTGGTACAGAATGCAAACGTTTCTAATGCTGATGTTTCTGATTCTGATCCCATTTGCCTATGTTAGTCTGTTGTAGGTGATGGGCTTAGTAACAGCAAGGTAGCACTCCACACAGGTGAAGAGTTGAAACAGAGCCTGTCCAAAGCTTCTGATTCTCAGAAAACATTGGACCACATGTATTTTGGGGGCAGTAAATGTAACCACCACAAAAAAAATCTCCTTGGACCTGAAATAAGGCTGCTCAATTAATCGAATTTTAATCTAAATTAAGATCTGGGCTGTCAATGATCATTAAAAACGACTGAGCCGATTATTAGCACCGCCCTCGTGCTTTACTCTCGCGCTGCTCCGTGTGGTAAAACAAGCGCACCTCTCTGCGATTCGAACACGCGTCACAACAATTAAGAGGACCCGAGGGAAGCTTGGAAAGCTAAGCAGAAGTTATTTGGAGAGGATAATGGCTGCTGAAGAAAGAATGCTGTTGGTTGAAAAGAGAGGTAAAACGACTTAAGTGGTGTGGAACCATTACGGGTTGGCGGAGTCAGACGTGGATCAAGTAGACATAGTGTGTAAACTTTGCTACGGTGTCGTAGCTGCACCACAGAGCAACACTACAAATTTATTCAATCATTTGAAGACCACTCACAAAGTGACATACGATCAAACAATGAAGGAGCAGCAACTTTAGTTGACATACCTCAATGTCAGTTTGATGCAATTGTGCATTGTGTGGCTACACAGCTTGCCGTGATGTTTGGTTATTTGTATGCATAAATATTATGCAGTATTTTGAAGTTCACTACACATAGATCTTTACATTTTTCATTTATTTTTTATATTGCAAACATTTGCACTGTTATCAGTATTTGCACACTATTTTATATTATTTTTTGACAATCTTTAAAGCCATTATTCAATACATTGTTATTGTTAAATAAATATCGTCAAATAATCGAGATCTCAATTTCAGTGAAAATAATCGTGATTATCATTTTTGCCATAATCAAGCAGCCCTAATCTGAAACATTTGTTCATGGCAGGATGGGAGGAAGTATTGGTGTGTGATCTCAGGAGGAAGAAGGGGAATGTCAGTGAAGGTGGAGGAGTTGACAGGGATGCTTAAAATCATGGAGGCCTGAAAACAAAGAGGAGGTTTAAGAAACAAAAGGGATTAATGGTGAATAGGGGCAGTGGGAAAGAAAACAGAAAGGAAAAAGAGTAAATCCAAGGCTACAGCTTGAGACCTAAACAGGTTTACAGACCAGTTAGCAACGATTGGGTCACTACAGACGTTTCTGGAAGTAACTAGATGAAATTGGTTGTAAATAGGGTGCTGCATCAAAAAAAAGAAGGAAAATTGCAATTCCTTTGGTTGCTAGCAAATTACTGCTGTGGCTCGCACTTTTAAAAAGTGCAGCACAAAACAAAAATGTGCTTTGCTTTCTGTTGCAGTTTTCACATTTTTAACCCTGTTTGGTTGATATTTTGCATGTGTTGGAGATGTGTCAGAATCTTCCATTCAAGCTACATGCAACCACAGCAATCTGCAAGTGATCAGAGCAATCACAAGGAGGTTTTTTGTACAGCACCATGTACTTCTTTGTAACAAATTTCACCTACAACTACCAGCAACTACTTAGGAATCACTCAGGGAATATACAGGGAGTGCAGAATTATTAGGCAAGTTGTATTTTTGAGGAATAATTTTATTATTGAACAACAACCATGTTCTCAATGAACCCAAAAAACTCATTAATATCAAAGCTGAATGTTTTTGGAAGTAGTTTTTAGTTTGTTTTTAGTTTTAGCTATTTTAGGGGGATATCTGTGTGTGCAGGTGACTATTACTGTGCATAATTATTAGGCAACTTAACAAAAAACAAATATATACCCATTTCAATTATTTATTTTTACCAGTGAAACCAATATAACATCTCCACATTCACAAATATACATTTCTGACATTCAAAAACAAAACAAAAACAAATCAGCGACCAATATAGCCACCTTTCTTTGCAAGGACACTCAAAAGCCTGCCATCCATGGATTCTGTCAGTGTTTTGATCTGTTCACCATCAACATTGCGTGCAGCAGCAACCACAGCCTCCCAGACACTGTTCAGAGAGGTGTACTGTTTTCCCTCCTTGTAAATCTCACATTTGATGATGGACCACAGGTTCTCAATGGGGTTCAGATCAGGTGAACAAGGAGGCCATGTCATTAGTTTTTTCTTCTTTTATACCCTTTCTTGCCAGCCACGCTGTGGAGTACTTGGACGCGTGTGATGGAGCATTGTCCTGCATGAAAATCATGTTTTTCTTGAAGGATGCAGACTTCTTCCTGTACCACTGCTTGAAGAAGGTGTCTTCCAGAAACTGGCAGTAGGACTGGGAGTTGAGCTTGACTCCATCCTCAACCCAAAAAGGCCCCACAAGCTCATCTTTGATGATACCAGCCCAAACCAGTACTCCACCTCCACCTTGCTGGCGCCTGAGTCGGACTGGAGCTCTCTGCCCTTTACCAATCCAGCCACGGGCCCATCCATCTGGCCCATCAAGACTCACTCTCGTTTCATCAGTCCATAAAACCTTAGAAAAATCAGTCTTGAGATATTTCTTGGCCCAGTCTTGAGGTTTCAGCTTGTGTGTCTTGTTCAGTGGTGGTCGTCTTTCAGCCTTTCTTACCTTGGCCATGTCTCTGAGTATTGCACACCTTGTGCTTTTGGGCACTCCAGTGATGTTGCAGCTCTGAAATATGGCCAAACTGGTGGCAAGTGGCATCTTGGCAGCTGCACGCTTGACTTTTCTCAGTTCATGGGCAGTTATTTTGCGCCTTGGTTTTTCCACACGCTTCTTGCGACCCTGTTGACTATTTTGAATGAAACGCTTGATTGTTCGATGATCACGCTTCAGAAGCTTTGCAATTTTAAGACTGCTGCATCCCTCTGCAAGATATCTCACTATTTTTGACTTTTCTGAGCCTGTCAAGTCCTTCTTTTGACCCATTTTGCCAAAGGAAAGGAAGTTGCCTAATAATTATGGACACCTGATATAGGGTGTTGATGTCATTAGACCACACCCCTTCTCATTACAGAGATGCACATCACCTAATATGCTTAATTGGTAGTAGGCTTTTGAGCCTATACAGCTTGGAGTAAGACAACATGCATGAAGAGGATGATGTGGACAAAATACTCATTTGCCTAATAATTCTGCACTCCCTGTACATTTCTCCGTAGCAACTTGTGAATGTCAGAAAGTTACAACCAACCTCCTGGCCTTTGGAAATGGAGTCAAATATAAAATATTTAAGACTACACCCTACATATAGAATAGAATAGTTTATAGAACTAGAAAGTTTAGGAAGTTCTAACTCAGAAGACAGAATTTGTTTGAAAGATTAACAGTTTCTAAAAATTTTTTAAACAAAAGCAAAAATGTAGTGCAGAAAAAGACTTAATATAAAGCACAACTAGAGCTGGGCGATATATCGAGTTTTTTAAAAATATCGATATATTTTTATACGAGATATAAGATGTGACAATATCCTTTATATCGATATAGTCTATGTTACGTTATAATTATAGTTGCGGAGCCGCAAGTTTGCCTCTCTTCGTCCACTTTTGTCTTTACATAACGTTACTCGACCTCGCCTCTCCTTCACTGAACACAACTCCCCTCCTCCCCATCGGTTCACCTGCAGGCAGCGACAAGATGGACACGGCAAATCTCCGTTAATGAGTTACTGCGCATCGCCCCGTGCGTGGGGCTGGACGGCGTCAACGTGTTAACGAGCTAGCCATGCTAACGCCATGCATGGCCTGAAATCCTTTCATTTTCTCAAAAGTTGACTGCGCGCCTTTTGTATGAATTCTGGTTGTGCTTGATGACCGCGAACCGATTTTATGTGATACACCGCGCTCAGCAATCTGTCAAAAAATGTTTTAGTTCGCCTTTGGTAAGCTACGGAGCTGCACCGCTTGATGGATTGTCGGAGCATTACGGCTACCGAGGAGCCTCGCGGATGATACGTACTGTGCTTCAACGTAATAGTACCGTATTGTGTGTGTATAAGGACCACAAATGGCTCCTGTTCAGAGACATGGTTACGAAGCGGATTTCAAACTCCAGGCTGTCAGTCACGCAGTAGAAGTTGGGAACAGAGCAGCTGTAAAATCTGTCTTTGTTATTATGCTCAGCGTCTTTTAGTTTACATTTTGACTGCACAATTGTGAGCTCTTTGTTGTGCACAAAACAACATAGTTTTCTTTTATTTATAGAGCATCATTATTTAATAAATGCTCATAATTTATTTTTGAGTAGTTTTTTTCATGTACATCTATGCTGTATGTTAATAAAACTGCCTGTGTGACATCTGGGACACAGCTTTGACTAAGAACTCTCTGTTTGTTCTTACTTTATGGCTTTAAAAAAATATCAAGATATATATCTTATATCGCCATCCAGCTAAAAAATATCGAGATATGAATTTTGGGTCATATCGCCCAGCTCTAAGCACAACCATATAAGAAACGACCTAAATTAAGTGCACAGCTCAATTAGAAAACTCATTAAGAACTAAATAAATCATCTACCTAATCAAGTACCTCACCAAAATTTCTTCCCAGTCGTCCTGTTTCAGTGTCTGCAAACAACCAGACTCCTGTTCACTGATGTCTGATCAAATATTAATCTCTAAGATAGGTTTGTGTTCCTTTTTCGGGTGGTATTTTTTTTGTTTGTTTTTTTGGCAGACCAGACAGTCAGATGTATTCTTTCATGCCTAGGGATTCAAATCGCAGGGTCAGGTGAACCACTGTTTGAATAAAACATCAATCACCTCTACTGAGCATTTACAAAAGCAAAGTATCATAAAAGTGAATTACAAATGCACGGTGTAAACTATAATAAGAATGATAAATGCATGAATAAAACATGCATATCAGTACTTCTATCACAAAAATAATTTCCCAAAATTATTGAATAAGTCTTACGTCACCAGTCATTAACAATTTCCATCATTGTGAATAATGCAGAAATTGTATGGATCATTTAGTCAGTCCATTATTCTGAAAATTTGAAAGTATTCAAATGGCTCGTAAGTGAAAAGGTGTGGATGTAGTCACGCAGCCCAGCGCACATGTGCACATGGCTGTATTTTTCCATGCGACTGATGATTTGTGCTACATTTCCACCATCCACCAAGATTTTCCACCAGAAATGCTTTTTTAAACAAAATATGTAGAGTAAAATAAGTCATAAAAAGTAAAAGCTATACTTTTAAATATACTACTAAATCTCTTCTTGAATAAAGTCATCTGTTACACTACTCATTACAATACTTTTGCATTACTGCCTAACATGGCCAGAGATGCAGTGTTAGTAGTTTTTATGCAAAAATATATACAAATGTTTTGCACGTCACTGTTTGAAATTTTCATTATGACTTAGAGGTACTTTAAAAAAAAAAATGAAAAAGTCTTCATCTACATGTCTTGTTTTCCTGCATGATGAACAAACAACATGCGTGACACCCGAGCAGATCAAACCAGGATGGAGACCAACGATAACAAAGGCGTTCCATTGGATGAAGTTGTAATCGTTAACTAAAACTACATGTGAAAAACATTTTTTCTAAATTAAAAATAGAAAGTGGACTTTCGAAAAACAAAACTTTCTAATATTTTTTTGTAATTTAAGAAACTAAAATAGGAAAAATGTGAAAAAATATACTTAGTTTAATATGTGTTCGTTTGGTAAAAACCTTATAACATCAAAGATCTAGATGGCAGATATGCATCAAACCCAAATCCTAACCTCTATACAGAACGTGTGAAAGTTCAAGCCAGTCTCAATCTAACCACCACCGCAACAGCTATGGTTCAATTAATTAAGACAAAGCAACGCTTTTTTGAATCCGGTGATAAGGCAGGGAAACTTCTGGCCTATCAAGCCCGTGCCGAAGCAACCTCCAAACTAATTCCAAAGGTCAAGTCTGCCGCTGGTGACATAATATCGGACCCAGAGGGAATTAATGAAGTATTTGTTCGTTTCTATTCCAATCTGTACACTTCAAGCTCTCCCCCTCTATCAGAAGAAACTCTCCAAAATATACATTTTCCAAGAATAGATAGAGATCTGACGAAGGGATTAGGGCAGGGGTGTCAAACTCAATTGCACAGGGGACCAAAACTCAAGGCCCACTTTAGGTCGCGGGCCAAACAAGATAAACATTTTTTGAACACACTAAAACAATGTTTTTTAAACATAAATATGAAAAAAAAATAGACAGGAAGATTATTCCAGATTAAATAAACTTAAAAAAAAATAACTTTAACTTTAAATATTTTGCTCTTCATACAAATATATCCTGTCAAAATTATGCAAGTTAGAAATATGAACATGCTGCCAAAAACCCCAGAAAAAATAAATGAAAGCAAACACAAGGTTGGAGCCGCATGTAGACTGAGCTGGGGCATTGCTTCAGGAATGGAACTAATAAACTGTGCGGGCCATTCAGTGTCGTACTTTGCCTTGAGTGTATCATTACACTGCAGCTCCATCTGAATCTGCACAGGTGCAGTTCAGCAAAGTCCGCTGACTTGGTGCAACATTACTTGGCAACAGGGAAAGTGAGGCAGGTTGCACTGGTGCATTTGTGACAGCTTCACTTGAAATGCCTTCACCGCATCATACATGTCCATGAACTGACAGGTTTCCTTGCTGAGCTCAAAAACTCTATTGAGAACTTTTCCCCAACTCAGCCAACGGACCTCTGTATGATAAGAAATGTCGGCAAACTCTGAATCTATTTCCCACATAAAAGACTGAAATTTACGGTGATTTAAACTTTTAGCTCAGATAAAATTTACGGTTTGCATTACGGTGATCATTACATGCTCCATTTTTAGGACTTTACCACACAGCGTTTCCTGGTGTATGATGCAGTGATATGCTGATAACTCACTGGTACAGTTCTCCTCCTGCATCTTTACTCACATCCTACTGACTAGTCCGCTTTTTTCACCGCACAACACCGGCGCTCCATCTGTTGTAATCCAACAAGTTTGTCCCAGGGCAGTTTCATGTCGGTTACACTTTGACATACGTTTTAAAAAATGTCTTTTCCTGTCGATCAGCAATCGTATTTCTCCTCAGGCTCACATTTGCCAAAATCTGCGTTTTGTCTGGACACAAGACGTCGCACACTTTCATCATACAGCTCTTCAGAGTGGTACCGGGCTGATTTGGCTATCTCCTCTGCTACAATAAAACTTGCTTTCACAACAGCTTCACTTTGTGATTTTGCTCTGGTGAAAAGAGTCTGCTGAAATGTCAGATTCTTCTTTAGCTCTTCTACTTTCTGTAGTTTCTGCTCTGCGTTTAGGTTTTTCAGCTTATCCTGACGTTTTGTCTCGTAGTGCCGTCTTAAATTAAATTCCTTAATTACAGCCACATTAGCTCCACTAATAAGTAGAGATGGCACGATACCACTTTTTTATGTCCGATACCGATATCATAAATTTGGATATCTGCCGATACCGATATGAATCCGATATTGTGTTTTTTAATCAATAAAACTGTTTTTTTTAATATCTTGCTGCATTTTGTATAAGTTCATACTCAAGTTTAAATAAACAACAACACTAAAGCTATTCTGTTATACCTGTATGTAAAAAATACACTGCACACAAAATATTTCATAGTTCAGCAACACTGATCAATCTAATAAACTTAAACCTGCTCCATCCTCCCTATTCTGGTATTTTAAAGAGCACTTAGCAGAAATATTAAGCAACCTAACTAATAGGGTTGCAAACTCCCAGCAAAAAAAAATAGGGAACCCCCCACCCTCCACCTCATGACGCTTAATCGACGTAATCAACTTTAATTTGATGCAGTGTGAAAAAAAAAATGCACAGAAATAAATTATTTTTCAAGAATAATTAAATAGATTCAACATCTTTCTTCTACAGAATTGCAGACTGCACAGATGGTATCTTCCCAAAGGAAAAAGTAGTATAGCTTACTAGGGTATATTAGACTTAAGAGTTAATATATACAGTAATGGACTTCTATACATTTTACATCAGATTAAAACTTTGGGTGTAAGATTCAGATAATTATTTATTAAAAGCTAGACATTTTAAATGAGAATAAGAAAGAAAAGTATGTCTTTGTGCCCCTTTTCCTGTTAATGCCCTATCGGCCCCCTGGCTAAACTTTGCTAGATCCGCCCTGCACAGTTACCAGCTGTCAGCTACGTAGAAAAGGATCCTGGTGTAGAAAGTAATATTAAATAAATTCTAACAACAGCTTATCAAGCTTAAACGTGCTGCTGTTGTTCAGCCGCTGGTTTCCTCTTTCTGGCGCAAAGTGGGCCAAAAACAAAGAAGAGAGACGGACTCGCGACAGAAAAGCTGATCAGCTGATCATTGATCAGTTTCACGATTGAAGTAGCGGCAGGAAGGGGAGGGAGAGAGAGAGGCAGTCGCTCCATATATCGGTTGTTAAGCTTAACGTGGGAATGCTTTACAAACATTCAGAGATGAACTTACACTCTTGCTTTACTTCTCTCCGGGATAACTTCCTTGGAGATGAAATGCTGGTTTGGTAGCGAGGCTACAAATACACACAGCCGCTCTATCACGTGAGGCACACTGCTCCGACGTGCTACGGTTATAAGCCGAGTTTCGCCGTGTCGCAAGTTTAGTGAGGTGCTTTTTTGATATTTAATGGATCGGATTCCATTTTTTATTTCTCTCCTATATCCGATCCAGTAATTTACGTCAGTATCGGACCGATACCGATACGTAATATCGGATCGGTCCATCTCTACTAATAAGACACACGGGTTTACCAGCAATGTCTGTAAACATATATTCAGTCTCCCACTGGCGTTGAAAGGCTCTGCTTTCAGAATCAACTTTTCTCTCCACCATTGTGAGCGGCTAGCTTCGCAATAACAGAAGTTTGACTTGATTGATGCGGGAATTTTCCCAGTTAGCCTAGCGTTCAGCAAGGAGGCTGCAGCGCTGCATTATGGGATCTGTAGTTTGTGTTATTAGCGCCTCATATCGCCAGACCATGATTAACAATAATATGTTATGTTACGGCTGTGTGCAGACAGGAAAAGGACCCAAAGTGCAGACTCCGGAGACAAAAAGGTGAACTCAAAACAGCTTTAATGCTGAACTCAAAAAGGGTAACAAAACATACCTGGGAAAATCAAAATAAACTTAAACCAGAGAACTGACAGAACACACAGCTAGGTAAACGGTAGAACGCGACAGAGAGCACAGGAAAACACAGGGCTTAAATACGCAGAGGGAGTAATCAGGGAACGGGCAACAGGAGGGAAACACAGCTGGGGCAAATCAGGACTAACGAGACAAAGAAGCATAAACTGAACACACTGAGAAAAGACAGAGACCTTCAAAGTAAAACAGGAAACACAACACAGACTGAACTTACAGACACAGACTGACTGGACACGGGAATATAGCAACTAAGGATACACAGAGACGCGAACTAGACAAGGGGATACAGCTGACAGGGGAGACAGAGCAACTAGAGATGACAGAGACATAAACCATAAGACAGAACTCAAAGAAACCAAAGACTAGAAATTATAAATAATATAACAAACTCAAAAACCCTGGGTCAACGACCCAGGCCTCCTAACATAATAGTACATCTATATAAAATGGTCCGGCCCGCGGGCCTTGACTTTGACACATGTGGATCAGAGGATAGATTTAAAGGCATTACAAGGTTCGGTGTGACCCACAAACTCTCCTTTTATGCAGACGACTTGCTCCTGTACATTTCTGACCCTCTAAACTCATTCCCGGTGCTTTTTAGCATACTGGACCAATATGGTACACTGTCAGGATATAAGCTCAATTATCAAAAAAGCGAGTTGCAACCCCTTAACTCCCTGGCCAGAGCTCTTCCCCACTCAGTAGTGCCCTTTAAGTGGACAGAAACCGGATTTAGATATCTGGGCGTTTTTATTTCCTCTTCTATACCTAAAATGATGAGGGAGAGTTTTCTATCCCTACTAGACAATGTTGGGAAAGATTGTGACCGTTGGACTTCACTACCATTGTCAGTGGCAGGGAGAGTTAACCTGATAAAGATGAGTGTCCTCCCCAAGTTCTTGTATCTTTTTCAACATGTCCCAATTCTTCTTACTAAGGCATCCTTGGACAAGTTAGAAAAGACTCTGTCACATTTCATATGGGGAGGGAAACAAGCTAGAATTCACAAGTCTATTCTTCAGTCCTCTAAGACTGACGGTGGTTTGGGCCTCCCCAATTTTAGACACTACTATTGGGCAGCTAACATGCAAAAACTCTTACATTGGGTTCACAACGACCCCCCTGTACCAGCCTGGGTACAAATGGAAACTGCATCTAGCTGTTACTCATTATCATCGATACTCAGCTCAACAATCCTTTTCTCTCCAACCCTTGTTGGAGAGAATCCAATAGCTAAACATCTATCTTTCTGAACTATCTGGCGACAGTTCAGAAAATACTTTGGGCTACTTGGACCGTCTTTGCTAACACCTTTATTAAAAAAATTTAATTTTGCACCTTCAAACATTGATGCAGCCTTTAGAAGTTGGAAAGATAAAGGACCTAGGACTGTTAAGGACTTGTACAGTCAGGACACCTTTCTATCTTTTGCTGACCTATCATCTAAATACGACCTGCCTAATTCCAATTTTTTTCGTTATCTTCAGGCTAGAGATTTTGTAAAAACGCAGTTCCCTCACTTTCCCAATCGGCCTCCAGAAACAAATCTGGATATCATCCTGAAGACGAACCCTCATCAGAACAGACTGATATCAGCCTTGTATAAAATACTAGATACTTTGGTCCCCAAATCTATTTCTCATACTAAGCTGAGATGGGAGGAAGAGCTACAGACAACCCTGCCAGAACAGCAGTGGGATTCTGCTTTGAAATTGATTCACTCATCCTCAATTTGTGCCTGTCATGCTTTGATTCAGTGCAAGGTGGTCTATAAAGTACATTATACAAACGCAAAATTATCTAAAATCTAGCAGATGCGGACTATCACCTGCCAACCATGTCCACATGTTTTGGTCTTGTTCGAAACTGAGTGCATTTTGGAGGGATATATTCGACACACTTAGCCAAGCATATGGCCAGACTGTCCCTCCTAACCCACTCTCCGCAATTTTTGGCATTCCTCCCGACTTGAACTTATCTGGCCCCCTCAAACAGGCCCTAGCCTTTACCACTTTATTAGCTCGGAGGCTTATTCTGTTGAAGTGGAAGCTTCCCCATCCCCCAACTCATGATCATTGGGTGAGAGATGTACTCTTTAACTTAAAGTTGGAAAAACTTAGATTCTCTCTAAAAGGTTCTATTAGGAAATTTAACAAAATCTGGAAATCATTTCTCCTACTGGTGGACACCATCACTTTACTTCCTGAGTCTGAAGTGAACTGAGTGAAGCTACATTATAAAGTTCGGATGTTTTTATTTTATTTTGTCTTATTTTTACTTTATTTATTTGTTTTCCTTTTTTTGTTTGTTTTGGTCCCTTTTTTGTTTTGTTTTTGTTTGTTTTGATTTGTTTTTGTTTTGTTGTTGTTGTTGCTGTTGTTGTTGTGTTTTTTTGTGGGGTTTTTTTTTGCTTGTTATGTGTATGGGTCTTGAGATGTTTTTTTTTTCATGTGTGTGTGTGGGCAGAGACTGGCTCTCTGCGGTGTCTTGTCTAGTGTGGACCTGGTACGGGGAGAATTCGGGATGGGGGGGTTGGGAGGGTTGGAGGGTATAATGGACATAGAACTGTTTTGAAATCAAGATCGACTTTGTTGCTACTAACTTTGTATGTCATCGTTGAAATCAATAAAACAAAGTTGGAAATAAAACCTTATAACAGCTTAGCTCATGAGGCATTGATGAATGTTTTTATTGAGAGAAAATTGTTAGTCGACTATTTTTAAAAAAGTTGTGTGATTTTATTGTAATACCTGTACTTATTTCCTTAAATCTTGAATCTCTGACATGGCGTCCACACAATTACAAATGAAAATGACTAAATACTAATACTGAAAATTAAAAATTGTCCTAAGTAAATATTTTTAGACAAAAGCTAAACTGGTCGAATTAAAAATATCCAAATGAAATAAAAAATTATAACTAATTGGAAAATGTAAAAAATAATATAATTCTGATAATATAGTATAAAAATATAATAACTCTGTGTAACCAATATTTAAATAATGCTAAAAAGTTAAAAGATAGTGTTGTCATTAAAACTATAATGGTAAAGAAAACCCTGTGCTTTGATTGGTCAACCTACTTCCTGTTCCCTACTACTTAGCCCATGTCCAGTATATCTCTTTACTCTAAAGTATTCAAGAATAGTACAAAACAACCAGTATCCAGTCATCCATCTATCATAGAGCAACAGCCGAAGCAGAGAAGTCCAGGCTTCCCTCTAATGAGCCCCTTTCCCCAGCTCATCCGGGGAAAGACAGAAGTGTACATCTGTCTTTCTTTTTTTGGCCAGCCGAGAGACACAATCTCTCGGCTGGGTCTACCTCATGGAAGGAACCAGAACACCACCATCAGTTACAAAGGCAAACACCAGCCAGGAGTCTGAGTTATGTGGACCAAGCTTCTACTACAGTTACACATGCACACTCAAATATGCTGGAGAAGATAAAGCACTGCTTCCGGTATTCCATAAGCATCATTAAAACTCACCTCTAGATGTTTTATATTATAAGATATAGACCCTACAATAATACAGAGAAAACTCCTAAAACCCAATAACCCCCTATGAGCACTTGGCAAGAGTGAGAAGGAAAACTTCCATTTAACATGAAGAAACTATCAGCAGAACCAGCCTCAGGGAGGCGCAGGCATCTACCACGACTGGTTTCAGTTGATAGGATGGAGACATGACAAAGACATGTTGTGGAAAAGAGCCAGAGATTAGCAATAACACATGGTTAAATGCAGAGTGTTGTATAAAAACACACTGAGTGAAAACAGGTGTTATATGCAGTTATGTGGGTTTTATTGACAGTTTCATGCAGTCCTATAAATAACACAAAAGCTTTGTAGATGTTTGCTGATATGATAATGATACTGTTAATCTGTGTAAAATAATACATACAAAAGAAGAAAAAAACATTTATATAATCTAAATGGACATTTGGGTTTCAGTTATTTTTTTTAATTTGATATTGCAACATGTCATTTGCTGGCAGTGTTTGGTGCTGGTCTCCTAAAGTCCATGGTAGAGTTAGGGTTAGCGCATATGATGGTAGGACTTCTTTGAGACGTTTTGTAAGAATGGGGTCTAAAAGAAACTAAACAGTTTAGAGGAAGTAGTTACTGAAGTTAACTCAAAAAATGAATTGAAAAAAGTAGCTATACATACTGTTACATCTGTGAGATAACTATGAGTATGAGTATGATCACATAAAAAATCATATTCAACACTTACAACACATCTGGGTGCTTAGCAATGCTCTTTGTATATACATGGATTGTTAAGCTGGCTGCTATACCATGAACCAGAAGCAGCTTTGAGCTGAAAGATTCATGTTTCCAGGAAAGTGAATAGGACAAGAAAATGTCAAATTGAGCCTAGATATATCATTGTCTGGATATCTGGCTCAGTTCAATGCAGTGCAAAACAAGGAGAAAATATAGTTTAACCAAGCAAAGAGTCTTGAGTATGAGAAGTTAAATCAAGAGTGGAACAGTCATTTACATTAGGCACACAGTAAATGCTTTTTACTTTCTAATCTGAATAGACAATAAATAACTGGTCCATGTAACCTGTTTAGGAAAAACAGCACTCTATTTTACATTTGTCTTGTGTAGTCATGTTTATAGATGTGGAACACTCTAAAGACTTATTTCACAGTTAGAACCTTTTTAGTCAGCATTTTGATGACTCCGATGATCTTTTTTAATATATCTAAGAAGCAGTTGATAATGTCGTGAATGAAATGAATGAAAATTCTGTGTTTTTACATTGAAATGTGCAATATTCAAATAATTTTTTGTGCAGATGATACAGTTTTTTACATCCATGTTTATGGTCTAATTACCTTATTATTTGTATTACCCTATTGCAGATTTCCTACTCGGTGTAAAAACAACAGAGGTAACACCAGAGTGCTGGGCAGATTAAACAAGGACTCAGAAAACATTATCACACATGCTTCAGTGGCCCCAATGACTATCGCAGTCTGTATGATATAGGTTATCAGATGACCTCCAAACCTGAACAGTAGTGCCCCCATTATTGCCATAATGGTGTAAAAAGCCCTCTGCTTTGATTGGTTAGCCTGCTCTCTCTTTCCACCCAGTTCCCCTGGGCCTGGGTGTTTGAGAAAACAGAGAACAGAAATGCTGCAAAAACAGGTGGCAATTAAAAAGAAACCCACAAAACAGAAATACAATATCATATTGAGTTTTTCGTTGCCCAGAAAAGTCTGAGTCAGATAAAGAAAACCCAGAAACCAAACACATCCAATGCTGATATATCTGATCTTGACCCCTCTTGCATGTCTCAGTCTCCGGTAGGTGATGGGTTTAACAACGGCAAGGTAGCGCTCCACACAGCTAAGGAGGTGGAAGAAATCCTGTCCGCAGGAGGCAACAGTCTCAAAGCATGACCCCACCAACATCATGTCTGGGAGATTGAAATAGCTGCCAAAAAATAAGAGGTTGTACCCCACGCATGTAATCAGGTCCACGACAAATGAGTTATAGAGGAAGGCGTCAGACTGAGCCGTTGATGTGGAAGTGGAGTGTTGTTGCCTGAATTGTTGGTATCCAAAGTAGAGGACAAGGATGAAGAGGGGAAGGAAGAGGAGGAGGTAGGTGATGGAGACAGCAACAAAAGCAAAGATACTTTCTTTGGATGTGAAACATGGAGTCACAATAGGAGGGATTTAGGAGTTAAAGGATGTGAGATGATGAGGAATGGAGATGTGGGGAAAGGATGAGGAGTTGATTGACATACTCAAATTCACAGAGACCTGTGAAGAGATGGGAAGGTGGGTAAACAAAAATCTCAGTAGGTCTTGGAAAGAATATTTAAAACCACTAAAACTAATAATAATCACAGTAACCAACTGTGCCAATTAGTTTTTATTTTAGACATCAATGGTAAAGATTGTAGATAGCCAACAAAGTTTCTAACTAATCAGTGAAATAATGTTGAGAAACTGCAGGCTGAATGCTTTCTGATGCTTTATAACAAATGTGACAGGTGAGGAGAAAGCCAGTTCAGTCATTAGTAAAAACTTAACTTCTTTAATGTCCTTTTGGACTTTAACAGGCACCATAATTCACATCCTGTTGTCATGGTCAGACGGTCCCTGTCAGCCAAACTGCCTGTGTTTATTTTTTCGTTGCATTTGATATGCGTAAACAAATCTTATAAACTCGTAAGAAAAATATTTGTTGAGATTGTCAATGAACAGAGTTGAGAATCTGATATCACATACTTTTGAACTGAGAAGTTGCCCCTCTGGTGTCTCATAATAAAATTTAAAAAATTAAAATACATTTTAAAAAAAATAATTAAAGAAAGAAAAGGTTTAGATTATTTTCCGTTAGCCTCACTTGTCAGACTCACAGGTTATGTATATCTATTATGTTAAATGGCCATGCCATCAATCTGAGACAACTCACTGTTGTTTAAAGTTATGTACAGTGAGTTTGATGTTTAGATCATTTTAGATTCTCTTGGTGGTACCACAGTGAATAAAATGGATTGTCCAGTGTTTCTTTTTGTATATTTGGTTTAGTGACAGTTTGGTTGAGTATTTTTAGAACAGCTTCAATGGGGCCAGAGTCTCTGACTAATTGCAATAAGTTGGGTTTAAAGTGTGGGTTGGTAGATTCACTGTAGTGATGCAGCAGCATCAAGTCACACAGTTATTTGTATTAGGATCTTTAGTAGATTTTCATGTATGCACTTCATACATAAATATTTCAAATTTATATATTTATTTGGGGACAAGCTGTGACCACGTGAGCTTTTGGAGATTTAGCCAACTGTTTTCTGCGATATATAAGCATTTAAATTAACAACTAACTACTAGTGACTATAAAATATGACATACTGCTCTGCATCCATTGAACTGTACAACAATAGTGCAAAACTGACTAGTTTCAGGTGTATCTGTGTTCAGTGTAACTTTTTCAATTACACAAAAAAACACTGTTTTGATCCGTTTGTAAAAAAAAACAAGAAAAGAAAAGGAAGTGGAAAAACCACTTCAACAGCACCCCTTTTTTGTTGTTGGATTCACTAAATATAAAAACAATAATCTTTACATTTTTGGTTAATCAACTTTTACTTGACGTACAGTCTTTAACTTTGAAAACAATTTCTCATCTTTCTTTCAGGGTCTCTTACTTTTTTGTTTTTAATGTTTTTCTTGGAGTAACTGTGCCTTACTGTATCAGATGGCTGAATGCTAAAATAAATATGGCAGTTGCACCTTTACTAACATGTGCACGCATGAGAAGGTATGAGAGAAATCAAAAGTAAAGTCACTTATTTTTTGGGTCTAGAAACCTGTTTTGTAAAGTTCCAGTCCAGTTTAACCTCGTGGTTGTACTGAGATTACTTTTTCTCTTATTGGCGCCAAAAATGCAGATGTTTTGAAATCTCGATGTGACTGTTATTTTCATGTAAAGAACTGTAGAACTGTTTTGCACTGAATTTGAGGATTTTAGTGTCAAGTTAACAAAATAATCCATAAGCAAGTGACACTCGTATAACAGTGCAGTGGTGAGAAAGATCTATAACAGTTAAAAAAAAACGACAACAAACCCCCCCCAGAAACAACAGGTTTCTGAAACAATATTTATCTTACAAGGGGGGGTTCACATTATTACCAAATAATGCAGCAAATATATGGAAAAATGTTGCATATTTTTTTCCTATAAATTAAAAGAATATAAATTATCAACATTTTATTAAATAAAGAAAAACATTAACAACAAAATTAGAAATCTTTAAATACCGCAGTAGACTTCTCTCTGATTGTCCTCTGATTGTCGACTCTTTGGCTGCTGATCACTTGGATGTGATCCAAATACATCTCCATGTAAATCACTGATTTAGGTATGTGTTGCTCATTATATTTGTATGTGCATGACTCTTGTCTACGCTGGTCATATTACAACAGGCAAATCTTCAAATTATTGCGTGGGGTTATTGAGGGAGGTCAGGTTACATTTCCAGGAGCACTAATATTTGAATGAAACAGCAATTACCTCCACTGGTACTGTACAAAGAAAATGGAAAAACACTTTCACATTTTCACAGTGCATCATGTGAAGCCCTCAGCAGCCTAGGCCTATTACAGCAAAACAAAGGAATGACTCAGGGTCACCTGATCCAGCCCTAAATATTGAAGATGCTTTATCAAAAAGGAAAGCTTTAAGCCTCACATTAAAAGTAGAGAGGTTGACTTTCTCCTTGTATCTTTGAAGTTATAGTTTTGGTCACTACCCACGGCTCAGGACAACAGGTGAGGGTGGAAATATGAATCATTCCATTGTGTCCAAAAAAGGTAAATAAAACTGGCAACAAAGGGCAGCCCTGCTACAGTCCAACATCAACAAGGTTGTGAAGCTCTGCCCCAGTTTGTCAAATATTTAGCAGTTTATGCAAATCTTAACTGCAACACTTGTTAATTAAAAAGAAAAAGAAAAGAAAACATTTTACTTTGATAATTTTTTACATCAGTTCCTTAGTTTATTCCTGCATGGTGCTAGAGGAAAAGTCAGGAGATTAGCAAAGTCATCAGATGTTATATGCTGTATGGCCATGGACAGGTTTACCAAATTGCAGTCTTTTCTAAAAGATGGCAAGATTTTACAGACTGAGTTAAAGTTTTGATCCAACCTACAGGCTGACATTAAATAGTACAGAAAGTGGATGCTGGGATCCTGCCAGCTGATGCCCTCCTGTGTGGAGTTTTCAGGTTCTCCCTTTGCATGTGTGGATTTTCTCCATAAAGCCAAACTATTACAAAAAATCTAATTTGTTAATCATAGAGTGATGTGTCACTAACCAGAGACATCCATTGCTGAAATTTCTGATCCTGCCCCCCTGCCTGAAACAGGCAGGGGGCGTCCATGGTTATCTTGAAAGTGTGGTCAGATATGAAAATGGGAGCGCACTGACCTGTCCAATTCCCAGGCAGGATAAAATAGGCCCGTTGGCCACAGAGCCAGGCCATCCCTTGCACCCAGAAGGTGCCATTTGAGATGTTGCTGCTCTTCACGGGCCCTCCAGGAGCGTGTCTCTGTACTGCTTTGCAGTTGGTGGTGTTTCCCATTGGCGTGGATCCGTACTCTTGGCGGTAGCATAGGCTGTGGCTCAAATTCCCATTGTTTTCAAGAAAGACTGGGAATGATTTAGCCTTACTTCTGTGCTTCACTTTCAGGTCAACCCAGAACCATTTGTCACATGTGCCATTTCGTAGTTCTATCTGGAGAGGTTCCTCATGGTTGACCACGATTCCCTGGAATTGATACCTAAGGCTGGCATAGCTTGCGGCACACTTTGCCTGAATTATGTCCATTGCCTTCGCGTACAAGGTGGCGTACTGTGTCGTTGGGGGCATATAGGAGCAAACATAGCAGTCTTTTCTGGGTGTGCTGTCATGTATATATCGATACCATGCGTTGTTCATCCATGGATGAATGTGGTCTTGTGTCATGTCACGAAGATGTGAGTTGTCATGTGTCCATCTTGTCTGCAGGTGGTGTTGTTCATCCTTTTTCTCTCGGGTGAGTGTTAATAAACTCACCAGGAGTGCAACATTAGCCACTAGGAGGACGAGTGTCTTCATGATGACCAGACACACCTGTGACCTCTGATGAGTAGACTACCGGCAAGACTACCGGGTGGCGCTGTCACTTGGTGTTCGCTCGCTCTGTGGTAGCGTATCACTTCCTGTTCCTGCTCAAACACAGTGGTGTTTCTGAGTAGCTTTTCTGCTTAGCAATTTAATTTAAATCTTTTGATACATCCCTTTTTCATAGTATAATCTTAACGTGCTTCATCTGAATCACCCTTTCTGTGTGCTCACTGCCTAATTTATAGCCAAAGTATTCACTCACTGTCTCTGTACTGTTTCGCTAGCTTAGCTTAGCTCGTAGCCGACTCGTTAGCACCATGGCTACTTCACCTGTCCCTCCTGCACTTTCCTGCTCATTGTGTCAGATGTTTAGTTACTCCTCGGCCTCCTTTAGCAGTAATGATACCTGTAACAAATGTAGCATATTTGCAGCTCTGGAGGCCAGGATTACTGAATTGGAGACTCGGCCGCACCCTTCATTCACCGTAGCTAGCCAGGCCCCTGTAGCTGGTGCAGCCGAAGATAGCGTAGGCCCCGCTAGCTGTTCCCCGGCAGACCCCAAGCAGCTGGGGAAAGAGGGCGGCTTGGTGACGGTGAGGAGGAAGCATAGTCTTAAACTGAAGCCCCAGGTACACCACCAACCTGTTCATGTGTCTCAACTGCTTTTTCCCCACTCGGCGACACACCCACCGGGGTCAAACTCTGGTAATTGGCGATTCTGTTCTCAGACATGTGAAGCTAGAGACACCGGCAACCATAGTCAATTGCCTTCCAGGGGCCAGAGCAGGCAACATTGAAGGAAATTTAAAACTGCTGGCTAAGGGTAAACGTAAATACAGTAAGATCATAATTCACGTTGGCAGTAATGACACCCGTTACGCCAATCGGAGGTCACTAAAATCAATATTGAATCGGTGTGTAACTTTGCCAAAACAATGTCGGACTCTGTAGTTTCTCTGGTCCCTCCCCAATCAGACCAGGAGTGACATGTTTAGCCGCATGTTCTCCTTAAATTGCTGGCTGTCTGAGTGGTGTCCCAGAAACGATGTGGGCGTCATAGATAATTGGCAAACCTTCTGGAGGAAACCTGGTCTTGTTAGGAGAGACGGCATCCATCCCACTTTGGATGGAGCAGCTCTCATTTCTAGAAATATGAACCAATTTATTAAACTCCCCAAAATATGACTATCCAGAGTTGGGACCAGGAAGCAGAGTTGCAGTATTACACGCTCTCTGCAGCTTCTCTCCTCCTGCTACCCCCAAAACCCATCTCCATTGAGACTGTGTCAGCTCCCAAAATGACAAAAATAAACCAAAACCAGCAACAAACAACTTAAACATAGAAAATCACAAAGAAAGAACAATACAGTATCCACATCTGAACCAAAGAGTGAAACAATGAAATGTGGATTATTAAATATTAGGTCTCTCTCCTCCAAGTCTCTGTTAGTACATGACTTAATAATTGATCAACAAATCGATTTACTCTGCCTTACAGAAACCTGGTTGCAGCAGGATGATTATGTTAGTTTAAATGAATCAACACCCCGAGTCATTCTAACTACCAGAAACCTCAAGCACAGGCCCGGGGCGGTGTGGCAGCAATTTTTCACACCAGCCTATTAATTAACCAAAGACCAAGACAGACTTTTAATTCATTTGAAAGCCTGATGCTTAACCTTGTCCACCCCAGCTGTAAAACTCAGAAACCAGTCTTACTTGTTATCATATATCGTCCACCTGGGCCTTACACAGAGTTTCTCTCTGATTTCTCAGACTTTTTATCTGATTTAGTGCTCAGCTCAGATAAAATAATCATTGTGGGTGATTTTAACATCCATGTAGATGCTAAAAATGACAGCCTCAACATCGCATTTAATCGGTTATTAGACTCAATTGGCTTCTGTCAAAATGTAAAAGAACCCACCCACCACTTTAATCACACTCTAGATCTCATTTTAACATATGGCATAGAAACTGAACATTTAACAGTGTTTCCTGAAAACCCTCTGCTGTCTGATGTTAGGGTTCAATGTTGAGAGAGGAATCCATAAATAACCACAGATCCAGGCGTGTGCAATTTAGACGGCATTTTAATGAACACATGTGTGAGTTCAACAACCCAATCAGTGTTGAACTGTCTTTCTCATATTCAGACAACTGTTTTATGGGGTTAAGAATTGTACAGCCCCCTTTTCTGTTACTAGGCAGAAATACGTCACACCAAAACCACAATGACTTTTAACATAGAACATCATCTTCGTGTCGACGGCTGATGCTTCCTGTTAGCCCGCCTTCACTGTCGCTTATCTCCCTGGAACATCAGGTGCACTTCCTGTAGAAAATGTCACTCATACAGGCACAACTTCTGCATTTCTGCCCTACCAAAATAGATCTACCATGGTGTGTATGTGTGTGTGCGTACACGTGCAAGGGCGCGTGCATGCTGTGTACTGCGTACGTGTCATGACCTCTTACTATTTGTCTGTCTGTACGTGCAGAGTTTGCATCTGCTTTCTGAACCTTAGTTGACCTCAACTTAGGCAACCAACCAGGCTCAGGTCATCCTGTGTGTAATGATCTTAACTTCTATGTAAAATATATAAACTCATTATACAAACTCAGACTCTGGTTTTGGTTTCACTTTTGCAAAACATGCTCTGCAGACGCATTTCCTGTCAGCCTGCAGTCAGCTTCTCCCCCACTGAAGACTATGTGTAAGAATATAAAAACATTCAGAAACCTTTAAATTATAGATTCAACTGATTATAACTGAACCTGTAATAAAGACTAATATAATACCAATATATTTTGAACATCTGAGTGCATCTATGAAAGCAACATCCCTATTAACATGAAATGTTAATGATGATTATAAAATAGCAGCAAATAATAGCAGTAAAATATTTCTCCTCTCGATACTGATCATTTCCTGATAACATTTACATTTACAATAATTGATTACACAGCAATGGAGAGTAGACTTTATCAAAGTAGATGTCTTTCTGAAAGTGCTGTAACTAAGTTTAAGAATATAATCCACCCACTGTTATCATCTTCAATGCCCTGTACCAACATAGAGCAGAGCAGCTATCTGAACGCTACTCCAACAGAGGTTGATTATCTTGTTAATAATTTTACCTTCTCACTACGTACGACTCTGGATACTGTAGCTCCTGTGAAAACTAAGGCCTCAAATCCAAAGTCCCTGACTCCGTGGTATAATTCTCAAACACGTAGCCTAAAGCAGATAACTCGTAAGCTGGAGAGGAAATGGTGTGTCACAAATTTAGAGGATCATCATTTAGCCTGGAGAAATAGTTTGCTGCTTTATAAGAAAGCCCTCCATAAAAGCCAGAACATCTTACTATTTCGTCACTGATTGAAGAAAATAAGAACAACCCCAGGTTTCTCTTCAGCACTGTAGCCAGGCTGACAAAAAGTCAGAGCTCTACTGAGCCAACCATCCCTTTAACGTTAACTAGTAATGACTTCATGAACTTCTTCACAAATAAAATTTTTATCATTAGAAAAAATACCAATAATCATCCCACAGATGTAATATCGTCTACAGCTACTTTTAGTACCATCGATGTTAAGTTAGACTCTTTTTCTCCAATTGATCTTTCTGAGTTAACTTCAATAATTAATTCCTCCAAACCATCAACGTGTCTTTTAGACCCCATTCCTACAAAACTGCTCAAAGAAGTCCTGCCATTAATTAATTCTTCTATTTTAAGTATGATCAACCTATCTCTAATAATCGGCTATGTACCACAGGCCTTCAAGGTGGCTGTAGTTAAACCTTTACTTAAAAAGCCATCTCTAGACCCAGCAGTCTTAGCTAAATTATAGGCCAATCTCCAACCTTCCTTTCATATCAAAAATCCTTGAAAGAGTAGTTGTCAAACAGCTAACAGATCATCTGCAGAGGAATGGCTTATTTGAAGAGTTTCAGTCAGGTTTCAGAGCTCATCACAGCACAGAAACAGCTTTAGTGAAGGTTACAAATGATCTTCTTATGGCCTCTGACAGTGGACTCATCTCTGTGCTTGTCCTGCTAGACCTTAGTGCTGCGTTTGATACTGTTGATCATAATATCCTATTAGAGCGATTAGAACATGCTGCAGGTATTACAGGTACTGCGCTGCAGTGGTTTGTATCATATCTATCTAATAGACTCCAATTTGTTCAAGTAAATGGAGAGTCCTCTTCACCCACTAAGGTCAATTATGGTGTTCCACAGGGTTCAGTGCTAGGACCAATTCTATTTACATTATACATGCTTCCCCTAGGCAGCATCATTAGAAGACATAGCATAAATTTTCACTGCTATGCAGATGACACGCAGCTCTATCTATCCATGAAGCCACGTAACACACACCAATTAGTTAAACTGCAGGAATGTCTTAAAGACATAAAGACCTGGATGGCCGCTAACTTTCTGCTTCTTAATTCAGATAAAACTGAGGTTATTGTACTCGGACCTGAAAATCTTAGAAATATGGTATCTAAGCAGATTCTTACTCTGGATGGCATTACCTTGGCCTCCAGTAACACTGTGAGGAACCTTGGAGTCATTTTTGACCAGGACATGTCCTTTAACGCACATATTAAACAAATATGTAAGACTGCTTTCTTCCATTTGCGCAACATCTCTAAAATTAGAAATATCCTGTCTCAGAGTGACGCTGAAAAACTAGTTCATGCATTTATTACTTCCAGGCTGGACTACTGTAATTCATTATTATCAGGATGTCCTAAAAACTCCCTGAAAAGTCTTCAGCTAATCCAAAATGCTGCAGCAAGAGTACTGACAGGGACTAGGAAGAGAGAACATATTTCTCCTGTTTTGGCTTCCTTCATTGGCTTCCTGTTAAATCCAGAATTGAATTCAAAATCCTGCTCCTCACATACAAGGTCTTAAATAATCAGGCCCCATCTTATCTTAATGACCTTGTGGTACCATATCACCCTATTAGAGCACTTCGCTCTCGCTCTGCAGGCCTACTTGTTGTTCGTAGAGTATTTAAAAGTAGAATGGGAGGGAGAGCCTTCAGTTTTCAGGCCCCTCTTCTGTGGAACCAGCTTCCAGTTTGGATTCGGGAGACAAACACTATCTCTACTTTCAAGATTAGGCTTAAAACTTTCCTTTTTGCTAAAGCATATAGTTAGGGCTGGACCAGGTGACCCTGAATCCTCCCTTATTTATGCTGCAATAGACGTAGGCTGCCGGGGATTCCTATGATGCATTGAGTTTTTCCTTTCCAGCCACTCACTATGTGTTAATAGACCTCTCTGCATCGAATCATATCTGTTATTAATTTCTGTCTCTCTTCCACAGCATGTCTTTCATCCTGTTTTCCTTCTTCACCCCAACCGGTCGCAGCAGATGGCCGCCCCTCCCTGAGCCTGGTTCTGCCGGAGGTTTCTTCCTGTTAAAAGGGAGTTTTTCCTTCCCACTGTCGCCAAAGTGCTTGCTCATAGGGGGTCATATGATATGATTGTTGGGGTTTTCTCTGTATTTATTATTGTGCGATCTATTGTACAATATAAAGCGCCTTGAGGCGACTTTTGTTGTGATTTGGCGCTATATAAATAAAATTGAATTGAATTGAATTGAAGAAGAAGAAGGCGGGGTGTACCCGATCAGCCCTCCCTCCACCAATAGATCACCAGGAGTTAGGGGTGTCGGCGTCTAAACGTTTAGGTTGTCACTCACTTTTTTGCGCAGTGGCTTTCATGGATCCAGGATGGTCTTTCTGCTATTTTGCAGGCAGTAGGTGTGGTGAGTAGCACTTGATAAGGACCTTCCCACCTTGGTGAACTCCAATTTTTCCTTTGGAGTACTTTGATCAGGATCCAATCACCTGGTTTCAACCTGCAAGACACTGGAGAGGTGTCACTCGGCAGTTGGTTGTTTAGAACAATCTCTTTATTTTCAAGTAATTTAGTCATCCATTCGGCTAGTGTAGTTTCTCTTATTGACTTATCTCATATATCATTGTACTGAGTTTGAGCAAACCTTAAGCTTGATTTAGACTACTTTTAACAATCATTCACCTCATATCATAACTGACTGAGGTGCCTCTTCTTATTAATAGTATGTCATTATTAATGTTATCATTGTATTGTTTTTCCTTTTTTATAACAGCAATTTATAACGGCAATAGTATATTACAATACACTACTTTACTACTAATATACAATAGTATATTAGTTTATATTTTATTATGTATTCATCACGGGTCTGTGTGAATCTGCAGCTTCACACCTTCCCAAGCTGGAGACATTTTCCTTGGCTGAACAATGACACAGCCGTAATATACCTTATGCATCTCTCTTTTTTATTTGATATATTTTCGTGTGAATTATCTGGTTTCATGCATTCTATTCATTCTAGGCACGGTCGTCATGCCAACTATGTTTCATTGTTAATACCAGTTTACAGGTTGTTATCCTTTCTATTATCAGTTTGAATCATTAGATAAGCTCTAATTTAATTTAACCTTTTGTTTATTCCACTTCATTCCTCTTTCCATGCTTTAAGATATTACAACTCTTGTGTACGCTTTGTTTTCTTTTTAGCATCCTTTTCAGTATTCATTCCTGCTTGGAGGGTTTCTTATAATTTAGTCAATGCGGAGGGGCTACATTTTCCCTCCCATGTGGGACGTTTAGTTTTTTTAGGATTCCTCCATCTACATGCACTAATTTGTCCGGCGCCTGGACATTTTTCTCTAACCACTGCTCGTCAGCAGTGAGTTTTGAAGCTTCGTTACCCATTTTAATCCTTTACAACTACACAGCTGCGGCACCTTCTCTGGCACGAGAATCGAGAGAGGTAGTTGACACGGCCTTCTACTTTCAAGCTATTCTTGAAAGCGGTGTCACCTTTACGTGATGAAACACGACCTTTTTTCTCTTTTCACCAGTACTTGGGTGGCCAACAGTAAACAAATTAGTGGAATAGTTCATCCTCCTTATTGTGCTGTAAAATCAACTTATTCCACCAACAAAAATAAAACAATACAAAAACAAAACAATACTTTTATACGCGCGCTACCTTTACCCACTACGGGGGAGCTACCAGTCCCAGACGAGCTCTATCTTTATTTTAAAACGCTACCAGCCCCTCTGGGCGAGCCTACTTTACCCACTACGGGGGAGCTACCAGTCCCAGACGAGCTCTATCTTTATTTTAAAATGCTACCAGCCCCTCTGGGCGAGCCTATACGTTTTACGCGAGGTGTCTCAGAGTGTTAATATTCACCTGGTTGCTGATTCACTGCCGGTCTCTCAGGTCTGCCTCATCGACCCCCACCGCCGTGGACCACTTTTAAAAACGCTGGCCAGAACCCGAATTCACTCTTCTGGTCTTTATCCTGTACCTGGACAGGAGCTGTCGACAGACTTCAGCGCGGGCTTCTCACGACGTCAGGACTCGATGAGGTTTTCCTGTGGGGTCACACAAAAGTGCTGTATCCCATCCGGCTCGAAGGACCAAGAAATGTCAGGAGATTTCCTGTATTGCAACTCAGGTCAGAATAAAGACGCTCAGACAGGTTAATCGTGTACACGGGTGAGCCTCAGGGAGACTCGCACCCAGTGCAATAGTTGTCAGCCTTTTATTATTCATAGCATTCTCAGAGACGTACAGGAAGAGATAAAATAGAACTGTGCTGCGTGCAGGCTTCCTGTTGAGTCTGCACAGAGTGTAACTTCCCCATTTAAGCTGAACACTGAAAGAGCAAACACATCTAGATAATGAAATGTACTTTTAAGCATAACATAATAAAAATCCTAAAATCCTAAAAAATCTCTTAACAGGCAGGTTATTTGTTTAACAACATTAAGGTCCAAACAGGTGAGGAGGTGAAGCAAAGCTTGTCCACAGGAGGCAACATTCAAAAAACCATCCACAAACAACATCATGACTGGGAGATTGAAAAGGCTACTAAAAAGAAGAGGTGGTACCCCAGAAATGAATTAAAGTCCTTGGTGAGTGAGTGATAGAGAAACATGTCAGAGTGACTTTCTGTGGAAGTGCTGAGTGTTTGTATATGTGTGCATGAGGGTGGGAAAGCATGTTTGTGTCTGTGTGTGCCTGTTTGTCTGTGTCTATATGTCAGGTCGGGTCTTAGACTCCACCTCCCTGGGTACTCCCAGGCCCTCCAAAGTGTGGATCGATCGAGAGCGAGATCGATCAACTGTAGACCAGACAACAAACGACGGAGGCCCAGAAAAGTGCAATCAAACGATGAGTTTATTGACAACGGAGAACAACCGTCAGCATATGGCTTATTTGCTCTGACAAAAATACACTGAGTTCTGGTTTTATAGCATAGAGGATCACACCCCCACATACACGTCAATACAGGTCAAAAATACATTATGTCCAGTCATTGTTTACAGACAAGGGTACATCTTGTACATCTCTAATAACTATGAACAGACATATAACTTCTCTTTTTGATAACACCTTCCTTTTAAGGTAATAACTTCAAGCTTCAGGGCCTCTAAGGGCTAATAATGGACCCTCGTCCTCAATCACTAAGTAGACTAAATTGGCGCAGGTCTCAAATAAGAAGCAGAAGACACTTGGGCCTTCGCTCAGGCCTGCTACTAGATTTATGTGTATTGTAAGCACGCATGCAATTAACCTGCTATGTTCTCATCTTCCCTCAACATGTATCACCTGGACACTCTCACCAGTGAAGCTTAAAACCCTCTTGGATAGAACATCAACTCTAAACAAGCACAGTTATGCATTGTGTATAGAATGAACTCAACCTGTGAATAGAATGAATGTGTTGACAAACATATTCAATGCAATATGAACCCTGTAAACAATATTACTGATAAAATAATACTGTAGAACATGTTATTAATGCATTTACCATAAGGCAGATTATATGGCAGCAATAAAAGAATCTCTAAATCCCAACATTCCCTCTTTTGACATTCCAACAAGGAATGTCACCACACTTCGTGTTGTATCACTCCCTGGCCCACTCTATGGGTTCTAAGTTCATCTGGTAGATGCCCTCAACCCAGCCAGGGTTAGGAACCCTCGCCATTACTTTTACCAACAATCCTCTCACACAAGGAATGATACAACAACTAGCGATGACCAGTATTCCCAAAAGTACAGTCAAAGAAAACATCACTGACATAGCCACACCTTTCCATTGTCCAAACACAGATGTCATCCAGGACGCCAGCAGATTTTCGATACCTGAGTGCTCATGCATAGTTTTAGACAATTCGATTTTGCTCTCCCGTCAGTGAACTCGGACCCAATTGTTCTGCGAACCCCATCATGGCGTCCCTGGTTTGGTTAGAGAGTCTCAGCAGGTTGCAATGAACATAGTTAATGCGATCAACATTCTTGTTAGGTGTCACCCAAAGAAATATACTTTCAAATCCTGCAGCTACCGGATTTACCAGCTTGTACTCGTCTGGAACTCCCCTGGGCACTCCAATAGAGTCTATCCAGGTCGGAGAGTTTAACCTAGGGTCATATGCATGTGTATCCTGGGTCCCTCTTTTGGCCAAAATATGTCTCTTACCTCTGGCGGCTAAGGTACGTGTGTTGTGTTGTGGAATCAAATCCTTAGGCTTCAGTCTAGAGTAATCTGTCGTCAGAAGTAATCTCTCTTTTGGTTCCTGTTCCTTTTGAGCTACTGTTCTCGAAGTTACCATCTGATCAGTCAGAATGGTGATTAAGCTTTCTCAGCGGCTTAGACTTTGCATCAACTAAATTTACCCTAAGCATATCATGGGGTCATTGCAGACCCGTACATCATACGCTCTCCAGCTACTACTAGCTCCTGTACACTTAATGACGTCACACAAATCAAACGTGAATGAGCTGGTAGACCCTTTAACATAATTCAACTCTATGCCATTATTCATGCTGAGACACTCATCACCTTTACCTGACACCTCGCGCTTGTGTCTTTTTTTTTTTTTTACCGATCCTGTTTTAGCAACTACAGTCTCAGGAAGTGCTGGGCTGGACTGGCCTCCGTGTTCAGACAACTGGTCTGGAGTGCCCTGCAAAATATAGACAATAAACAACACAGCCATAGTTAATATCATTGCATACAATAAACATGTAGTTGTAAGGAACATTCTAATCAGTTTTCTCATTACGTGTCTCTGACTCGTGTGTTTACATCATGTTATATAAACTTTGTATCCTGGAATGAAACTCCCCTGCTTTTGTGGAGTCCTCAACTTGTCACCGCTCCTTTCTGCTGGCGTGGCGACCTTCTGCGCTGCTCCTCTTCTCTCTTCGGCCTCCCAGGTAGACTACTGGTTGGCCCGTTGCACTTGTGAGAGGATTTATTTTGCCTCTGCTTGTTATCGTTGACACCTGTGTTAGTTAAAGATGAGTTTTCCTCTAGCAAGCTCTCATGTGCTGGCGCACACTGCGACCAATGATACCAGGCATCGCCTTTCCCTTTAGTTGACCTGCTATAGTTGTTCTGGCAGCGACCTCATAAGGACCAGTCCAGCGTGGCTCCTTCCACTGCTGGAGTTCCTCGTGGGCTCAAATTCAGTTCCTTGTTTGCAGACTATAGCATAGCCTGCTTTCGATCCTTCTTCATCACGATGACGGCAGCCATCTATGAACCAATCCTCAGCTCCAGGGATAGGTTCTGCTTTTAAATCTTCCCTGACTTTCCCTTCAACTTCTGCTTTCTTAGTACAATCATGAGGTTCTCCTGATTGATTCCTTCATGTGTAAATGTCAGATTTGGAGCATCTAAAACTTTACTCAATCTCTGTTGTGCTAATGATGTCATAGTGAACGCCTGCGAGTTCACATATGCCACCACACTATGTGTAGTCAGAACTTTTAGTGGGTGTTCTCTCACTGCATGTGCTGTTTTCTATATTATTTTGGCAACCCCTGCTGCATGCTGTATGCATGTAGGGTGCCTTGCTTCTGTTGGACTCCACCTTATGCTGACATACATAAGTACCTGTCTTTCTTTATTCAATCATCTTCCGGGGTGAGAGACCTCTGCACAGCTCAGACGCCAGTTGCAAGAGCTCTCTAACATTAGAATCATCAGCTGTGACTTATATGGTGTTATTTCGGTACTTTACACATCACACAGGCTTGAACGTTGTTTCTATGGGGAGTTCCTCTTTTTTGTGTCTATATCTATTAATATGCCTTGTGCACTAAAACTTCCTGTTTTTCAGTCTGGCTGAGCTCTTGTTTGTAAGTCAAAGGTAGCCTTGCTCTACAAGCCTTCATTATTAAAGTACACATTAAAAATATTTCTTTTATTCCTAACACCAGTCCCCCCTTTTTCATTTCTCACTCGAGAAATGAACTAATTCCTAATTTATCACATTTAAGTTTACTTCAATACAATCCAATTGAATTTTATTTATATAGCGCCAAATCACAACAAAAGTTGCCTCAAGGCGCTTCATAGATACAGAGAAAAACCCAACAATCTTGTGACCCCCTTTGAGCAAGCACTTTGGCAACAGTGGGAAGGAAAAACTCCCTTTTAACAGGAAGAAACCTCCGACAGAACCACGCTCAGGTACGGGCAGCCATCTGCTGCGACCGCTCGGCGTGAGCCAACAGAGGCTTTGAAGAGAGAGACCTAATATTTAATAATCCACATTTCACTGTTTTATTCTTCGGTTCAGATGTGGATTCTGTATTGTTCTTGCTTTGTTACTATTGATGTTTAAGTTGTTTTATTGCTAGACTTAGTTTGTTGTTGTCTGTTTGGGAGCTGACATAGTCTCTATGGATAAGGGTGTTTGGCAGGGTAGCATCAGGAGAGAAGCTCCAGAGAGGCATGTTCCCTGTTAAAGCTAAAATATAACAAAAGAAATTATGCTAAACAAACAAAACCTTTCAATTCCCCAACCCTATCTGTCTCCTCAACGGGTTGTATGTTTTCAATGTTTAAAATAAATCAAACAAATAACTTAAGCTGTGTGACGGCACCTTGCGTTTACGCCAGGCTGTGAGCTGCCCTAAATCTACTTGCTACACCCCTTTTCACCTAGTTTAATTTTTTTCAATCCTAATTTAAACTATTCCTGACTTCCCTCAGTGCACACTATAAAGTGTAAAAGATACAATTAGCTTTCTCCTGGTAAAAGGTCCTACATTATTTTCTCGACCTTTGGAAACATCCTCTATCGAGTTAACCCGTTTCATTTTTCAAACTTAGGCCTGATTTCTTCGCCCCCTTTAACGGGTAGCGCATATCCGGTCTGAACACTGTGTTTGGGCAATTTATGAATTGTTGCAGGATTTCTATGTTATGTAAAGTTCCTCTCATCCCTTTTATGCTTCCATTATAACCTATGTCTAACAAGCTTTTGATCTTCTTTGTAATATAAACAACTAGGTGTCTTTGTGCTCTGTTTCTCTCCTTTCTCTGGTTGGTTCCGTTCGATCTCAGGCTTCCAGGATTCTTGCCACCCCTGTGGTCGCTGTGGTCCTGAACTCTTCTCCTGTAAAGGATAGAAAACAAACAGCCTCTCTCTGCTACACCTCACTAATCTACTGTGTTCATCTAAGGTTCCTTTAATCATTCAAAGTTGTTTCACCATATCGTGTTCTGGGCTCTGTCCTTTATATTAACTTTACTTAATCTCCATGCCCTTCATGTATGTGAGCAACACTCTTAGTTTTATTAAACACGCCCAGGGTAAGGTATAAACCATCACCATCTGAGCATAGAAACAGATCAAAAAGAACCACAAAACAATTTCTGCCTCAATTTTACCATATCTCAGTTATCAAAAACCCCAAACGTCATCGAGTAATCCTAAAACCCCTTTCAAATTAAACCTTAAATCCTGTAACTCCCCCTTTTGTGACACATCTCATGTGTTACAAACAAACCCAAAATCCTTCACTCGAGCTTAGGAGATTAAAAGAAAAAGGTTAGTCATATCATATTAGATATTCATGCTCCGGCCCTTCAAACCTGTGTTTAAGGAATGAAATCAAATTAATCATTATGTCAAATCTTTTCTTGGCTCCATCCCCAGCCTGCATCCTTGGAACTTCCTAGAAACAAAAACCTGTGTGTTAACCAGAACTTCACATTTCATACTCAGTTTTTCCCCACTTATGATCCAATCTGTGTTATAAGAAAGAAAACTTAAAACAGAACACTTATCAGTCATGTGTCTAACCTTAGTCCAGTCTTTATCTCAGTGTCCAGTCGGTCCAACCTATGGTCTGCCTCGTCCGTCCAGTCACCATCCATTTACACACATTCACTCACATGCATTAACATCAGGTATTGCTGACAGTGGAGACTATCTCGCAAATATTCAGTCTTCACTCTCAGCAACATCAACTCATTTATTTGTTTTACTTTGTTTTTAAGAAAATAGTTCTTTCTGCTTTTGGACTGGATTGGCTCGCGGCAATCCTTTTAGACAGAGACTTAGCCTTCTCCTCTGCCCATTGTAATCTGGAGAAGGTCACCGAGAATTTTCAGCGCTGTTATCCACTCTTTTCCAGGCCTGCTTAGAACAAAAATGAGAAAAAGAGAGCTGATTATTAGCTCATCAAAACACAAAACAAAATCACCTGACAGGTTTTTTCTAAGTGCACTGTTACAAAAATGATAGACCCCTTAGACATGTGCATGTTTGATAAAACTCCCTCTATTAAAATAAGAAAACAACACAAATCTAACCGATAGAAGTAACCCATCACTACAACAACAACCTCAACAATCTTAAACACAGAACATTTTGCCACAAGTTCTTCAGGGTCCTGACACTCTCAGGTCAACTAACATCACCTCACCTGCTCAATACACAGAAAATCTCGTTAAACACCACACAACTTGCACACCATCATCACTAAATTCTAAATTTTCTCTTCTGAAAACTTACTACACACTAAGCGAGTTGGACAACATGATAAACAGACTCCTATGCTAAACCTGCTATCTGATCTTCATGAGCTCTTTTGTATTCAAAGGTTAACGCATTTTCTATTTGTGTGTGTGATTGTGTATATGTTTCTTTTCGTGGTTTTTCAGACTCCCTCACCAGGTTCCACTTAAACAGTCAGTTTTTCTCTTTCCCAAATTTGATCTCCCTCCTTAAATAACAACATTCCTTGTCCTCAGCCAGAAGTTAGAGCTTGATTTTCAGGTTCAGGGAACAATTCACCCTGAAAGACAGTGAGTGTCTCCCCTCTTTGGCTCATCACTCGTCATTGTTAATGACGTTTCCCCCTCTGCCCCAGCGGCTTTACCCTTCAAGTCCCGTCTCCTCCAGTGAGTCCAAGCTCACTTAGGGACCTAGGTTCAAGCAATCGTGACTGCGCCTTGCCTTAGGTTGTCCCAGGGTTTCGAGGTGGGATCTTACCCGTCATGGGCTGTCCAGCCTTCCATGCTTCGCCTGATACGGGGGCCAAGTGGGCACGGGTGCTATGAAGGGAGGGGACACACTGACTCTGGAAATCAAAGGAGTGTAAACTGCTTTCTTCATTTCATCAGTATATTAAGCTATCTCACTTCTTGATTATTCCCAACAATAATTTCTCCTGTAGCAATTTGTGTACGTGTGTTTTCTATTCATTAATGTAATTGTTAGTTCATGTATTTATTTTCTCAGTCTTTCTTTTTCTAAAACATGTAATTAGTATAATTTTATTACTTTTTCTTAAGACATTCAGTCTCTCAGACAATTGCTCTGTTTTCATGCTGCAACGTCTCTCCCCAGCTATAATCAGACTTCCTGTTTGACGCACACACACTCTCTCAGGCCTCCTCTATTCACGCACTCTCCTATGAGTTATTATTACTTATTTATTATTTTGTACAAATCACACAGAATCATTCAAATCAAGTACTCACAACATTCACACACTTAGAAGCACTCAACATACGCTTTCCTAAGAGTATTTTATCAAACATGCTTGCTTAGAATCAGAAAGAGCAAGTAGACAACACTCAGTGCGTCTGTCCTCTAAAAGAAGAGAAATAAACACATATGGGACAATTCTCCCCATCTTAGACGAAATGTGACCTTAAATGTCCGTTTCTAAGTCATGTTCTTCTCTACACACGACTCTTGGCCTCCAGGGCATAAAACTTTAAACCTAAGTTTTTACTTTTACCAGAACTAGTGCTTTACCAGAACCCTCATACGTGCAATAAGACTGCTATATGTGCAATTCTTTCTTTGACAAAGTTGTATCTTGTATTTTCTTACTCAGCTGTATATAGTATTGGTATTCTATTTTATTCTATTCTACTTTATTTTATTGCATTCCAGTGTTTTCTAATTTCTGCTGCATAACTTTGCACTTTTGCTTTAACAAAACAAATTTCCCAGCTGTGGGACTAATAAAAGTCATCTTTATCTTTAACTAGCCCTAACCTAAATCCTGTCTCATCCACTGCTGAAATTCTAGTTCAATGAACACGTGTTGCAGTTTAAAATTAAAAGAGGAAGTAACTCACACCCAAGTACTGTGTGTGTGTGTGTGTTAATGTCTGTGTCCCTTTAAATGAAAAAGGTGAACACATGTGGTGAGTTTTCCTCAATTTACACAAAATATGACATTAAATATCCTTTTCTAATTCCTGTTCTTCTTTAAACACCATGAATGACCTCCAGGTCATAACCTTTGGACTTATAACTCTGATATAAGTCCACACAGCGCACCAAGCACAGAGAAAATTCAACCTCAGTGCTTCAGAATTCTCCTCAAAATTCAGAAACTGTTTCTGTCATTTATCTCCCCAAGAACTTCATCATATGGACCTCGCCGGGTCCAGTAATCTTCAGCACACGTATCTCACTGCAGCCAGTGAAGATTTAAAAACAGTTTATTGTCTCAGTTTACCCAGTATTCACTTATCAGGTGGACCGCAGCCGATCCATCAATCTCAACACAATCGTGTGTCCACATTTACACAACTTATTCTTTACTTGTATCACAACACATCTAGTAATATCATCAGAATTACTTCAACATGGTAAACATTGA
Source organism: Oreochromis aureus (assembly GCF_013358895.1). Lineage (NCBI taxonomy): Eukaryota > Metazoa > Chordata > Actinopteri > Cichliformes > Cichlidae > Oreochromis > Oreochromis aureus. The sequence continues at coordinate 57,184,045 of NC_052944.1, read as the reverse complement.
TTTTCCTTTAAAATCAACTTACCATTAAAACTCGAGATCACAGCTGAGTCGATTCTCTGAAATCCTGAGTCAGTTAAAACACCTTGCTCAACTCACGGTGTTCTTTTCTCGGACCCCTTCGTCCGAGCTCACTCTTTTACCCGGCATCTCCCCCAGATTGTTACGAGATCTTCATAAACCCAAAAGTAAGCATATTATTTCCCTAATCAAAAATGAAGCCGTTCCTTACACAGTAATTCTTCATCCAACAGCCTTTGTGTTTTGAAACCAAAAAGAGGAAGGAACAGCGCCCAATTTTAAACTGTGCATGTTGTCACTGAACAACACACACACACAGACACAGACCCAGGGCAATTCTTCCTGGATCATTTATTAACGTTCGAACAAACACAGTCCGCCTTGATTATTTTCTGGACCTCAGCAGATCCACCAAAATTCATATAAATATATCAGCCATTAACCAATTTATTTCTTTTCCTCAGACCACGCCGGATCTGTTACTTCAGCACAATAAACACTGATTTTCCTTCAAAATCAGTTTACCAAGAGCCACAAAACCATTTCTGACTCGATTTTCTGAACTTCTGTGTCACTTAAACATCCTGACAGCACCAGGTGTTTCTGTCGGACTTCCTCGTCCGAACTTAATCCTTTTACTTACAAATAAGCGTCTCCCAAAATGATCCTCTTGATCATTAGCTATTCACCGAGCCCACAACTCTCGGCAACACCACCTGATGTATGCCCACGCCGGAGCTCCTCTTTGAAGTCTCAAAGAAGTACAGGATTCTCCAATCCCGTGAGTTTGACACTTATTAAACCATAAGCTGACCAATAACGCTTATATTCTTCTTATTCTTAAACATGCATTGGTCTCTTTTTCTCTTTTACCATGAAATACCATATAACCTTTTAACTCAGTACTGTCTGTTTCTCAAAGTTTCATTATCCTTGCTTCAAAGCTTCTCATTACTTCCAAGTTACTCATTCATTACTTCGACGTTTTACTTTATTCTCGAGAATTCAGTTTTACCCCTACTGCGCCAATTTAGTAGTTAAGATCATCTACTCAGCGAACAGATAATTTAGAATTCAGCCAATTTGCACAAATTTGCTTATTGAACAGGTTTGTGCGTACCTCTTAATCTTTTTTAGACCGGTCTTCTGTTCGCCTCATATCAGATCCAACCTTCGCCACATTAGTTCTCTCTGATTTAATCTAGAAACTTCACGGTCTGCCGTACACAGAATCTCTTTTCCTTTTCTTTAACAAGAGATACTCAAAAATTCTGCAAATTCTCTCCACTCAGGAGGAGGCTCACAGCTTTATTCTTACTCTGTTTCTGGTTGGATTAAAATAACTCTTATATTAGAATCACCCTGTCCAGTGATACTGTATTTCAAAATCACCAAAGGCACGCTCACAAAACAGGAAAATGCTTCAGCAGCCTTAATGGGATCCCCGTGGGCCTCTCACTGTCTATTTCAAGCACCTATAATGAAACACCGGCACAATGAGCATGCCTTTTATCTACCCTCATTTAATCAATGTATCTATTCTTTGTTAAAATTAAAAGGGAAGTGACCGCACCCAAATTTTAACTGCGCACTTTTCCCCAGCAAAAAGAATGGAAAAAGAGACTTTTACAGCCTCTCACACACAGCCTGCAGCCGGCTGGCACTTAAATCATTTCAGACAGTTTCTTACGTCACGGTTTCCAGCTGTATGAGTGGGTCCCTACGACCGGATATACACACCGCTGCTCGTCTTTAAGAGACGTCAACAGGTCTGCAAATTCTCCAGGAATATCAACAAAACACAGCTTTTCTTGGCCCACGGTGGTCCACAAATTTTCACTGACCACGGCGGGTCCACAAATGCATAGGTAATACTTTTAATCGTCTCTCATAGCTCACAGTATTTATTCTCAGAGTTACTTCAACACAACAGACCTTAGTTTCACTTTACTGCTCGGGTGGCTTTACTGCAAAACCTCAAGCTTACGGCTGACCTGAGTTTCTCTTAAATCATATATCAACTTCCTCGGACTCTTGCGTCCGGTATTTTACTCTTTTCTCACAATTAAGTGTCTCCCTAACAATGATCCTCTGCGATCACCAGGGCTATATCTGAGGCCACAAAATCTCAGTGGGGCCCTTCCCCAGTTTAATACCCAGGAAACGTCTTTTCCGGGGTGGAGTCCTCCGGCTCCGTGACTTTTTAGACACTTATAATCTCTTTATTCCTCTCTATTTCCTTAAAACAACATCTCTAGTTACTTTTAGCTCAGTACTGCTTTTTCCGAGCGACCGTGAACACAATACTACTCTTAAGTTTCACTTTCGTTGCAACAAAGGTTTTCGTTTCAAACAAAACTCAAAACAGAGATCAACGGATGACCACTTGACTACATATTCTAGAATTATAATCCACTACAGCACAATTTCAGTTTAAGAGGTTTGTGCCTTACCTTTTTGTGGGCCCAGTAGTCAAGCGATCACCGTGACGTCTGCCGTTCAATCACCTGATCTGGCCTCGACCTCCGCCGACAACAAACACCTGTACCTCTTTCTGCTGATCGTCAGTTGCCCTGCATCCTCCACCAAATGAAGCGAGATCGATCAACTGTAGACCAGACAACAAACGACGGAGGCCCAGAAAAGTGCAATCAAACGATGAGTTTATTGACAACGGAGAACAACCGTCAGCATATGGCTTATTTGCTCTGACAAAAATACACTGAGTTCTGGTTTTATAGCATAGAGGATCACACCCCCACATACACGTCAATACAGGTCAAAAATACATTATGTCCAGTCATTGTTTACAGACAAGGGTACATCTTGTACATCTCTAATAACTATGAACAGACATATAACTTCTCTTTTTGATAACACCTTCCTTTTAAGGTAATAACTTCAAGCTTCAGGGCCTCTAAGGGCTAATAATGGACCCTCGTCCTCAATCACTAAGTAGACTAAATTGGCGCAGGTCTCAAATAAGAAGCAGAAGACACTTGGGCCTTCGCTCAGGCCTGCTACTAGATTTATGTGTATTGTAAGCACGCATGCAATTAACCTGCTATGTTCTCATCTTCCCTCAACATGTATCACCTGGACACTCTCACCAGTGAAGCTTAAAACCCTCTTGGATAGAACATCAACTCTAAACAAGCACAGTTATGCATTGTGTATAGAATGAACTCAACCTGTGAATAGAATGAATGTGTTGACAAACATATTCAATGCAATATGAACCCTGTAAACAATATTACTGATAAAATAATACTGTAGAACATGTTATTAATGCATTTACCATAAGGCAGATTATATGGCAGCAATAAAAGAATCTCTAAATCCCAACAAGGACTATCTCCCCTCACCACACTCCCTGCCGGTAACTGATGCCCTCAGGGGTTGGTGCATTGGTGGTTCTTGGTGTCCGGGGCTGGGCGCTCAGGTATGCACCAGCTCACTCCCGGTGGCTACTTTGTGGGGCCTGGTGCCTGTCGCTCGGTCAGGCCTCTTCCGGGGCAAAGGGGGCCCTCGGGCCTCCGGCCTCGGGGCCTGCAACTCGGTTCACTCTGGCACAGCTGGCTGCCGGCTAAGCCGGCGGGCACGCCAGTGCAGCCCCCTCTGGCTTCTGCTCCGTGGCTACTGGGTGACCCCTCGTCTGGGGATCTCCTCAGCCCTTCCCAGGAAGGTGGCACGGATGCCCCTCCGGTGGTACTCCTTGGGCTCTCGCACTCTGGGGCCTCTGGATGTCTGGAGCCTGGATCTCCTCCATGCCTGCTTCATGCCCTGGGGACGGGGCTATGGGCCTCCACACCCTCTAGCAGACCGTTACATGGGAAACCTTTTGTATACAAGCGTTGATCCACACAGGTGTGCACACGGGTGTTCACTGTTCATAGACATAAACTACACCTTTCTTAGCTGCTACTTCAAAGCACATTGTGCGCTGTCTGTCCTGCGTGCTGCACAACAATATTCAATATTTAGTATTTACTGCTGTTCACACTTAGCTAGATTAACGTGATGGTGTTGTGTTTAGTATGTTGCTTTGTTTTTTTGTTTTTTTTTCTTGTTTTCTTTTCTTTTTCTCTCAACAGGTGATCCAGGAGTTTTTTTTTTCTCTTTGTCTTTGTAAGTGCCCTTTCTCACTGTCCCTTTTCCCTTCTGTTTTTCTTTTCCTTCCTCTCTTTCTTTCTCCCTTTCCTATCCCCCAGTCATGTCTGTCCCATCTGTAACAACTGAAAATAAAATAAATAATAACAACAAAGTTTGATCAAATGGACCAATATGGCAATGCCATGATGATCCATTTGGCAAAATAAATCCATTTGGTATCCTTGTTGGTCTTCAGACAACAATTCTGAAGGCTAAAGAACCAAATGGGACAGGCAAAAAAAAAAAAAAAAAAGAGCTTCGAGTGCTCAGGTAGAGTAGAAAAGCACTACCTAAGAACCACTCCATGATTCCCTCAGTAGAGTTTGAACAGTGTAAGGTGCACCAAAAAATGGAGAATGTTTGAACAAATCACCAATTAGCTGTGTTGGGATTCAAAGAAATAGAAAGAAAAGAAAAACACATAAAATGAATGATCATACGTTTTTTACTTTATTGAAATCCAATCATTTTACCAGAAAATAATTTTGTTGAATTACAGTATCTTACAATATACACTATAATAGATCTTCACTTACCACATAATTTCAAATGTCTTTTCTTCAAACTGAATCTATTTAAATATCTATCCACTATTTAAATAAGTCTGATGAAACCAGTTATTAAGAATTTACATTATTGTTACCAGTTTGGCAATTACAAATACAACACAGCAGACTGCATGCCACTGAGTGAATATTTCAGTTCATCCATAATCTAAGAAGTTTGTATTAAAATGTACTCCTGATATGTCAACCTGCAAAGTCGAGATTATAGTTTTAGGCTAAATTTCTGCATAGATTTTCCTTCCAGATGAACATATTCTACAGCCCAAGTATGTCTAAACTACTCCTTAAATAAATTTAAATACACATACTTCCAAGTTAAAATTAATTAATCCAATGAATTATTAATCCCTGAAGTGCTGACATGTCTCTGGCCAGGCAGAGAGTACCAATTTGTTTATTTGTTAGTTCACTGAAAGGCTTCAGTTAGTAAAGAGTGAGGGAAAAAAAGATTTGCACTCACATTTGCAGTTTTGTCTTACTACAAAATACTTGAAATATTAAAAACCCCACTACATTTGCAGAAATATTTGTGGGTGTTTTCTTGTTTGGTTGTTTTTTTTTTCTGTACTACTTGAACACCCCCCCACTGAGATGACAGTGCCAGCAGAGGCCCACAGCTGTTTAGGTTTGAGACCCCTGCTCTACGGCTTTTTGTCAGACTGAGAAATCATGGTCTTGGTTTTTGTGTACCCATTGCCCTCATTGCCAGTTTTCAAAAATGGTTTGTTTTTTTTGTTTTTTTTGAAAAGAGGTAATTTGCATGACTCTTCGAGTGACACCATTGATTGGCCACTCAGTGGCATGAAGTCTGTTGTGGTGTATTTGTATGCAGATCATTCTGTTTTATATGTGTCCATCTCAACTCTTCAGTTTACTGCCAAAGATTCCTCTACTTGTTTTTACATTTTTGAATTTCGTTTTCCTCTTACTTTGATTTAGTTGGTTTTTATAGCATTGCAGCTTTCCTGTTCGGTGCAAAAACAGCAAAGGTAGCACCAGACTGCTGGGCACTGAAAACCAGATATCGCACATATAGATCATACAATTTTCACTTGGCCCCAACAGCCTTAAATTGTAGATGATAGTGCTTATCAGATTGCCTCCAATCCTGAACAGTAGAGTCCCCATTATAGCTATGATGTTGTACCAAGCCTTCAGCTTTGACTGATCAACTCGCTCTCTGCCCCCACCTACTTCCCCTGGGCCTGGGCGCTTGAGGGCATAGAGAACAGAAATGCTACAAAAAGAAAAGCTAATTATAAAGAAAGTCATAACACAGAAGTGCAAGATTAACTGGACACTAAAGACAGTTAGATAAAACACAGACAGCCATCCAAAGCTCAGTAACCAAACACAGCCAATGATCATATTTCTGATCCTGACACAATCTGCCTGCTTCAGTCTTCGATAGGTGATGGGTTTAACAACAGCAAGGTATCTGTCCACACATGTGAGGAATTGGAACAGAGCCTGTCCTAGCCAAGTGACATACCAAACATTGAGCCCCAGAAACCTCATCTCTTCAAAGTTTAAATAGCCACCACAAAATGAAAGAGTGACTGCCAGGAATGAAGCCAACTCCATGGCTAAGGAGTGGTGGAGGAAGGCATCAGAGTGACTGACTGCAGCCCTGGAAGTAGAGTGCTGTTTTTTCCATTGTTGGTATCCCAGAAAGAGAACAAGGATACATAGAGGAAGGAGGAGGAAGAAGGCGATGTAAGATGCAATGAAGACTAAGATGCTCACTTTGGACCGGTAACACTGAATCACGGTGGAATTGGAGTTTGTGAGCTTTGTAGGAATGAAGGGGACTGCAGCAAACGATGAAGAATTGATGGTCATATCTAAATACATGTCGGGCTGAAGGAGAAAAGGAAGTACAGAAAACAATTAGGATGTTAAAAAGAGAAAATAATTGAATTATCTTTGGACTCACACCATTTTGCTAATTTGTTGTTTGTCTGTTTTTTGTTTGTTTGTAGGTTTTGTTTATAGTAACATGGTTGCCTGAGTCTTGGAATCGGATAACCAAGAAAATAATGATGCTAACTGAAATACATAAAAGTACCTCAGCAGCAATTTTCAGTTTTTCACCAGGGGTGCAGCTAAAATGGCAACATACAATAGAAAATAGCAGTGTTATATATTCTCTTTCATGCTGCTGCTGAGGTAGCTGAATCACTGGAAGTGGTGGGATTAAAGGTTATTTTTGTAACCAATGATCTCAAAGTGGAATCCCTAATGAAATGTAGAGAGTCTTGTACAAATCAATGTTACAAGAGAGGTAATGCAAATATGTTGCTAACATTCAATTCAATTCAAATTTATTTATACAGCCCCAAAACACAAGTCGCCTGTTCTATAAACTTAAACACTTTGTTCAAGTTTATAGAACAATGTGTTCTATGAACTTGTATGTCATGAACATCCATCCACATCTTCTTCCATTAAGAAAAAGACATAGGATGCAATAACTCTACTTCAGAAACAAAGGCTGAAAAAAACCTTTGAAAACTTTATCCCCAAAATCAAATTTGAGCACTTTTTATGTACTGCTTTTAATCCGTCTATGTTGCTTTAGTATGATTTAGTATGCTTTGTGTGCATGATTTTCCTTTAAATATGATAACATTTGAAAAACCGGTGTAGCAACATTTTTTGTCATACTAACACTATTATGTCTTTGCAAAGCATGAAATTTCAACAGTATACAATATAGATAATTAGCACAAGGATTCACATGATCAATGATCTACGGCGTTCTCCAAAGAAAACATTAAAATGTTTTTTTTAAAAAGGTACCTCAGCAGAAATTGTTCTTGTCCCGCATCTCTGAAGTGTCTGAATGTTGTTTATGGATATCTGATCTAGATATAGCTCAATGCGAATCTGTGGTTTAGCTGTGTGTATGCGTGTGCGTGTGTGTGTGTTTAAAGTACAGCTGAGAAATGTGCTTTGATTGTGGAGTCCGATTGTGTTTTGAATAAAACCGCAATCATCCCTGTTGAGTTGGTACAGATTAAAAATGAAAACACAGTAAACTTATTTTAAATGCAAACACTTTAATACACAATCTTGCAACTTTTAAAAATAATTTTAAACAGCTTAAACTTTCATGAAAAAATGCAGTATTTTAGTAACTCTGATCTAACTGATTTATAACCAGCTTTTAGATTTTACACTTTAAATAATAATGTAGAAATTGCATGGTTCATTAAGTCACTCCAATGACTGACAGGATATTTAAAAGGATTCAAATGAACATGGGTAAAGATGAATGTATTAAAATTAACTCCTATCACGTTGGCCAGCACACGGGTGTGGCTGCTTTCCTACTACAAATTTACATTCAAAGCACGGATGACTTTTTTTTATTACAATTAGTTTAACAGTTACATTTATCATTATTGATAATGTGAATAGTTTTTGATATGTGTGAATTGGAATGACTGTGTTTAACGCCTGAGAGTAAGAATTTGAGTTGATAGAACAATTTTTAAACAGAATAAATGAGATATTACTCAATATCTTTGCCACACGTATACCCTGTTTTTGTGTTGCTGTAGGCTGGTCAGCAACTATTTTCATCTCTGCCTCATTTAGGTAAGTCTGTTTATTTGAGTTAGAGTTGATTTGTTGCCAGTCTTTGAATAGAGTTCTCTTACTTCGACCTCTTTTATGGGCCCAAGATTTTGACTTTTGTATTTTTCAGGTTATAAGGCGCGTTAAGCAAAACAAAACAGTCAGATAAGTCAAACTTTACTCAACTCATTCTTCTTGCTTCCTCCACTTCCGTACCATTGATTCATTAATGTCTTGCAGCTGCTCTATTCCCATGTTGTTGCAGTATATTAATGACTAACCTCGTATTGTGGATGGATTATCTCATTTGTTCTCCTGACTCAAGTTTGGTCCGTTTACAGCATCCTGCCATGCGATTGCATTTGTCCCTAACCATCAGGAACCCTCACGTTAACTTTTATCGAGTGGAAAAAAGTTAGTGTTCATCCTCCAGCTTCACTGTGTTTATGTTATGCTAACATAGCTGTGTTGCTAGCAGTCACGTAGCGCATCATTATATATCAGCTAGTCCAACTTCAGTAACCCTACAAAAGTCACTGCTGTTTAGTTTTCTGTCTTCATTTATGTTGGGAGTGGTAGCAGAGCTGTACGTTTTAATTTTTTTCAGTCAGAACATGCTATATCATGTTTAGGTGGAAACTAGTGAGCTAACTTCCTGCTAACTTCCAACAACGTTAAATTTAATAAGTTCTGTTTTCATGGATGCCTGAATGTTAAACTTAATTGTTACACCTGGTAAAGCAGCAACACTGATCATTTTATTAAAGATGAAGGAATTTAGACAGTTTTTAACTCTCAGTGATGCCATAGTGTTCATTTGATTTGCTAGGCTTCTGAATATGGTAGCCGTACTGCTCCGACAATCCTTTGTCTCAGGAGCATCTTTACACAGCCTGCACGTGGGGTCTTGTCTGGTCTGATAGACTCCAGCCTCTATGGATCTTGTACTTAGAGCTTGTTCCTCTGTTGCCATGATTAGTGCCTTTGTACTGTCTTTCAGTCCAGCTTTGTCCAGGCATTGGTAGGATTTCTAGATGCCACTTCCTCTATCTTCCGGAGGTACATACCATGCAGGGGCCTGTCCTTCCATGATGGATCCTCTTGCTCCTCTTCTTCCACAGGTTTCTGCTGCCCAGGTATTTGCTAACCACATGATCAGTTGTGGCTATCTTCCTTATGTATTCATGGATCTTTGTTTTTTCATCTTGGACAGTGGTTCTGACACTCACGAGACCTCAGCCTTCTTTCCACCACTTAGCATAAAGTCTCAGGATGTTGGTTTTGGGGTGAAACCCTCCATGCATGGTCGGGAGCTTTATTGTCTTGATGTCAGTTGCTACTGTCTCTTCGTCTCTTCGTCTTTGGTCTACCCTTCTCTAGTCCAAATGACATTCTGATGTCTTTGCGGTAGATCCTAGTGGTGTGGATCAGTGAATCAATGTCTGATCCACTCTTGGCATACAGCTTGCCAGGTAAAGGTGTAGAGGAGGTGACTAATGAATGCACCATTCCGTAACTGGTAACCGTAGCCAGTCTTCTAACTGCTCTGACTGAAGGGGTTACTTAATCACACATAATGCCTGTATGACAAACAGGTGACCACAGTCCTTTTTTTCCACATTACGGTGCATAAGGGGTTTTTATTGTAGGATCAGGAGCAAGAACATTTGAATAAAAGAGCAATCATCTCTACAGGGATTTAAAGAAAACAAATTTCCAGTATTTGAATGGGTCATTACATCATGATCAGCCACTTAGAATTTACATTGTTTGCTTCAGTGTGGCAATCTTATTGATCATTGTATCAGTCCTTCAAAATGAACATTTCATTATCATTCATGAGTAGCCAGTCGTGCATTCAAATTAAATCCTGTCTTAAACTTTAGCACATCTGTCAGTTTGTACTGTATGTACATGTTCACAAATCAATGTCAGTCTCAATGTAGTGAGACTTACTTTCAGCCTAAGATTCAAAGGACATGTTTCTTTTGAATCCAATTAATATCCACCATAGATTTAATAACTTGTAACCGTTTGAAGCACTAGTTTAGCTTATGTATAAAAAAGAAGATTGCACTGATATCCTAAAAGGTTGTCAAGTAGTTGCTAAGTGAAAATGTCTAAAACGATTGCATTACACCAAAACCATGTGGTGAATGCTTTTGTAACTAGCAGATGTCGGTGGTCACTCATAGTTTGTACGGAAGATCCCGATTTGTCTGCAAACACTCATTCACAAGTGAACATTCTTTATTTACAATCACTTGGTAGTGGTAGATGGTGGTAGTATCTTTCAGTGTCTTCCTTGCAAACTACAAATGACTGCAGTAATCCAAGGGAGTTTTTGTTCCAGTGTAACAGAGTTAGAAAATAGCTTAATGAATTTCCTCAAAATTGATGTGCTTTGTGAATAGTTGGAGCCACCTGGTGGACAAATACCGCAACTGCAACTGTTAAGGTTCCAAATCGCTGCACAGCGCATGCCTCAGCAAAGGAAAATACTCCCAAGCTGGTGGTAGGTGCTTGTGAGCGATACTGTTGTTAATTGTGTATGTGTATTAATTAAAACATTCTTATAGTGGTAATTGTCAACATGTATTTTGATTGTAAGCAGTACTAGCATGTATCCTGAAGGTTACAGGCATTTTGATGCATGGGTAGTAACTTTATTCACGAGTAGCATTTTTAGTTAGCATGCTAAGCTAAGCTAATACTCGTTAGCTAGTCGGGTGCTTTTTGACTTGCACTCAGCTCTAATGTTTCTCTGTGTGATTGTAATTGTTCTAATCTTTTTAACAGAACTGAATGTTGCAGTTGCTTAGCACACTGTTAATGACGACTGTTTTCTTTGTACCAGGTAGGCGCTGTTAAGTATAAGTTTTAATTGATGCTGTTGTATAGGAAAAAAAAGATGAACAATGATGATTTATAATAGAAAAGCTGTTTTATATGTTATTGTTGTTGTTGGTTAGGAAAAAGGAGATATAATGTCTCTTATCACTCACTTACCACAAGGAGAAAAATAAATAAATAATACTGCTACTATACGATCACAGGTTTGGTTTCAGCTAGAACTTTTAAAGAAAGATTTTGTTAATGTTGTGTTGTATCTTAGTCATTTGTTAAGTGTTATGTTTGGAAAGAAAAAAAAAGGAAAATACTCCCAAGCTGGTGAACTGAATGTTGCAGTTGCTTAGCACACTGTTAATGACGACTGTTTTCTTTGTACCAGTTGCCAGAATAAAGAGGAGCCCAAAGTAAGGGCAAGTCCAGCGTTGCAGTGCCGTCCTTCCTACATGGGCATATCACACCACTTGCACGATAGACTCACAGAACAGCAACAGCTACATTGGTGCCGTGACTCTGCGATTTGAGATCAACTTGATGCAGATCTCCAACCCAGGTTGCAGTGTATTGAGCTTAAAGATTCATCCTTTGCCCGTCTTGGACTGTGAATTGCGTTGAGGTACTGGACTGTTTGTTCTTTGGTTTGATGGGACTCTCTCCGGACTGCTTGTGCTGACACCTGCGACTCTGAATATTTGTTATTGTCTATTTTTTTTCTTGCTTGCTTTTCCTTTTCTCTATTTATATGCTAATATGGCAAGCAAATTCCAGCTGAGTGATATATGTGACAATGTTCGCTCCTCTGTTGGGCGGGGTAGAGGTGCAGCACATGCTCATTTACTGTCACATGGGTCAGTTGGGAGGGATGAGGGAGCTTCACCTGTGTTGCCTGGGAGGGTTGGAGCCTTTGGGTCGGGTGTAGATCCAGATGAGTCTCCCGTGGGGCAATTTTTGCAGGGCGAAGCACGTCACTCCACTCCCAGTGATGGGAATGACACATTAAACCAGTTTAGTGACATGATCTTTCAACTTGGTTCACAGATAGGTGAATCTATTGCGGCCAGACTTATGTCTAGTGGAGCTGTTGGTGATGTTGACCGAAATGATGCTCACTCACATAACCAGACTTCCCATTCGGGTGGCAATACGAATACGCCGAGTGAGAACACTCAATTCAGCGTTATTGTAAAATCCGACAGGGAGCCTGTCATTTTCAGGGGTGATGGTACAGACAAGTACACAGTGACTGAATGGGTTGAGCTGATGAAATCATACATCAGAAAGCAGAGTCTTGATGTGTCATTGCAGACAGAGGAGGTGATGGGGAGGCTAATGGGGAAAGCCAGGGATGTAGTTAAGATAGGCTTGAGAAGTGATCCTGCGCTTATTACTTCCTGCGCCCCTGATGTCATATTCAACATGCTGATAAGGTACTTCAGCAACACTTCCTCTTGCCTACCTCTGCAGGACTTCTACTCGACTCTGCCTTCTCACAGGGAGAATCCTGTTGATTACTGGATACGTCTCAACAAGGCTGCTGATATGGCTGAGGAAGGTTTGAAGCATCAGGGCAGACGAATGGAGGACATTGGTGGTGAGATCGCTAAGATGTTTGTGAAACACTGCCCAGATCCTGAGCTTGCATCTGTGTTTAAGTACAAGCAGATACATGAGTGGACGTGCAAGGAGATTCAGGAGAGGATAGATGAGTATCGGCGGAGAGGGTGTCTTCTGTGAGAGTGCTGGCGTGGTTGAGGCTCATGCAGCAGCGCTGATTCGTGATGACACGCATGTTGAGCTCTTGAATATTGATGACAGGAAGTCTTCTGGTGTTGACTCGCTTCCTACCTCACCCCGTCTCCTGGGGTAGGTCCCTCTGTGTCACCCCTCCTCTCTTGTCCCAGACGCAGCAGGCGTTTCTCGCTCCAAGCTGTCCCACAGTTCCTCCTCTATTGTCACAGGATGGGAGCGGAACCCGACAACCTCATCTCAGAATAGATGTCAGACTATTCCCCTGCATTACCAGAAGCAGTCTGCTCTCCCTGCTCCTGAGCAGCAGTTCCCTCACAGTCAGCGGCCCAGTGATAATGCTGTGCTTGGCGAGATGATGTCAATGCTCAGGAGCTGTTGAATAAAGTGAAGGCTGGGATGGACATTCCCCTCACGGCAGGGTGGCAGACAGTACAGAACCGGGCCCCTTCGTTCAATGGCAGGAGCTGTCAGGTCTGTAATAAGGAGGACCACACTACACAGTCTCATTGCCGCTTCGCCCGACTCTGTTTCACATGCTTTCAGCCCGGTCACACACGTCGCTCGTGTGCCAATGGGGCCTCTACGGGTGACAATGCCCAGGGAAACTAGACGGCCTGTGCTTTGAGGGAGGCTGTACAGGTCATGAAGAACACTCCCACACACATGATGCAGCAGAGCTGTATGACAATGTAAAGGACTTAGACAAGTCTGAGAGAGTTATTTTTCAGGACACACAGAGACTCAGCAGCAGTGACAGCCTGTTCTACACTCCTGTTACAATCGGAGGCAAGGCATCCCTTGGTGCTATGTTGGATAGTGGTTCAATGGCCTGTTCCTTGAGTGAAGTAGCACTGCAGAGGCTTGCTGCTGCTGGTGCTATTGATTTGAGCAATCAGGGGGCACCCACTGTTGTTTTTGTTGGCTGTGGTGGTGTACGAGTGAAGCCTAAATCAGTGGTGGAGCTCGACATGGAGGTGTATGGGTGCCATATCTTGGTTCCAACCTTTGTTGTTGAGAATCAACGAGATGACTTAATTGTTGGCTCGAATGTCATCAGACATTTAATCCGTCAGTTCAAGAAAGATGCAAGCTACTGGGAGGCAGTTTCGACGTCGGGTTCAGGTCATCAGGAACTTGAACAGTTCCTCTCTCTGCTTGCTGGCTTGGAACGCTGGTCTGGTACTGAGGTACCAGACAAAGTGGGCACAGTCAGGTGCAACAGGGCTGTCACCCTGCCAGGTAACAGTGAGTTTCTTGTATGGGGGAAACTTCCTAAAGATGTTAAGATATCTCCCGGCTCCACTGTGGTTACTGAGCCAACCACCTCTCGCTCTGCACCCAGGGGCATCATGGTCGCTAGAGTGGTGACTCCTCTCTGGGGAGACAGGTGGGTCCCACTCAAGCTCCTCAACGTCACGGACAACCCTGTTATTCTGCGGAGGAATGCCAAGCTTGCTGATGTCTACACCTGCCTTGCATTGGAGGATATGGAGGTTCCAGAGCTCAGTCAACAGTCTACTCGTACAGAGCCCACTGGGACATCTGTACCCACAGTGGATGTTGGTACTGTACAGGAGAGGCTGGACCGTGTTGGCCTGGGTGACCTGGACCTGAAATCCTGTGATGTGTCATCGGACTGGCAAGAAAAGTTGGCTGACCTTGTGGTCAATTATCAAGATGTCTTTTCTCGCCATCATCTGGACTGTGGTGAAGCTAAGGGCTTTGTACACAGGATTCGACTGACAGATGACAGGCCATTTCGTCTCCCTACAGGCGTGTGCCTCCTGCCGAATACCTCAAGCTCCGCCAGGTTCTTAACGAGATGGAGGAGAGACATAATCAGGAAGTCTACTAGCGAGTTTGCCTCACCTCTTGTCCTTGTGTGGAAGAGAAATGGTGACTTGCAGTGTGCACCGATTTTCGATGGCTCAACAGGCGGACGCTAAAGGGACGCTCATCCCCTGCCACATCAAGCTGATTGCTTGGCGGCCCTTGGTGGCAATGCGTTTTTTAGCACGATGGACTTAACTTCTGGCTTCTATAACATGCCGCTACATGAGGAGGATCGCAAATACTCTGCATTCACAACACCCATGGGTTTGTACGAGTATAACCGCCTCCCTCAGGGTTTGTGCAACAGCCCAGCCAGCTTCATGAGAATGATGACCTGCATTTTTGGCGATCAAAATTTCCTCAGCCTGCTGTGCTACCTTGATGATCTGTTGGTCTTTGCACCATCTGAGGAGTTGGCTTTGGAGAGGTTGGGAATGGTTTTCAGCCGACTTCGCCAACACAACCTGAAATTGGCCCCAAAGAAGTGCTGGCTTCTCAGGAGGTCGGTGAAATTCCTCGGGCACATCATTAATGGGTCTGGTGTGTCCACAGACCCTGCTAAGGTCGAGGCTGTCAGCAATATGACCATTGCGGACCTAATGGAGCCTGATGGGATCACCCCGTCACAGTCCCGTGTCAGATCATTTCTGGGGATGGTAAACTATTACCAGCATTTTGTGCCCAACTACTCTGCCTTGGCAAGGCCTCTCTTTGACCTTCTGACTGGCCGGAGGCAGAAGCGCAAGGGGCGGGCACGTGTGGGCCGTGCTATGCAATCTCGGAAGCTGACACCTACTGACTGGACACATGATCATCAACAGTCATTTGAGGATCTGAAGGCTGCTTTGGTGTCCTCAGTGGTTTTGGCTCATCCTGACTTTGCTCGCCCTTTTGTCTTGTCCACCGACGCCTCCTTGGATGGGCTGGGAGCAGTTCTTTCACAAGTTCAGGAAGGTGATTTTGTGGCTAGACCAGTTGCATTTGCCAGTAAATCCCTTTCCCGTGCCCAGCGAAAGTACCCTGCTCATCGCCTTGAATTCCTTGCGTTGAAATGGTCTGTGTGTGACAAGTTTAGCCACTGGCTCAAGGGACATGCCTTCACGGTGTGGACTGATAATAATCCGCTTACACACATTATGACTAAACCTCGTCTGGACGCCTGTGAGCAGCGGTGGGTGGCGAAGCTGGCATCTTATGAGTTTGATATCAAATATGTCCCTGGTTCTAAGAACATTGTCGCAGATGCACTAAGCCGTCGACCATTTGTAAAGTTGGCTGTTGGAGAGAGGTTGCTTTGCCGCCCTTATAGCGACCTAGTTGGAGAAGCTCTTCCCATCTCTGTTGGCTCAGTACAGGAGGCATTTCGACAGTCAAACTCCAGTCGACATCTCTTCGACGGCCAGGTCGAGGAGGAGCCTAATGTGTCGGTGCATGCTAAGAACCAGTCCTTGACTAAAGAGGAGGTCTCTGCCATCTTTGAGACACATACCCTTTGGGAGTCGGGTGCCAGAAGCAGCGTGCTGTTGACATCCTCCAACAGCTTCCACAGCTACTTCTCCTGAAACAGATGCTCAACCAGTGTTTTCTGAGGGTGAGCTTCGTGAGGGGCAGATGAGTGATCCTATCCTCTCGAGAGTGTTGTACTTTGTGGAGCGAGGCCGTCGACCTTCCAGGAGGGAGAAATCCAGTGAGTGTGCCATGGTCATTGGGTACCTTAAACACTGGGACAAACTGACGATGTGTAATGGTGTCCTTTACAGAGTATCTAGGATCAGGTCTCCAAGAAGAAGAGATACCAATTTGTTGTCCCTGATGCCCTTAAACCCGAGGTCCTCCAGGGCACACATGACAATGCTGGTCACCAGGGGCAGTTTAGGAGCTTGTGTCTGGCCCGCCAGAGATTCTTTGGCCGCACATTGATAGAGATGTGAAGGATTATGTGCGACAATGCCAGCGGTGTGTCGTTGGTAAGGCAGCTGATCCTGAGGGAGGGCACCCTGGAGAGTATCAAGACATCTGCACCTTTGGAAATTGTGTGCATTGATTTTGGACTGCGGAGGATTCTAACAAGAAACCTGTTGATGTGCTGGTAGTGACGGACCATTTTACTAGGATGGCCCAGGCCTTCCCTTGCCGAGATCAGTCTGCTAAACAGGGTTGAAGCAACTCTGGGACAAATATTTCTGCATTTATGGATTCCCAGAGAGAATCCATTCTGACCAGGGGCATCATTTGAAAGTCAGCTGGTTGCGGATTGCTCAGGGTTGCTGGTGTGAAGAAGTCTCGGACGACACCGTACCATCCAATGGGCAACGGTAGTGTGGAACGTTTTAACAGGACACTGGGCAACATGATTCGTGCCCTCCCTCCTGATGCAAAACACGACTGGCCCCGGCGCCTCCAGACCCTGACATTCATGTATAACTGTACTGTGCATGAGACAACAGGTTACGCTCCTTTCTATCTCATGTTTGGTAGGGTCCCCCGTCTTCCAGTTGATGTGCTGTTCAAAACATACTGAAAGATCCTGAAATCAGTTGTTATGATAGCTACGTGGTGTCCCTGACGAAGGATCTTCAAGAGGCAATGGCTATTGCTCAAGGACATGTTGCCAAAGAACAGAGGCGTCAGGCTGAGCTCTATAACCGGCGTGTGAAGGGGAACTTGATTGCTACGGGTGATAGAGTCCTGGTTTCCAACAGGCGTGTGAGAGGGAAGCGAAAAACAGCAGACAGGTGGGAGTCCACCATATACACTGTCGCTGGCGTGAACCATGCTACTCACACATATGTGATCAAGAATCCTATGACTGGACAGGAGGGTTGTGCACCGTAACCTGTTGATGCTTGTTAACTTCTTACCTGTGGGCGTGGACAGTCATGCAGATCGCACCTTTCAGTCTTCTTCTGAAGCTGGATCTGGCGATGTCATGGATGCAACAGGATTGCTGTCTTTCTCAGAAAGTGGGGAATCTGTGAACAGAACTCGGCAATGGGTTGACAATTTGTCGGCTGCATGTTCGGACAGCTGTGAGGACGCTGAGCCCTCTAGTCGTGTTTTGAGCATGGCTGATGTGCCTGAGAGTGTGAGTGATTTGCACCATCAGGCGGTTCAGTGACCTCTGAACAAGACTGCTTATCGGCCCCTCGACCATCACTCAGGGAGGAACAGACAACTCACGCCTTCCAACCAATCTGGTCCTGGTGATGTACAACCAGTCAGATCTCGTTTTGGGCGCATTGTCAAACCAGTCAATCGGTTGCTCCATGTAATGTCCACTCAAGAGGTCGTCAATGATGCAAGTCAGATAATTGGCAAAGTCTCCAAATCAATACGTCAGGCTTTTCAGTGAGGTTTTTCTTCTACATTGTGGTTTCCAGTTTGGTGTATTTGTTCCATTCTGGTTTGCCATTGCACCACCGTGTTTACACTCCGGTCCCGATGCGGGGACATTTCTTTTTCTGTGGGGCATGGTTTGTGTGGGGTGTAGACGGCATCCTGCATCCAGGAGCTGGTAGTGAGTTGGCGCGCTCACTCTGCTTCATCCTTTGGGGATACTTCTTGAGTTGGTATGTCTATAACCATGTCGGGTCTGTTTTCTTTTGGGTCTTTCTTTTGGTTTGTTGATTTTGGTGGATGCTGTGGGTTGTGCATCTATAATTTTGAGCGAAATTCTGCGGGGGTGGATGTAACAGAGTTAGAAAATAGCTTAATGAATTTCCTCAAAATTGATGTGCTTTGTGAATAGTTGGAGCCACCTGGTGGACAAATACCGCAACTGCAACTGTTAAGGTTCCAAATCGCTGCACAGCGCATGCCTCAACAAGGAAAATACTCCCAAGCTGGTGGTAGGTGCTTGTGAGCGATACTGTTGTTAATTGTGTATGTGTATTAATTAAAACATTCTTATAGTGGTAATTGTCAACATGTATTTTGATTGTAAGCAGTACTAGCATGTATCCTGAAGGTTACAGGCATTTTGATGCATGGGTAGTAACTTTATTCACGAGTAGCATTTTAGTTAGCATGCTAAGCTAAGCTAATACTCGTTAGCTAGTCGGGTGCTTTTGACTTGCACTCAGCTCTAATGTTTCTCTGTGTGATTGTAATTGTTCTAATTCTTTTTAACAGAACTGAATGTTGCAGTTGCTTAGCACACTGTTAATGACGACTGTTTTCTTTGTACCAGGTAGGCGCTGTTAAGTATAAGTTTTAATTGATGCTGTTGTATAGGAAAAAAAAAGATGAACAATGATGATTTATAATAGAAAAGCTGTTTTATATGTTATTGTTGTTGTTGGTTAGGAAAAAGGAGATATAATGTCTCTTATCACTCACTTACCACAAGGAGAAAAATAAATAAATAATACTGCTACTATACGATCACAGGTTTGGTTTCAGCTAGAACTTTTAAAGAAAGATTTTGTTAATGTTGTGTTGTATCTTAGTCATTTGTTAAGTGTTATGTTTGGAAAGAAAAAAAAAGGAAAATACTCCCAAGCTGGTGAACTGAATGTTGCAGTTGCTTAGCACACTGTTAATGACGACTGTTTTCTTTGTACCAGTTGCCAGAATAAAGAGGGAGCCCAAAGTAAGGGCAAGTCCAGCGTTGCAGTGCCGTCCTTCCTACATGGGCATATCACACCACTTGCACGATAGACTCACAGAACAGCAACAGCTACACCAGCACTGTATATCACCTTGTGACTAATTTCATCTTGCAACTGCCAGCAGCCTGCAGTAACTATTCAGTAAGTGTTGATTATTTTTACCCTACTGACCTGTGACTTTCAGCAACCAAGTGCTAATTAGTTGGGGAACCATGGTGTTATTTTTGTGCCACTATTCTGAGCGCACATAAAAAAAAATTTGCAGGTGCAAGTGTTGCATTTTGAGGAGAAATTTATTTTGAGTGAAGACAAGCTAAATTTGAGTGAACAAAATTCATTGCTGCATGCAAAAACTGTATTTCAGTGTTTGCTATTATCCATACACACACACAATAGCAGCCCCTCTCGCTCAGATTTTGCATTTGCGCTCGCTCGCAATGTGTTGCTTGCGCTCTCAACATTTCTGCCCGTGCGCGCTCAACTCTTTCTGTACACCGTTGTATTTGTGCCACCAAACCAGCCAATAACAGACTTGGATGCAAAAAAATCTGATTGGCTGTTTTGGTCTCCAATCAGCTCAAAATGACGAAATGCAATATCCCAGAATCCATTTCGTCCAAAACTCAAACGAGGCAGTGGTGGAGGAACACAGAGTGGCGGAGTTTGAAATATTACTCTTTCTGGGTCACAAAATAAACTTTTAAGATATTTTCATACGAGAATGGTGCTGTGTAAACTTCAAATATCTGCTTGATTTATCAAGACATCATATATTTGCATAAGTGCTCTAATGTTTTCGGAGGTCCGTTACTATTTTTCAACAAACAGACGGTTGAAGCTGTGTTCAGCTGCAGTTGCACGGAAGTAGCTGTAAGTAATCTGGACGCTACAGCTTTAAGCAGCTGCGCGCTCCCGCGGACGGTAATCACGATCACTGTCTAGCACAACACCTGGAGCTAAGGGGGCAAAACAATCGCATGAGTGCTGCTGTTTGACTGAGGAAGAATAAAGTAGTCGTGGTAAGTCAATCATGTGACCACTTAAAGACAAAGCAACAAGGTGCCAGTTTTTAAACTGTGTTGATAGGCCACGTAAAACCAGAGTCATGATAAACAATATATACGCGGCGTTTTTTCCTCAATAGTTTCGTCACGTTTACTGTCTAAGGACAGCGTTAGCGAGCACTCTCTGCTTATGACCAAAAACCCCAAAAAATAAATAAACTGGAAGTTTTAGGAGTGACGGTGAGAGAGAGGGAGAGACAGAGAGAGAGAGAGAGAGAGAGAGTAAGACAGCAGAAAAAGAGGGAGAGCGAGTTTTGAGATGTGAGAGATTTGTGACGTTTAGTGTGTTTGGAGTGTGTAGTTAATGTGTTGTCTTGTGTAGTTAGTGTGCAGTGTTGTGGATAGTTTTGTGTTGTGTGACAGAACAATGAGGCGACTGCTGTCTCCAGGTAGAAACAGCAGTGATACACCTGCTGCTGTCAGACCTGCAGGTATCAGGCTGTGATGTTCTCCTTTATAGTGGACAGAAAGTATTTTTTTGGAGTGGCACAAATAATTTGTGTTTCATCTTATTGAAGAACAGCTGATTGTTCTGTAAATAGTTTGAAATGGTTGTTTAAAAAATCAAGGTAAAAGGTAAATGGATGCAAATAACTTTGTTTGTAAAACTTGTGCATAGGATTTTAAAATTGACAATTTATATTTGCATTTAAAGTTATGAAATATGATTCATTAAACATGTTTGTGGTTGTTATGGTAAAAAATATAACTTTTTCTATGCTGATTTTATGTTTTTTGTCTGATTTTAGATCAATTGTGTTAATACACTATGTCAAAATGAAAACATGACTGTAAATTCAGACATGTGAGGTTGTGCTGAAAAGAATGATACCAAACAAGGCAAAGTAAATCGTTTTTAAGGTAAAATGTGGAGGGAAAATCAAAAGTAGTTAAAAATGGCCAATTATACCCTGGACCCCACAGGGTTAAATGTTTTTTTTAAAGTAACGCAATAGTTACTTTTCAAGTAATTAATTACTTTTCGAATATTGTAACTCAGTTACTAACTCAGTTACTTTTTTGAAGAAGTAACTAGTAAGTATAATTAATTACTTTTTCAAAGTAACTTGCCCAACACTGCTCAAAATAAATTTCTCCTCAAAATGCAACACTTGCACCTGCAAAATTTTTTATGTGCGCTCAATTGTTTTTTATATGCGCTCAATTTTTTTTATGTGCACTCAAAATAGTGGCACAAAAATAACGCCATAGGGAACACCAACTTCTGTCTAGGTCTGAGTGACTGGGCCCTGTAAAACTAAATTTGCCCAGCTGCTGATCAAGCCAGGTATTTGTCATGTATTTTATATATATATATAAAATAAAATAGATATATTTATATCTATTTTATTTTTATATATATTGTGGTTATATATTGGGGGGGTTTTTGTGGGGTGGGGACACATTTTAAGGTTGGAGGTTAGATTGCATTTCAGGAGCATGAATAAACCAGAATAAATCATCTCTCAAGTTGTAAAAGAAAACACAAACAGTAAATTATCAGAACATTTATGGCATAATTATAGCGATTGTATCATAACATATATTATCCTATTACATAATACACACATAACTTTGAATATCTTATTTGAATTTCACACAAAATAAATTTCCTATTTGCATGACTCATTCACTCAACAATTTACATTGCTGACACTATCATAGCAGTGTTAAGGATCATTTAGTTAGCCCATTAAGATGAACATTTGAAAGCATTCAAAAACTCATAGGCACAGAGGCATGCATTCAAATTAAACCCTACATGTAGGTCACCTCTCGGCGTGTGCACAAGTCATGTGTTTTCATCTGTAACTCTACTTGTGGATAAAATATTTTCATAAGCAAATCACAGCAAATCAGAAATATAACAGAAAAATAAAATTCGATCCAAACATTTCCTTTCCAAAGATACCACATATACATCCTTACCACTTAAGAAATATTTAAAGAACACACCGAGAACACAACAGATCTATGTCAGGGTGTCGTGGTGTGGAGAGAAGGAAGAGAGGACCCAAACGCAGGACTCACAGATTGGTGAAGGATGTGGACAGTTTTATTGTAAAGGCAGGATTAACAGAACATAACAGATGAACTTAAACAGACTGAATGGCTGACTAACTGAACTGGAAAACACACACGCGGGACTGATGATGACAAGACAAGGAACTGAGGGAAACTGAGGACTTAAATACATAGGCTAATGATGATGATAATAGACTGGTAAGTACACAGATAAACTTAATCTAACTAATAACACAGGAAGTAGAACCAGATGCAATGCATATAGACACATGGCTAACACACTATGACAGGAACCATATGGAAAATAAACAGTGAACATGAACAAACTGAAAACA
Organism: Oreochromis aureus; assembly: GCF_013358895.1. NCBI lineage: Eukaryota > Metazoa > Chordata > Actinopteri > Cichliformes > Cichlidae > Oreochromis > Oreochromis aureus. The sequence goes on along the minus strand of NC_052944.1, from coordinate 57,161,261 downwards.
CTGGGTCAACGACCCAGGAACCCTGACAATCTAAATAGGGAAAAAATAGAAGAATAAATGAATCCATGGCAAATGCCTGATAGGCATTGTTGGAATACCAGAATTGGCAGTATATTTGTCATAATGCTTTAATCAGATTAAAAAGTCTTTCTTTCTTTCTTTCTTTCTTTCTTTCTTTCTTTCTTTCTTTCTTTCTTTCTTTCTTTCTTTCTGTTTTACTTGCATATTCAATAATGGTTATGATAATTATTACATTATGGCTAATTGGCCTTTATAAATGTCAGTAATATTTAAATGGGTTGTGATGAAATTCTGTAAAACAAAAGCAAAAAAACGAAATAAAAATGAAAAAGTCATTAACAAGTTAGTTTTCCTGCCCTGTACAAAAACAGCAGGGGTAACACAAAACTACTTGGCAGAGTCAGCCACAGTCCAATGGGGAGTAGCAGGCACTTATAGTAGCCTTGTGGTGCAGAAGATTTCAGGGCAGCACAAATAATGTCCCCAACAAACATAAACCACAGCACTGCTGTTATGGCCATCACAGTATGGAAAGACTTCCTTTTTGACTGGTCAACCCGTTTCCTGTCCCCACCCACCTCTCCCGGACCTGGACGAATCAAAACACAGAGAACAGAGATGCTGCAGAAAGAGACAACAATAAAACAGAACGTCAAAAGGCAGAAGAAATGGATTGTGGGAGTATCTGGGGCATATAAAAACATTAAACCAACCCACCCAAAGCTAAATAGCCAAACACACCCAATGCAAATATTTCTGATCGTTGTCCAACCTGTAGTTTTTATTGCCAGGTAGGTTATGGGATGGACAACAGCTATGTAGCACTCCACACAAGTTAGTAGGTAAAATACAACCTCTCCACACACGAAGGATGATACAACACAGATACCCACTGTAAACAAATAAGGGACAGCAAATCCACAAAGATACAAGGGACACCAAAAGGTCCCAATGAGTTCCATTAGAGTCAGGTGGTAGGTGAAGATGTCAGCATTGCTTATGTTTTTGATGGAGCGTTGCTGCCATCGCTGATATCCCTGATAAAGGACCAATACAGCAAAAGGAAAAATGAGGACTGATTTGGTGATAATGAAAGCAGAGATAAGAATGATAAAATTGATGGCAGGACATTGGTAGGACTCAGAATTGACGGATAAGTTGGAGGAAGAAGAGTAGTTGGTCAGCATCGTTTGTCTGACTTTGGAAGCCTGAACAGGATGGAAAAAGAGGGCCATTAGAATCAGATGTGCTTCATCATTATGGTATTTTTTCAACAAATACTTATCTTTTAAATCATATTAGCAGATAAACTTCCCAAATCCACACACTGCAAATATGCTATATTACCTAAAATAGCATGCATACATTTAATGCCAGAATATTACAATTTGTATTTCAAGTATGGGCGGTCTGCATCCCTTTAAGCTTGCCGTCTAGTAGTCCAAATGTGAATTTTGTCTTTAGAGGTGCTAGAAGTGCAAACATGAAAAGACTCATTAAATGTGTATTGTCTTGGAAGTCATTGCAAAACAACATACTTTGTTCTTTGGTATCTGAGGACGTGTGGCATCAATAGAAAAAACTCTCAGCTTGTAAGGTGTGAAAAGTGAAGCCTGTGTGAGTGCCTCAAGCCTACATTCTTTCTAATTGCTTTAAAGATTTTAATCTCTCTAGATAAAGGCCTGTGAAATAATACAGAATTAATTTACTTGTGTAGACAATAATAAAAAAATAAGCAAAAAATTTATATGATTTTAATGTTATTCTTGGCATGAAAAGAATCACAACCTAATTGTCATTTAGTTAGAAAAACATTCAAGGTTTGACCCAAGAAATAATTGAATTCATCATCGTTTCATTAACACCCACCTGAGAAGTTGTTTTTTTCTGATTCTTCTGGAGCACCTGAACGCTTACTGACTGCTGCTTGCTGATAAAGTGGTCAAATACAATACCTGCCATTTATAATGTTTGCATAATGAACTTGTGAGAGCAGGACTGTGTTGAGAGTTGGATGCTTCCTGTAAAAAAAGACGTCGTGTTGCTTTTCATGGTAAATTGCAGCAGACAAATGCTGTTTTGTCTCTGGTAGAAGGTCTCTGGGAGAGAAAAGCTACAGTATGTAATATGTTTGATCCACGTGCATACATTGATCTAATACTGCAGCTAGTCAAGCTGAAACTAGTTCTATCTACTCCATAAAGTATTCAGTTGGGTGCTTATTCTGTTCTAGTTGGTCTGGAAGGGTGCATCTTCCCAATGTTACAAAAAAATGTTCACAACTCATACAAATGTGAAATAAAGTGACCTGTGCACAATATTGTTGAAAAAAACAGAACTCCCAAAGGGTCTGGGACATTGATACAGTGACTAAAAGTGTGAAAACATATTTTGAAACACAACATATAGGAAAAACTTTAAATTAAGTATTTGACACACTCATCCTCTCAGTTGTCTGGTTCTGGACGTTATGCTGTTTGTTTTTGAATATTAATCGTGATTCTTAGGTTCATGGTTATTTCATCATGTTCGAGGTGTGTTTTGTTTTGACTTCAGCTCTTAGTTCAGTTTATCCTGTTGTGTTCTTTTAACATCTATTAATGCTCAGGATTTTTTTACAAGTCTGTTGTGGCCAGTGCTATCCTCTATGCTGTTGCATGCTGAAGCAGCAGGTTGAGGGTCACAGAAGCCAACAGACTCAGTAAACTGATCCGCCAGGCCATTAATGTTGTGGGGATGGAGATATTATGTTATATAATTGAGTTTAGTCTGTTACTATTCTTATTATCTTGGAACAACTGTAACCACATAATTTCCTCAGGGATTAATAACTGATGCTCATTGTAGATATTAACTGTTAGCACCAAATCTAAACTCAAAGACCGTCTGGGCTCTAAGTGGTAGTCAACAGCTCATTTGGTTTTCTCAAGGCCACAGACTCTAAATGGCACTTTTTCACGAGTCTGTCTTCTTGGACTAAGCTAAGAGCCTTGCCGTTGTTTAGGTTCACTGGTCGAAGAATCTGTATGCAGTCAGTGAATCCACACCTTCTCAACCTTCAGTGTATTTATACCACTGTGATAGAAATCATGTATTATCTTGCACTTTATTTACCCATCACATCAAGCAGGCTTACAGCTCATGAGATCAGTCATCCAGTTGGGTTAGTTCAACATCCAGCCAAGCAATGAGGTCCCCATTGTGATTTAAATAAAGCAAGAACGTTTGTAAATCATTGACATCTTTATTATTTGGTTTCAAATAAATTGTACAGTAAATATACAGAGAAAATTTGGTATAATTCCAGAATGTTGATGCTAGAAGACAAATCATGCATTCCATGTTTATAAACGGATTCAATGTAGCATATACATTTTTCAGTTTTATTCATTCATAATTACCTTTTAATCTAACGTCCATCTGATCTTCCTGATGTTTTTCTGGCCATACCACTCTTGGAATATAGTTATTATTAATTATTTTAGATCCCAGGACAGTAAAGGATGACTAGGTCAAATTCAGCATCTGGATTCTGTGTACTACAGTTCATTTGTTGTGTGTGTCTTCAAAGATGGTCTTTTGCCCTTGACCTTAATTTTGACTTGCATTTAGCTCAGTCCACCCTGAGGTCTGAGATGCCTCTGAAGATTTTTCTCTATCAATTTTTTCTCCTTTCATTAGTTTTGATTTACTTTCATTAAATCTACAGAAAGTTATTTCTGAAGGTTATATATTAATATATTTACTTGATTAAATTAACTGCAGTGTTGTTTCAGTATGCCACATTCATGTCTAAGGTCTTTTTCAAAGAGGATCGAATGTTTGGTACACTGCATGTGTACCAAAAATTTAAGCCTTATACTTATTTTTCTGAAATGCTACAGTCACACCAGGGAAAGTAGTATTTGGAGATCATGGCATGACCAAACCTTTTTTGACCGCATGTATAAGTACCAGAGGCTTAACTGACTTCTATTGCAAAGTGACGTGTTGCAGACGATTGATGCTCATATGTACAGACTGATTATAATTGTTTGGGAAATTAAACAGTAGTTTAACATACTTTTGCTAATCTGGGAGTTGAACCTCGATTTCTTTGCAGAAATATTTCCTCCTAGGAAACCATTACCATTACAAGTGGTCAGCTAGAGTTAACTGTGCTAAATGTTATTTTTTTTCTAGTAACAAGGAAGTTGCCATCCTACATTGGCTTTTGTGTAATTGAACCACAACAACAACAACTGAAAATTGTTGTTGTTTTTGCCAGCCTTTAGCTCAGTTTAGTGAAGTTCTTGGTGTGATATGTAAATGTCCTCAGGGTGTCATCAGTGCACCCTAGCAGCATTGATAGGTGTGGTCAGAGGGTCACCTTTTCAACAATAAGAGGTGAGCGTGTGTTTTTTTTTTTATTTAATGAAGTTGTAGCTTTCCTGCTCTCTGTAGAAAAAGCAAGGGTAACATCAAACTACTGGGAAGACTGAGCCACATTCCAAATGGCATCAGCAAACACATACTTTCGTAGTCCAGTAGATTTAAAGCATACAGGGTAACAAAAATCAGTTCTCCAACAAACATTAACAACAAGACTAGTGTTATGGCCATGATGGTGTGGAAAGCCCTCTTTTTTGACTGGTCAACCCTGTCAACATTCCCTTCCCCTGGCCCTGGACGAAGCAGAATATATGAAACAGAGATGCTGCAAGATGAGACAACAACAAAGGAGAATGCCAAAAAACAGAAAAAATAGATAAAGGGAAAATCAGGACTGTACCAAACCATCAAACCAATCCATCCAGAAGTAATTAGCCAAACACATCCAATACAGATTTTTCTGATCCTAACCCCACTCGCCTTTTTTAATCCCAGGTAGGTTAAGGGATGAACAACCGCTAGGTAGCGCTCCACACATGTTAGCAGGTGAAACATAATCTCTCCACAGATGAAGGACGGTATAACACAGGCACCCAAATTAAACAAATAAGGGACAGCAAATCCACAAAGATACAGAGGACATGAAAAGGTCCCAATGAGCTCCATTACAGCCAGGTGATAGGTGAAGATATCAGAGTGGCTCATGTGTTTGAATGAGCGATGCTGCCGCCATTGTTGGTGTCCCAGATGAAGGACCAATGCAGTAAGAAGAAAAACTGTGACAGATTTAGTAATGATGAAGGCAGAGAAAGTAATGTTAGCTTTGAAAGTGGAGCAATGGTGGAATACAAGAATGGTGGATGAGATGGAGGAAGATGATGAGTTGATGGACATTTCTTCTGTATGCTAGTGGAAGCCTGTAGAGGATAACAGCTGTGGAGGAGGAGGATAAAAGAGAGGGAAAATAATAATAATAATCACTATTATCATTATATCACTATTTTGAAATTTTGTTAAGAACTCTTTGCTGCAGGTTAAGATCTGTTCCAGTGACCAGTTTGTTTCATTCTTGTCTTTTTTTTAACAAGATGTTTTCTGGTTTTGAATTGGCTGTATAAAATAAGATATTTTATATAGCGGCTTATAATAATATAATAGTAAATTTGTGGTGTCATCAACACATAATTCTCACACATGAAAGATTCAACACTGGGAGGAAAAAAACAGAGTTATTGTGCTCATCCTGAGCCCAGATGTAAAGAAGAGTTGTGTAAAGTCTGTGGCAAATCACATTGATCCATCTTGGGAAATAAGAAGCACCCTAAAAAAACCTTTAACACATAAGAGAAATATTCTCAAAATGTAAGTATTATGGAAACAAAGCAATTGGTAAGACATAAAAATAACTCTAAGATTGATCATGCAAATTGGGACTAGATGCAAGTGTCAAATACGTCCCCTGGTGAAGGAAGGCACTTTGGTTAACAAACACCCCAAAATACAAAGAAAAACAGTCACATGTAATTTTATGTAATTTGTATAACTATATGTTTCCTCAATATGCTTATAGCAAATAATATATTCTATAAGATGCATGCAGCCTCAGTGTTAATTTATTCTACAGTTTGTGCAGTTTTCATGGTGGGCTTCAAACATCCCAAACCTTGAATCCATCTCATTGAACCAGCTGATCTAAAAAGAAACATATGTACTGCATATATAGTCTGCGCTCCTTTTCCTTACTTTATTCCTGTCTATAGACATCAACCACATGAAAATAACATTGGTAATAAAAATAATTACCATTCACTTATAAGGTAACATAAAAAGCTCTTACTATAAATCTTTCAGTATTAAATTTGGAATCTAATCATTAAACTCCTACCTGTGGAACTGGGGTTCGATCCTTATTCTACAGCATCTGTTTGCTAACTGCAGTTCAGAGGTAAGTTGGCCAAATACATGACACATAATCTTCACATTTGCGTGTTAAAGTTGTAAAGGCAGGGCTGTAATGTTTTGCATGTTGCTTGTAAAAACATTAAATACCTCATACACACAAGACCTTGTACATTATGAGATCAATTTCATCAGGCAAATTACGTAAATAGACATTTGCATATGAGGGAGGTCTTTGAGATAAAACAAAACAAACACCTTATTAAGTATTGTATTCTTGACTAAAATGCACTTCACTCCATGGAAAGGAAATATTATTGTCTCTTAGAAATATGAATACCAATACTGCAATTTAAAATTCCCCACAACAAGTCTCCAATTCAAATCCTACTTTTAAAACTCCAAAAGGATCCTTAGACTGATGTATTTAAAGTGGCACACATAGTTGTTATAAAATGTAATGCTTTAACATGAATACTAAGTACCCGATTCAGTTCAAACCAGCTAAGCCTGGGGGAGCAATGTTGTGATCATTTTGCATTCTTTGATTCTTTTGAGTTAAAGTTTGAGGTGGGAAATATCTCTCCAAATGCCCAAAACACAGACACATATTTAATATCACAACAACTATTTATTCTTGAAAAAAATCAGTTGATAAATTTATGAATTTGCTATTTTTGTCACGTTTAGGCTGTGTGAAGGCAGGCAAGAAAGGTGGATCCAAGAGCAGGACTCGCGGAGGCACAGGTGAACTCAAAACCCTCAGCTTTATTGTCCAGAAAGACCCAGATGGTCAAGTTCAGGGGGCCGTCCCGGAGGCCGACAGCGCAGGAGGCCAAAACAGTTCAGTTCCGGAGGCCGACCGTGTGAAAGGCAGCGGCAGTGGGGCAGGTCCAGAGGCCGGCCACGCAGTAGGCGTGGAAACAGTTCTGGGGGCCGACCGTGTGGACGGCAACGGCGGCGGCTGGACCAGGCGAGGCTGAAGCCAGAGCTGGACCAGGCGAAGGCGAAGCTGAGGAGGAGGCTGCTGCAGGCGACGCTGATGAAGCTGATGAGGAGGCTGCTGCAGGCGACGCTGATGAAGCTGATGAGGAGGCTGCTGCAGGCGGCGTGAATGAAGCTGATGAGGAGGCTGCTGCAGGTGGCGTGAATGAAGCTGATGAGGAGGCTGCTGCAGGCGGCGTGAATGAAGCTGCTGAGGAGGCTGCTGCTGCTGCTGCAGGCGGCGTGAATGAAGCTGGTGGCTGGACAGGCTCCTCGGGCCCCCCAGCAGACGAGGCAGGTGGCTGGACGGGCTCCTCAGGCCCCCCAGCTGCTGACGAGGCAGGCTGCTGGACGGGCTCCTCGGGCCCCCCAGCAAAAACAGTCCCAAAACCAGCGGGCACCAGGGCCCCTGGCACACGCAGGGCTGAACCAACAGGCACGTGGGCCTCCGGAAAACACAGAGCTGAACCAGCAGGCACACGGGCCTCTGTCAGGAACAGATCAGAGCCAGCAGGCACACGGGCCTCTGGCAGGGACAGAACAGGGCCAGCAGGCACATGGGCCTCTGGCAGGGACAAAACAGAACCAGTAGGTGCACCGACTCTGGCAGGATTAACTCTCCCAGGCTCTCGGCGGAGAGTGATGGCTGAGAGGTCTCAGAGTCCTCAGGTAACCTGGGACTGGCTAGTTTCTTGGTCTCCGGGGGTCCAGAGTCAGCTGAGGGTTGGAGCTCAGGAGGCCCTGAAGAGAGTTACAGTCTGATGAAAGGCCAACTTTTGAGGGAACGAAACAGTTTTATTGAGTGTGTCTTTTTGTCTGGCATAAGTGAATGAGGAGAGTGGTTCAGCAGGGGACTGGGCTGCTATAGGCTGAAGTATCAGGTGAGGAGAGGAGGAAACTAGTGGTGGAGAAGATGGTTGAACTACGAGTAATGAGGACTGGAGACTGAACTGATGATAAGGCTAATGATTCTTCTACCAACTGAGCTACTGACTGGGCTAAGGATTGAAATAAGGTTTGTAGTAAGTCAGGCTGTGGATGTGACTGTGCTTTGGGTAGTGAGGCTAAATGTGGTGGAGGTGGCGACTGAGTTTCGGGCCGGGTGGCTAACTGAACCGAAGGTGGCTGCTGGGCAGCTAACTGAATAGCCATAGCCCCAGAGTAAACACTTCCAGATGAAACAGTCTTAACTCCTGGGTCCGAAGGAGCATCAGAAGCACAGTCTTTTGAACCAAAGGGGAAACGATCGCTCTCAAAACGAATACTTTCATTTTCCTGAACAGGAGAAACACAAGTTCTAGAGTTCATGAAGCCGGCGTTAGCGGCCTTGGGGGAAACAGTCTGTTTATCCCTCGACACAGAAGGCGAATGTAGGGAGACTTTGTCACTCACCCTAGGCAGTTGTTCGAAAAGAGTCCCAGGCTCCTGCTGGAGCTGTGAGTGCTGGCGGCGCGTTCGCCGCTTCCTTGTAGAAGAGGGAGCAGCGCCGGCAGAATGCGACGAGGGATGACTCGGCTGTGGCTGCTCCTGCTGTGATGTGGAAACACTGGGTGAGTCGGGTGGCACAATAATGATCCCTAACATCTTGTAGAAAGCTTGAGCTGGTGTAAGCTGGTTGCTCGCGGTCTCATAGTAATCCTCCCGGGACCGGCTGGAGCGTTTTCTGCGAGACCGGGGCGTCCGGGGGGGAGAAGCAGGTGAGTGGGCCGAAGGGTAGGCTGCTAGCGAGGAACGGCAGCACGGAGGCCCTCCAAGCGCTAGCCGGGTCCCGTCAAAGGGTGAGCTGCGCTTCCTCAGCGAGTCTGCTGGATCCATACTGGTCGCGTCGTTCTGTCACATTTAGGCTGTGTGAAGGCAGGCAAGAAAGGTGGATCCAAGAGCAGGACTCGCGGAGGCACAGGTGAACATCTCCAGCTTAAAAGGACACCAGGACACCAAGCAAACCCTCCAGGGGTAACAACACTTGTCAAAATCTGTTGCCTCCTTCAATTATGCGCTACCACAAAAAAATATTCAGGAATGAATGAATAAAAAGCATTCTCAGTGCGTGACTTGGTCTTCATTTTATCACATCGCAGCCTTAGCTATGATTTTTCTCTTCCAGGTCAGCTACTAAGAGGTATATTACTTCAAAATTCTACATACAATAACGCAGTGAATTAAAAGTTTTGCTTGAAATCCTGGCAAACATGTTAAAATAAGAAACAAAAATATAACACAAACATAAATACTCGTAGGCTTTGCCATGACGTTCAAAATTAAGTTTGGGCCTATTTGGTAGATGTCTCTACAACTTGATTTGAGTCCACCTGTGGCAAGTTCAGATAGTTAAAAATAATTTGGAAAAGGCACCTGTCTGTATGAGGTCCCATAGGTGATAGCGCATGTCAGAATACAACCAAGCCATGAAGCCATCAAAAAAATTGTCTATAGACCTTTAAGACAGAATTGTATTGAGGGACAGATCTGGAGAAGGATACAGAATGAGTGCCAGTGAGCGAAGAGGCCTCCGTCATCCATAAATGGATGAAGTTTGGAACCTACAGCTGGCATCCAGTCAACCTGAGTTATCAGGACCGAAGGGCCTTAGTCCAGGAGATGACCAAGAACCTAATATGTTGCTTTTTGGAGATGGGAGAACCGTCTAGAAGGAATACCATTTCTGCAGCACTCCACCAATCAGGCCTGTATGTGGAGTGGCCAAATGAAAGCCACTCCTCAGTAAAAGGCATATGACAGTCTGCCTGGTGTTTGCCAAAAGGCACCTGAAGGACACTGAGATAATGAGGATATTCTCTGGTGTGATGAATGAAAGATTTAACTTTTCCTCCAGACATGATGCTGCTCATCATGAATTGAATTGCACTGTAGGTAATACACAGGTAATCTTTACAGCCAGCAAGATAAAATGAAGAAAACAGGATAGAAAAAACACTAGCATTTATGGCATGCTGAGTCAAAGCATTGACTTGAATCAAACGTTATTAATAAATTTGAAATAAGTAGTCTCTGTAAGAGCTTGAAACTGAAAGAAATTTTCATGGAATCATGAGCAAACATATCAGCAATCCCAGAGGCTCATAAATAGTCATCCACAAAAGCGTATCATAAAGATACTAAAGAATTACACCCACACCACAAGTTACTATTATTATAAAAGCAAACATCATAAGCTGCCTTCATTTATTTCAAGGATTTTGCAATGTTTAATGTGTTTATATATGTTATATTTAACTAACTTCATATTACTTCCTACACAACACCAGCTGAAAATCTAATTTTGCCTGACTTTAAGTGTTATGCACTCAGGGTGTAGCTAGTACACCGTGAATGTGGTTGCACACATTCAATAATAATAAAATAATCAGATTATAGCATTATACTGCATTTTAATCAGTGACTACATTTTAGTCTTCCTCCTCTGTGCAGGAAGAGCAGAGGTAACACAAAACTGCTGGGCAAACTGACCCATATTCCACATACAAACAGGAAACATCCACTACTGTAGCTCAGCAGGCCTGAAGAGCCCAGGGCAAGACAAATAACTTCACCAACAAACATTAACCATAGCACTCCCGTTATAGCCATGATGGTGTGGAAAGCCTTCTTTTTTGACTGGTCAACCTGCCCCCTGTCCCCACTAACCTCCCCTGGCCCTGGACGAAGTAAAGCATGGAGAACAGAGATGCTGCAGAAAGAGGCAACAAAAAATGACATGGATATAAAGCAGAAATATTCGATAATGGGAATATTAGGGCTATAGTAAAACATTACACCAACCCACCCCAAGTAAAAAAGCCAAACACACCCAATGCATTTATTTCTTATTCTGACACCACCTGTTTCTTTTAGCTTCAAGTAAGTAATGGGATGAAGAATAGCCAAGTAGCGCTCCACACAGGTTAGCAGGTGAAACATGACCTCTCCAAATAAAGAGGCTCCTGAAATAGACGCTCCCACTGTAACCATATAACGGAGAGCAAATCCAAACATGTACAAGGAAGCACCAGAAATCCCAACCAGCTGCATGACAGTCAGGTGGTAAGTGAAGATGTCAGAGTGGCTCATGGCTTTGAATGAGTGCTGTTGCTGCCATTGCTGATATCCCAAGTAAATGATCAGGACAGCAAGAGGGATTAATAGGATACCTTTTGTGACAATAAAAGCAAATAAAATGTTGTCAGCATTGGAGTTGGAACAATGGTAAAACGCAGGCTCAAAGGAGAAATTGGAGGAGGAAGATGAGTTAAGAGACATGTTGTATGTTGGTGGAAAACCTGAAGAAGATGAAGCCTGAGGAGGAGAAAGAAGAGGATCTGAGAATGAGCTTAGTGTCATTATCATCATTTTTGTATTTGCTTATGCTTCTAAACAGTAAATTGTTCTATGGCTAGAGAGTACAGACAAATATCATATATGACTATTTTCAGGACAATGGATATACAGAGTACATGTCTCATGATTTTCTACCAAAGCAATACGTGCAATTTCAAAGTGTGTTCCAGGTCTGTTACACCTGATTGCCTCAAGATCATTCTGCTTTTTTGTGTTGATAATGAATGCCCCTTGCCATTTGGTCACATGGCTCCAAGATGTGGAGTTTATGTATTAGTGCTATTCAGTTTAACTTAAAGCCTGCCTAGAATGTGAACTGCAGACCTTTCCTGTTCAGTCATGTCTCAGCAAACTTGTCTGTATGATTGAAATTCAGTTTTCTGTCATTTTATGTAATTTTTTAAAGTTTTTTCTGTTTTGTAATCTGATTACTTTTTCCAGTTAACAAGTAAAGTAAGGGATTACTATTGCAAAAAAGTAATTATATTACGGTTACTTTCCTGTAAGCACGCTGCGTTATTGCGTTACTAAACTGTGATTTTGTTTGTGAGAGTGTCTCATGACAATGATGTACAAGCGTGTGACGTTTGATTTGAGTTTGACTCTGAAAAAAGTGACAAAAACATTATCGTCCACTGTTCCCCACATCGGAAGAAAACTTCTTTCTGCAGCCAAAAATTGAACTTCAAATCTGAGCAAGCACCGAGTATGCTGACAGGGCAATGTGAAATTCACAGAGCGATCCCCCCACTGACATGACCGGGCAAATCTCCCACTGCTCCACTCCTGCTAAACAGGTGAAAATAGACTTAAGAGCAACAGGACTTAGTGCCGCCGAATCTTTGATTTTATTTGTTTTCTGCTGTTTTTTACTTACATCTATTGTTTGTCTTTGTCTGCTGCTTGTGCATTTTCACAAGGCTCTGCACCCCAGGGTTGCTTTGCTTTGCTATTACTGTACTGTTATCTTTTGTTGGTTATATGAATCTATTCTTGTTGTAGATGCTAAATAAACTCTGTGTCAGTGAACTCTGCTTTTCTACATAAGACCTTAAGAGTTTTAATATTTTATCAAATGTATAAAATTTATTAAATTGTTGTCTAAGAATTTCATGTCCATAGTGCATTTAGAAATACATTTAGTTAGAAAACTAGTGACGTGTTCAATAGTTATTTTACCCACTGAATATTTAATAGTGGCTCCATTGTGTAGTGGTTAATGTATTCACCTTACAAAAAATTCAGGGTTTGATTGGTGGAGAAGACAAAAACTCAGCTAGATTATGTACCCCCAGTGCCCTTCCCAAGCTTACTAAAATGGGAGGGTTGTGTCAGGCACGTCCATCCAGTTTAAAATCTGTGCTAAAGTAAGTTTATTTATTAAATGCTTTTCACAGACAAACAGTACTATTTGTCAGTACAGCACATATTTATTTTATTCTTTACAAGAGAAAAGAATAAAATAACTAAGAAAATAAAACTGATGTTTTTTAAAAAAAAAAATCTAAATTCTGAATAGAAAGCATGTTTAATAAAAGGTTGTTAACTGATTTTTAAAAACATCCATAGTTAACTAAATAATTCAATAAAAGGATGTTACAATCCCTGATATTGCATTACCTCAGTGACTACAAGCAACTGTGTAATTTGTAAGAAGCTGTGATAAATAATCTGGAGCCTGGCTGTGCTGTGCTCTGCATGTGAAGTCAAGAATTTTGAAAGATATGCTAAAATCTACAAGGAAACAGTGTAAAAAGTATAAAATGACAGCGATGTGAGCTTGCTAAAATGTCTTAATAGGCTGGTTTGCAGCATTTTGTATAATTTGGAGTTGTGAAAGAGATCATTTGTCCAAGCATTTACACAGGGCAGTACACGAATCAAAGTGAAATGACACAAAAGTATGAAAGACTTTCATCAATCACAATTTTTTAGAAATGAAAGGAAATTTATGCCAAGATTTCGAACACTGGACAAAGTAGTTGATCAAAAAGAAGCAAAAGTCTGAGCTGTGGTCATGGCCTTAATTTTGTTGGTATTTAAAACAAAGTAATTACTAGAGAGCCAATTAGAATACTGGGTTCAAAAGTGGATCAGAATGGACGGCTGGTGAGACTTAAAAGACATAAAGCTGAAAATCGTTGGCATAGATAAGAAATGGCATCAAAGAACATGTTAATTATTAAAAAAATATTTAATTTTTAAAATATATACTATTATTGAAAATAACAAGATAATCAGTAAAGTTCCTGCACAATGAATTCAGTGACTGTGAGTCAGGTGACTAAGTCATGGTAAGTGAATATAATTTAAGCATATGCATAACTTTAATAAGGAGGATCTATGGTCTCACATCTAATTCTCCTGGTAACAACTGAAAATGGAAGTCTACTAAAACGTTAAAATATTACTTGCAAGATTGTGGCCGTGATGATAATTTGAGGTTGCAATTTTTTTTTTCATGCACATCATTCATCATCCAGAACTGAGGAGACACAAATCTCCTTGGGGGTTATGTCAGGAAGGCCATCTGGCATAAAAACCCCATCAGTGGCAGCTGTGGCAACCCTTTTTGACCACAGAGGCAGACAAAATTATGTTTACCAAATAAGGAAAACATCCCAAACACTCTGGAGATAATCGGTGATTCTAAACTGCCATGAATGTGAGTGTGAATGGCTGTCTGTCTCTATGTATTAGCCTTGGTACAGATAAGGACCTTGTAATATCAAATTAATAACTATATATAAAAATGTTGAAACTTGATATTAATTTGTCACTATAAAATATAAATAACACAATCAACCTGATCAAATGAAACACACATTAATAAAATAAAATAACATAAAATACAGACAATTTTCAGCCTGCCTGAAGAAAATTATTTACACTACATAATAAAAGGTAAGCTGTATCTATTTTCATTTACTTTATCTTATTATGTAAATTGTTTAAATGTAGACTATCTTAATACATTCAGTGTGCGTTCCTTTTCCCAAATTTTCCTCTTTCTGGTATAAACATAAACCACAAAAAAAAGAAGTAAATAAATAAGTAAATCATTCCGTTTTCAAGGTGACACAAATGAGTCTTAACTGAAATCCTGCATCTTATTAAATACTTACCTGAGGATGTTGTTTTTGATCCTTATTCTGAAGCGTCTGAACCCTGACTGACTGCAGTTCACAGATATGGTGGCCAAATAAACTACATGTAACTTATCATGTTTGCGTTTTGCAGCTTTCAGGGCAGGGCAGCGATGTTTTGCATGTTTCTTATATAAACAATGCAGACCTTATTGTACATTATGAAATAAATTTCATCAGGCAAATTACCTTTGCTCTCCTTTTATAATTGGAGATTTGCCTATGAGGCCGGTCCCTGAGATAAAAAAAATAATAATAATAATGATGAAACAATAGGTACTGTCTTCTTAACTAAGAGGTATCCAGACAAATGGAACAAAAGAGCCAGAGGGGAGAAGGTATTCAGATCATTCAAGAAATATTCTATAATACCACACTTTTTAATCCCCCACTATGAGTCTTGTATTCAAAATGCAACTTGGAAAAAGTACAAAAGTATCTTTATCCTCCTAGGACCTGGTGTCCACATACATGGACATCACATTTTGGGTTATTTAGACCAAAATACTCAATTTTGCTCTACAAGGGCCTGATATCTACTTACGAGGACATTATACTGTTACTGTTCTATCAAAATTTTAAATGAATATCCTCATATGTGGCTTTTAAAAAAAAATCTGGTAATTCTTTGTTTTTACATTCATCGGGCTCCAATCAGCCCAATCAAAGAGAAATTAAAAATGCATGCTGTGGAAGAGATCGGGTCTTAGGAGGTTAATAATGTATTCAAAGGGGCAAAAATAGCAGTACTTGTACTATAAAATGTAATAGGTAATGTACTACTAATATAGTGCATTAGCATTAATATTAAGGAATCTGTCTTTAAGAAGTCATTTTATGTTACATTTAGTCAAGTTAGAACTAGTTTTACTTACTTAATAAAGTGCACAGTTTTCTGGTGTCAGAGTGTTTGTGTGATAAATCACTTTTTTAGAATTTTGAGGGAGGATGTCTCTTCAAATGCCAAATGCACATGAATTATGAGAGCAGAATACAATAGAATAAAGTAGCCCTTTATTGCCATTGTAAATGTACATTGAAATTGTGGTTCTTCACATCCACTGTGCAGGAATAAATAAAAAACATAATATATAAACACAAACAAGGAGGAATATATAGAAAAAAGAGGAAGACACACAATAGAAAGGCACAAATTAGAGGACAGGTTGAGTCCTGTGTGCAGTAAAGGATAAAACGTAATTACAATGCTGTGATTGCAGACATTCCAAAAGTCTCTGTGAATGGTACTCAGGGCCATTGCTCAGTGGGCTATGAGCAGAGGTTGTTGAACAATGGTCATGACAATTTTCATATTAATGATCACGTAACTGACCTTGCAGCTCATTGTTAATTCGGTGGGCTGGTTTCAGTTATTGAGCAAATGTACTGTTTATAAGGTTGGGGAAACCTGCAGTCACCTGAGACTGAAGAAGTCACTTGGATAAGTGCCCATCACCCCTTCCTTTACCCGAGCCTTCGTTACATTCTTGGCGGTGTGAGGTCCCGCCCAGTAACTCCACTGAGGCACTGAGGCATGATCTGCATCTAAAACCAGTACTCAGTAACAAATGATAGACAACATCCCAGACAAAGCGGTTGTAGTAATTCTCAGATTGCAGCTCCTTCATTTTGTATGTGAGGGATCTGGTGTCGGTGAGGAAGCTGGATGGAAGCAGGGGTTTGTGTTGTTGTTTTCAAAGCTCGACATGATAGCCAGCACTGCATCCTCACCAGCACTTTACTCCTCTTTCAAACCATCTGTCTTGAAAGAGGAGCAAAAGAGGCCATTTATGTCCACTGTGAGTTACCATCTTTGAACGGAGGCGGTGGCTTACAACACCAACTGTCTGCCATCTATAATCCAGTTTTGAGATTCCTTCCCAGCAATGTTCCCTCTAATTTTTCATGTGTCTGAGCAAACACAGAAACTCCCTGAACCCTTGGACCACTGTGAGCGACATCAGACGTGTGCACTGTGGTCACGCCAGCATCGAATCCATCCAAGTTACATGGTTTATTAAAATAATCATATCACAGCATTTACATTTATGTTAGGCTACTTTTAATTAAGTGCTTTAGCCCACTTACAATGAAAATTTAAAAAAAAAAAAATCTTGTTCATGACCTGTGTAGTATGTTAACACTATTGGAAGTAAAAATAACTTGAACTCCAATTTTGTAAACAAAACTTTCCTTCTTTTTTTTCTTTTTTTTTAAATAAAGCTGTGACATGTATTATGAGTCTGTGGTCTGGGAGAGAGTCCTGTAACTTTCTGTCTGCAAAATACAGTATATAATGACCAATGTTGGGCAATAATTATATAGTTACTTCTTCAAAAAAGTAACAGAATTACGCAAACAACAAAGTTTTTTGCAGCTGTTTACCTAAAAATGCAGCCAAGGCATTTTTAAATAAACATTTCAAACTATTTACAGAACAATCAGCTGTTCTGCATCAAATCTGATGCCACACAAATTATTTGTGCCACTCCAAAAAATAATTTCTGTCCACTATGAGATAAAGGAGAACAACTAAATGCCATGTTGCCATATCATTTTTTGATTGGTCGACATGGTACATTTTTCCACCAATAGGAAAGGGTGGGGTTTTTTTTAATTTTGTTTTTGCTCATAGGCCGAGAGTGCTTTTGAGCGTTTTCCTTATAAAATGCCTTTTAACCGTTTTTTCCCACAGTAAATATAAACAACGACAGTATTCAGGAAGAAAACCAAACATTGCAGATATTTTTATCATAACTCTGGTTTTACGTGTCCCATCAACACAATTTAAAAACTGCTATAAAGTCCACACTTTTTCCGTCATTTGTTCCGTCTGTCCTGCTCACATCTCCAATGGTTGTACACGTTGTCATTAACGTGGCTTCACTCCACATCAGTCACGCTGCTTTGCTAGCTAAAACACCGGTGGGGGCACAAGGACGCTGTCATAGTCTGTCAACAACGTTGATTAGCTGCGTATATACGAATGTGAATCGCATCATTGGCTGGACTATAGGATAAGGTGGCAAAGTTCTAATCCCATACAGGAGCAGCCAGTCACTCACTGACTAACACGGCAAAACAGAATTGTTAAAGTATTAATTTTAATTTCAATTCAGGTTAGATTTTTTTTTGTGCGCAACGCAGATTTTCTGTGTGCAGAGACCGTGCCAGCAGTGCGCAATTGCGCACGCGCGCAGCTTAGAGGGAACATTGTTTCCTAGACGCCTTAACTCCCACTCACGTCCTGGGCCATCTGACCTCAGGAAATTACATGATAGGGTGGGGCTAGGTTTCAAAATGAGCTCACCCGAAACCGTGGCTGAATGTGATCTAAACCTGTTTTCACACCTTGGCCCATGTGATTAGGTAGAGGATCATCAGGGGGTCCTTTTGTCCCTCTTTGGGGGGATACTCCCACTGGGTTTAAATCTGGGACTCTCCACCATTTGACCTTAGAACTGAAGAAGCTTCTCAGATGAGAGGTGAAACGTCTTCAAACAACTTAAAGAAGTCCAGACGCTTTTCTTTCCAAGCTCCTTAGACTACAATGACCTGGATGACTGAGAACCTTCACAGACATCTAGAAACAACAAGTAATGTTCCTCTAGTCTCCATCGCAGGAGACTAGAGGAAGAACAGCTTATTGTCGGTTTTAAGTTTGTTTCTTCCTCTCTTGGGTAAGGATGAGCTGAGGGAGGTCACCGCTGATGTTTCTGAAGCTCCTCATCCTGAACCTGAAAGGCACAAGAGGCCTGTGCAGCTAGGAACCAAACATAGAATCATATATGAGGCTATGTGTCAGAGCTTGTGAATTGGTATCTATAGCATTCAGACAGCACTTTTGTAAAATGAGAAATAACTCTTCACAAACATTTTGTCAAGTTGATGGGTCTATGGGTTCACTGTTCTTTTTAAAAATATATTTCTCCCGTTTCATGGCCAGCCAGAGAGTTTCGGTATTGTTTGCTTTCTGTTTTTTTTTTTAACACATAGCTTAGTATTCAGTCTCTTTTACAAAAGACAAAGTTTCCGTTTGTTGTTTTGGCCTTGGAGAGCTTATATAGGCTATAGCTTTAATTGTTATTCCCCTTCCTTAAATTTCATAAACTGGCTATTAGATTATTTTGCTCAATAATTTTGTTTGGAGGTTTGTGGTTAGGTTAGTTATGGCACACCGCTCACTGTGCTAAACTTCTTTAATGACATGCTTAATTTACTTGATAGAAATGCAGGTATGGATTGGTACAAACATGACACTTCAAAATCAATAGCAAAACTACTAATCAGTAACAATCCATTTATCGGTGATTCCATGGTGTAGTTATTAACATTTTCAGCTTAAATTAAAATAGTTCTACTCCCAGAGGAAATACAAACTCAGCCTCAAAGTACCACATGTTTGTGTACTGCTAATGCCAGTGCTAAGCTTGGTAAATCAGAATCAGAATACTTCATTAATCCCGAAGGAAATTGCTCTAAGACAGTTACAGTGACAGACTAAACTATTTAATCAATACATTATGTTACAGATTTTACAGATTTAAGAAATAGCACTAATATATACAGATCACTCAAGTATAAATATCAAGAATCAACAGTGGTGATTATAAATAAATAAATGATTTCCTGTGTCGTTCAGTGGTGCTTTTTGGTAATCTCAGTCTCTCACTGAACGTGCTCCTGTGACTGACCAGCATGTCATGGAGTGGGTGGGAGGTGTTATCCAACAATGTCTTTATCTTGGACAACATCTGCCTCTCAGACACCAGCTGAGTCCAGCTCCATCCCCACAACATTTCTGGCCTTACGGATCAGTTTATTGAGTCTGTTGGCATCTGCGACCCTCAACCTGCTGCCCCAGCATGCATCAGCATAGAGGATCGCACTGGCCACAACAGGCTCATAGAAAATCCTGAGCATTGTTCGACAGATGTTGAAAGACCTCAGCTGCCTCAGAAAATAGAGACGACTTTCCTGTAAAGTGCTGTGGTGTTTTTAGCCCAGTCCAGTTTATTGTCTATGTGAACTCCAAGGTATTTATAGTCCTCCACAATGTCAACACTGACCCCCTGGATTGAAACAGGGGTCAAGTGTTTCCTGGTCTTCCTGAAGTCCACAATTAATTCCTTGTTCTTTGCCATGTTGAGCTGCAGATGATTCTGCTCACACCACGTGACAAAGGAGTCGACCACAGCCCGGTACTCTGTCTCATCATCCCTGCTGATGCAACCAACCACCACATGAATTGTGGCAACCCCTTTGGAAGTAATGTTTGATTTTTAGAAAATTACCTTTAGGTATAATTAATTTTAATTTAGTAGGGTTAATGAAGCACTGGAAGATTTAACACTATAAAAAAAGCCCCTAAAGTAGATTGTAGATTCTTTTTTCTCATCTCCTGCTTATTAAGTTATGAAGGCTTAGGAGAAAGTTATAAGTACGTGACATTTTCTGGGCTGAAAATACATTTAAGCACTCTTAAAAGCTGCAACCAAATCAATTTTCACTCATTCCAGGTATCAAAATCTTTTCTATGATCAACTTTGAACTTCAGTATCATCATGAATAATTGTTTTAATAGCAGCAGAGGAACAAAAACGAGCACTGATACCTGTTTGAACAGGATTCTGATAATTCACTGCAGACAACCTGCCTTTTGGATTAACTTTAAAGGCTCGTAGCAGCATGAAAGAGATGTCAAAACATGATTATTTTCCCATAAATTAAGCCACATTTACAGGGAAAATGCATTTGTGAGTTGAGCAGCAGAGGTGAGTAAGGGGTTGCACCCGTGAAAAACTTCTCTTCTCAAATCATCAAATCATCAAAAGCATTGTTTTCAGTTCATGAAGGTAGGGGTGATTTTACATGTTATTTCTGAACTACATTCTTCAAGGTTTTCAGCGAGTACACTCAGGAGTGTCAGTTAAGTTAACATATGAAATATTTTGGACATCCAACCTTGGCTCCAAAACTGCTGACCTGCAGATTTGGAGGCCTGTATTAACTCATAATCTTGCACATCAGACACTGGAATTATTTTATGACCTTTCATGTACCGTACAATTCACATAATATATTAATAATATGATAATATAATATGTTATGACTATGAGCATCCAGGGTGAAGTAGGGGAGGCTGTTTGACTGGACCTTCAGGACCTTTAAACCGGCTACATCATCCTACATTACACCCATGCAGGTAAGCATGGCTTCTTTCTTTTCTTCTTCTTCTCTGGCAGAAGAGGAGAGGATATGTATCCATAAAAGGTCTCTTTAAAAAGCACATTAGAAAAACAATATTTTCCTTTGAACAAATGACCGTCAGGTACTGATGATAGGATGTATATTTTTCCCCTCCAAACATTTTCAAGGAAATCGTTGACAAGTCCCACCTTTAAAAGATGAGCTGTGATGTAATCACCCTTTTCCCAGTTTTCTGTTGTAAGCTTTTCCATTTCTATATACCACAGAGACAGAAAAATAATTAGTTGTTTTTTTTAATTCAATGCAATGATTAATAAGTTATACATGTGGGAAGATAATCTCTACCAAAACAAATATATCATATAAGCGATATGGCAGGCAGCCAGATCATGGGGCAATTTTGAAGTTTTGTAATTATGGATTTTAATACAAGAAAATCACCACAATGTTAATGGAAATATTAAATCACCTTTATTGGAACAAACTTAATTTAAGCTTAGAATCAAATTTTTGATGAAAATTCTTCCAGAATCTTGATTTTTCTAAAATGTTTTATAGAACTATTACTACAACATTACACGCAACATGATTTCATATTAAAATGCTGATCCAAGTATTAAAAGATACCCACCTGATTATTTATGTTAGATTCTTTCTTCTGTCTCTTGTGAGATGTTGCTGATCGGTGTTCACTGAGCTAAATATGTAGGTTATGTTGCTCATGTATCAGTGACGGAGGAGTGTGGAGGTTTTCTTTTTCCAACTTACAAAACAAACAAATAATTCTATGACTATACTGTAAGCTGCAGCATGCAAATTCTCTTCTCAGCTTCTTCTTTCACTGAGTGCAGGGTCACATGCTCAGAAGCACCACTAATAACAAGAACACCAACAACAACAACAACAACAACAACAACAATAATAATAATAATAATAATAATAATAATAATAATAATAATAAAAGCAGAGAACTTAAAAACAATAGCGAAATAATTATTAAGATATGATTATAATTATTTATAAAATATTTTAAAATGTCGTAAGAAGATATTGAACTATAAAATTACCCAATATGGTTTGTAATGGAAATTCCGCAGATTTCTGTTATTTCAGCAAATGAAATAACAGAAATCTGAAGTGGAATTAAAAAAAAATTAAAGCAGTTACAAAGTTTAACCATTAGTTTATTACAATAAGTATTCTGTTCATGTCTAAAATTATATCTGTGGTTTCCCACCCTCATTATCAAGTACATTTCATGACAGAGGCACACACACACACACACACACACACGCGCGCACACACACACACACACACACACACACACACACACACACACACACACACACACACACACACACACACATCACAAGAAGATTGATTTGTGTATCTGGTCATACTTCTGTGTTCCAGGTGCTGCAAGTATGTGGGTATGTTTGTTTTTTCTTTTGTTTTTATAGGTGCAGCAGGTGGTGATGTATCATGCTTTTCAATTTATGCTCTATCCTTTCATTATAGTTTCTTGTATTTACTTTCTTTCCCCTTTCTTTCCCTACCTGTCAGCATAGTCACTGTCATGCCACACATAGAAATTAATAAATAAACAGAAAAAAGAAACACTTGAACAAGAGGAGCCTGTAGAGAATTAATAAAGTTCATTTTTGAAAAAAAAATGTGCTTGCCACAACAGTGTATTCAGATCATAATTCTAAAATGCAAATGCTGCCAACAGGACAGGATTAAGAACAAAACAAATGATATGCATCTAGTAGAGGTCCAAACCAGGAGCCAAGCTTTGTCCATTACATTTGACAGGATTCAAAAGACTGCTGACCGCAGGCTGCTGTTCATTCAAATGAAAGGCTGCTGCAGCCTGTGTTTGCATAGCTTTGTTTTTTCCATCACATCTCACAAAGCTGTGTGACACATAGTTTGTCATGACGCTGAATTCATGCTTATTTATTTGCCTACCTAGTGCTGGACAAAAACAGTATCTAACACAGGATGTCACAGCCCATTGAAAAGACAATTACACACTCAGGTCTTTTGAACAAAAAAGTAAATAATGCAATTATACACCAGCCATTTGGCCAAAAGTGATGGATGGCATGTTGAGTCTACAGTGATTTCACACTCATAAACATACTTGCATTCTAGTCTTTATTTAGAATAGTTTAGAATTAGTATTCTTATTCTTATTTAAGCACAAGAGATT
Source organism: Oreochromis aureus (assembly GCF_013358895.1). Classification (NCBI taxonomy): domain Eukaryota; kingdom Metazoa; phylum Chordata; class Actinopteri; order Cichliformes; family Cichlidae; genus Oreochromis; species Oreochromis aureus. Next base: position 57,138,080 of record NC_052944.1, on the reverse strand, counting down.
TGTGTTGAATTTTGTCCCCTCTCCCCCTTCCCTTTCTCTTCTTCACAGTGTCAGGGGGCGGAGTCTGTGTGTTATTATTAATTGGGGTTTAGCTGAGTTTTAGTCTAGTTTATGTTTTATCTGTCTTCTTGTTCATGAGTCTTTTCATGACGTCTGTGTTTAACTTTCAGTTTTACTCGTGCTTGCGTCTCCCATATCTGTTCTCATGTGTCTCTCCTTATGTTCCGTGTCTCCCCAGTCTGTCATGTGTTTCATGTCTGTCTGATCCATGTTGTCAAGCTTGTGTTGTTTTGTCTACGTCGTATTATGTTCCTGTTTTATTTTGAAGAGTCTGGTGTGCCCATGTTTAGTGTGTTTAGTTTTACTTTCCCTGTGGCGTTCAGGTTCGTTTGTATCAGCTGTGTTTCCCCAGGCGTTTCCACTTCCCTCATTACCCTCCTGTGTATTTAAGTCCTCTGTCGCCCTCTGTTGAGTGTTGGTTCGTCTGTCCAACTCACTTCATTTCACGTCTCAGGATTTTCCAAGCTTCTGTTCAGGTTCATGTTTAGACTCCTTCACGCTAAAGCAGGGGTGGGCAATCTCAGGCCACGAGGGCCGGAGTCCCTGCAGGTTTTAGATGTGTCCTCGAACCAACACAGCTGATTTAAATGCCTAAATTAGCTCCTCAACATGTCCTGAAGTTCTCCAGAGGCCTGTAACGAACTAATCATGTGATTCAGGTGTGTTGACCCAAGGTGAGATCTAAAACCTGCAGGGACACCGGCCCTCGTGGCCTGAGATTGCCCACCCCTGCGCTAAAGTTTTGCAGGTACCTGCTCAGTTTCATGTTCTGGTTTTCAGTTTCTAGTTTTCATGTTTGGTTTAGCTGTCCCCAGTTAAGTTTAGTTTTGGTTATGCCCCTGTTTGCCTTGCCTTGATTTGTGTTCTTGTATTCAGCCTAATAAACAGCTCCCTTAGTGTTACACTTAGCTTTCCTCCCTTCTGCTTTTGGGTCTGCTTTGCAAAAACACACCGGCCGCCTGGCCGTAACATACAGGTGCTTATTTCTGGACTTAATAGAATTTTGCCCACCCTTGGTCACTACTGATATTTTAACTTTAAAGCCAGAAGGCAGCTCAATCAAGTACTATTCATATGGTGAATAGTTCTACAGCTTATGTGCTAAAAAATGTGTAGAAAATTGCCAGTGTGCTAAAACAGGGCTTTTCCCTGTCTGCTAGTTAAGTATATCATGTTAATTCTTAGATAAAGATAAATCAAAGATAAAAGTCTAATCAATATGTTAATATACATCTAAGTAGTGAAAATGTCTATTTTGTCTAAATTTTGTGTGTGTAGACATGATCAGTCATCAACCTTTTTATTCATGTTTGAGTTTTAGAAGATAAAAATTGTGATGACAACCCATCATTACACTCTTGAAAAAGAAATCTAGTGTTACATTTGTTAAGGGTTAAACACAGAGTAATTTAATAGTAATGATTTCCACCTCCTCTATTAAATCTTTTCTCAGGCAAATATCTTTAGCTAAGATCTGATTAAGCATACGTAATTTCTGCAGTGCAGTTACATTGACCAGATATAAAATATATTTCATTATTTTGATATTTTAATTTTGTAGATCATATAGTTTTATTGCTTAGATTTACCTTTAACCCTTAAACAAAAAGTGAAATAAAATTTAAAAATCTCCGATCCATAATACTGGACTCATTCTGCCTGGTCTCAAATTCTTGGTAAAACACTCTTCAGAGTTTTGTGATCACACAGTTGAACAGGTGTTTTTTGTTGTTGTTGTTTTGTTTTTTTAGTTTGGAGATCGCACCATTCTACAGACTAGTTTACATGATAGGCTCTATACATGATATCTTAAAGAGCATGACACGTGATAGGTTACTAACATCATGTGTACAAGATAGATAGATAGATAGATAGATAGATAGATAGATAGATATTACATGGGTATAATTATACACACCTTTTGTCAAGACACTCAAACTGAGCTTAGGTGTCTTTATATTATATTAACTCATTTATTCATTTATTCTTTTTTTTTTCAAAGTGAGTGTTTTTCTTTTATTGTGTGTGAGCAGCTGACCGCCATCAACTGATGAATTTCCTTTCCATCCTTTCTACTTTCAGGAATGCTTCATCCACAAAAGAAGATTCACCATAACAGGCCTTTTTGTCACCTACATCTTTTGGCTTTCCTTCTCCATCCTTGTCCTTTGTGTGGGTTATCAGTGCTGGAGCAGTTCTCCTGTGTGGCTGATGATGAGCCACACAGATATGTTCACCTATCAGTAGCGGTTTTAGATACGGGCGACACGGGCGGTTGCCCGGGGCGGCATCGTGGTGGGGGGCGGCATCACGGGCATCGGCAAAAAAAAAAATAAAAAAATGCTCGTACTCATGCTGCCCCGACATCATGCCAGCGCATATTAGGGATGGCATAGGCACCGATCGGTTTTCTATCGCCCATTTGCTGGGAGTAAGGGCGCCCTCCGTTTGCGAGGTGCGCCTGCTGCTTGCGGCACAGGGAGGAGAGGGCGGGGCGGCGGGGGATTCTCTGGCTGGCTGGAGCAGCATCTAATAACCAACTCGCAAAATAAAACAAAATTAAAACAAACCAACAAACACGAAAACACCAGACATTATGATAAAGACTTATAATTTGCACCGATGTTTTCTATATTTCCCTCGGGATGAATAAAGCATAATCAATCAATCAATCAATCAATACACGAAAAGTGAGCGCGAGAGCCCTCGGTGCGCCTGCTCGCTGCTGAAGTCAAAGTAAACTTTATTGTCATCTCCGCTACATACAGTCCAGTATATAGAGACGAGACGACGAGGCTCCAGTTACAGCAGTGCAAGTAAACGAACAATAAATATTTAAGAGTAAGAAAATAAATATACACTTTAGGACTCGGGGTAAAGGGATCAATAACAATTTAAAATGTATATTTTATATTTTGTTGATTTAAAGTCTCACACAAACTTTTAAAGTTTAAAAAGAGAAAAGAAGAGGAGTGTAGCGACTTCCACAGTCGCTAGAGGCCGGGGATTGAGCCTATTTGCCTGACGCGCTGTCAACTTTAGGCAATAATGCCAGAGGTGGAATTGCTTGCTTGTTTATTAAAGTGCTTGAAAAGTTTACAGAGCAATGTGATCGGCTCGCGATTCAAACTCTTAAAACATCACAGCTCTAATGCAACAAGGGGAAACTCGTTGGCTGCGGTCAACAAAAACTACAGCTACCCAGCCCTGCTCTCTGTCAAAATCAAACCAGTGAATGACAGACTGACAACGCCCTCTTAATGTCACCGCTAGCACCCACGTGGCTCCTGTTACACATCACCATAGCAACCAAACAAACGAAAACCCAGTGATCATTAAAATTCAATATTTAATTATGGCTCCTACAAGGAGAAACGAGCAAAAGATACAGGTAAGGAGATGTGTCACTGGATAAAGGCAGGTCATGTATCCTAAAACTTTCAGAATACTTTCTTAATTATGTGGGTTACAGCTCCTCCAAGAAGAAATGGTAAAAATAGTTACAGTAACAGACTAAACTCCAAACAATATATACAATAATATAATATTAATATAATAGTAATTAGTCAGTGTCAATTGTTGATTTGTCCTGTTCTCATTGTATGACGAATTATGATGTCTGTTTAGTAGCCGTTTGCATACTATATTTTCTCTGTCTTCATATGTATGTGTGTGTGTGTGTGTGTGTGTGTGTGTGTGGGGGGCAGAGGAGTGTTCGCCCAGGGCGCCAAATAGGCTAGGACCGCCACTGTCACCTATTGATCAGAATCATGGGTACTTGCTTTTGATGTTTTGGCAGTCATACTACTCAACAACATTTGAAGAATGTGGGGATGTACATCTTGGCCATGGTCCACTGTATTAAATACCTGGGTCTGTACACAAGCCACCCATTTCCACTGTGTTTGGTTGATTTCCTTTTCAGTGCCGGAACCCTTTAAATTTAGTATCATCAGTATTTTATTCTCAGCATTCTCCATTTTTATTATTGCTTTCTGCAGTTTCTCTGCAGCCTGGTGTTGGCTATGCTGTATCTGCAAAGGGTTGGAAAGCTACGAGTCTGCTGGAGGAGAATAAATTGGGTGTAGTTGGAAAAACTTTTAGGTAATAATTAAAAGCTACTTTTATGAGCTCCTCTGTCACATAGATGTTTGGGCAGAGTTTCACGTCATATACGCTTTCTGATGCAACCCTAAAAAAGATCTGTGTCTCTGGCTAGAATTAAACCAGTGGCCTTTCAACATATTGAGTTAATATGTTCACCACAACACAATTGGAGCCAGACTATTTGAAAAAATGATAACCAGCTTGGAAAATGTTTCAGAGCTTCTAGAGGCTTTTACTGTACAGCATGCACTTGTTTTTGAGTTCTTTTTCTTTGAATGATTTAGGCCAATAAGAGAAAAGCCTTGGATTAATGGTCGACAAAAAGGTGTTTTAACTTACTTAAAAATGAGTATCGAATAATTCCATACAGCTGTGTGAACCAACTCCTAAGAAACAGTTTACTTCAGTTTGCTTAAGTTATTTTGTTATTTTTGATTAAATAACACAGATTACTCAAGGACATTTAGGAAAAACAAAAGGTGTTCAGTAAAGCCAACAAAAAAAATGCACCAACTTTATTGGCAGTTCATATTTTTGAGTGTATAGCATAGGATGTGTTCCCATCTGCTCCCTATTCTAAAAAAACTTTGTTAAAAAATAGATGCGGAAAAGGGATTGTCTTCAGTAACCTTCTGGTAATGTTAGTTATACATTTGGGCTAATAGACAAGATGACAAAACAGAAACTAAAACAACATGAGCATGCTCAAAACATCAGACCAAAGGAAGTCACAGGTGTTCTGGGTCACATGAAACCAACTGATTTGAGTAGATGACAGGACCTTTAAATCCTGTGGACTGATGAACTGGATTGGCTGCTACACAGGCTCGTGCACTATTTTGCATTGCCACATTTTTAATATTTCTATTTTTGAAAAGATTGTGTTGTTTTTAAGCAATGAACAAATCAATTTTTCAAAATGGTTTTCCCTGATCAGACAATTGAATCTGTCTCGTGATTTTTAAACATTTGATTACCGTGGTTAAGAACAATCATATGTTTATATAACATTTAAAGCAACTCCTGCTTCCATCTCTTGTCACAACAAATGCTAATTATATCAAATATCTACTGTCATAAAAATGAATGATTCATATATAGTTCTATTAAGTGAGTTCAGTGATGCAGAGGGAGGACAATCACAAACACAAGAGATGAGGTGGGTTCTCAGACAGCTTTATAACTTAATAACTTTCAGTCTTCTTTTAATTTCTTTGTAAAATGATGGAATTAATGTTGCACAAATGTTGAATGCAGTCGGGTGCAACTTTTATAAGTAAATCTAAAAACACTTCTCTGAGTTCACAGTATTTTGCTGAAAAAACAAAAATCTGTAAATCCAATTAAAGAAAATTATTTGCACCCAACTGCGTTTAGTAATTCCAAAGAAATTGACAGTTGTTTACTCTAAAGTTTTGAAATTACACAACAAGAGCAACTGGATTAACCTGGCAAAATGCAGTAATTTGTTAAACTAACACAGTTGATATGTTTGTTAAGAGCTACTTACAGTTACACACAGTTACGTGGAACTACTTGCAGGGTGTGAACCTTTTATTAGTCTTACTTTGGTACACAGTAACATTTTAGATGTATTTCAAGAGGACACTTACTTCTTATCTTCTCCTCCTCAGGCTTCTCTCAGTGCTCCACACAGCAGGCATGTCAGTAAATTCATCTTCACCCTCAAACTCCTCGCTCAATGCAATAAACTCTGACTGCTCCCCAGTTTCTGCTGCAACCATCAGTATCACGAGAGTCTGTATTCACGTCCCTCTCTCCATCTTCATCCTCTACCTGGGCTACCAGCAATGGCAAATTCAGCGCTCCTTCCGAATGATGAGTCACTCCGACATTTTCACCTACCACATCACAACGGTGGAGCTGCTTTGGTGTTTGGGGACAGTCCTGTACTACTGTGGCTACTTCTTAAATGTACCACATGTAATGACAGTGGGGAATTGGTTTACAGGTCTCAATTTCAGTGGACAGACCTGTTTTCACCTTCTAACCTGTGTGGATCGCTACTTGGCTGTTGTTCGCCCCCTCAAATACCGGGCTCTAAGAAACACCAGAGGCATCACAATTAGGAACATCTGCATTGGTTGTGTTTGGCTGTTATGCTTCATATGGACCTCAGTAACAAATCTGTATAATTTTAGCATACTCAATATCCCATTTTTTTGTCTTTTGGCCTTTTCCTTAGCTATTGCCTCTTACTGCAGCCTCTGTGTGCTCTGCTCTCTCACTTATCCAGGACCGAGGGAAGAAGGCAGAGACAGGGAACTGACTCATAAATCAAAGCAAACTGCATTCTTTACTATTATGGCTATTTTGGCAACATTGTGTTTATGGTTTCTCGGGAATCTTGTGACATCTGCTATATTCCAATTACTGCAGCTGAGCAGAAGTGTCAAGTGTACATTGTGGGCTTTGTTGCTCTGCTTTGGCTTTCCAAACACTTTGGTGTTACCTCTGTTGTATCTACGCAAGATAGGAAAACTCTCATGCTGGCATAGTGATAATGGGCAAAGATAATAACTGAATATTTACAAAGTAAATTCTTTTATGAAGCCCAAATTTATTAGACACAATTTTTTATCAATTCTGGACAGTCTTCAGCAGTAATGTTCTGATTAGTAATTCCTTGATAAAGTTGCCATTCAGGCAATCAATAAAGCACCAAATCACATCAACAGTCACCTCAAGGCGCTTTAAACTGTAAGATAAAGATCCTACAATAATACAACACATCATGTCATAACATATATCATTCCATAAGATACCTGCCACGACTTTTTGTCCTTCACATTAGGTGCCTTTTTAATTTTTGTTCATTTTTTTATTCTTGAATGTTTGCTAGGACAATGTTAAGTGATTTAAACAAAGTAGCTGAAAGTCTGACTGGACTGAAAATGACTAAAAAAAAAGCAGCTAATGTCCAAATAAAACAAGAGGAGTGAGACTACAGTTTGAACACCTTTACACTAGTAGTAGTTGTTGGGAGTATTCCAGTAGTTCCAGTAGTGCGTACTGGCTTTTACATTTATTTATTTTATTTATATTTTAAGTTCATCTAATCCAGTTCAGGGTTATGGGGGAAGCATAACCAATAGATATCTTGTAATATGACCAACATAATTAGGTTATTATATATGAACCACATTTTTTTTTTGTTAGATTTCATGTTTTTCTTTTGTTTTTTAGTTTTGTTTGTTGGTCACTAGTGGGGTTTTTTCTGATCTCAGGCTGTTGTGTGCTTGTTTTGGGGCAGTTCCTATATTATATTTTGTAGTTTGAGTTGTTTGGTAGACAGCACTTTAACATCACCCATTACTTTTTAAACTTTATATTTTCAATTCTCATCTATAGAAGACACTGCTCTCAGAAATATATCTCTAATTTTTCACAGACTGAAATAATAAATTATTGTGTGGTTCACTGAATATCTGTACTTTTCTGTGTTTCATATAAACCTTATAAAACTCTGAAGTTGCTGCTTTGACTGGATTTTTTTTTTTTTCATCAGCAGACTGAAGGAAGTCATGTCACACGATACCATCGGATTTGAATAGTTGACAGGTCATTTAGAGCTGATTAAATGTCAGCTGCTTCAAACTACACTAGTCACACTCTAGACTTTGGCTGTGGCTACTGTATAAATCCTTAATTTAGATATTTAATGTGGATTTTTTAAAACATGTTTATTTATGTGTAGATTCAATAAAGGAGTTAAATTAAATTGTTACATGTTAAATTAAATAAACTGGTACGTCGATGATGATTAATGAACATTAGAGAAAGGGAGACGGATGGAGGAAACTTAGACCCCCAAATGTAGCCTCCACCTTAAACCTATCAGTCTTGACTGAGTCCCACAAACAATAATGTGATCGCTAGTGAGATAAGGGAGCAGGTGAGAGACACTCTGGTGAGATGAAGGTATGCATTGGAGAGAAGACGAATGCGAGTCAGTACGAGCAAAACAGGAAATATTAACGTGAATTGGAGGGTAACAGGCGGAAAGGTAAACATCCAAGGAGGACAGGTAGTGAAGGCAGATGAGTTGAAATACTTGAGATCAACCATCCAAAACAACAGAGAGTAAATGTGTTTCAGTAAATAGAGGATAAATATCAAACTCACTGTATATTTATATAGTGCAAAATGTATTTACATATATGGATGAAAAGGGGACCACTTCATCATCCAAAAAAACAAGAATACTATTATAATCATCAGCCAGAAACCATGCAAGAATGTGTTCAATTGAATATAAACCCTTATGACAGGACTTCATAGGTTAACTTTGATTGAGTGATTGATTGTTAATTTATTTCAAACATGTAAACAATATACAGGTACATTTAGAAAAGAAAAGAAGAGAGAAAAAAATACTATACAAAAATCAATACATTTCAATTTTGCTACCGTTCTGATTAATTTACATGTTGAAACTTTCATTACAGTTAAACATTTATATTCTTTATGGTTTACCCTTGCATATCAAAAACATTATTAAAAATCACACTGCCTTAAATACAATCATGTATCCCTAAATGTGTGTCAAATGATGTAACATGGATACTGTAAACATCATAACCTGGAGGGATCAAAAATAAATATTTAATATTTTCTTATTTAGATGCTACTGTGATACTAAAATGACACAAAGCTTTATTACAGTGTTTTAAGAATAAACGCTGCCTGCTCCTGTGTGCCATGTTAGGGTGCTCGACTGCTCATAATAAAGGAGTAGTTCACAGACAGACAAACAGAGACACAAAGATTTCATGTATTATATGATAGTTATTTTCCTTTAACACCATGAGTGAACCTTTGCAGACATTTAAATTAAGGCCTAGATGTGGGTGGATGATGTTAAAAGTACATTAGGTTTGCTTGCTGCGATTAATAGCACCGAATTCTCCTAAATGTGTTTCGTAACATGCAAAACTTCTTCCATCTCTCATCCTGACATACGAATGGTTTTAATTACCCATCAGTATTCACGTATTCACCGATGAAGAGCAGTCAGAGAGACTGGCGACACAGAAGAAAGTAGATCGCATAATAAGAGGTTAAACAAGGTGGGTGGACTCAAAGAACTTTGGGAGATTCATCTTTTAGTCCTTTAATAAATCTGTATAACCTGATAATTAATGAAAATATATTTTAGACATTTCTGCATTTTCTTGGATAACACTCGTCTGAGTAGACTTCCCTGTCTCCAGAATTGTTTAGGGGAATGTTTCCTGGATACATTATTTAATAATTATGATTTCAGGTACTTTCTTGACAACAGGCAATGTCTCCTCATTTTCTTCTGATTTCAGTTCAGTTTGTATTTGTGAAGATTTTGATTTTGCAGGTGGATCTACCTATTGTGGCAACTGCCTTCAGTTTAGTTGATTAACATTTAAAAAGGTCCCAAAGTAAAAACCAACCTCCACAAATTTAAATACCTATTTTCACTTGTTTGGCATCTTACTTCTTTCTCATTCTCAGACTTCGAGCTGCACTACATACAACGGGCATTTTAGTCATGACTTCTTTCCATTCCAACTATTCCCATTTTTCAGAAGAATATAAATGCGAGGACTCCACAGCTGTTTTTTTAAATCTCACCTTCTTCACTGTCAGCAGACTCTTCTTACTCCTTCCCCTTTCCATCTTCATCCTCTACCAGGGCTACCAACAATGGCAACAACATCGCTCCTTCCAAGCAGTAAGCCACAGTGACATCTTCACGTACCACCTGGCTGCCATGGAGCTTATCTGGATTTTGGGAACAGCTTTATTCTACTGTGGCTCCTACTTAAAGTTCCCAAATATCGTGCCAGTGGGGTATTTTCTTTCTACTATGGTTTTTTGTGGAGAGAGCAATTTTCACATCCTCACCTGTGTGGAGTGCTACTTGGCTGTTGTTCACCCCATCACATACAGAGTGCTAAAAAACACAAGGGGCATCAAAATCAGAAACATCTGCATTGCTTTCATTTGGATGTTCTGCTTTGTGTGGAGCTCTTTAGCACTTGCCCAATATCCTACTACACCTATAATCCCATTGTTCTGCATTTCAGTCTCGTCCTTAGCTGTCACCTCTTACTGCTGCCTTTGTGTTCTCTATGCTCTCATGCATTCAGGGCCAGGGGAAGGCAGTAGAGACCGGGAACAGGTTGACCACTCAAAGCAAAGGGCGTTCTTTACTATTATGGCCATATTGGCAGCACTGAGCTTGTTGTTTCTTGGGTCGATTATTACCACCTCTCTGAACCAGTCAACACTGGTAAGCATTAGTTTTAAATGTGTAGCACTCGTTGCTGGGTACTGGTTAAATATTCCCAGTTGTTTGGTGTTACCTCTGCTGTACCTGCGGAGGACAGGAAATCTGCCATGCCATTACAACAGTGGGTAAAGATAACTGGATTTTATTTTGAAAGTACCCTTCATTGGAAAATTGACTCAAAGAACTTTTGTTATATCAGAATTTCATAGCTGAATGGTGTTTAGACTTTTTTCTGGCATGCACCCCTGCAGAAAAAAAGGCAAGACCAAAACTAGATTTTTATCAGTTATTAACAATAGAAAAAGAACCAAGTGTAATTTTAGTGATCCAAAGGTCAAGTGAGAAGCATCCACAAACTCTACTGTTTTTCTCCTGTATAAATTGTTTTCATTTGACATAATTTGTCCAAACCACCATACCATTGAGTTTATGCTTCACCAAGGAATGCCAGATCGCAGTTTGAGAACCAATGATTTATTGAAAAGAAAATTACAGTTAGTATAGTATTCACTATGGTCCCACTTGTTGTAGGTGTTGTAATATTGCTGTTTGCTACTTAGAAATGACTGCTGGTGTGTATTATTAATTTGAAGTTGCTATTTCATTGGTGGGACCAGTAAAGCTGCTATTCTTTTCTTATCATTGACTAGACTATTAACTCTGTCTTTGAATAATTATTTAATCATATTGTTTACATTTTATTACAACTTTTTGTAAGTTTACAAATAAGTCATATCGGGCTTTCCCCTGTCATCACAGCTGAAATGGGGTCAAGTGTCTTAATATCCAGTTTTAAGGAGAAAAAGTAAAAAGTACTTGTGTTCCTGTATAAGTGGATTAAAAGGGATTCAAATAAAATGAATGTTCGTGTAAGAATGTGCTCATGATATCTAATTGAATTAAGATTGCATAAACTGAATGAAACATGGAGTGAATTATATTCATATGGGACTGAATGTTTATATGTGAGGGGATTTTCAATGTAAAGAGTGCAAAAGAAAAAAGAAAAAAATGTAATGAAGTTATTTCAAAGGTGAAAGTTTCAACTTTGTCATAAATCATGTCTGTGAAAAAGTCAGAGAGAGGATGATAGATGTTAATAAAGTTGTTGCATGTGCCCTGAGGTGAAGCCAGATGTCCTCCCTACCTCTTAGAAAGACAGAGGTCGAGAAAGGGATAACAAGTATAAAAGTTTGGTTAGAAAATTCAAGCAGAGATACCAGAAGAATCAATTGCTGCCCAAACTATGAACTGGCAAATTGTTTTTTGCATCTTTGGCTTTTTCTCTCCTAATTTTTTGCTGTGTTTGATTAATAATTCAAAAGGATGTGAATTTTCACCATCTATCCACTGAAGGCCTAGGGGATGTTACTTTGCTGTTGGGGGATTATCATCAACTTGGGACACAGAAAGATAGAGAGCGATCGTGGCTCAAGAGTTAGCAGTTCGTCTTGTAATCAGAAGGTTGCCGGTTCGAGACAGTGTTGGTCGTGGTGTCCTTGGGCAAGACACCTCACCTACCGCCTACTGGTGTTGGCCAGAGGGGCCGATGGTGCGATATGGCAGCCTCGTTTCTGTCAGTCTGCCCCAGGGCAGCTGTGGCTACAACTGTAGCCTCCACCAGTGTGTGAATGTGAGAGTGAATAAATAGTGGAGTTATAAAGTGCTTTGAAGGTCTCGAAAAGCACTATATAAATGCAATCCATTATTATAAATTGGTTTAATATCTTGCAATTAAAGTCTAAATTGTGGACGTCTCCCTTCTTAACACTTTGTGTTAAATGCGTGATTGTTGCTTCAATTTCCTTATTTTTCCATGTATAATACTAATCTTAATAAAATTAAGTATTTAACTCCTGTGTTGTCTTTATTCTACAAATGAGTCTTTGTTTTGGTTAAAGTGAAATAATAATAATTATTATTATTACTTTGAGTTTCACCAGATCACCTCGACCATGTCTACATGCCTAAATGAGTTTCTGCCATGACTAATTGACTGAGTAACTGAATGACTAATTAGACATTTGTATCAAGCCATACCATATTTGCTTTTGTCATGTGTGAGTGTGTGGCTGACAGTTATCAGACTCAGAGACTGATTCAGGACTCACACAGCTTTATTGCTGAAGATCGGGAAACTAAACACAACACAACAGAAAATGCAGTCTAAACTGAACTCCTGAGCAACATGTTTACTTATAATGCCGTGCGAAACAATCACAAAATGTTTGCTTCAAATATCAAATACTACTGAAAATTGGTCCACCAACCCCTTTTTCTACACATTGTTATGACTTTTTTACTAACCTGTTTTCTTTTCTCGCAGAATTTTATCAGTATTAATAATTATTAAGGGCCACTTTTAGCCTGAGACAATTTTAGTGAGAAAATAGCAAACTTTTAAATATCTGTCCTATCTCTGTCCACAAAAAATTATAATTACATAGTAATAAAGAATAAATACATTTTGAAAGAAATAATAATAACAAAGAAAAGATTTGGCAAGTGGGACTAAAGTTCATTCTAAAAATCTTTTCCTTCCTCTTTCTTTCTCCCTTTCCTATCCCCCAGCCATCTATGTCCCATCTGTAACATCTGAAAATAGAACAGAATAAAATAAATAAATAAATAAATAATAACAACAAAGGTCGATCAAATGAACCAATAAAGCAAGGCTGTGATGATCCACTAGGTAAAGTAAATCCGTTGGGTATCTTTCTTGGCATTCAGACAGGAGTTCTGAAGGCTAAAGAATCAAACGGGACAGGCAAAAAAAGAAAAAGAAAAGAAAGTTTTTGTTGAAATCAGGGACAATAAAGCAGAAAGTGTTCTAAAAATTGGCTGATCTGAGACAGAATGACCCCCATAAAAACATAAAAATGAGCTCTGAGACCTCCTGACAATCTGACTCTTATGTCATGCTGTTGTGTGAATGGATTAAAAAGTAATAAACAAAAGCATGTAAGACATACAGTGTTTTTATTTGTTGTCATTTTATTAAAGTTTTTTTTTAGCAGTTTATAGCACATCTATACAGGATCATATGGCTTTGTCTCTAAATTAATATATCAAATAATTTAATTGAAGTGAGGTTAATGAAAAGAAACTTAAATTAGGAAACTACCATACCTTAATAAAAAAAACACATTTCAATTAGATTAATTAGATTAAGAGTATATCAGGGTTCCTGTGGTTTTATATTTGAAGTTCAGAATTGTATATATATACACACACACACACGCACACACACACATATATATATATGTGTATATATATATATATATATATATATATATATATATATATATATATATATATATATATATATATATATATATATATATATATATATATATATATACACACATATATAGATAGATAGATAGATAGATAGATATGTCTTTGTTTAATATTTATTGTTCATCGCAGTATAATACAAATCCATTTATAATGTAATCATATAATCAAAATATGTTACATAAACTACCAGCTATGATTACTTTGTATACACTGTATATAAGTTGCAATATGTTTTTATACATTATAACATCGTTTTGTACACATCAATCAAGCTGTCTTAATGGACTCTTTATCCTGACTCAGTTTTCTTCCTACAGCCTGATAGTTTTCCTGTTCTGTGCAGAAACAGCAGAGGAAGAACCAGACTGCTGGGGACAGACAGCCAGATCACTAAATCCAGCAACCAGCACAGCACTTGAAGATCAGCTAAGTTCCTTGTTTCTATTACAAAACAAAGCACGAGGCCAGCAGTCCTCAACAGCATCACTCCTGTTATGGCTGTAATCATATAGAAAGCCCTCTGCTTTGATTGGTCAACTCGATCCTTGTGTCCTGGCCCTGGACGAGTCAGAGCACGGAGAACAAACACACAGCACACAATAATAACTAAAAGGCAGATGCCCAATGAAAGAAACGGGACCATGGGAAAATTGGGGTAGTACAGCTTTACTATCCCCACCCATCCAACGCATATCAGCCAAACACACAAGGTGCAGATGTTTTTAATTCTGACCCTCGATACTTCTCGCACATGCATGTAGGTAATAGGGTGAACAACGGCCAGATAGCGCTCCACACAGGTCAGGACATGGAAAAATGTCTGTCCAGGAAAAACTACGCAAAATAAATATATCCCCAACATCATCAGTGAGTCATTACTTGTAGGTTTGCTCAAACAATAGAGGACTGATCCAAACACACCAAACATCTCCAAGATCATCATGTTGTAGGTGAAAAAGTCAGAGAGGCTCATCGTCCTTCCTGTGGATGCAGAGCGCTGACGCCTCCAATGTTGGAAACCCATGTAGAGGATGCAGATGTAGAGTGGACAGAGGACAAGGATGTTTGTAAAGGTGTACATGGTGTAGATGACAATGCTCGGTACTGATAGCCTGCATAATGCGTAGAAAGACACTGTGGAGTTGGAGGAATTGAAGAAGTCACGGGATGTTGGGGCGGGGAAAACTGTGGCGAAGGAGGAAGAGTTGAAGAGCATGACCTGTGGAAGAAAGTAAGAAAAACAGAGGATAGCAGTCTAACAAAATGGTACTATTAAATTATTTACTATTTACTTCTGTCGGTTTCGCACAAAAAGTAAGGAAATTTGTGTTTGCTAAAACTGCAACGGTATAGTAAATCACATACCGTTAAAAAGCATGTAAAGCATTTCTCTTTAAATGGTGACACATTTGTAAGTACATTTGTGGGTTGAGCAGCATAGTTAAATATATGATTTGTGGCCACAAAAAACTTGCTAAATCCTCCCTGCTATTGACTCTTGTTAGTAGAGGTAGTGTGATACTGTGAGGCAGCATTTCCCTCACAGGTAAAACAGGGCATCAAGAGTATACAACCGTAGCTCCAATATTTCTATCCTTTATCCTCTATCCTAACCTATTGTATGCTATCCTCCAAGATGACAATGTTCACCCCCTACACAGTGGCGTTTATCAGTGATTACCTCCAGAATTTAGTAGTGGACAGGATGGGATGCCTGCCTGCAGCCCTGACCTCAACCTTACTGAACACTTGTAGGATTAAGCTTAAAATTACATTTTGGATCATTTCTGTTACACAAATATAATGTTTATAATTTAATATATAGTTTTAAAAAGATTTATTCAAAATTTGAGCCCAGATGTGAGTGTTACCATTCTAAAAAATCTAAAGAGTAAATCCTTTACATTGACCAGTCCCTGGATTTAGTGTTTTACTTCCTAAAGTTCCTATAAGGGTCTAGTCAACTGCGCAAAATTATACCTTAAATATATCCAAAGTCACCAGGTTTTTCAGCACCCTGCGAAGGTTGAGATAGTCGGATAACGTCAATAATATAACCAATATAACCATAACATAACCAAAATACATCTCTCACACAGGTTACAATGAAAATTATAACCAAGTTTTTCAGATTGAGTAGACCTACCTTGAGGAAGTCGAACCTTGTCTGCAGTGTTTTCGTTTGTTTCTGCTACATAAACGATGGCTTTTAACTTGTTTCCTAAGGCTGCAACACTTCATTCATCCTGTCAAAAACAGGTGTGCCATATGGAAAATGAACAGAACTGAAGTCGTTTGCATGTTACAAAACATCTAATGATGCAAATGTTAATCTAACGTGTGCCTTGATGGCTAAAAGTTAGTAGTGGCTCCAGGTGTGCGATGACTTGTTGGTTTGGATGACAATTCTTATTGTGTCACCATCATTTAGTTTGCTGGAGCCACAGCTGTAAAAGCTGCTGGTCATGATATCGGTTTGTATATCTGGTGAGAGGGAAACATGAAGATGAAACCAGGAGATGTCCTTACTGAATCATCAGAGCTGAACAGGTGATGGAGAAACAGGTTTACCTTTTAGGTGACATGAATGAGTTGAAGGGAAGTTATGAACTGTTTCTGAGAGACAAATAACACCAGCATCATTTTCTATGTAGCTGACAGCTGGTAACTGTGCAGGGGCGGGTCTAGCAAAGTGTTGCCAGGGGGCCAGGTAGGGCATTAACAGGGAAAGGGGGGTAACATGATGTAACATGATGTAACATGTATAGAAATCAAACATATACCAACAAGAGAGTGTACAGCACTGTCACAACAACATTTGTTTTCATTCAAAGGCTTTATGGCTTTTCCTATAATACCTGGTGGGCCAGTCTCTTCTCAAAATGCCCGGGCCGACTTTTTGTCCCAGTCCAGCCCTGGGCATAACACGCAGTGAATTAATCTGAGAAGGTGCATTAAAAAATAAATGGCCGAGCCAACGGTGCACATCGCAAACTAGCTCGCATAGACACATTAGTTGTGCCACTTCTTAATGACGGTATCTTAGCTAACAACCCCAACTACAAGATTCAACTTGTAACTGGCTGAAAATAACTTAGCCTACCAGTGAGAGGGACGTTGCTAGCTGGCAGTTTTTTCAAGCGATGTTGAAATTTCCACATTCCGACACTTCAAATGCTTCAGGAGCTGTCCGCTCAGCGCAGCATCAGCACCGCGGAAATACACGAATACATCTGTAGACTGGAGACAGAATTCACAATGTGTTTTCGGGACTTTCAGGTCTATGGACCAATGTTTTTTTTATCAAACCAGAAAGCTTTAATGATAACAATTGTCTTGCATGACTGGCTGCACACAGAGGACATCAAAATGCAGCTGACTGAAGTGAAAATCTCGACCCTGTGGGGGTCAAAGTTTGCAGAACTACAAACGCAGCTGTAATCCATAGCTGTGCGTGTTCATGGAGCTTGCATTGTCACCTGCTGGACATCACTACCTGACAAGTTTAGCCATCTTCAGAACATTGCAGAGGCCTTATTGACAGTATTTGGCTCTACATATCTGTGTGAGCAGATTTTCTCTCACATGAAGAGGTCCTCAGGTAGCCGTCTGAATGTTGGACACTCGGAGACCTGTGTCTCTGAGTGGGAGACCAGAGATCACATTAACATGTGTATCTCTGTATTAACAAACATGCCATATTGCCCCAGTTTATTTTTCTTATCATTGTTGTGAGGAGACCATAAATAGCATTTGTATTTTCTGTTGTACAGTTCATTTGCTGTTATGGATAAAAAGTGTCTTTTGTTTGTTTCAAAATAGCTGATAACTGCCAACATCTGCAAACAAATATAATTCTATAAAGTGGTTCTATATAGTGTGTAACTGTTCATATAGTGCATTATTAAATTTATTGCTAATGCACGTCTGAGGGAATTTTAGATGGCACTCATCATCAGGAAGGTTGCCGACCCCTGCTCTAGTCAGTTTATCCTATCTATGCAGTAATTCTGGACACGCTCCATAGCAGAGCTTCCTAGGGGGGGCGCAGAGCCATTGCAGGGGGTGCGCGGGATGAAAAGGGGGGGGGAGAATGCTTGGACACTTCAAGCATAATGGACAGGTTTTTGATGGGGCGCCCACGCAAAGCAGGAGATGAAGCATCGCTGAATGTGTTTTCAAACCAACTTCATTCTAAGACAAAGACTAGAAAATATGGTGAAGCATATCTTCCCTTTGGCTTCACCTGAACAAGTGCCGAGGTAGGTCTCCCCTGCAGAATTGGTTTTCCCAGGCGTCGGGAGCAGCGCTGGGCTCTCCAAATCACAGACAAACAGTATCCCACATTCTTGATTTTTAGTTCACAAACACTTCTTGTAATAACTAACTACTCCTGACATTTTGGACATGTTAGCTCTTTATGCAGTAAAGTTACAGCGGGATACAAATAATATCAGGCTGATCCTGCCATAATTTGTTACCCCGGTTTAAATCACAGACAAACAGTATCCCACAGCTGTTTATGTTTTTGAACCTGTTTTGCACAGAGAGGCATTTTTTGAGAAATGTATTGATAGCAATGTTGAATATTATTACACAGGAAAAAAAAAAACAACTACACGTAAAATAATCACACCGTGACGCCTCTGCCTTTCTAACTGCGTGTGTATATGTAAGCGTGTAAAACCTGCAGATAGTCAGATTAACAGTATTTTGTCTCTATCTGCCATTCTGCAATTCATCTCATCTCGCACTTCCAGCAGCAGTTACACCAAAGAATATACAGGCTGGATTCCAGTGCTGTGGAATTTGGCCATACAATCCAAACATATTTGAGGACAGTGACTTTGCTCCATCACAGGTCACAGATCGTCCTTCTCCAGCAGTCCATATGGACATTTCTCCAGCTGACCAACAGTCCGCTCCTCTTGCTGCTCATCTCACCAGTCCTACAGCTGACGACATGACCACTCCTCCAGATGCTCACATCTCCAGTCTCCCAACTGACCTCCAAGCTGCTCCCTCATCAGGCTGTGATGAAAACCCACAGACCTCCTTGGGCTTTAACCCAGAAGATGTGCGACCCTTACCAAAAGCTGGACCTAGAAAAACCCCTTCAACGGGAAGAAAAAGGAAACAAATAGCAATACTCACTGATACACCAGTTAAGATGGCCCTTGAAGCAGACCAGAGAAGCAAGAAAATAAGTTTTCCAAAGAAGAGGCTGTGCCAGAAACAAGGCCAATCCACTCCCACAAACCTAAAACAATCCAAGCTTTCCACATCACAAAAGAAAAATCAGTCTATAAAAATATATATTTACAAATATATTTATTCTTGGCGTCTTCAACAGACCATGTTCATCGCCTCTGTCAGTGCGCCCCAGGGTGGCTGTGGCTACAATGTAGCTTGCCATCACCAGTGTGTGAATGTGTGTGTGAATGGGTGGATGACTGGATATGTAAAGCGCTTTGGGGTCCTTAGGGACTAGAAAAGCGCTATATAAATACAGACCATTTACCATGTTCATCAACTCTTCCTCAGCTCTCAGTGATGTCTCCGGCCTTTTAAACTCCTCCACTTCATTTGAATGTCCCATAGCAGGGATGGCCCTTTTCATCAGTTTCACCACCACAAACACCTTCTTCCTCTTTCCACTCTACATCTTCATATTCTACACGGCTTTCAGCGTTGGAGGCATCTGCGCAATGCACCTACAGGGACGACAATGAGCCACTCTGACTTTTTCACATACAACATGATTATTGTGGAGATGTTTGTTGTTTTTGGAACACTTCTCTGTACTGTGGGCACTTTTACCTATAGGATGATAATCAGGTCTACTGGGGAGTGTCAGGTTTATATAGTGGATTGTCATTTATGCTTAGAAATATCTACTAATATATGCTTAGAGTTTTATAAACAATGTCATGTTGGTAGGGGTTTGATCCTTAGTAGTCTGTGGAGACTCTGTGTGCCTCCCAGAGCACTCTGGCATGCACACACAACTTAAGGTCAGGAGAGAGGTTATATCTGCTCTTACTGATATATGGTATAGACAAAGGTCAATAGACAAACTCGAACACACTTCCTGCGCCTACCCGACCAGTTTGCATTGAAGCAAAAGCGACCAGAACTCCTTCGGCCACTTCAAGGCAGCAGCAATGCGCTCGAAAGCGTTAAAATAAGAATCAACCTCTGACTCCCGAAACGGAGGGACCAACGAAATGTGTTTGCTGATATCAAAGCTACCAGGAGTGGACGCACTAACATTCGGCGACGCCGGGGAACCCGGGGTGGGGCTCTTCTCAAGCTCAAGGGCTCTAATGCGGAGATGCAAAGCCTGCACCTCCAGAGCTTTATTCCGGGTCTCCACCTCCTTTATACGGAGCGTGAGGCGCAAATCCGCGGAAGCCGTAGCTTCACCTGGGTCCGAAACCGAGTCAACCTCAGCACCCACAGCAGCCGCACCGGCCGCTTCAGCACCGGCCTCAACCGCCGCGCTCCCCGCCCCCTTCACTGTAACTCCTTGCAGCACCCCTTTCTCCACGAGCCGCCCCACCAACTCATCCCGCAAGTCCGCCTTACGAGCACTGCCAGACACCACCACACCATAGTAATCAGCCACAAGCAGCAAATCCGCTTTCCGACATTTCTCAATCTTACACAGCGCAGGCGTCTCCACAAAGTCGTCCAGCGAAAACTCCATAATCACCACCCAACAACCCACCAAGGAGCGCACCCACACCCCAAACAAAACACGAATAACCCCGCAACGAGAAAAAAGAAACGAACGAACGAGCCCCAATTATGTTACGGCCGGTCTAGGAACCCCGACCGCAACACGAAAGAGTGATCCATCCCCTGCTCCACCCCAAGCAGCACATCACACCATACTTAAAACATAAAGTAGTTTTATTTACAGACAAACCAAATAGAAAAGATCACAGGAGTCACTCAGGCTTCGGGGTGAACCCACGCCAAAATAACAAACAAAAAGGGAAACTAACTCAAGGGAGCGTGTACTTACCTAGCCCCAAAATAACGTAACAAAACAACAGTCACTTACCTCCCTAACTAACAAAACAGGAGAAAACTGTACCCAACAGAAAAGGCGGTCCACCCCTACTTCCTCCTGGACCAGCCAACCCACATAGGGCATGTCGCAGCCCCTGCTGGTTGGGGTAAAACCGAGGATGGATGGCTTCCGTCTTCAATCGTGCCGCCTTATACTTCGCCTCCAGGGCAGCATCCAATCCTGGCGGACCGTCCTCAGGATCCACCACTCCCGGAGGCGCACCTGCACAGTCACATTTGCATAGCCTAATCCCAACCCACGGCGACAGCCGTAACACAAACACACGTATATCTGTTTGAGTGTAAGGGCCTTTTGTTCAGATGTACCACTAGACTCCTGGCACCAGCGTTGGGGAGTCTTCACGGGGTCACATCTTGACCCCACACACACACACACACACAGACAAGGTATTCTTTGTTCACATGTATACCTATGTAAGACTTATATGTTAATGACCCTATGCATATTCATGTAACCACAATAAAAGGAGTGCTATGGGGAACCTGGCTGAGAGTCCGACGGAGGTCAAGTGGGCGGAACAACATCTGGCTCCGGTCCGGTCTCCCTCATGCATGAGTAACACAAAGAACTTTGCCTACTTGGTGTTCAATGCTTTTTGCTGTGTAGTAAATTGTCTTGAACGTTCCAGCGAATAGGTTTATGCTATGAACCTATCAGGGAGCGCTTGTTTGAAAATATTTTTCCTGGACAGACTGTATTTCACATGCTGACCTGTGTGGAGCGCTATCTGGCTGTTGTTCACCCCATCACCTACATGCGTCTACGGGAAACACACGGGGTCAAGATTAGAAACATCATCACTGTGTGTGTTTGGGTGCAGAACATTGGATGGTACGGGATAATTCAGTCTGTTAATGAATCAGTCAAACTACAACTAGCATTTTCAGGTGTCTGCTTAGTTGTCGTTATTTTCTGCTGTTTGTCTGTTCTCCATGTTCTGATTGGCCCAGGGCCGGGGGAGGTGCGTGGGAAAAATGAACGGATTGATCTGGCAAAGCAACGAGCTTTCCACATGATCGTGGTCAAAATGGGAGCACTCTGTTAAGGTTGGCTGTGTGGCAGGCAGGCAAGGAGGAGTGGTGGACCCAAAATGCAGGACTCAGACTCAAGGGATGAACTCAAAATACTCAGCTTTATTTGCTGGCACAGGAAAACGAGTATACAAAGCAAACTAAACTAAACTGGGAAACAACATAAACTCACGGGAAACACAGGGAGATCCACACAGCATGAGGGACGATACAACACTGACTCAAAGAAACACAGGGTTTAAGTACACTGGGAAGTAACGAGGGGAATGAGACACAGAAGGAGGACACAGCTGGGAGAAATCAGAACTAACGAGACAAGGAAGCAAACCAGGACACATTCACATAAGACCCGGACCTTCAAAGTAAAACAGGAAGTAACACAGACTGAACTTACAGACACAGACTCACAGGCAAGCACTACAGAGGGAACAGAGAGGTGGGAACAGGGCAGACACAGACTGGACACGGGGATATAGCCGACAGGGGAGACAGCAACTAAGGATAACACAGAGACAAACCATCAGACAGAACTTCAACAAAGAAACCAAAGACTAGAAATGATAAATAATATAATGAACTCAAAACCTCTGGGTCAACGACCCAGGCATCCTAACACACTGATGCTGAAATTTGCTGGCATCCTGATTTGTTCTGGCATAGAACAATTATCACTGATGGACATGAAAGTTTTATGTGTGATGTGGGAAGTAGCAAACTTGCTATCTGTCCCCAGCAGTCTGGTTCTTCCTCTGCTGTTTCTGCAAAGAGCAAAAAATCCATGTTATGCGAAGAAAACTGGATCAGGATAGAGTCAAAGGAATCATGAGTTTTATGGATGTTTAATATGGAATGATTCGATTTTAAACTATTAGAACTTAATGAATTATAACAAGCCTAAAAGACTTTTGTATACTCATTAGTTAAGTAACTAATGGATAAGGTTTCAACTTTCAAAACTGGAGTGAATTTCGTGCTGGTAATGTGTCTGCTCGGAGGATGCCGGCTTATGTTAGTAAATGTAATTCTTGCACTGTACAGTGATTTTAACCATTGAAGGGTGGTTTTATTTGTAGATTGGTAAGCGTTTGTAGGATTAGGGTGGTTTGATAAAAGAAGAGACGCTTTATATTGTAACGTAAAGACTCTACAATAAAGTTAAAGTACTTACAAAAACCCAACAGTGCTATTACATTTATTACTTGTACTAATATGTTCGTTTACTTGGTCAGAGGCCTTTTGTAACTAACTGAGAGATTTATTCCTTCTCAATAATAATTGTGCATTCAAATATAATGTGATTGTTGAACTGTGCATGTTATCATTATTACCTGTAAACAGTGACTGTCTGTGCTGAATTCTGCACATGTTAGCTGTACCCATAAACCAGGGGTGGGCAACTCCAGGCCGCAAGGGCCGGTGTCCTGCAGATTTTAGATCTCACCCTGGGTCAACACACCTGAATCAAATGATTAGTTCATTACCAGGCCTCTGGAGAAATACAAGACGTGTTGAGGAGGTCATTTAGCCATTTAAATCAGCTGTATTGGATCAAGGATACATCTAAAACCTGCAGGACACCGGCTCTCGATGACTAGAGTTGCCCACTGCTGCCATAAACTGTAATAAAGATTAATGTAGCCACCACATGACTCATACATGACTCATTTGTTTCTGGACTCTATATCAAAGTCTTTTTATGCTGCCGTCTTGTGTTTTGAAACCAAATGTGAAAATATTTGGAGCACAGGCTGGAGTCTGGGCTATCTGCTGAGGCAGAAAAATGGACAATCCACTAAGATGTAGACTAAATATTGTTAAAAAGCCACCAAATAAAGTTCATTTTGTGCAGTGGGAAAAAGGTTAAAGTGGCTCTGTACCACACAGTTGGATGTATTATAGCAAGCAATTTAATGTTTGTTTGATTTTTTCACCAGGCACAAATATGGAAAACACAATCATGAATTCCAGTTTAGTGGCTCTGGTTAGTGGGGTAACTAGCAGATAGGAATTGGAGACAACAGCTTCTGCAAGGACACCGGTCAATGTCAAATACGCCAAACCCTCTCTGCAGTATCCAGATGACTCAGTTAGAAAAAAGAATCAAGCCTTTGAGAATCTGACTAGTCCAAAACAACCAATCTTTTCTTAAGTCACAAAGCTAATCAAACGAATGTGAGCAGTCAGTTGTTTAAATGATATTGTATTGCTGTATATTATATTAAGATATACAAGATAAACTGTGTGGGTGACTGTAAGGCAGGTGTCCAGTCCTGATATGCAAAACACCAGCAGTGACCTAATCAACAGTTTTGAATATCATGTAGTGGGTGTTAG
Organism: Oreochromis aureus; assembly: GCF_013358895.1. Taxonomy (NCBI): domain Eukaryota; kingdom Metazoa; phylum Chordata; class Actinopteri; order Cichliformes; family Cichlidae; genus Oreochromis; species Oreochromis aureus. The sequence continues at coordinate 57,113,860 of NC_052944.1, read as the reverse complement.
AAGAGTATGTGTGGATTCTTCTTTCTGGTTCAGCTGTGCTGAAGACCACACTTGTTGACATTAAAGGAATCTGCTGGCTGAGCTACATGCAGATTCAGGTGAGTAGTTTTTGAGATCACATTTTTATGAGGTTGATTAATTTGAAATTAGTATTAAACAAAGTGCAGTATTGTTCAAAAGTATATATTCTTCATATATGTTGGTTCCAATTTAGCTTCCAAGGAGCCAGACTTTCTTCAAGATTTTTTTTAAAGAGGTCTGGTTCTCCAGGCTTTTATATCTTTATTTGAACACTAGCTTCTTTTTTTCTCATCTTTTTTTCTGGTCATTGTACCTGACCATTGACAAAGACATGTTTTATTCATTTGTTAACGCCAATTAATACTCAACTATGAATCATTCAAGCATAAAAAGGCACCTAACTCACAGGATTTATTTGTCTAGACTTAACATAGAACTTACAAAGGAACCAATCTAGGTACTTTGCTACTTTTTTTCTTTTTTTTTAACCTCTGAATCTATGAAAAACACCAAAGATGACACCATTTAAATTAGTACTGTTACACCAATGAGGTTATTCCCAAAGGGTCCAAAAAAGTGTTATATTTTAACATATGTGTAGTGTGTTCTTAGAAATTTGAAAACATTCTTGACAAGTGGACAGACAAAAGAGCACGTGGCAGACCTAAAAGGTAACACAACAGTTTCTTAAAGTCAAGTTCTTAAGAAATAGGAAAGCGTCCAGCAACAACTTGACACATATCCTGAAAGATGCATCCGGCCCATCAGTGGATTAATCTATAGCTTGTTAGTAAAATTTATGGTGGAGTTCAGGAGAGAGGTACAACATGTGAAACATGCTGCTGTCATGGTTTGAAGCTGCATGTCAGCCAGTGGTGTTGGGAATCTTGTCAAAGTCAGAATCAGATTTATTGACCAACACATACCTCCTTTTTTTATTTGCAAAGTACTTAAGAGAATACACAAACCTATAATACAGCCACATGAATGGCAACATACTATAATATGCTATAAGAGCAAACTGACACAGACAATAAAAACACATATAGCATATTTATAGTATTTATGTTTACATTTAAATTTACCACCCTCAGTCCACCTATATGAGGCCGTAAAGCGAGGTTATTTTCTAATTTTGTGATTCAGCTGCGATAGACACTGAAAAAATTAAGTGATATTATGTTATAAAATACTAATATAATTTCTTTACTAACTGATTAAATTTGCCGAAACAAAGTTGATTTTTAGCTGACTATGACTCAAATCAATTTTAATTCAATTTATATCACATCAACAGTTTCCTCAAGGAACCTTAAATTGTATGTAGTACAGAGTTTTGTGAGCCGCACAAAACAGATGTACAGCTCAAAAAGTACTCTAACAGAAAATAAAAAAATTCCAGCACTTCTGCAATAATATTATTGAATGTGGAGTATGCGTCATTAATGAAAGATGTGGATGTTAGTTAAAATCAAACCTGAAGCTTAGTCATAGCTTCAGCTGCGAACAACCTGAAGGTTATGAGGTTAATTACAGTGACTTCTTTCTTTGTTATTATTAATATGTTTTAGTATTATTATTCAGCCTCCTCTTTCATCCTCATATATGAGGACTTTTCTCTCAGGTAGCCAATACTGGGCTACTGTCAAAACACCATAGTGTGAAAGACAAATCCCTGAACATATAAGAAGCTTTTAATGTTACAAATACAAGCAGCATGTGAGGCTTTCCATTCACCCATCCATCCATTTTTTTTTTTTTTTTGCTTATCCAATTCAGGGTCGTGGTGGTGCTGGCCCCTGTGAAGCTGCATGTGTTGAAAGGCAGGATACGCCTTGTACAGGTTGACAGTCTGTCACTGAGCTAAAAGAAAGAAGCAGCTGTTACCACTTACAATCACCAGTTAACTTGCATGTCTTTGGACTGTAGTGGGAAGCAAGACTACATGGCTGACATGACAAAACTTTTTAAGTTTAAGGAAATAGTACAAACTAAAAAATCTTAGAAATTCATTTATATGAATTGTTCTTGCAAAGGCACAGATGCAGGCTTGGTTAAAAACATGACCATTGTCAGCATATGCAAAACTTTACTGTATTTTCTAAACAACAATAAATTATTCCATATCTTACTGTTTTTTTTTCCTTTGCTGTCTTCCATAGGTCATGTTCATCAACATTTCCTCCTCTCTCTCATCCTTAAATTCCTCCATTAACTGGTTTGAGTCAATATGCCAGGATTCAACAGTCAGCAAAGTTTTCTACACCATCTACACCTCCATGACCATCCTCCTCTTCCTTCCACTCTACATCTTCATCCTCTGCATGGGCTTCCAACATTGGCATCAGAAATCTGCACATGCAGGGACAACAATGACCAACTCTAACTTTTTCACCTACAACATGATGTGGGTGGAGAGTTTTGGAGCTTTTGGATCGATCTTATATACTGTGGGTGGTTACACCAATAACATAATAATGATGTATGTTGGGATGTTTATGTTTATCATCCTTCTTCCTGTAGAGACTTTGTTTCATGTCCTGACCTGCCTGGAGCGCTACCTGGCTGTTGTTCACCCCATCACCTATATGCAACTGCGAGAATCACATGGGGTCAGGATTAGAAACATCTGTGCTGTTTGTGCTTGGCTGCAGTGCATTGCATGGTTGGGGATTATTTCCTTGCCTGGGTCTCAATTTTCAAATATCATAATTTTGTCTTACTTGGGTGTCTGCATGGTTGTTGTTGTTTTTTGCTGCCTATCTGTTCTTCATGTTCTTAATCTCCGAAGACCAGGGGATGTGAGCCACAACAAGGAGCATGTTGATCAATCAAAGCTCAAAGCTTTCCACCTGATCATGGTGATAACAGGAGTGCTCCTGCTGAGATTTGTTGGGTTGATGATTTGTTATGTGATCAAAAATATGTCATTGATTGATCTCAAAGACTCGTGCACTTTGATGGAATCATCAGTTTGGTTGAGTGTACCCAGCCGTCTGGTTCTTCCTCTGCTGTTTCTGCACAAAGCAGGAAAACTGTCATGTTGTAGCAAAAAAAAAAGATTCAGGATAGGGGCCTCCGCCCTGTGCTGTGGGCAGAGGCAGAGAAGTTGTCCTGCTGGTGCTCAGAAAATAGCCTGAAGCTGAACGTCCCTCAAACAAAACAACTCCTAATGGACTTTAGGGCCACTCCTATCTGATTATAAATGAGGAGCGGGTGGAATCTGTCTCCACCTTCAGGTTTCTGGGCAGCCACTTACATACAGGCTCTAAACTCAAACCAAGTCCAATGTGTGTCTTTTTTATATATAAATTCTTCTTGATTGCATATATTTCTCCTGTTTTTTATTTATTCCTGCTGTCTTACTACTTACATTTTATTCCTGCACAGTTGGTGTTGTGTATTTACATTGACAATAATGGGCTAGTCTATTCTGTACTATTGAATACTATTTATTACCAGTAGTATTTATTTCCAATATTGTTTTATTACTACTATTACTTAATAATTTACTATAACTTAGTATAGTTGGGAGGTGGTTTTGATGGTTTTAGATGATGAATCATAGTTGCGTTATTTGAGAAAATGTGACAGCTTAGCTGTACAGACCGTGGTTAATACCTAGAAACAGTACACATTTGCACTGAACTCTATAGAGCTGTATACATACACTGCAATAAAGATGGATGTAATCACCATGACACAACTAAGTGGTTAGTTGTGGCTGCTGCTGATGTTCTCAAATGTGGCCATATTTGGATTAAAAGATGGGGTGAAAGCTATCTGCTAATAGTAGCTCACTTGGTTAACAAGCTTGATACAAAAAAAAAGCATGAGCTACTAAGATATAGTTTAAGTAGTTCCAGAGGCCAACAAGTACAGTTTTGCCCACCAAAACTGAAGCATGAACTTTCTGAAAGATCTGTGACAGAAAACACGCTATATTATTTGTCAGTTAATTCCATCAAAATGTTCCAAAAGGAACCGATATGAAAAACACAACCAACAAGTTTGGTGACTCCAGTTGGCTTGCAGACAGCAACTGGCTACAGCTGCCTGTATCCCCTCTCCATTATCCAGGTGGATCCATTATTAAAACATTTTCACATAGTTAATCTATTGATAGTAAATCTATTGATTGTGGTCTAATTTTGTGTACAAGGTTGTAAACAAGAATCCAATTGGAAAGGAGTTTTGACCTCACCCTCTGAGAATCAGCTGATTCATGCAAAAGAACATGCTCCCAACACTCATTTCTTCTTGGGTCATCAGTGTAGTGATCATATGGATGATTTTGAACTGAATGTAATAGATGATAGGTGGATGTATCTGGATTTAGCTCTGAAAAGCATTCAAGGAAGCTACAGGATGATTTGGATTAGCGATTAATATTAAATCTCTATCATCTTGATTGATTTGATTAGCTTCTGTTACTTTAAAAGCTTTTGTGCACCTCTAATACAATTTTAAAATGATCCAACCGAGTATAAAGGGTTATTTTGATTATTATTTCTTTATTGACCTATTATTAAACATCATCATGGTTCAGTTCAATTAACTTCTGTCACTCAAGCCAGAGTCATCATTGGAGAAAAAAAATTAAATAATTTAAATAGCCCATGTCTTTGAGTTGCCTTTAAGGTAATGTAAAAACAAAAAACATGCAACAATAGATGTCTACTTTGCACCTTTTTCTCCTAATTTTGTATTTTGTTAAAAAAAAAAAGTGTTTGTAACTGAACCACCCTCATTCAGATCTGGCCTTTGGAACTATCTTGGTTTTCATGTGAAGCATCACCCTGATGGTAAGCGTGTCATGGACAAAAGTAAAACAGTATGTCGGATGTGCCACGCAATACTCAATTGGTGCGAACTAGTGTGTTAGCACAGTTAGCTTGTAAACGAGATTAACGCTGACAGCACTAGGGGGAACACAACGAATATCACTGCACATTTATGCCGACATCATCCTAGTGCAGGGGTCGGCAACCCACGGCTCCGGAGCCGCATGCGGCTCTTTAGTCCTTATTTTGCGGCTCCGGGTGGTTTGGGAAAATAGAAGAAGTATTTCGCTGAAGTGCATTTTATTTGTGTTTAGTTCTTTTTTTAACTTGTAGTTCTAAATTGGAAGATTATTGTGATTTTGAAATATAAAAATAAAATTATATCTTATTATTTTTTTCATCACTGAAAATAAGCGTCACACTCGCGGAAGCCGGTGTACCTGCCGAAACGCCGTGCATATATCGAGACTTTCAACCCCAGATAGGCCAATTATGGATCTTCGGATCCACATTATGTCAGCAGCTGTTCTCCACCGTGAACTATGTTAAAAACAAACACCGCTCACGCCTCACAGATGACAGCTTACAGTCCTGCGTAAAGATGAAAGCCCTGATTTGCAGACGCTGTGCGCAGAGGTTCAGGAGCAGAAGTCTCATTGTAAACAAATCACTGCAGACCCGACGATGTTTGCATGAACACGCTTTTCAGCATCTCTTTATTGACCACTTTTCACACATGGTTGCTGTACGCATACAGCCGGCTGTAGCTTTTCAGCTCACAGCCCGACAACACAACAGCAGAGAGAGCACAGACTTTAAGGCGGCGAGGCGTGATTGCGGGTGCCGCTCAGGTGTGTCCGACTCCCATTCAGCGGCACTGCAGACCACGCCCCGCCACACACATTAACAAGGTAAAATACATATTTAGGCAGAATTTTGCAAATATCTTTTTTTTTTTTTTTTTAGCGGCATAGTGCTTTTTTTTCCAATTACTTTTTAAAAGTCAGGTCAAGGCTCCAAAAGCCTTGACCTGAAAAGTGTGGCGGCTCACAACAGTTTTTGTTTGCTACATGGATCATTTTAGTTCAGCTGGGTGTCTTTGCTTTTGTTATATTTCTTTAAGAGTTCAAAATGTGATAATTACATAAATAAAATGTAATTTTCTCTGTAGCACTTCATGGATTTTATAAGCAACACACCTTAGTTGCTCTGTGGATTCTTTTAAAAAGCAGTTAAAAACTTTTCTGTTCAAACAAGTCTTTTGTTGATCTACGTATTTTGTATTCTTTACATTATTTACATTTGATCTTTTACATTGTGTATAATGTCTATTGATTGTATTGTTTATTTTAATATTTGTGTACAGCGCTTTGTGACTGCTTGTCTGTGAAAAGCGCTTAATAAATAAACTTTACTTACTTACTTTAGATGTTCGCACAAAGCATAAAGGTAAAGAACAATATATACAGTGTTATCTTCATTTTAGATTTCAAAAAGTATTTGCGGCTCCCGGTGTTTTCTTTTGCGTGGAAACCGGGTCCAAATGGCTCTTTGGGTGTAAAAGGTTGCAGACCCCTGTCCTAGTGCAAAGACAAGTGGAAGCAGACAAAAACAACAAGCACGCATGCTACATGCCACAAACCCGAGTCATTTAGACAGCCGTTAGCACATGATTCTCCTTATGGGGACCTGATATGTTTAATATGCTGCTGATAATATAGCCCAGAAGAAGCGTATAGTAAAGCTTTCATTTTGGAAAGTGCCATTTCTCTTTTTCAAAGATTAGTGATTTCTCGATCAGATAGATTTATTTTTTGTATTATTTTGTTGTTTCAGCAACATTAAATTTAAAAACTGTACTTTTGAGTTAAAATATATATTTATAATTTTAATAAATGACAAATTAAAAAGGCATGAACATTTTTTTGTATCGAAAAAATATCGAACCGTGACACCAAAGTATCGAACCGAACCGTGAATTTTGCGTATCATTGCACCCCTAATATATATATATATATATATATATATATGTATATATATATATACACACACATCAATAAGTCAACAGTAAATCTTTAAATACGTAAGCATGGTATGTTCTTGATATTCCTTGTGATGCACCTCTAAACAGTCTGACTGCTCTTTTCTGATAACTTATTGAAATATTTCTCACTACTTCAAACTTTATGTGTTGTTTATGATTGTGTGTAAAGAAAAGGTGCAAACTCATTGCTTTCTTCATCTTTCTGTTTTGTTTTGGGGGTTTTTCCTTTCTTGCAGGTAAGGTTTTAATGAGCAAAATTCCAAACATAGTGCTAAATGGGAATCAGATTCCAAGGTCAGGAGCACAAACATTTGAATGAAAGAACAATCATCTCTGTTAAGCGTTTACACAAAACAAACACACACACACACACTAAATATATATTATCGTTAAAATACAATCTTTTTACAATTATCTTATTTTACAAATTACTTTTTCAGCTAACAGATATATTCATTAGTACAAATAATTTTCAGCGATTTGGTGTTCTTAAAGGTCGAAACACTGTAGATGTCCTTAGAGCAGATCATTTAAAAATTTGTATTCAAAGTCTGCTGGTGCCAGTTGACTTCACTGCCTTTAAGTTGCTTTACATGAAGAGTTTCTAAGAACATTAATGTTACCATCACTCAGCAAAGAAACTGTTGGACCCATGCATCTTTAGTATTTTTCATGGTAGATAAACCAATCAAGCAAAACACTGAGACTTGGTAATGAAGCCTATCTGTGGCGGGGTGTGGTTTGTGGCTCAGCTGCAGGGGAGGGGTGGAGCAGTGGGTTCAGGGTGTGGTGTCAGGGGAGGCTGACACACCTGAGGTCCATCACCTGATCATGTTTCCCCTGTGAAAGATGTGCAGGAACTTGAAGTGTGTGGTTGTGGTTTTTGTTTGTTTCTTGGCATGTCTCTTTCTGTTTTTTAACACACACTGCCATCTCTTGCTCTTGACGAAGGCGGTCGCACTTTTCTCCTCCTCCTCCTCTCCCTTATCTTCCCTGCTTAGCCTCTTGTGTCCTTGTCTAGTCTCGTTTTTTTTCTAATACTTTTCCCTGGAACACTCTCTCACAGTCTGCTCTCTAAAACCTAAAAGAGGAATTATGGATTTGATCAACTGGTCCCTGAATGCTATTGACACCCTTTTCTCAACGAGAAGTCTGGGCTTGGGTGAGCCTGAGTGCTGAAGATATCTACCTATTCGGAACCATGATAACAGGGTTCTTGCTGATCGGAGCTGGCTTGGCCCTGACTTATCGAAGAATTAAGAAAGCGGAACCAGCTGTTCAAACCCCCACAAGGCTGCCCGCTGGGATTGAAACGATGGGACAAGGCGTTTTCAAAATGGGCTCATTGAGTGCAGCACGGATAAGATCTTGGAGAAATTTATGGCTGCCGTGAACACTCAGAATAAGACCTCTGAGCGCAAACTGGACCACATCTTGGAGAAGCTCACTGCGGTCGTGAGTTCTCAGAATCGGCTCTTTGAGCACAAGAATGACAACATCACGGAGCGTAGATCTGATAACATCATGGAGAAGAGCAAAGGCTCTCCAACGGGAGATTGAGAGACCAGTGTTGGACTTTTAGAACAGCTTTGAAATTCATATGAGTTGTTCGCACTAAAGTAAAAACCACCATCACTTCATGCGGATACCCTTTTGGCGCCAGCTGCAAGGCTGGAGCTGAACAACAACACCCTGATAACGACTGTGTTTAGACTGTTCTTCCCTTTCTATGCAAGGCCACCTGGGTTGGCTGGAAGACTGTTTACTTAGCCTGGCAGGGCGAAGGACACTGTCTCAGCTGAACTCTGGACACATACACACACACGCACACACACACACACACACACACAGACATATACACATGCAGATATACACTCATCCCCCCTCCCCCCTCCAAATGCCTTCAACGCTTATTCCCCTCCGATGCTGACGGTGGATCATGGAGACCAGTGCATAGGCTGTGTTGAAGAAACCCTTATTATAATAAATGACTAGCACCTGTTGACACTGCTAACACACATACATGTACAAATGATCCCTTAGTTTGCCAGAATTTACAACAGCCTGTGTTTCAGACTCTAGATTTAACTGAAGTATTGTTAAATCTGTCAGGGAAAGAAGTAAAACCAGTTCGCACGTTAACCGTGCAGGGTAAAATCATTCAATTTCTGTGTGATTCAGGTGCAGATAAAACTGTTTTAAAAGATCATGTGTCAGGAGTTGACCCTTCAAGTGGCACAATTTATGTGAAGTCTGCAAATGGTCAGTTAAATCAGCATAGAATCTCTAAACCTGTGTGGATTAGAGATCCTACCACAGGAGAGGCAGCTCAGGGTTCAGTTGTAATGTGCCCGACTTGTCCGGTGAACCTCTTGGGAAGAGATATGATGATGAAACTTGGAATTTCAATAATTCCAACATCCGTTGGGATGATAGCTGCAGGAAAAGGAGAAACTGCTGAGACAATGGTTCATCAGGACAGTGGGGATTTGCATTATTACTGGACACTTGACCTGTCGGCCTCCAGACCTGATCAAATAAACTGTAAACTGTTAGCTGCAGCTGAGGAAATGTTGACAACCAGCCACGACACACAGCCACCAGAAGACTTGCATGTCACACTGAGATTTAAGACCACGCCTGGGCCTGATGAGGCCTACACAGATAAAGTGCTGAAATTAGGGCCACAGAGAATCACCATAAAAGCAATATATACTGATGGTGAAACCATGGCTGGATGTAGTGTGATCCTTTCTGAAGCTGCACAACAACTTTTTGCAGGGCAGACACCACATATTTCACTGACAAAGAGTGGCACAGCTGAGTGGTCAGACTTAGCATCTTTGGTGAGACAGGGGGAGAGTGTTGGAATGTGGCAGCAAGCTGGAGGGGGTTGGGAGACAGACATGCAGCACAGCATCTTTCGTAAAAGCTGGGATGGGTGACACATACTATACCACAAACACACTTAGAGGGAGGTGAGAATGACACAACAGAATGATATGTTGTAGATGTCAGAGATCACCCGAGCTTAAACAGGTCCCAGAGAAGCTCTGGTCTACTGGGAAGACTGATGTGGGGTTAATGACAACAGCGAGTCCAGTAGTAATAAAGCCCAAAACGTCTTTTAGGCCAAGAGTGAAACAATATCCCTTGAAGCCTGATGCAGTGGAAGGCATTAAACCAGTAATAGAGGATATGATTAAAGCAGGGATACTAGTTGAAGCTCCACAAGCAGCATGTAACACACCCATCTTCCCAGTTAGAAAGGCTGATTCACAGTCGTGGCGCATGATTCAAGACTTAAGAGCTGTAAATCAGGCAGTGGAGAGTATAGCTCCATGCGTCCCTGACCCCACACCTTGTTAAATCAGCTCAAACCAGACAAGACACACTTCACTGTGGTAGATTTAAGTAATGCTTTCTTTTCCATACCAGTGCATGAGAATTCACAGGGCTGGTTTGGTTTTACGTATCAAGGCAAAAATACACATACACCAGATTGCCATAAGGTTTCTGTGACAGTCCTACAATTTTCACACAGAATATTACAAATTGTCTGTCTGATTTTGTAATTCCATCACATTCGCAGATGTTGGTATATGTCGATGACATTTTAATTGCATCCAATTCAGAGGAGAATTGTAGAGACATATCATTGGCATTGCTAACTCACTTAGCTGAAACAGGTAACAAGGCCTCACTTTCAAAGCTACAGTGGGTAAAGACAGAAGTGAAATTTTTAGGACATCTCCTTAGTGCTGCAGGGAAAAGCATACATCCAGAGAGGAAAACAGCTATTTTGGCAGCACCTAGGCCAGTGACAAAGAAACACATGATGCAATTCCTAGGTTTGCTAAATTTCTGTCGATCATGGATGCCCCATTACGCTGAAGTTGCGCAGCCATTACTAGATATGATGTACAGTAAACCTTTGGCTATGTCAGAAAGTTTGAGTTGGACCCCTGAGGGGGAGCAAGCTCTGTGCATGCTGAAACAGATGCTGACAGGAGCATCAGTTCTAGGGCTTCCAGATTATAACAAGCCTTTTGTTCAAACTGTTGACTGTAAAGGACATTTTATGACGTCCATGTTAGCACAAAAGTGTGGAGGTAGAATGAAGCCAGTAGCCTATTATTCTAAGAGGCTGGATTCAGTGGCTTGTGCATTACCTCACTGTGTGCGATCTGTGTGCGCTGCCGCTGAAGCTGTAAAGTGTTCTGGTGAAATTGTTTTGTTTCACCCTTTGACCCTGCTAGTTCCACATGAGGTGGATGTTTTATTGCTGCAGACTAAAATGACATTTTTGTCACCGGCAAGACACTTATCTTTAATGTCACTGTTGCTCTCCCAGCCACACATAACTATTAAGCGGTGTACAACTTTGAATCCCTCTACACTGTTACCCACAGAGGAAGAGGGTACACCACATGTGTGTCGTGAGCATGTGGAAACACAGTGTAAGCCTAGAAGTGATGTAACGGACATACCACTCACTGAGGGCAAAGTTTGGTTTGTTGATGGTTCGAGTTTTAAAACGGCAGAGGGAAAGACTAAAACAGGCTTTGCTGTTGTGGATGATGTGCGGCTCATCCGTGCTGGGCAATTATCACATTCCATGTCTGCCCAAGCAGCTGAGATAGTGGCTCTTACGGAGGCCTGCAAAGCAGCTGAGGGGCAGGCAGTGACTATTTATACAGACAGTCAATATGCCTATGCTACACTTCACTTCTTTGCCGCTCAGTGGTCAAGACGAGGCATGACAACATCAACAGGGAAACCTGTGGAGCATGCAACACTTTTACAGGACCTGTTGAAAGCAGTCTTACTGCCCAGTAAAGTTGCGGTTTGTAAATGTGCAGCACACACACGTGGCACTGACCCCATTATACTAGGCAATGCCTTTGCAGATAAAATTGCAAAGGAAGCGGCCCTTGGAACACATGGGGTTCATATTCTGGCATCTCAGGAGCAAACTATGCCCATTACACATGATGTGTTAGCAGACATGCAGTCACACTCACCTCCAGCTGAGAAGCAGCTGTGGCTCACTAAAGGAGCAAGCGTGAGAGGTGATGTCTACTATCTTTGTGATAAACCTATCTTGCCTAAAAACTTATATAGGACTGCTGCAATTTTGAGCCATGGGCTTTGCCATGTCTCCACAGCCGGGATGGTGGCAGCAGTCGAACGGCAGTTTTCACACTGGGATTCAATGCTTATTCAAAACATTTTTGTAAAGCATGTTTAATATGTTGTAAACATAATGCTCAGGGGAACCTCAGACCTAGAAGAGGAAGGTTTCCCAGACCCAGCTACCCATTTGAAGTAATCCATATGGATTTCATTGAGTTGTCTAACTGTAACACCTACAGGTACTGCCTGGTAATTGTGTGCCCGTTCTCAAAGTGGGTTGAAATTGTCCCCACTAAGAGAGCAGATGCTATTTCAGTGGCTAAGGCAATATGCAAAAATGTGATCCCAGAGCATGGGATCCCCCAGACTATTTACAGTGACAATGGTCCTCATTTTGTGAATGAAATAATTGAGAAAATGTCACAACATCTGGGGATAACACTGAAAAACCACTGCTCATACCACCCACAAAGTGCGGGGCTGGTTGAAAGGACTAATGGCACAGTAAAGCTGAGACTCAGGAAAACAATGGAGGAAACAGGCAGAACATGGGTAGACTGCATTGAGCTGGTGAAAATGTATATGAGAATTACGCCGACTGATAATGGTCTAACGCCTTTTGAAATAATATATGGCAGGCCATTTAGAGTTCCAGTGTTTTGTAATGATATTGATAAAGCAGAAGAAGAAAACACACTAGCAGACTGGATGATTAAAATGTTGAAAAGCAAAGAAGTCATGAGTGCAAATAATCTGCCAGATGATTCTGTTTCTGTACAGGAAGAACGCCTGAAGCCAGGGGACTGGGTGCTGATAAAGGTCATAAAGAGGAAGTGCTGGTCGAAGCCACGGTGGGACGGACCATACCAGGCTCTGCTGACAACACCAACAGCTGTGAAGATCGCAGAGCGACCCACCTGGATACACCAAAGCCACTGCAAAAGGTGACACACATCCAGGCCAGCTCGGAGTAAGTGGCAGGAAGACCGGGTACAAAGGGGGGGAAAGCCTCCAGGGCCCCTCGTCTCAATCCGGTGAAGAAACCAACTGAGCCACAGGTACTCATCAGAATGGCTGGAAAAGTGTTGTCTACCCTGCTGGGTGTAATGGCTTTGATGTCGTCATGGTCAGCAGTGGAGACCCTGTATGTCCGAGGAAACCACACCCAATACCCTCATGGCTATTCTACAAACTTTTGGTGGCAGTTTATGAATACAACTGCTCACCTGAATAATAGGACGGACTGCTATGTGTGTGCTCATATGCCATTGTCCGCATATACATCTGGATTGTGGCCGTACAGCATAACAGAGGACAGAAGTTGGTGTTTGTTAGGCTTAGCAACTCATCCTGGCTACAGAGTCCTCTGGTCCAAGGCCAACTATAGTACACCTCTGAACATCACCTGGAGTAAGTCGCCACTTCTGAACGTGAATTGTTCTGGACAAACTGACTTATTGGCCTGGCCTCAAGTGTCAGACCCGCTGCCAGACATAATATTGCTGAATAAGCTAGACACAGCTCAACTACCAGTGTGTGTGATGAACAATGGAACACTGTCAGTGGGGGAGCTGCCACTTCGCTTATGTAAATACATATACACCTACTGCCCTCCAGAGAACGAGAGCAGGTGTATGAAATGCTTGACCAGTGCAAAGTGTGCTGAGAACTCGACATTGAGGAGGACCGAATGCAAGATCAACCTGGCTTACAGAATACCAGTAAAAGCAAAGAGCCAGAAGTGGACAGACTGTGCACAGACAGTGCCGAGCAGTAAAGGAACAAGAGTGTTGGCTGATTGGTATTTCATGTGTGGACATAAAGCCTATCTATCACTCCCTGAGGGATGGGGAGGATTGTGTGCCTTGGTGAAGTTATCGGATCATGTCTTCTTCATGGACAGAGTTGAACATCACCCTAGCAGCCGACGGAAGCGTGAGGTGGATATAGCCTCACCAAACTCTTTTGGAGTGACAGTAGACACTGGAGTGCCGCGGGAATTCCGCATTTGGGGTGGAGGAGCTAAGTTCTTCCAAAGTCTGATCCCAAACATCGGAGTTGCAGAGGTGCGGGATCACGTGGAGATCAACCGGTATGCCCTACTGCGACACATTAATCTCACTAAGAAGCTGGGGACAGCCTTAGCAGAGGAGCAAAAGGCCATCAGAACGATGGTTCTGCAGAACAGGCTGACCCTGGACTTGATAACAGCATCACAAGGAGGAGTGTGTAAGCTCATTGGGGAGACATGTTGTACATTCATCCCAGATGGATACACGACTGGAGGAGACATCTATGAGGCACTGCAGAACTTAACTGCTCTGCAGAAATATGTGGCAGACCACACATCTGGAGGAGACGCGTCCCAAGGCTGGATAGCCTGGTTGACATCTGGACCATGGTGGAATATGTTCTTAAAGTTTTTGACTCCCATTCTCACACTGGTGGTGTTGTTTTGCTTGTTTACAGGTTGCATTTTGCCATGTGTAAGATCGATGGTGAATAAAATGATTGCTAACACTTTTACCAACTACATACTGTTGCAGCAGAGTGACATGGATGCTAAGGCTAATGTGTGTGTATGAATGAAGCCTGCACTGAAAATGGTGACAAGTGGTGTAGAGCTGAAGAGATATATATACACCATATAGCCTTATAAAATGACAATACAGGGTGGAGATGTTGGGTTTATATTTTATTATTGTCATTTGTATTAAGAAACATGTAATCATTTGTGTTTAGAAGTATATAGTTGATGGCATATTGGAAGAATGTCTCATCCTAGGAGGTCTATAACAACTCTGTGTAGCATGAAGAGGGGAGTGCGTTCACTCCTCTTCAGAGTGTTCTGGCATAGATCACACACCTCCTAGGAGAGGTCGTATCTTCTCTTGCTGATATATGGTATAGCAAACACACGTATATCTGTTTGAGTCTAAGAGCCTTTTGTTCAGATGTACCGCTAGACTCCTGGCACCAGCTTTGGGGAGTCTTCCTGGGGTTACATCTTGACCCCATACACACACAGATACACACACACACACACACACACACAGGGTATTCTTTGTTCACATGTATACCTATGTAAGATGTCATATGTTAATGAACCTATGCATATTCATGTAACCACAATAAAAGGAGTGCTATGGGGAACCTGGCTGAGAGTCTGACGGAGGTCAAGTGGGTGGAACGACACTTGGCTCCAGGCAGGTCTCCCTCATGCATGAGTACTACAAAGAACTTTGCCTACTTGTGTCTTGTTTTTGCTGTATAGCAAATTGTCCTGAACGTTCCAGCCAATAGGTTTATGCTACAAACCTATCAGGCTGCAGGCCCGGATGTACTGTCTACTCTGGCTGTCTCTCACCCTTTACCCATCCCTGTTGCTTGTCATGTGTTTCTTTGGTGTATTAAGAGTTTTTTCATGTGCTATGTGCAGAGGTGTTTTTTCCTCTTCTCAAACTGATCTCCCTGTTGGAGCTCAGTCTGGGGGGAGTATTTTTTTCTCCTTATCTTTCCTCATGTTGTGCTTTTTCCATGTTATACCTCTCTGACCTGTCTTCCCCATGTGATGTTTGTGTAATGTATGTATGGTCGGAAGGGTAAGACGGCGCTGGCACGGCTGGCAGCCTTAACCCAATTTCCCTCGGGATGAATAAAGTATGATCAATCAATCAATCAATCAATCAATCAATCAATCAATCAATCAATCAATAGACCAGTGTCCTGTAACAATAACAGATTGTTAAAATAGGTGTGTCTGGAAAAATTCAAAATAAACAGAAGTGGCAGTTCTTTGCATGCTGAAAAAGCTCTGACTGCAAATTTAAATTTTATATGTGCCAGTGGCCAGGTAAAGAACATTTAGTGGCTCGGGGTGTGGATGGATTTGAATATAGACTACCGTCTCTTAATTCTATCCCAGTGACAAAACAATCCACAATCACTGTTTCCACATCATGCAATAGTAAGGATCGTTCACACAAATAAGATGCGAACCAGTCCAAAGCAGACCCAGATATACCCACCCAGTGTGCCAGCCTATTGAGCAAACTATGATGTGCATTGGCAGAGGTCAGATCCAACATTAGCAAAACAGAGCATTCTCCTGCATCACATCTCATCAGGATGTCACTGGAGTCTCTAACAAGTGCAGTTTCAGTAGAGTGAGCTCTATGAAAGCCAGATTGGAGAAATGTGTGTGCTTTGCATTAATGACATGTTATTCAAATGTCATGTGCATCCCTGGCCACAAGACAATCATTTAGTGGTTGTAGGCGTGGAGATATTTGTCTATTGAGAGGTGTCACACACATAATAACCTCATGCCCGGTATTTGGTGTAGTGCTCAAACTTCATCAAGCATTTAAAAAATCCAGTTATTTTCATGGTGAAGAGAAACAGCCAACCAAGTGAACAACACTCTCCAGGAGTTAGATGTTTCGATATTCAAGTCTACTATAAAGAAAAGACTGCAGGAAAGTGCATACAGAAGGTTCACTACAAGGTGCAAGCCACTCATAAGCCTCAAGAATAGAAAGCCTAGATTATTTAAATAAGACCCAGCACAGTTCTGGAAAAACATTCTTTGGACAAATGAAACCAAGAGCAATGGCGAGAAAAAAGTATGGAGAAGGTGTGGAACAGCTCAAGATCCAAAGCATACCTTTACATCGGTTGTAAAACACGGCGGAGGCAGTGTCATTGCTTAGGCGTACATGGCTGTCATTGGCCCTGGGACGCTAGTGTTTATGGATGATGTGACACAGGTCAAAAGGAGCCAAATTAATTCTGATGTGTTCAGAGACAATGTAGTCACATTGACTGGGCGGTGTTTCATAATACAGATGGACAATGCATCACGGTACTGGGTCTGGGACCCAGTGTTTTGCGTATTTTAGTTTTATTCTTGGATTATTGTATGTTCTCAGTGTTTCTTGCTTTATTTTGAAAGAGTTTGGTGCATCTTTGTCACTGTGTTTAGGTTCACTTTCCCTGTGACGTCATTAGGTTCATTTGTGTCAGCTATTTCCTCGTGTGTTTCCAGTTCCCCTGATTACCCCTTGTGTGTATTTAGTCTGTGTGTTTTTGCCCACTCATTGTCAGTTATTGTCTGTTATGCCAAACCATAGTCTCATCATAGCTTTTATAGTTTTGTCAGAGTTTCATAGTTGTCATAGCCTATTCTCAGTTTAGTAGTGGTTTCTGATTTTTACCTTAGTGTTATTGTTGTTTTTTTCATCAGCCCAAATAAAGGCTCGCTTTTGGTTTAAGTTGAGTTCTGTCTCCTACAGTATCTGTTCTTGTGTCCTTTGCAAAATACACAGGCGCATCCCGCTGTGGCACAATGACCCAAAACATGAAGCCAAAGCAACCCAGGAGTTTATTAAAGCAAAGAAGTGGAATATTCTTGAATGGTTTGCTATGCATTTCAAAAAAATAATGCTCAACTCTTTATGTCATCTGTCTGAAGTTAATATTGTAATGTAATATCATAGTACACAACAAGAAGCAGACTAAAACTTCCTAAACTAAACTAATCCAGCTGGTATTACTGATAGTTATGTTGGTTCCATGTAACGAGATGATAATTAGCAACATAAACTATCTCTGAGGAGATACAATACATTAAAAACACTAAAACATCAATGAGCCATTGAAACTTCAACAGTTACTTCATGAGTGCCTCTTTATATCGTGATTTTGTCCACATCTACAAACTTTCTATTCACTTGACTCCCTATCCTGAATCTTTTTTCTTTTTTTTCTGTTTTTTGCTACAACATGACAGTTTTCCTACTTTGTGCAGAAACAGCAGAGGAAGAACCAGGCGGCTGGGTACACTCAACCAAACTGCTGATTCCATCAAAACGCACAATTCTTTCAATGAAAAATATTGCAATACAAACGAAATAATCACCCCAGCAAATCTCAGCACGAGCACTCCTGTTATCACCATGATCATCCGGAAAGCCTTGAGCTTTGATTGATCAACATGCTCCTTGTTGTGGCTCACATCCCCTGGTCTTGGGCGATTCAGAACAAGAAGAACAGATAGGCAGCAAAAAACAACAACAACCATGCAGATAACCAAGTAGGACAAAATTATGATATTTGAAAATTGAGGCCCAGCAAAGACATAAATTCCCAACCATGCAAAACACTGCAGCCACGCACAAACAGCACAGATGTTTCTAATCCTGACACCATGTGATTCTTGTAGACGCATATAGGTGATGGGGTGAACAACAGCCAGGTAGCGCTCCAGGCAGGTCAGGACATGAAACAAAGTCTCTACAGGAAGAGGCATGTTAAACATAAGAATCCCAACATACATCATTATTATGTTATTGGTGTAACCACCCACGGTGTAGAAGATCGATCCAAAAGCTCCAAAACTCTCCACCCACATCATGTTGTAGGTGAAGAAGTTGGAGTTGGTCATTGTTGTCCCTGCATGTGCAGATTTCTGATGCCAATGTTGGAAGCCCATGCAGAGGATGAAGATGTAGAGTGGAAGGAAGAGGAGGATGGTCATGGAGGTGTAGATGGTAAAGACTGTTGAATTCTGGCATATTGAGTCAAACGAGTTAACGGAGGAATTTAAGGATGAGAGAGAGGAGGAAATGTTGATGAACATGACCTATGGAAGACAGCAAAAAAAGAAAAATAGTAAATAATTTCATGTTTTGTGAAAGCTAAAACATGCTGTAAGTTATTCAATACGGTTGCAGTGATGAAGTTTTTAACAGAGTCTCACAAAATATATTTGTGCTTCTGCAAGAAAAACTCTTGAATAGATTTCTTTTAAGTCTATTAGCTGCTCCCCTTAGTGGTCGCCACAGCTGATAATCTGCCTCCATCTCATCCTATCACCAGTATCCTCCTCTGTTTTCCCAACCTTCTGTGTGCCCTGCATTACATCCATGAATCTTTTATTTAGTCTTTCCCTTTTCCTCCTGCCTGACAGCTCCACATTCGACATTATCCATTACTCCTCCTCTGCGAATGTCCGGACTGTCTCAGCCTTGCCTCTCTAACTTCAGGAAGATGGTGCGGCCACGTCCAGACGCCTTCCTGACCGCTCCGCTCCGACTATCCACTTTTCTTGTTTTTTATTTATTTTTTGCACTGGTTTACATTCCAAAATCCTCTAGTCTTATAGTATACGACGGCAGATCACTTGTAAACATCGGTGACAAGGTTGCACATCTTATCTTGGACACTTTTAAACCTGACCCATCCTGGCCGCCAGAGATTCTACGCGCGCGGAGAACAACAAAGGGACGGGCCGCTCATCCGAGGCGTAGAACAAAGAAGCACTGGGGAAGCGCGCTGGCATTAGGAACAGACTGAGACAGCAGGCGCATCGCGCACCACTGCCCAGTATCCTACTGGCCAACGTACAATCCATGGAGAACAAACTCGATGACCTAAGAGCAAGAGTCACCTTCCAACGTGACATGAGGGACTGCAACATTCTGTGCTTCACGGAGACATGGCTGACCCCCACCGTGCGGACCAGGCCGTAACTCCGTCGGATTCATTCTTTGTGCTCGCGCGGACAGAACGGCAGAGTCGAACAAAACAAAAGGTGGAGGAGTGTGCTTCATGGTAAACAGAAAGTGGTGTGATGCCAGGAGCATTTCTACTCTTTCCAGCAGCTGCTCGCCACATCTGGAATTCCTGAGCATTAAGTGCCGCCCTTTCTATCTGCCCCGTGAGTTCAACTCGGTCATCGCCATACGCAGTCTACATCCCACCCCAAGCGGACACAGGTATGGCTTTGTCCGAACTACATGATGTGCTGAGTTCGCTTCAAAACAAAGATCCGGGCGCAGCCCTCATTGTAACAGGAGACTTTAATAAAGGGAACCTCAGACAAGTCATGCCAAACTTTACCAGCATGTCTCGTGTCCGACGAGGGGGACCGGTACGGATCACTGCTACACACCATACAAGCAGGGCTACAAAGCCGTCTCACACCCGGCTTTTGGGAAGTCTGACCACAACGCCATCTTCCTCATCCCCAGTATAAACAAAACATACGGAGGGAAGAAGTAACCACAAGGGAGGTGAAACGGTGGTCTGCCCAATCAGAAGCTACGCTACAGGGGCGCACTCGGCGGCGTCGACTGGGACATGTTCAGAGCATGCGCAGTCAACATCAACGAGTTTACGGAAGTAGCAGTAAGCTTCGTCAACATGCTAGCGGAGGAGATTATCCCCACTGCGAGAGTCACCACATTCCCTAACCAGAAACCGTGGATGGACAGATCGATCCGCGCTGCAGTAAACGCCAGGACCGCCACCTACAACGCGGGTCTCGCCACTGGCGATATGAGCGCCTACAAAGCGGCATCATACGGCGTGCGGCGCGCGGTGAGAGATACCAAACGCCGGTACCGGGAGCGTGTGGAGTCCCGCTTCCACCAGGGCGACACACGGAGTATGTGGCACGGACTACGCACCATTACGGACTACAAACCCAGGGACACTGCGCCGATCAACGCCAACTCTGCATTCACCAATGAGATCTACCGCTGGACTACCGAGGACAATGACGTCATCAACGAGAGACCGGTGACCAGCTTCGCGGAGCATGACGTCCGAGCGGCATTGAGGAGAGTGAACACAAGAAAGCGGGCGGGCCAGACGGCATCACCGGCCGTCTGCTGCGCTGCTGTGCTGACCAGCTAGCAGGTGTGTTCACTTACATCTTCAACGAGTCCCTGGCGAAGTCTGTGGTCCCCACATGCTTCAAAAGATCCACCATCATCCCGGTGCCCAAGAACAGCAAACCCTCATCCCTGAACGATTACCAGCCAGTTGCGCTGACCTCGGTAGTCATGAAGGTGTTTGAGAGGCTGCTGAAGAACATCATCTCCTCCTCCATCCCAGACTCCACAGATCCGCTCCAGTTCGCCTACCGACCCAACAGATCCACTGAAGACGCCATCGCCCATGTCCTGCACACCACCCTCAGCCACGTGGACAAGAAACAGGGTAACTATGTGAGAATGCGGTTTGTCGATTACAGTTCAGCGTTTAACACAGTAGTGCCCAGCAGACTGTTCACAAAGCTGAGGGACCTGGGACTCAACAGCCGTCTGTGTGCATGGGTGTTGGACTTCCTCACCGGCAGAACTCAGGTGGTGAGGGTGGGTGGGTGTGTCTCCGACAGCATCACCATCAACACAGGAGCACCACAGGGGTGTGTCCTCTCGCCACTGCTCTACTCCCTTTACACTTCGGACTGTGTGGCCACCCACGGCTCCAACACCATTGTGAAGTTTGCTGACGACACAGTGGTGTTGGGTGCCATCTCCAACAGCGATGAGGCGGCCTACATGGACGAAGTGAAGAATTTGGCATCATGGTGCCAGGACAACCACCTCCAGCTGAACGTCAGCAAGACCAAGGAGCTGGTGGTGGACTTCAGAAAGGAGTCAGCACAGAGACTACAAACCCATTTTCATCAATGGAGCTCCAGTGGAGAGGGTGCAGTCCTTCAAATATCTTGGTGTCCACATCTCCTCAGACCTGACATGGGCTGCCCACATTCAGGTCCAGACCAAGAAGGCTAGGCAGCGCCTGTATCACCTCCGACAACTAAGGAAGTTCAGGGTCTCTCCAAAGATCCTCAGGATCTTCTATACAGGCGCTGTGGAGAGTATCCTCACACAGAACATGACAGCGTGGTTCGGGAACAGCTGTGTGAAGGACCAAAAAGCTCTCCAGAGAGTGATCCGTACAGCAGAACGCTGCTGCAGGATTGCTCTCCCCACTTCAGGACACCTACACCAGGAGATGCCGGACTAGAGCAACGCAGATACTGAAGGACCCGTCCCATCCTGGCAACAAACTGTTCCAACTTCTACAATCTGGTAGAAGGTTCCGCATCATCCGGCAAGGACAGAGAGACTCAAGAAGAGCTTTTATCCTCAAGCCATCCGGGCCCTAAACCAACCCCCCCCACACACACACACACGCCATCTCACATCATCTATAATTGACTGAGACTCTCCTCCAGACACTCAATTCCTTTAACTTCCTTTAACTTTAAATATGTTTATATTGTCCATTCTGTAAAATAGTCAGATGTCTATTCATATTAATGTACAGAATTCACCTGCTGCTGCTTCTACTGCACATTCACCCAATGTATATACTATATATATATTTATAATGTTATTCCTCTACCCCCCTGTTTTTGCACATGTCGAGGAGCGTGTCAGGATACATTTCACTGTGTGTTATACTTGTATAACTATGCATGTGACAAATAAAGAACCTTGAACCTTGAACCTAACTTTACCTCCAACCTTAACTGTCCCTCTGATATATTCTTTTCTAATCTTATCCATCCTTGTCACCCCCAACAAAAATCTCACCTCCAGCTCAGCTTCATGTCTTTTTGTTAGTGCATTATCTCCACAACATGCATCATAGGAGATCTCACTATGATATTGTAAATCTTCCATTTCGCTATTGCTACCATCCTTTTGTCACAACACAAATCCCCCTGGACACTTGTCTCCACCTACTCCACCCTGTCTGCACTCTCTTGTGTACTGTCCATTGCTGTGAATTGTATTTAGGTATTTGCAGGTAACTCCTTTAAGTTCACAATGTCAGCTTTACTGTTAAACCTCTGTCACTTATTCACGCATGTATTCTTTCGTGCTTGTACTAACAGTCATTCTTCTTCTTTTCAGAACTCCCTACCCTCACCATAGATCACAATATCATCTGCAAATATTAGTCTTAGTAGGACTAATATTTTGTCCTATTTGACATATGTCAACCAGTCCATCACCACGGTACACATGAAGGGGCTCAGAGCTGATCCCTCATGTAACCCCACATGATTACATGAGGTTGGAGGGACAGACGGGTATGATTAAGCTAACGAGGTTTCTCCATTCTTATAGTGAGGTCGGAGACAAGAGATGGGAGAGTATGCAGGCAGCTGGAAAGCTGGTGGATGAGTGTGCAGAATCAGGAAATCGTACATGAGTGCAAAATCAATAAAAACCATTAAGCAACAGCAAAAACAGTGTGTTGGGTCATGGTCCTTTAAAGCTATATTGCTGCTCACTGATCGTCACCTTTCTTCTTAGTTCTTACCTAGCTTCTGAAACTCTTAAAAACTGGTACCAGGCATTCTTCCATTCTTCAGTCATCCTCTCACAATATTCTGGTTAAAAAGCCCAGTCTCTCCTAGATGTTTCCAAACTTTCTTAGGTATGTCACCTGGAGCAACTGCCCCCAATTTTTATATTTTGTGTACAGTGGCAGCCCTCAGTTCCTTCCTCTGCATTTTCATTTCCACCTCCACCCTCTGTCATTTTCTTAATTCACAAGTTCATCAAAGTATGTAGTATACTTATCTTTAAGTACTCATGTCTACTTTCTTCATTTCCCTGGCTATTCTAATTTTACATTGTTAACCTCTTCCTTTAAATACTTTCCTGTAAAATCTCATCCCAAGTCTCCATGTTCTGTTTCCTTTATCCAGCGGATAAACCAGAGACCTTCTTGGCAGTTTTCCTTACAACTTCAGCTGCACTTTCCCAGACATCTGGTAACTCTTCCTACCACCCAGACCATGAACTCCTAAAACATTCTTCCGACTTCAACTTCCACCATTTGTTACTTCCCTCTACCATCACTCACTTTCTTCTATAGCATTATAGTATACCGTGATACTATAATACTATTATTATAATAGTGAATAAAGTTGTCACTGCAATTAATGTCTTAACATCCTTCAGGTCATTAGCAACCCAAGTCTAGGCAAAGCTTAGGCTTTGGTTTTAGCTAATGTCCACATTTTGGTTATAAGAAATATTCCCTTTTATGAATTACTTTTTGTAAGAGCTCTTAACAGAAAAACTGTAAGGCCAAAATCTCTAATACTTTACATCGAAGGTAAGATCATTTACTTTTTGAAAATTGCCTGTTAGTATATGACAAAACCCATCCCTAGCTCCACACAAGTCACCAGAAATTTGGTAACTGTTTTTCAAAAGGATAAATAGAATATTAGAATTAATATTAGACGTTCTGAATACCTTAAAACAGTCAAACCTTATCTGTAGTCTACTTATTTCTTCTTAATATATGAAGATGTGTCCGTTTCCTGTTTCTTCAAACTGTCGTATACCAGTGTCCTGTCCAAATATATGTTGAAAAATGTGTGTGTGTGTGTGTGTGTGTGTGTGTGTGTGTGTGTGTGTGTGAAAATGAAATAAAAAGGGGGTTCTTTGCATGTTACAAAACCATGAATGACCTCTAATTCAAATGTGGTACGTGCCATATTATCATTTAGTGGTTCCAGGTGCATCCAAGATTACATCATCAAGAGCAATGCAAACTGCGGCATCAAGTGGTGTCTAGTACATGGCCAGAGTTGTGTTCTCTCGCGTGACAAATTATGCTTTTCTGTCTGGAAATCCAATCGACAAGTCTGGGGTTTTTCAGGAGTTGGGCTCATCCCTAAGGGAACTCTTAATACTTGAGCATACGAAAACATGCCCCCATCTTTGTGGGAACAGTTTGGCCCCTTATGTTCCACCATGACTGTGGATGAGTGCACAAAACACAAAGCACAGTCCATAAAGACATGGATGAGCAAGTTTGGTGTGGACAAACTTCACTGGCACAGTCCTGACCTCTGCCTGTTAGAAAACCTTTGGGATTAATATGGGTGGAGAATGCAAGCAAGGCAATTTTCCAAATGGCCTAACTCAAAAACACACTTCTGGAAGAACGGTTTAAAAAAAAAATTATAATCAGACTCCTAAACCTTGTGAAAAGCCTTCCCAGAAGACTTGAAACTGTTATAGCTGCAATGGATGGATTGACATCTGTGGCAGGCATGAAGCATGACGCAACCACGATTCAGCATTCAGTGACTTTTTATTTTATTCAACTCGGTTGCTGTTACAAAATCAATAGCTGCAGCTCCTCTGCTGCCAGCCGCAGACATCATCACCAACAACAACATGACAGGACCCAGTTCAGTCTTTTAACCTGGCAAGGCGTGATTGCAGATGCCCTGCAGGTGCATTCACCTACGCTGCAGCGGCACCGCCGACCACACCCCGCCACAACGTCATATTAAACTTTATGAATTAAGAACAGTATTTAGCTCTAGTTCACGTTAAGCATGTGAAGGCAGGACAGTGAATACTGCTGGACATATAATGTTTTTTCTTTCATTGTGGTACTTATCTGCTAGCAATCATACATTTTTCCTTGTCCAATAAACTATTTATCTAGACATCATCACATGACATGTAATTTTTATTAAGATTAATATATATCGTTCACACTGATTGAAATAAATCAAAAACAAGGATGTCACGGGATTTTTGTTAGTTTTCCTTTAGTTTCCATGTATACATAATACATGGAAACTAAACTCCTTTGTGGATTGTTTTGGAGGTTTAAATTTATCCTGATGTCGCAAATGGCAACATGTCTATCACGGCCACAATATTAATAAATAATTATTAAAATCTGCATTTCATTTGAAGAGTGTAGACCACCGTATGGATACAACCAACATAATAAAATGTCCAGTGGCCTACTAAATGCATTTTGGCAAAGTGTAAAAATTGAAGTGACATAATTATGAGCATCAATCAGTCTTTCAAAAAAATGCACTGATATTTTTGCATTAACAAATACATCAGTGACCTTGGCCCGAGTTATGGACAAGTCATCCCATTTGTCCTCAGACTTTGATTCCTCTACAGAATGCATCAAAATATTTGTGGAAACTCTTATTTCACTACCAGACTGTGTTCCAGTTCAGTAGCATTCCATCCTGACTGTATACAGTGTGGGAAAACTGCTTTGTCTTCCCGAATTGCCTGATACTTTGCCAGAACTCCTTTGAGACTAAGGCTGTGTCCCAATTCAGGGTCTGCACGCTTGAAGTACGCACACTACTACTACCAAAAAGGACAATCACAGAAGAAATTTACCCCAAGTTACCAAACATGGCAGAACCAAAGAAGCGAAAGGTAGAAAGTGAGTGCAGAAAATTTCAGACACGGTGGGAGAGTGAATATTTCTTCAAAGAATTCAAGGGGAAGTGTGTCTGTTTGATCTGCACTGAAACTGTGGCAGTTATGAAAGAGTATAATGTACGACGTCATTATGAAACCAAACATCAGGCCTATGCATCCTACACTGGTGCTGAGCGAGAGCAGAAATTAAAGCAAATGGTAGCTCTCCTGCGGGATCAGCAACAGTATTTTTTTCGTGCTCAAAAGGTCCAGGAAAAGGCTCCAATAGCAGCTATGAGGTCGCCCAACTCATCGCAAGACATGGCAAGCCTTTTTCAGATGGAGACCTCATAAAACGCTGCCTCGTTAAAGTCACCGAAATAATGTGCCCGGAAACAGTGCAGGACTTCAACAACGTCAGCATGTCCAGAAATACAGTTGTGCCACGCACTGAAGACTGTCAGCCAACATTAAACTGCAACTGTCTGATAAAGCTGTGCTTTTGATTTTTACTCCATCGCATGCGATGAGAGCACCGACGCCACAGACACCGCACAGCTGCTAATTTTTTTGGGGGGACGCGAGAAACGAGCGCTTTAGGTGAGTAAAAATATATTCCACAGTACCCGTGTGTTAATGTGCAGGTACACATGCTTCAAATATCAATAATGCGCATCAATTCTGTCACTACCCTGCTTTTGCGCACCACTTTCTTATATGCGTTTTTCTTGTTAACACACAGAGTACACACCGCTGTGCACAGCGCACGCACACGCAAAATCAGCTGATCTCATCTGATGCAGATCTGCTCCTTGATCAAGTGACATTTGTCTGGATTTTTGGCACGAGTGGCGTACGATCAGCACCGCAGCTGGATGGCCCAATTTACATACCCAGCGCAGCTGATACTCACCAGAATAATTTACTAAAATTATATGCACTCCTGTTATTAAGTCCAGTTCAGTCTGTTAATGTTGATAACCGTTTCAAACGAACGTTAACAGGTGTGTTGCTAAGTCTAATAACTTAAATAACAAGCTTGAAATGTACCCGTCCCATTTTCCCCTTTATTGTTTTTCTCTGTGCTGTAAATCTTCTGTCTAAGAAGAAATCTGAGGCTGCTGTTCTGAGAATGAGCTACCAAAGCTTTTTCTGAATAAATTAATAAAGATCCATTTATGGAAAGCTGTGATGAAGGCAGTTTTGTCTTTAATTATATTCAACAATATAACACATTCGACCACTATTAAGTGATTTTTCTAACTTTAATACACTAAAGTTAAGGTTATATACCTAATTTTTAGTAAGTGGCCCAGCCCCTCCTATATTTTTATGTATGTGGCCCTCAGTGAAAAAAGTTTGGACACCCCTGCCTTATGGGGACCTGATATGTCTAATATGCTGCTGAGAATACCCCAGAAGAAGCGTATAGTATAGCTTTTATTTTGGAAAGAGCAATTTCTCTGTAATAAACTCTCTTTTCCAAAGATGAGTGATTTCTCGATAAGATTTTATTTATTATTTTGTTGTTTCAACAACATTAAAATTAAAAACTGCACTTTTGAGTTAAAATATGTATTTATAATTTTAATAAATTCAAATTAGGGATCATTAGTGGTTTTGAAACATGCAAAGAACTAGCTCTTTTATTTATTTTGCATATCTTTCTCAAACTACTATTTATCAACATGTGTTCTGATTGGACACCAGGAGATAGTTGATACCTGTCAGCTATCTCCTGAGCCCTACAAGCTTACCAACCCCAAACGGAGACGCCTCCTTCTGCTTAATGGCTTCCTTCACCACCATCTTGTTCAGGGATTACCAACATGATAAATGGCACCAGTCATACTGCAGCCCCACCTTTGTGCAACCTACAGTGTCTTAGTGCAACATGAACACCCTTATGGTGTTTGTTATGGACAAGTGGTGATAAGCACGAAGGTCCAATAACACTACGACACTCAGTTACAGATCAGGTAGGACATTCCTTCTGATCTGATCTATGAGAAAATTTGAACCTGGAGCAAATGGTGCTAATTAAACACAGCACATTGATGAGTTGTTCTTGCAGGATAAACAATACTTTGTAAGGATTAGTTACAAACAAGAACGAAAAAAAAACTGATGTAGGCTTTATAGATAATTTGGAAGCTTTCTTGAGGAAACCTGGTCTTGTTAGGAGAGACGGCATCCATCTCATTTTGTGACTATCCAGAGTTAGGACCAGGAAGCAGTTACAGTCTTACATGCCTCTTTGTAGCTTCTCTCCTCCTTTTAAGCATCTAACATGCATTGGACTCAGGGGTTGAGAGGAGGTGGTAGAAACACTTACCATGCCAGAAGTCAGCCAGCAGTGCCAGCTTGACACTAGATCTAGGCCAGACCTGTCTGCTATGTGGGTAAGTGGTATGTCAACCACATATGGGCCAGGTCTGGCAATGATGGCACTGTTTATGTTCCTATTTTCCTTTTTTAGTTAGAAGACCCAAATGCCATGTTGTAATACTATACTGCTATGGTAGCCAAAAATGTAGGTTTGACAGGTTTGTGAGTGTACACATTATCCAAAACCTAGTGAGGGTTCACTTATGTTTACCACTTGGTGGCTGTGGCTCTGGAGGTAGAGCAGGTCCCCTACTAAGGTTAGTAGGGGACCTGAAGGTTAGTAGCTCGATCAAACACTGCTGGTTCTGGTTGCAGCAGGATGATTATGTTAGTTTAAATGAGTCAACATCCCCGAGTCATTCTAACTACCAGAAGCCTCAAAGCACAGGCCGAGGGGGCGGTGTGGCAGCAATTTTTCACACCAGCCTATCAGCGAAAGACAAAGACAGACTTAATTAATTTGAAAGCCTGATCCTTTTTGTCTGATTTCTCAGACTTTTTATCTGATTTAGTGCTCAACTCAGATAAAATAATTATTGTGGGTGATTTTAACATTCATGTAGATGCTAAAATTGACAGCACCACCCACCACTTTAAATACACTCTAGATCTTGTTTTAACATATGGCATAGAAACTGAACATTTAACAGTGTTTCCTGGAAACCCTCTGCTGTCTGATCATTTCCTGATAACATTTACATTTACAATAATTGATTACACAGCAGTGGAGAGTAGACTTTATCACAGTAGATGTCTTTCTGAAAGTGCTCTAACTAAATTTAAGAATATAATCCACCCACTGTTATCATCTTCAATGCCCTGTACCAAGCAGCTACCTGAACGCTACCCCAACAGAGGTCAATTATCTTGTTAATAATTTAACCTCCTCATGACGTACGACTCTGGATACTGTTTGCTCCGGTGAAAAACATAATCGACCAGAAGAAGTCATTTTTAAGTGTATTGTGATAGATAAATACTAAAGTTCACAAAAATCACTCCTGTTGTTATAAAGAGAGACTCTAACCACCACGCCATAAACATCAGTCAAACCTGAAACAAGTTTCCACCTAAGCCTCTGAGAATCATGTGATTGATGCACCACAACTTGATGGTCCTGAAACAGAAATCATGATATTGTAGCACACAACACAGGGGTATACTATAAGCTGTATGGGTGACTGTAATGTAGGTCGTCCCAATATGCAAAACACCAGCAGTGACCTAATGGATAGTTTTGAATGTTATGTTATAGATCTTAGATAACCATGTGCATATTCTTCTTTCTGCTTCAGCTGCACTGAAAACAACACTTGTTGGCATTAAAGGAAGCTGCTCACTGAGCTACAGGAGGACTCAGGTGAGTGGCACATTCATCAACATGTGTTCTGATAAGACACCAGCTTGAGACAGTCTGGACAAACAGCAAAGCGACACGCCTTCATTTATTAAGAAGAAGTAAGAAGAACACACTTAAGGTTTGACTCTTTTAAAGCATGTAATATTATTTCTAATACATTACAACCTAGGAACCTACATAGAGCTACAAACAGGTTTTGTTTTATCTACATGCTAAAAGGCAAATTAAACATAACTTGAAAATATTACTGTCTTACTGTATGACATTTTCAAAAGGTGGTTGCTTGGGTTTAGTGCGAGCAATGGCATGCAACTTCTACAGCTGGTCTAATGTCCATCACTGGTCACCAATTCTCTCAACTCCTGTAGCAGAGCCATAAGCTTCTCCAAGATCTTGCCCATATGCGTTCAATAAACACAGTCTGAGTACTCACAGCCCTGCCCATCATGTATCATGTCGGCCAGCCTTATGGGATTTTGAACAGCTGTAGCCGCTTCTTGTTCTTCAATAAGCCAGCTCTGATCTGCCAGAACTCTGTTATCATGGTTCCGAATTGTAGAGTTAGACGAGACTAGTCAAAGACATAGAGGCTAAGCAGGAAAGATAAGGGAGGGAGAGGGTGAAAGAGGCATCCGCCTCCACCATGAGTCAGACTTTTTTAAGTTGCCATACAATGTTCCAATGAAAATAGACTGAGTTCTGCATTTTTCTGTCCACATTTCTTTTTCAAATCGACTCAATATATTTTTGTTTACATCCACGCATTTCAGAGTTCTTTGACCCTCACAATTTCCTACCCACATAGCAAAATTGGTATGGCCCGGATCTGGCCCACACCTGGCCCACACAATGTGCTTACACATGGCCCACATACCGCAAAGAATGACGGCCCTTTGGTGGCCCAGATCAGGTCTGCCAAAGGTAGTCCACAAATGGGCCAGTACAAGGCCAGTTGCAGACACACTGCTGGCCCTCTGCTGGCCCAAGATGTCAGCCTAATGTGTAACTTAATTAAGCCATGTAATAACATGACAAAACTCTGTTCAGACAGTGAATGGACTGATTCATATATAGCGATTTTCTACCCTCCCAGATTACTCAAAGTGCTCTATACAACATGCCACAGTCACACATTTCCTCTTAACTGAGTATTTCCTAACTACATTCCTACACATTCACACTCTCAACATGCAGACTAGAGAAGCCAGGGATTGAACCACTAACCTTCCAATCAATAGGTGACCTGCTCTACCACCTGAGCTACAGTCACCCAGTGACAAACATGAGTAAACCCTCACTAGGTTTTGGATAAAGTGTACACTCACAAACCTGTCAAACCTGCATTTGAAACGTTGGCTACCATAGCAGTATAGTATTGCAACATGGCAGTTGGGTCTTCTAACTAGATAAGATAAGATAAGATAAGATAAGATAAGATAAGATAAGATAAAACTTTATTAATCCCTCGGGTGGGTTCCTCTGGGAAATTCGGTTTCCAATAGCACAGCACCGACAGGAATTACGGAACGTGAGCAGAATATTATATATATACACATATATAAATACAGAGACATATATAAATAAAATATACGAAAGGGATAAATATAATAAATAGGAATAAGAATACGAGGGAATTGCACATTTCAAGTATTGAAGTCTATTGCACCGTTGACTAGGGATGGGTATCGTTTAGGTTTTATCCGATACCAGTACCAAACCGGTACTTTTGAAACGGTGCCGGTGCTTAAATGGTGCTCGAACCGGTGATTAAAGAATGGAGAACACAAAATTGGTCCAAAAACCTCTCATGTTCAGCTGTTTTTTTGTAAAAAGATAACAATGTTAGCCTTTTCTTCAGCTATAGGGCATATATGGTATCACTCTTGGCTGGAAGCAGTGCTTAAACAATGGAAAAAACACAAACTTTGTCCAAAAACCTCTCATGTTTAACTGTTTTCCACTTTTTCTTTGGTCATTTGAGCCTTTTTGGCCAGGGTGAAGGGAGTATCTGCCATCAAACAAGAAGACAGCCGCATGTAACTACAACGGTGTTTGCTAGTTCATCTTACATGCATTAATGTAATAATGTGGTTAGCCTACTCAACGTAAATTACACACGAACAACATGAAGCTACTCACGCAGAGGAGAACGTCTGCTGCTGCCATCATCATCCGTCATCATTTCTGCTACACTGGCAGGGCTAGGGGCCAGGACTCTACTCTTCGGGTTTTGGGGGGATGTTGCTAACTCCGGGTCCGATAACAGGCACCACACCCGCAGTAGATGTGCTCGGTGTGAGGTCTTGAAGCAAGCTATCAAATACGGTGCATTTCTCGGCTTTTAAAAAAACGCTATGCATCGCCAGGTGTTTCATCGGATTTGAGGAATTACCTCCTTTGCACAGCATCACCTTAAAGCACTTGTTGCAGGCTGCTGAGTTTGCATCTTTTGCTGTGAAGTACAGCCAGACTTTTGATCGCTTTGCCTTGGGCATTTTTAATCTGTAGCTCTGCTCTAAAAGAACGTACGTACCTGGCCCCGCCTACTACGCTTGCAAAGGTAAAATGATTGGCTAGAATCCAAACTGTATGACATCTCAGGAAAAAAAAGCACCAAAATAAAGCACCAAAATGTGCGCTGCTTTTCGGCCTGGTTACTACCGTTTATGTCAGAACGATACCGGTACCCATCCCTACTGTTGACTATTAACAAAAAGTATTGCAAAGTGAAGTGAAGAGGCACTACAGCTTAGTTGTTCCCCCCTCCTTTGTCCTCCTGTTTCCCCTCCCTTTCCCCTCCAGTGAGGAGTTAAACAGTTTGATGGCATGTGGGACAAAGGAGTTTTTAAGTCTGTTGGTTCTTGTCTTTGGGAGAAGCAACCTGTCACTGAACAGACTCCTCTGGTTGTTTATGGCCGTGTGCAGAGGATGTCCAGCATTGTCCATAATGTCCAGCAGTTTTTTTAGTGTCCTTTTCTCTGCCACTGACACCAGAGTGTCCAGCTTCATGCCGACCACAGAGCCCGCCTTCCTG
This sequence comes from Oreochromis aureus, assembly GCF_013358895.1. Taxonomy (NCBI): domain Eukaryota; kingdom Metazoa; phylum Chordata; class Actinopteri; order Cichliformes; family Cichlidae; genus Oreochromis; species Oreochromis aureus. Next base: position 57,081,072 of record NC_052944.1, on the reverse strand, counting down.
ATCAGTTTTTCCAACCTGGATAAGTCTTTCTTTGCTGTGCTGCTCCCCCAGCACACCACAGCAAAGAAAAGTACTTGTGCAACCACCGACTGGTAAAACATCCTCAGGAGCTTCCTGCAGATGTTAAAAGACCTCAGCCTCCTGAGGAAGTACAGTCGGCTTTGGGCTTTTTTATACAGGTGCTCTGTGTTGCATGACCAGTCCAGTTTGTTGACCACCCACAGCCCGAGGTACTTGTACTTGTTGACCACCTCCACCTCCTCTCCCTCTATCTGAACCGGCAGTGGACCTGCTCTGGACCTCCTGAAGTCCACAACCAGTTCCTTGGTCTTTGAGGTGTTGAGTTGCAGGTGGTTTGTGTGACTCCATGTGACGAAGTTCCTCACCAGACTTCTGTACTCCTCTTCCTGATCATCCCAGATATACCCCATGATGGCTGTGTCGTCTGTGTAGGAAAATAGGAACATAAATAGTGCATCATTGCCAGACCTGGCCCACATCTGGTTGACATACACTCTGCCATAACAACCGTCAGTCAGAAGTGCCAGCTTGATGCCAGATCCGGGCCAGGCCTGTTTTCTATGAGACTGGGCCACATAAACCAAACCACAATCGAGTCAGATGTGGCATGCCATCACATAGACAGTGCCATCTATGCCAGGCCTGGCCCATATGTGGATGACATACGTCTTATCATGCCAGAAGTCAGCCAGCAGTGCTGGCTTGATACCAGATCCGGGCCAGACCAGCTTGCTATGTGGGTAATAGCTGAAATTTTTCCAGAATTACTTCAAGGCTGACCAAAATTCTTTTCCATTGCCTCATGCAAGTGTTTGCTTCAGATATTGCCAGAACTTCACTGTACTTGGCTCGAAGGAATCTGTCAGCTATCTCCAGAGTCCTAAAAGCTTATCAAGCACACTGCAGCCGATGTGCAGCCACAGTGTCCTAGTGCCACATACCATACCACCTTTATTTATAAAGCACTTTAAAATAAACCAGCGTTCGCAAAGTGACGTACATATATAAATAATAATAATAATGATAAAATAAATAAACTCAAACATGTAAAAAACAAATTGAGAAAATAGAAAAAAAGAGTCAGCCTCTCAAAATGTGCCAAAAGCTTGAGGAAATAAACATTTTGAATAAGAAGGCTCTTTAACTCGGAAGGAGAAGAGGCCTGCCTAATGTGCAAGGGCAGATCATTCCACAACTTTGGAGCAGCTATAGCGAAAGCAGAGTCACCTCTAAATTTATGCTTGGCTTTTGGCACTGAAGGGTGCGCACAGGTATATATGGCTGTAGAATAGCTCAAAGAGGCAGGGAGGGGGTCAGGCCATTTAGAGATTTAAAAACAAATGAAAATTTTTTTTTTAAAAGGATTCTAAAATGTACAGACAGACAGTGAAGGGAAATTTAAAAAGGGTTAATGTGCTCAGACCTTTTTATGCCAGTTAAATGATGACTGCAGCACTTTGTTCAACCTGCAGAAGCCTAATGGACACATCACTAACCCCACAATAAAGTGTGTTACACTAATCGAGCCTAGATGTAACAAAGGCATGGATTACCATCTCAAATAGCTGATTTGATAAAATAGGATTTTATCAAGTCAGCACAATGCACTGACAAGAACATAGTATTGATGAGGGTTTTTTGTAGAATGAATAATTTGAAAGGATCAGTTACAAACATTAACATCATCAGCGTAAGTGATATAGTACATGTTGAAACTCCTGAAAAGTATTAAATTATTAAATATATTTATTTTTACTATCTTCAACAGACCATGTTCATCAACTCTTCCTCACCTCTCACTGATGTTCCTCCGTTCTCAGTCTCCAGCTCTTTAAATTTAAACTCCTCCACCTCATCTGAATGTCCCATAGCAGGGATGGCCCTTTTCACCAGTTTCACCATCACAAACATCTTCTTCCTCTTTCCACTCTACGTCTTCATGGGTTTTCAGCGTTGGAGGCATCGGCACAATGCACCTGCAGGGACAACAATGAGCCATTCTGACTTTTTCACATACAACATGATTATTGTGGAGATGTTTGTTGTTTTCAGATCAGTTATCTGTACTGTGGGCACTTTTACCAATAGCATAATAATTAATTCTACTGGGAGGTACTTATTTGAAAACAGTTTTCCTGGACAGACTGTGTTTCACATGCTGACCTGTGTGGAGCGATATCTGGCTGTTGTTCACCCCATCACCTACATGCGTCTACGGGAAACACACGGGGTCAAGATTAGAAACTTGATCACTGTGTGTGTTTGGGTGCAGAACATTGGATGGTACGGGATAATTCAGTCTGTTAATGAATCAGTCAAACTACAACTAGCATTTTCAGGTGTCTGCTTAGTTGTCGTTATTTTCTGCTGTTTGTCTGTTCTCCATGTTCTGATTGGCCCAGGGCCGGGGGAGGTGCGTGAGAAAAAGGAAAGGATTGATCAGGCAAAGCAACGAGCTTTCCACATGATCGTGGTCATAATGGGAGCACTGCTGCTGAAATGTGCTGGCATCCTGATTTGTTCTGGCATAGAACAATTTTCATGGGTGGACCTAAAAGTTTTGTGTGTGATGTGGGAAGTAGCAAACTTGCTATCTGTCCCCAGCAGTCTGTTTCTTCCTCTGCTGTTTCCGCAAAGAGCAAAAAAACTGTTATGTTGTGCATCCTGAATCAGGATAGAATCAGAGGAATCAGGACCTTAGGGATGTGAAAATGGAGTGGTTGGATTGAAACTATTAAAACTTTATGAATTATAACAAGTCTAGAAGACTTTTGTATACTAATGCTTATTATTTCAAATGTCAAAACTGGAGTGAATCTCATGTTGATAATGTGTCTCCTCAGACAGTGCCACCTTATGTTAATTGATGTAATTCTTGCACTGCACAGACTTTTAAACCATTGAAGGGTGTCAGGGTTCCTGGGTCAGTGACCCAGTGTTTTCTGTTTGTTCAGATTCAGCTCATTTTGTCACTCGTTCTCATTTCCTGTTGTTCTGTTCCTGTCGCTTCTGTGTATCATTAGTTCTATAATGTTCAGCTGTTCACTCACCTGTTTCCAATCAGTTATTATTCAGCCGGTGTATTTAAGTCCTCAGTTTCATCCTGGTCATTGTCATTGATGTTGTTCTTGTCGTGTGTTCAGTTCAGCCAGCCATCTTGTCTTCCGTCGTCCCTGTTTCCAATAAAACCTCCTCATTCTGCACCAAGAGTCCTGCGTGTGGGTCATCTCTTCCTCACCTCCGCACACGAGCCCTGACAGAATGACACGACCCGTGCCACGAAGACACGTTTTTGGCCCAGCTGACTCAGATCTGTTCGAGCGACAGGAGGCAGCGCTCTCCATTTGGGCGGAGGAGCTTAAGGAGAAACAGCGGCTCTTCGCGGAGCGAGAGCACGTCTTCAGGGGGACTCTCCTGGCTCAGGCTGATAATTTTTCTCAGATCACTATTTCTTCATCTACCTGTCAGCCTGTTCCGGTTTCATCAGCCCAGGCCACTGTTAAAAATAATCATGCACCTAAACCTGTCAGTATCACTCACCCAGTCATTATTTCCACCACTATCAGTCAGCCAACACCCACACCTGTGCCAGCTCCCAGGACGAGGGCAGCTGTGATCCAGTCCACTTCTGCACCCGTTCCTGTTCCTCGGGTAGGGGTGACTGGTGTCCAGCTACCTCCCGTGCCTGTCCCAGCGCCCATGGTGAGGGCGGCCAGGGTCCAACCTGACCCCCCTAGAGACTCAGCTGAGGCTCTCTAGCCGTTGACCTCTCGCTCTGAACGCTTGGAAGAGCTAACCTGTCCACCTGCTAGTCCACCACCTCATCCATCTCCTAACCCAGCTTTCCGGGCCCTAGCTCAATCCCTAGTTAGGCTAGCTGATCTGTTCCCAGCTCAAGCACCAGATTTGCTAGCACAGGCTGCAGCACTGTCACCATCTTTAGCTCTACCAGTAGCTCCGCCAACCTCTGCTCATCCATTAGCCTCCCCAGTCCAGTCAGTTCATTCGCCTGCTGTTCAGCTTTCAGCCCAGTCAGTCCAGTTACCTGCAGCTCAGTCTCCTGTATCTCAGTCTCCTGTTCTCCAGTCAGTCCAGTCTCCTCCTGTCCAGCCAGTCCAGTCTGTCACCCAGTCTCCTGTAGTACAGTCAGTCCAGTCTCCTCCTGCTCTCCAGTCAGTCCAGTCTCCTCCTGCTCTCCAGTCAGTCCAGTCTCCTCCTGCTCTCCAGTCAGTCCAGTCTCCTCCTGTCCAGTCAGTCCAGTCTGTCGCCCAGTCTCCTGTAGTACAGTCAGTCCAGTCTGTAGCTCAGTCGCCCGTTGCCCAATCTCCTATCCAGTCTCTGGCCCAGTCACTCATTCATCCTCCTGTTCAGTTCCCTGACCTGCAGCCACAGCATTCAGTGCCAGCTGTGAGCTCTCCCGCTTTTTAGCCAGAGGTTTCCGCACCTGCTGGCCCTCCGCCAGCTACCGCGCCATCGTCTGCGGCCGCTGCTCCGCCTCCGTCGGCTCCAACGCCGTCGCCTGCAGCTGCCGCTCCACCACCTTCTCCTCGTCCATGTCGGATTCGGTGTCAGTGGCCACCTTCCAGGCTGCTGACTGGACCTCGTCGGCGGTGTTGTCGACCCCGGACCTGCTCAGTCGCCGCCACTGCCTTCCACGTGGTTGGCCTCCAGACCTGTTCAGTAGTCGCCACTGCCTTCCGCATGGTCAGCCTCCGGTCTGCTCAGTCACTTCAGCCGCTGGCCACGCGCCCGCCCACCGGAACTGTGCCTGTGTGGGTCATCTCTTCCTCACCTCCGCACAGGAGCCCTGACAAAGGGTAATTAGTCAAAACTGAAGTGGGCAATATTTAATGTCAAAGCACAGCAACACAAAGAAAAGCCTCTGTGGAGTATCCAAATGAATCAGTTAGAAATAAAGACCTGAAATAAGTTTCTATGTGAGCCTCTTAGAATCAGCTGACTCATGCTCCTTACACTCTCTTTCTTTAAGTCATAAAAATATAACATCACAACAATGTGTCTGGTCAGTAAACTATGTGGCTGACTGCAATGTAGATGTCCAATCCTAATATGCAAAACACCAGCTGTACCTAGTGGATAGTTTTAAATAATATGTACTTGATGTTAAATGAGTGCATGTGGATTATTATTTCTGGCTCAGCTGCACTGATAACACTTGTCGGCTTTAAAGGAAGCTGTCCGCTGAGGAACAAGAGGACAAAGGTGAGTGACAGAATGTTTAAATAAAATCTTTATGAATTTGATTACATTATTTTTACTTTAAAAAGATAATCTTAGTCAGTCTATAATCAGTAATTATTGTTCAAAAACTGCAGGGTATAAGTCTTGAACCATCCCTCGTTCTTTAAATTGCAGCTTTCTTTTTTTAAGTAGCCAAACTTAATGTTTTATATTTATAGTTCTCCAAACACTTCGAGGGCTTTGGAAAGCCTTTCAGAGTTTTTTTTATTTAGACACTGGTGGCTTTTCCTTTTATTATTTTATTAGTATTTCTTGTACCTGACAATTAAAATAAAGTCAGGTGACTAATATCACCTTTATCAAACCCCTTTTGCAAAGGGACACACACTTTTGTTATTACAGAACTTCTGTACTAAAGGGTTTACACTCACTCCTCCTGTGTATCTAGTTATACATCCCTGAGTCTGAGCACCTGAAAGGAAGGAGAACAGAGCAGTCGAGTAAGATTATTTTCTGAGTTAAGGACATTTAGCTGCTATAGATACAGGAAAAAAAAATTGACTTGGTAGTGTGTAATAAACTAGTTCAGGGGTGGGCAATCTCAGTCCACGAGGGCCGGTGTCCCTGCAGGTTTTAGATGTGTCCTTGAACCAACACAGCTGATTTAAATGGCTAAATTAGCTCCTCAACATGTCCTGAAGTTCTCCAGAGGCCTGGTAACAAACTAATCATGTGATTCAGGTGTGTTGACCCAAGGTGAGATCTAAAACCTGCAGGGACACCGGCCCTCGTGGACTGAGATTGCCCACCCCTGAACTAGTTATTTGATTTAATTTATTATAGATAAATATGCTGGGATAAAATTAATGTTAGTCCTGATTAAAACTCAAAATTTAGGAAACCTTTTTCTTAAAGTAAGAGACCACCAGCATGAAAACAACAGGCACAAACCTGCAGCTTAAAAAGTATTGTACAACATGCATTGCATTCTCTAAATGTTGGCTATGGAGTATGCGCCATTATGACATTTTGTGTTAAACACAGACTGCTCCACACCTGGAGGTGGTAAATCATAAAACAGTATGTGGCACATTCAAATTAGGGATCATTTGTGGTTTTGAAACATGCAAAGAACTCCCTCTTTCATTTTTTTTTTTACAGATATTCCTCACACAACTATTCATCAACATGTGTTCTGATAAGACACCTTGAGACAGTCTGGTGTTAAGGTTCAAAAATATAGGGAAGGAAACACAGGAGGAATGCAAGTAACCACACTGGTCCAAAGGGTAAAGACGATGATTTTAATGAAATGACACGCGTGGGAGAATGAGCGGACTCCGTAAGCAGACAGCCCCACAATCTCATCCTCCTAACATCAAAATACAGTTTTATATGCATCAGAGTATATTTAGTGACGCCCCCTCATTGCGTTATCACATACATCAGCTTCAAAACCACAAATGTTCTATTTGACAACTTAAGGCACAATTAAAAGTACACTGGCTTCCATCTTCTCCCCGGTGGTTTCCCGTAAGCCAGCTCAGCTCTCGCATCGTGCATCTACTGCTTCATCAGTCAACTTTCACCTACACCCTAACAGTGTGTGTGTGTATGTGTGTCTGTGCGTACACGTGCGAGGGCGCGTGCATGCTGTGTACTGCATGACCTCTCACTATTTGTCTGTCTGTGCGTGCAGAGTTTGCATCTGCTTTTCTGAACCTTAGTTGACCTTAAACTGAACTTTCCCCTATCAGTGATTCCTCTAACTAAGTGTGCGTGTGGTTACATGTATGTCCGAACCAAGACTATATATGTGTACTCTACTGAATTAATGTTTTGATCAAAAGCCTCTACTAAAAGCTTAAATCAAAGATAAATGCATACTAACTCTTTGGCTCTTTGGCTTTCACTCGCTCTGCTTTCGGTTTCGCTTCTGCAAAAGCACACCGTTTCCTGTCAGCCTGCAACTCAGCTTCTCCCCCACTGAAGACTATGTGTAAGAATATAAAACATTCAGAAACCTTTAACTTATAGATTCAACTGATCATAACTGAACCTGTAATAAACCTGTTAATATTTGATTATGATAACCCCTGTAATACAAATTATAACCTAATGCCAGCACTTCAATAAATGCTTGGATGAAATGATAATTAATGCAATGATAAAGATGATGGTTATGAACAGTAACCCTAAAATAATTCCTATAATTCTACACTGGACAAAGAGCTCAGTGACACATCCTCCTTTATTAAGAAGAAATAAGAAAAAAATACATAAGGTTTGACTCTTTTTTTTTTTTTAGGGTTTTGGTTTAGCTAAATGCTAAAAGACAATTTATTTTTTTTTAAAAAAAGAAGGTTTTACTATTTCAAAAGCGGAACATTTTCAAAAGTAACAGGACAATGTGGACTTCAGCTAAAACCAAAGCCAAAGATTAGCCATAACTTGAGTTGCCATGACCTGATGGATGTTAAATGCTTAATTATACTGACTAATTTCTTTAATTAGATTAAATTCTTTAATTAAAGAAATGTCTCTTAACTTACGCCAATGATGAGCAATTTTGCTTCTGTAATTATACCATTTTTAACTATTGACCATTCATTATTTCTTCAAACTAGCTTAGTATTTGCTTTATTATATTATATTCAAAAATTGTCAAGTTCCAAAACCATTGCAGAGTTCTGGTAATACTCTCATACCTACAGAGATATTTTATGGTATGGTAACTTAAAGCCAGTGAAATTCTATAAGACTGATGATTTGAATTTTTTTTTTTAAAAAAGTCAGTAAATATAGCATTTTGACATCCACATAGCTTTATTAAAGAATTCACCAATATATTCTTTGACCTTCATATTTCATAATAGCTGAAAATTTACTAGAGTTGCTTCAAGGCTGACCGAAAGTCTTCTTCCATGGCTTCATGCAATTGTTGGCTTCAGTTATTGCCAGAGCCACACTCCAGTTAGCCTGCCAGTACCTGTCAGCTATCTCCACAGTCCTACAAGCTTACCAAGCCCAGGAGCACTCTTTTTTTTTTTTTTTTTTTGAACTTTTAATGCCAAAAATAACAAGGCAATTCACATCGACAACATGACCTGAGACCAAATCTGCAGTATATAATGGTGAGGGTAATTCAAAAACTTTAAAAGGAAAAACATATATACACATATACATACATACCTACATATCAATACCTACATACCTAAGCACAGATGTAACAGGGTTAAGGCTTGAGTGTCCTTTCAAGATAATTTATAATTAGTCTCCATTTTTTCTCAAAGGTTGGCACTTTTAGTTGTAGTTGAGCTGTTATCCGTTCCATCGTATAGACATGTCTAGTTTTCAGAAGCCACTGGGCAGCTGTGGGCGTTTCTGGTTTGAGCCAGTGAATTGTTATCAGTTTTCTTGCAGTCATGAGGAGGAGATGCAGGAGAAAGTGCTGCTCATAGGAAAAACCATCAGGAAAGATATCCAACAAAAAGATCAGAGGATCCATTGGGAGGTTGACTGACAATATGTTTTGTATAATGTTCTTAACATCCATCCAGTACTGCTGTATGTAAACACAGTCCCAAAAGATATGCGTCTGGTCCCCCACAAACCCACACCCTCTCCAACATTTATCACAGACACTACTTTTGGATAGAAGGGTTTTCAGTGGAGTCCTAAAAAATCTTAATTTAACCTTCCAGTCGAATTCCTTCCACATTTGACTACCCACCCCTCTGTGGCAGCTACAGCAGACACTCTCCCATGTGACATCATCCAAAATTATATTGAGTTCCATTTCCCATTGTTGTTTTATATGATAGGTATTATCAGACATATCAACCAGCAGTGTCTGGTAAATTAAAGACACTTGGTTTTCAATGTACCCGACTTTTCAAGCAGTTTTATAAAATGGTTTTCCAACCCAATTGGTTCTCTTCTAATATTGTCCCAATCTTTGTGCTTTGTAATGTAGTCCCTTAACTGTAAGTATCTATAATGGTCCCCTGGGGATAAAGCATATTTAGCCCTTAACTGGGCAAAACTTTTAAGAGTAGTCTTTTCAAACAGCTGATTGACTGTAATCAAACCTTTCTCCGCCCACCTCTCAAAACTCCGATCTGACAATGATGGAAGGAACTCAATATTTCCATTTATGGGAATCGCTCGAGACATGGTCAGATTCCCTTTTAACATTTTTAACACTTTGTTCCAAATCCTAACAGTGTGCTTGACCCATGGGTTAGTTATTTTAATTTTTTTCCATGATTGTGGGTTGAGAAATGGGAGACTCCGAAGAGAGATACCTGGTAATGAATACTCTTCCATAGATACCCACTGCATTTCTGGATCACGAATAATCCAGGCTGCCATTGATTTTAATTGAGCTGCCCAATAGTACATTTTGAAGTTAGGCAACTTGAGGCCCCCTTTTTCTTTTCCAGACATTAACATTTTGAGTCTGACCCTTGGTCGTTTATTCTGCCAGATAAATTTAGATGTAATGCTTTCTAATAATTTGAATGCAGACTGTGGGATCAAAATGGGTAGGTTCTGAAATAGGAATAATAGGCGTGGAAGAATATTCATCCTTATACATTCAATCCTCCCCATAAAAGTGAGTGGGAGTAGGTTCCATCTGTCCAAGTCCCCCCTAATCTCCCCGAATAACCGGTCATAATTGAGTGCAAGTAACTGATTGGTTTTGGGAGTAATAATTACCCCCAAGTATCTGAAGCCCTGTTTGGAGTGTCTAAAAGACACAAGATGATCCAGCTGTGTGGGCCAGTTGCCAACAATCATTAACGCCTCAGATTTATTTGTATTTATTTTGTAACCTGACACTACCATAATCTTCAAGGTTGCTCAGAAGGGCCGGGACAGAGGTGACCGGATTCTCTAAAAATAGCAGAATATCATCTGCGAAAAGTGACAGCTTATGTTGTGTATTGGTTTCATCTCTAATCCCTTGTATAAAAGGGTTAGATCTGATCAGTTCAGCTAACGGTTCAATACTAAGAGCAAATAAGGACGGCGATAGCACTTCACCCTGTCTAGTGCCACGGCCTAGAGAGAAAAAGTCAGAGCAGTGCCCATTAACCCTTACCCGAGACTTGGGATTTTTATATAGTGTTTGGACCCATGAGATAAAAGTCTCATTGACGCCCATGTGCCTGAGAGTCTGTTGCAGGAAGTCCCAATCTACCCGGTCAAAGGCCTTTTCCGCATCCAAGCTCAAGAACATTGATGAGGTGTCCCTTTCCTGTGCCATAATCTGAAGATTGAGGGCCCTTCTAACATTATCTGAACCTTGCCTATGGGAAATAAAACCTGTTTGGTCCGGTTTCACTAGTTTTTTTATATGTTTTTGGATTCTATTTGCAATGATGGCTGTAAGAATTTTTAAATCAACGCAAAGCAGACTGATAGGGCGATAAGACATGCATAAAGTCGGGTCCTTGCTTTCTTTGTGAATGACACTAATAATAGCTTCAGACCATGACCGGGGGGGATCACCTTTAAATAATGCATAATTATAAACTTTGCATAACAATGGTGTTAGCTCTTTTTCAAAAGATTTGTAATACTCCCCTGGCAGGCCATCCACTCTGGGAGATTTGTTGTTTTTCAGTTTTCCAATACTGTTTTTTATTTCTTCACTGGTGATTGGATTTGTTATTAATTCCGCTTCTTCCTGAGACAGTTTACTAAGATTTATCGGGTTAAGAAATTGTTCAATCTTTTCAATTTTATTTGGGACATTTTCTTCTTTATATAATTCCTGATAATACAGAGAAAATGCTTTTGCAACTTCCTTAGGTTGGCACACAATTTTTCCGGAGTTTGGACATTTGATTTTATGAACAACCCTACTGGATTGCTCTTTACGCAGCTGAAATGCCAGCAGTCGGCTTGCCCGATTGCCGTACTGGTAGTACTTTTGATTAGCAAAGCGTAGTTGTCCCTCCGCCTTATACGTTAGTAAATCATCCAACTTTTGCCTCTGCTCTTTCAATGAGTTCAAAGTCCCAGTGTCCTTAGTTACCTGATAGACTTTTTCTAATTTCTTAATTTTGTTTTCTAGTTCTGTTTGTTCTGTTAGTCTCTCTTTTTTCAGTCTTGATGAAACTGCTATAATATTACCTCTCAAATAACTTTTGGCACTCTCCCACAAGATTGAAGGAGACACCTCATTATTATCATTGAATTGAATATATTCAGACAGACTCTTTTGAAGTTCTTGTCTTGTTGTTTCATTATTCAAGATAGATACATTGGCTCTCCAATATTTAAAATGATTGTTTGGATTCATTCTTAATTCCAGACAAACCGGGGCGTGATCAGAGATAGTGATTGCTTCTATGCTACACTGTCTAGCCCTATAAAGGTCCGTCCTGGGCATTAAAAACATGTCTATCCTTGAATGGCTGCGATGTACATGTGAATAAAAAGTAAAATCTTTTTCTTGGGGGTGCAACTGGCGCCACACATCCACTAGGCCCAGTTCCTTAATCATTGTATTTAAACTACAAGATTTTTTGGATTTGGGGCCATTGTGTGCCGGGAGTCTATCGACAGCTGCTTTCAAAGTACAGTTGAAATCACCTCCCACCAAGATCATTCCTTCAGATTTTTCTGCTATTAATGATGCAATATTCTTGAAGAATTGTGGACAGTCCTCGTTTGGTGCATATAAGTTTAGTAAAGTAATTTTAGACCCCCCTACAGAGCCAATCACCATTACATAGCGCCCCTCCCTATCCGCAAACGTTTTTTCATGGTGGAAATATGTTGACCGGCTAACAAGAATTGCAACTCCTCTCTTTCTCCCATCCTGATAAGTAGAGCTATATTGTTGTTCAACCCACTCTCTCCTCAACTTCCTATGTTCCTTTTCAGAGAGGTGAGTCTCCTGGAGCATTGCTATGGAGCACTTAAAGTTTTTCAGTTGGTTCAGTACCTTTTTCCTTTTAATTGGACTATTCAAACCCTTTATGTTATACGAGACACAAATTAGATCTTTCATATCTTAGGCTCAAATCCTGTACAGACAAAACTAAATTATTATACTCAATGAAATAGTGGTCCACAATTGGTCTCAGGCCAAGATAAACAAAAACATTTAGAATTAAGCAAACAAAGAACATTAAGAACAATAAGAACAATAGCTTCCACGTACCCGACTGGATTAATAACAACCTGAGTAATCCAGTCCCCGATGTATCCTGGGCGGAGGGTGGTGACGAGTCCTCCGTGGGGGAAAAACACAATGTGTTACTTCGTCGCTGTTGCCCGCTCGCAGAGCGCTCATTCTTGACTATATAAGCGGGAAGTTGGTGTCCACTTGTGTGCGCACTTTCCATCCATTGTACAAGCAAAGTTTCGTTATCTTTTCCTAACATTTATGTCCACGAAAAACTAAAATTAACTCGGCGGGAGTAACATCTCAGTCCTCCATAAAGAAAGTTTTCATTTCAGCAAGGGCGAGGGTCACACCTACCCTAGTTCCCTCAGCGGACCATCGGGACCGGGCTGTCTCCGTTTCCATGCGCTCCCTCTGGTCGACTCGCACTTGTATCCCCAGCTCTTGAAGCGTCGGCAGGGCTTCCGTCAAACTGGAGAAAGTCTTCTCACCACCATCCTTGAACAGTCTCAGTTTTGCTGGAAACACACATTTGGCTCTGATGTTTTTCAGCTTTAATTGCTTTACCGCATCTCGTACCAGTGCCCTCCTCTTTTGCAGTTCCGGGGAAAAATCATGGTCAAAATATATCTGCGTGCCCTTATATAAGACACGCTTCTGATCCCAGGCTTGTCGTAGAATGGTCTCTTTCACAGAGAAGTCCCAGAATCTGACCACCAATGAGCGCGGTGCTGCGTCGGGGTTCTTGGGTTTAGCAGCGAGGGCTCTGTGTGCTCGCTCTATTCCAATGTTAAGATCAGCGGGAAGTTGAAGAGTTGATTTACACAGCTCTAGCACAAACAACTTAACATCTCTCCCCTCACTCCCTTCTGGTACACGATAGATCCTCAAGTTGTTTCGCCTTAGTCTATTTTGCATGTCCTCGCATCGTGCAGTGAGATCCATTTCTCTATGCAACAAGTACCGGAGGGCTCGTTCATGACGCCTGGTGGAGTCTTCGTTGTCACCAATCCGCTCCTCCATCTCCGTTGTTCTGTTTTCCAGCTTTGTCATATCTTCTCTCAGATTCTTAAATGACGCCTCCAATCTCGTCAGAGCTTGCTGTGTTTCCATATGCCCGTCTTTGTTATCTTTTCTTATCTTCTCCAGTTCTGCTAATATCCTCGTATCTGCATCACGAGTGCTAGCAGTAGCATTAGCATCTGCATTCGAGGACAGAGTTAGTTGCTTCAAATGCTCGCCTTTATCTTTATTTTGATCCTGTTTGCTGGATCCCTTGCCTCTCAGGGACGATGCCATGCTGGTTAGAATGAAAATTGCCGAGTTTTAAAAACTGTAGTTAGGAGTAATGTGTTAATCTGGACGGAGCTCGTTCCCTATGCTGCCTGACTAGATCATGGCGTCACCGGAAGCCCGAGCACTCATTTTTTATCTTGATGGCTTTTGTCACCACCATCTGGTTCAGACATTAAACACAGGACAAAAGAAACCTATGGGCAGAAATCTGTGCCATCAGAAACTGAATTTGAATAAGTTAAATTTGAATTTGAATTACCGGATTGAATCTGAATTGTAACTTGAATGAAAGCTTTTGAAAACTGAATTTGAATTAGTCTAATTTGAAATTGAATTTATGGTTTGAAAATGAATTGATTTGCTTTGAAACTGCATTTTATCCTTTAAAAATTCAGCTCTCGAATAATTTCAGATTCACTTCTCACCATTCAGTTTCAGTTCTACAATTCAATTTCAGTTCCAAAGTTCAGTTTTTTGGGAGTTACATCCGGTTCCGGTTCAAGCGCAGATTAATAGAACTACAGACTGATAGCGTTACTGACGGGAATCTACAGCGTCTTGAGCTGAATTAAGACTTCAGAAGTCATTCGTCATGTCGAATGACCAGCGGATAAACTCTCAGGTTGGTAATAAATGTATTACATGTATAAGAACAAGCGTGATGTTAACAAATGATAGCCGTACAGTAACCTTTATGCTTATTGTAGCTGCTAGCTAAAACGCTAATTTAGCCTAGTTTGCCCTGAATTCAGCTTTGACAAACAAATATGATCGACTGTTTCTAGTAGAATTCCAAAGTTGTCATCTTGTACCCTGTCAGAGCCCTGTATGCTTGCAGAGACCCCTACAGTAGGGAAACATGCAAAACGGTGTCCAAACCTTTGTATTTTAGCTTTATTTATGTCTTACACAGCATCCCAACTCTTTAGCTAACTTAATAACTTTAGCTAAAGTGAATAGTTAGTCTAATTCATTAGTGCAGCATTACTGGATCACCTCTGTTTGAAGTGATATAATATGATATACAACTATCACTGTGTTTAACTACCATAATAATTCTTAGGGTACTGAGTGCATGCTTAATTAGATTTTTTTTTTTTTTTTTAAAACATACTGCTCCATTGCTATGTTTGACAGGCTGAAGTTGTCGGGTCTCCTCCTAAATCGACCATCTTTTACAGGTGTTTTGTGCCAGAAATGGAGTGTCCACTGAAGACTGAAGATACTGAATCTCACGCCGTGCCATTGATCCCTCCTGTGCCTTCATCTAGACAAGAGACATTAACTTAACCACTCTCACATGCTCTGTACCTACATCACCTTCCCTGACAGTCGTAGCTTGGCTCATCTGAGGGTGAAATTATAAGAATGTGTTATTTTGCAAAGTGCTCTCTAGGGTTCCTAAATAAAATATGGCATTGAGGTCATTTCTTTTGAATTAATCCCTTCTTCTGAAATATAAGAACCTCTCCTGGTTTAAATGGCACTTTCTGTTCCTTACTTCCTGTTCCACTCCCAAGCCCAAATAGATGCTGACAAGCTGACACAGTAATATGGAAGAGGGAGAGAAGCTGGAAAGGACTACTACAAATAAACCCAATGCCTAACAATGAAAAATGTAAAATAAGAACAATAATAATAATAAAGATAAAAGATGAAGTAACAAGTTTTGTTTTTTTGTTTATTCCAAATGATCATCCAGATGTCTGTGACATGTGATGACAAACACCATAATGGAAGGCCTTAGTCATCACATGCTTAAACTCATCATATATTTTTGCATATGCTGAACAGGCAGTCAGGTGTGGTTGAACTGCATGAAGACTCTGAAGTTTCTCTTCTCTTCTGGCAGGACAGGAATGTCGCCTTGTCCTGTGAGCCACTGTAAGGATGTACTTAGAGTAGAACTGGAGTGTCACCTGCCTCAGGCTCTTCACCTTTTCAAAGACAAAGCAGTCATTTAGATACAATATTAGATATTGTTTACCTGTAAATGCACAAAGAGAATTTAGAAATGTAATTATTGTCAAGAGTGAACAAGCATTGATAGTGTAATTTACAGCTGTGGCCAAACGTTTAGAGAATGAGAAGTGTTGTTTGTTTATTTACAGAGTTTGCTGTTTCAGTGATAGTTGTATATCATATTATATCACTTCAAACAGAGGTGATCCAGTAATGCTGCACTAATGAATTAGACTAACTATTCACTTTAGCTAAAGTTATTAAGTTAGCTAAAGAGTTGGGATGCTGTGTAAGACATAAATAAAGCTCAAATACAAAGGTTTGGACACTGTTTTGCATGTGTCCCTACTGTAGGGGTCTCTGCAAGCATACAGGGCTCTGACAGGGTACAAGATGACAACTTTGGAATTCTACTAGAAACAGTCGATCATATTTGTTTGTCAAAGCTGAATTCAGGGCAAACTAGGCTAAATTAGCGTTTTTAGCTAGCAGCTACAATAAGCATAAAGGTTACTGTACGGCTATCATTTGTTAACATCACGCTTGTTCTTATACATGTAATACATTTATTACCAACCTGAGAGTTTATCCGCTGGTCATTCGACATGACGAATGACTTCTGAAGTCTTAATTCAGCTCAAGACGCTGTAGATTCCGTCAGTAACGCTATCAGTCTGTAGTTCTATTAATCTGCGCTTGAACCGGAACCGGATGTAAGTCCCAAAAAACTGAACTTTGGAACTGAAATTGAATTGTAGAACTGAAACTGAATGGTGAGAAGTGAATCTGAAATTATTCGAGAGCTGAATTTTTAAAGGATAAAATGCAGTTTCAAAGCAAATCAATTCATTTTCAAACCATAAATTCAATTTCAAATTAGACTAATTCAAATTCAGTTTTCAAAAGCTTTCATTCAAGTTACAATTCAGATTCAATCCGAGTAATTCAAATTCAAATTTAACTTATTCAAATTCAGTTTCTGATGGCACAGATTTCTGCCCATAGAAACCAATCACAAGCTCTGTGCACCACAGCTTTGTGCAGCCTACGGTGTCCTAGTGCCACATTAACACCCTTATGATGTTTGTTATGGAATCAGCACAGAAGTTCAATAACAGAACAACACTCAGTTTCAGTTCAGGCAGACTATTCCTCCTGACCAGGCTTCTCCAGGTCTCATTGCCCTCTGACTGTGGCACTCAGGGGTGGAAGCCTTGGCAATCCAATCCCCATGAATTTCATTTTGGTAAACTGGGCTGTGATGTTTTAAAATGAACTGCAAACGCTTGGTGAGTGTCTTTTGAAGTGGGTTTAATAACATATGGCAATATGGAGAAACGCTCTGGTCAAACACCAAAGTAGTCTCTGAAGATGGTCACGGTTCGCTGTCTTATATGCATTAACCAAACTCATAGACAAAGAAAATTCCTCAACACATCACTCGTGTTGAGGCCATTTAGAGATTTAAAAACAAACAAAAGAAATCTTTAAAAGGATTCTAAAATGTACAGACAGCCAGTGAAGGGAAATTGTCAGCATGAAGCACTGACAAGAACATAGTATTGATGAGTTTTTTTGCAGAATGAATAATTTGAAAGGATCAGTTACAAACAAGAACATCATCAGCGTAAGTGATATAGTCCATGTTGAAACTCCTGAAAAGTATTAAATTATTAAATATATTTATTTTTACTGCCTTCAACAGACCATGTTCATCAACTCTTCCTCAGCTCTCAGTGATCCTGTCTCAGTCTCCAGCTATTTAAACTTTAACTCCTCCAGATCATTCAAATGTCCCATAGTCGGTTATGTCATTTTCACCAGTTTCACCATCACAAACACCTTCTTCCTCTTTCCACTCTACATCTTCATATTCTACATGGGCTTTCAGCGTTGGAGGCATCGGCGCAATGCACCTGCAGGGACGACAATGAGCCACTCTGACTTTTTCACATACAACATGATTATTGTGGAGATGTTTGGGGTTTTGGGATCAGTTCTCTACACTGTGGGCACTTTTACCATTAACACGAGAGTTCTTTCTACTGGGGAGTACTTATTTGAAAACAGTTTTCCTGGACAGACTTTGTTTCACATGTTGACCTGTGTGGAGCGATATCTGGCTGTTGTTCACCCCATCACCTACATGCGTCTACGGGAAACACACGGGGTCAAGATTAGAAACATCATCACTGTGTGTGTTTGGGTGCAGAATGTTGGATGGTACGGGATAATATGGTCTGCTGAGGATTCAGTAAAAGTACTGCTACTACTAGCATATTCAGGTATGTGCTTATTTGTCATTATTTTCTGCTGTTTGTCTGTTCTCCATGTTTTGTTTCGCTCAGGGCCACAGGAGTTGCGACGGATTGATCAGTCAAAGCAACGAGCTTTCCACATGATTGTGGTCATAATGGGAGCACTGCTGCTGAAATTTGCTAGCATCCTAATTTGTTCCATCGCAGACCAGTCATCATTGGTGGAAAAGACAGATATATGTGTTGCGTGGAATGTAGTAAACCTGCTATCTGTCCCCTACGGTGGCCCTGAAGTGCAAACCACAAAAACAAATCACAAAACGCACAACAAATTGAAAAGCGCAAAAACAAATTGAAAAGCGCAAAAACAAATTCACTTAACGCAAAAACAAATTGAAAAGCGCAAAAACAAATTGAAAAGCGCAAAAACAAATTCACTTAACGCAAAAACAAATTGAAAAGCGCAAAAACAAATCACAAAACGCACAACAAATTGAAAAGCGCAACAACAAATCACTTAACGCAAAAACAAATTGAAAAGCGCAAAAACAAATTGAAAAGCGCAAAAACAAATTCACTTAACGCAAAAACAAATTGAAAAGCGCAAAAACAAATCACAAAACGCACAACAAATTGAAAAGCACAAAAACAAATTGAAAAGCGCAAAAACAAATTGAAAAGCGCAAAAACAAATTCACTTAACGCAAAAACAAATTCACTTAACGCAAAAACAAATTGAAAAGCGCAAAAACAAATCACTTAACGCAAAAACAAATTGAAAAGTGCAACAACAAATCACTTAACGCAAAAACAAATTGAAAAGCGCAAAAACAAATTGAAAAGCGCAACAACAAAAACCAAACCGGAAGAGGTAGGTACCAATGCTGCAACAACAGGCATCACTGATTGGATGATGGATCCGGTAGCCTTTTGAACCGGAAGTTGTTCTGCCGAACGTGGTTATGAGAAAGAGCAGTCAACGGCTTTATCCCAATTCAGGGTCTGCAGCCTTTAAGTACGCAGCCTCAACGATCCTCAAGGGCAGCGTACTCAAAGACCGCTAAGGCCGGAAGTGCGAGGCTTGTGAAATGGGACGGTCTAGCCTCCGTCGCGCTGCCCAGGTTGCCTAGCAACCATAACACCAACCGCTGGAAACGTTTCATACAGCTTTGACGGAAATGAAGGAGAACATATTTTGTTCGTGTGTTTGTTTCTACACGAGTTTTGTGTGATTTAATACGTATCTGAGGCTGAGACCACAGGACTGTAAAATATGATTGCTGGCCTTCATATCTGTACTGAACAGTCATTTAAGATTAGCTAGTAAATAACAATTAGCTAATGTTGTTCATGAGACTAAAGTCAGTGTAAATATGATATGGCCAATATTATAGTTATTATATTAATCATAAGTTATTACAGCAGTGAGTTTGAACTCTCAAATCAAATCACTTCTATTGTCACATCACATGTGCAGGTACACTGGTACAGCACATGTGAGTGAAATTCATGTGAGTGAACTCTGTGTCTAATACTGAGCTTCAGTAAAGATTCAAGTTGCAGTTATTTATATGTCCTATCACCTTAAATCTTCACTCAAAGACACTCAAGTATCTTTGACAGTGTATATGTAGATGTATTATATATAAGAGACAAATATTGTCCGTGTAATATGTTGGCATTACTAAATTTGGCTCAATGCTTACATATATGTGTAAATAGAAAATGTACGAGCTGTGATAACTGTGTCTGATAGAATGAAGAGTAGACTGATACATTAAATATCCCTTTATTGGGTGAGAAAATCAGACCATGTCATAACTGCTTTAAGTCATACAGAATAGATATCAGAGCCTTAAACAGGCTGACTTCTGCTAAATGGGTCAAACTGGGCAGAAAGTATACAAACACATAACATCCTTATAGAATATGATGTAACACTATAGATCAACTTACCTCAGAATATATAAAGCATATAAACAATTACAGCAATATGATGCAACAAACACAGCAGTACTACTAATCCAAAATACTCAAAGCTTCATAGAACTGAAACAAACATTTATTTTTAGCTCCATTCTGCTGCTGATACATACTTTAGGTTTCTGAATATTAAACTTGGTGCTGCCTTTCATAGTGTGTAACTTGAAGGCCCTGAGTACTTTCTCCCACACTGAAAACACTGGAATGATAACATTATCTGAACATTACCTAATAATGATTCAGGACAGACAATTAGTTATTTTAAATGTTTCTAGCAGTCCTTCACAAACAGGAACAGTATGTCTATTCTCCACATCTGTCAGCTGCTGCTGGCTCTTCCTCCTCCTCTTCCTCACACACTGCTGAGTTTGTCCTGGTGGATCATCAGGGGTGCAAAGCCTCACAGATGATGTGCAGCAGTGGGTCCCTCAGTCTGTCCTCACTCTGGACACTTGCAGTCGTCACACATGGAAATCAAATGTGTGATAAGCTGCAGGATTCAAACACAAGTGTAACTTATAAATACATGTTCATACTTTTATTCCACAATCAGAGAGAAAAGAAACAGAGAGAGAGTGCAGGACAGACAGACAGGTGACAGTCTCAGGTGTATACACTGCTACAAAACAGCACAAGAGAAGGAGGATTTAGTGTTTGTGTTATTACGAGTGCTAAACAAGAAGAGTTCCCAGATGGTGCAGTGGACACATGTGTGACTCCTGTGATTAAAGCATCTTTCTTTCAGCTTAACGAGTGAACCGTCAGCTCGTTCAAACACACGTTAAAGTCCGTTTGGCTCGACACCACCGAACAGAGGCAGCAATATAACATAGCTAGCAATATAACATAGCTAACATTAACAGTGCAGTGAATCCTGCTTGTGCCGTGATATTCAGGACTGCAAACCGAGCAGCATCACTGACTTTCAGCTTGTTGTGTTTGTAGATATATGACTGACTTTAATTATCCATAAAATCATCACATTCTCTGTAAGATTAAGGTCAACTATTGTATTATTATATTTTAAATGCTTGCTGAAAGTACAAACATCGCTAATGGCAAATAACTTTGCCGACATGTGGCCAACAGTAATGTTTTAATGTTCCTCATTATTAAACATTTGCACATAAAAAAGTGACATCATATTCAGTACTTACGTTTAACAGTTTACTCTTCGGCCGCTACGCTTCTGCCGTCTGCAGCAAAATTATCCACAGTGACTGCCGCGCTATAAATTGTGGGATATGTTGGGCCACGAAGTCTACACCGCCACAGCCTTAAAATTCAGGAAATGAAGGCCGAATTTGAGGGCCGCATTTCGAGCAGCCTTTGAATTGGGACAGCCCGGAGCGGCGCCGCTGTGACGTGTCGGCCTTAAAATGCAGCCTTTAAGGCTGCAGACCCTGAATTGGGATACAGCCAACAAGTTTTGTCCAAGTTGTGGAAAAAAGTTGGTAGAGCAGTCACCAAACTTCGAACAGAACAACTTCCGGTTCAAAAGGCTACGGATCCATCATCCAATCAGTGATGCCTGTTGTTGCAGCATTGGTACCTACCTCTTCGGTTTGGTTTTTGTTTTTGCGCTTTTCAATTTGTTTTTGCGCTTTTCAATTTGTTTTGCGTTAAGTGATTTGTTTTGCGCTTTTCAATTTGTTTTTGCGTTAAGTGAATTTGTTTTTGCGTTAAGTGAATTTGTTTTGCGCTTTTCAATTTGTTTTTGCGCTTTGCAATTTGTTTTGCGCTTTTCAATTTGTTGTGCGTTTTGTGATTTGTTTTGCACTTTTCAATTTGTTTTTGCGTTAAGTGAATTTGTTTTTGCGCTTTTCAATTTGTTTTTGCGCTTTTCAATTTGTTTTTGCGTTAAGTGATTTGTTGTTGCGCTTTTCAATTTGTTGTGCGTTTTGTGATTTGTTTTTGCGCTTTTCAATTTGTTTTTGCGTTAAGTGAATTTGTTTTTGCGCTTTTCAATTTGTTTTTGCGCTTTTCAATTTGTTTTTGCGCTTTTCAATTTGTTGTGCGTTTTGTGATTTGTTTTTGTGGTTTGCACTTCAGGGCCACCGTAGTCCCCAGCAGTCTGGTTCTTCCTCTGCTGTTTCTGCACAGAGCAAAAAAACTATGTTGTGTGAAGTAAACTGGATCAGGATAGAGTCAGAGGACTCAAAAGTTTATGGATGTTGAAAAAAATGGAGTGGTGGGATTTTAAAATATTGAAACCTTATGAGTTATGACAAGTTATGAGTTTATGAGTTTGTATACTCATTGAGTAACTAATTAAGGGTTTAGGTTTCAACTTTCAAAAGTGAAATTTGTGAATTTCACATTGGTAATGTGTCTGCTCAGAGGATCCTGGCTTATGTTCATAAATAGAATTTTTGCACTTTAGAGATGTTAAACATAGAAGGGGGTGTTTTATTTGTTGATCAGTCACTGTCAGCAGTGTTGGGAAGGTTACTTTTAAAATGTATTCCACTACAGAATACTGAATACATGCCCCAAAATGTATTCTGTAACGTATTCCGTTACGTTACTCAATGAGAGTAACGTATTCTGAATACTTTGGAATACTTAATATATTATCATGCTGTTTACAACTACATGAATGTCCTATTGCTGTGATTTATTACTGTTACTGAAGGTCGCATGCTCCGAACCGTAGTAAAGGGACCTGTGGCTAATACGGTGGGTTCCGTGTCGGGCTGGTAGCCGAAAACTAGCTTTACTTTGTTGTCTGGGTCAACTTTGCTTGCCAGAGACAGAGAGGCGTTGAAAGGCTGCTCCAACGGAACTTATTTTTCCGGAGGAAAACACGAACACAGTGTACAGTTGAGTCTTAATAGCTTACTTACAAATGGGCTCGTCAGGCACTCTTCTTGGCTGCAGTGGTTATTATTATATTTACAAGCTTCCAGCTCCGTTTTTGCTCCGTGACAGCTCGGACTTTTCCTTTCTCTCCTCCCTCGCTCACAGACACATAACGGGTATGGTAGTCCATTCTCCTGCAGCACGGACTACACTGCCCATGAGGCTACATTCTTTAGAGCTATGCCTGTAGCATTCTGCCTTTTAGCTTAGCACAACAACAACAACAAAAAAGCGCTCTCTCACCCAGGAAACACGCAGAGAGAGAGCGCGTCACCCTGTAACCATGGCAACCGTAACGCTGCCGCCTGGAACAACAGAACGTAGCTGTCAAACAAACCCAAACAGTCCTGACCCGCCACAATATGAAACAGGAAAGTACCGCCGTGTAATCCATTTATTTCACCAAAGTAACTGTATTCTGAATACCACCTTTTTAAACGGTAACTGTAACGGAATACAGTTACTCATATTTTGTATTCTGAATACGTAACGGCGGTACATGTATTCCGTTACTCCCCAACACTGACTGTCAGTAAGATTAGGGTAGTTTAATTAAAGATTTGAAATATCAGCTAAATACTTCCTTGGTCTTGTTTGTGCTGCTATATCACACTATCACATTAACTGTGGATATATGAAACAAAAAGCCATGCATTATTGCCTTGTAATTCATGCAAAGCAAAGCAACACAATTTTTACTTCCAATTCAAGGTAAGAGACAAAAAGCACTGTCAAAAGAAAGTGAGAGCTGAAAGCTAAAAGCTATCTTAACTCTGAAATTAGATGTTTATTTACTTGTGTGATTTCAGTTCAATTCAATTGTATTTATATCGGTCAAATCACAACAACCATCGCCATAAAGCACTTTAAATTATAAGGAAAGTACAATAATACAGACTTAGAGTATATACAAACCCCAGCAGTGCTATTACATTTATTACTTTTGCTACATTTACTACTAATTTTTATATACTTGGTCAGAGATGATTTCTATCTCTTAACTAACTGTACGTAGAGAGACTTGTTCCTTCTCAATAGTAGTTGTGCAGGTTATCATTTTTACTTGTAAACAGTCACTGTCTGTGCTGAACTCTGCAGATGTTAGCTGTACCCATACACTGTAATAAAGATGGATGTAGCTACCATTACATGACTCATTTGTTTCTGGACTCTACATCAAAGTCTTTTTTGCTGCCATCTTGTATTTTGAAACCAAATATGAAAATATTTGGAGCACAGGCTGGAGTCTGGGCTATCTGCTGATCCAGAAAAATGGATCATCCACTAAGATGTAGACTAAATATTGTTAAAAGCCACTGTTAGGTTTTTGTATTGTTGATTGTCATTTATGCTTAGAAAGATCTACTTATATATTCTTAGAGTTTTATAATTAGTTGTAGATTGGTAGAGGTTTGATCCTTAATAGTCTGCAAACTTTGTGTGCATTCCAGAGCTCTCTGGGAGCATGGGAGAGGTCGTACCTTGTCTTATTATTTTATGGTAGGATAAACTTATCTATGTCTGTTTTAGTCTAAGTGCCTTTTGTTTAGATGAACTGCTGGACTTCCAGGCCAGCAGGTTTAGGGGAGTCTTCATGGGGTCACATCTTGACCCCACACACACACAGCTACACACACACACACACACACACACACACACACACACACACGGTATTCTTTGTTCACATGTATACCTATGTAAGATGTCATATGTTAATGAACCTATGCATATTCATATACCAATCTTTTCTTAAGTCACAAAGCTTATCACAAGAATGTGACTGGTCAGTGGTTAGAATAATACTGTATTACTGTGTATTGTATTAAGAAATAGAAGATAAACTGTTTGGGTGACTGTAAGCCAGGTGTCCAATCCTAATATGCAAATCAACAGCCATGTCATAATGGTTAGTTTTGAATAATATGTACTTGATGTTAGATGAGTGCATGTGGATTATTATTTCTGGCTCACCTGCACTAATAACAACACTTTGTTGGTATTAAACGGAGCTCCCCGCTGATGAACAACAGGACTCAGGTGAGTGACAGTATTTCTATAGTTAGAAAATATTATTTGATAAGGTACTGTATAAGTCTTTAACCATCCCTCATTTCTTTATACTTTACCTTTAATTATTTTTTTTTATAAGGAGCCGGACTTAATGTTCTACATTTATAATTCTCCAGGCTTTTGTAAGATCTAAAGGGTTTGCACTCACTCCTCCTGTATATCTAGCTTAATGCCAATAATGACAACATCCCTGAGTCTGAGTGCCTCAAAGGAAGGAGAACGGAGCTGTCAAGTAAGATTGTTTTCTGATTTAAGGAAATTCAGCTCTTGTAAATACTCACATGAAAAATAAAGTCACTGGGCAGTTTAATAAACTGCTGATCTAATTTATTTATATATGGATTAAATATGTTGGGACAAAGTTAATGTTTGGCCCTGATTATAACTCAAACGTGCAGCTCAAAAAGTAATGTAGGAAAACAAAATCAAACCCTACAACATTCAGTGGTACTATAAAGTATGCAGTGCATACTCTGAATGTTGGATCTGGAGTTTAGAGAGATTAAGAGATTTTGTGCTATACTCAGACTGCTCAATACCTGGAGGTGCTAAGTCATAAAACAGTAGGTGGCAGATTCAAATTAGGGACCATTAGTGGTTTTGAAATGTGCAAAGAACTAGCTCTTTTATTTATTTTACATGTTTTCCTCACATAACTATTCATACACATGTGATCTGATAGGTTAATTGAGACACTCCGAACAAACAGCAAAGCGACACGTCTTCATTTATTAAGAAGAAACAAGAAGAATACAAATAAGGTTTGACTCTTTTAAAGCATGTAATATTTCTAATACACTACAATGTAGGAACCCACATATAGCGCCAAGCAGGTTTTGTTTCAGGTAAATGCTAAAAGGCAAATTTAAAAAAAAAAAAAAACTTTATAACTGTTCCAAAAGGGAAACATTTTGAGAAGATAAAAACATCTTAAGGACACTGTGGACAGTGATGGAATTTTGCTTGGGTAATTACAACATGTTTAAATATTGACCATTCGTGATTTCTTCAAAAAGTTTCAAGTTTTTAATCTATTGGAGAGTTCTGGAAATACTCTTACACTTTCAGAAACATTTTATGGTTTGGTAATTTAAAACCACTCAATCTTGATAGTTATTAAGAATTACAATTTTATTTTAATTTTTTTCCATACCATGTTTCAATAAATACAGTGGTCCCTCATTTAACGCGGGAGTTACGTTCTAAAAATAACCCGCAACAGGTGAAACACGTGAAGTAGCAAGGTTTATTTTTTACAATTATTATGTTTTAAGGCTGTAAAACCCCTCACTACACACTTTAAACACTTTTCTCAGACAGGCATGAACATTTTCACACTTTTCTCTTTTGTTTAAACACCCTCAAAGTTCAAACCTTTGTAGAAATAAGTCCAGTATTATAGAGTGAAACCAAAAACCAAACCCTGTTTTCAGGTCCAGAACGCAGGAATAGAACAGCTGTGAGAGAATTCAACATTAATGAATCAATGGTACGGAAGTAGAGGAAGCAAGAAGAAGGAGTAAAGTTTGACTTATCTGACTGTTTTGTTTTGCTTAATGCGCCTTATAATCCAAAAAATACGGTAACTTCTACCTTCCTTTAGCATGTCCAGAAGTCCAACTTTTTGGCGATGGTAAGCATCTTCCTCAGAGCCACACTGGTAGCGATCAAAGATTTATATAAATTTGACAAGCAGAATACATTCTGTACTGTACAGGAGACACGGCACAGAGGAAATTGACTGAAATTGGTCTACAGCCAATCAGGACGCAGAACACAATGCGCTGTTAAAAGAAGCATGCAAAATTGCACCAAAAACAAATCCACAAAACAGCAAGGCCACAAAAGGTGAGATCTACTCAGCATATGTTGGAGGCTGAACGACATTCTTCTTCCATGGCCACACAAAAGTGTTTGTTTCAGTTATTGCCAGAACTACACTGTGCTTGGCTTGCCAGTACCTGTCCGCTATGTCCAGAGCCCTACAGGCTTACCAAGCACACTGCAGCCCCTGCTTTGTGCAGTCTACAGTATCCTAGTGCCACATGAACACCCCTATGGTGTTTACTATGGACAGGCTGGGATCAGCACAAAACTCCAATAACAGATCAGGTAGGCCATTCCAGGTGATATATATGAAAATCTGAAGTTGTAGGAAATGGCACTAATTAAACGCAGCAATGACAAGAACATATTATTGTTGAGTGTTTCTTGCAGGACAATTAATGATTTTGTAATGATCAGTTACAAACATGAACATCATCAGCATAAGTGATATTGCACTCTGAAACTCCTGAAAAGTATTAAATGATCAAAAATATTTATTCTTCCTGTCTTCAACAGACCATGTTCATCAACTCTTCCTCAGCTCTCAGTGATGTTCTTCCTGTCTCTGACTCCAGCTATTTAAACTCCTCCACTTCATCCGAATGTTCCATAGCAGGCAGGGCCCTTTTCACGATTTTGACCATCACAAACACCTTCTTCCTCTTTCCACTCTACGTCTTCATATTCTACACAGGCTTTCAGCGTTGGAGGCATCGGCACAATGCACCTACAGGGACGACAATGAGCCACTCTGACTTTTTCACATACAACATGATTATTGTGGAGATGTTTGTTGTTTTTGGAACACTTCTCTGTACTGTGGGCACTTTTACCTATAGTACGATAATCAGGTCTACTGGGGAGCGCTTGTTCGACAACAGTTTTCCTGGACAGACTGTGTTTCACATGCTGACCTGTGTGGAGCGATATCTGGCTGTTGTTCACCCCATCACCTACATGCGTCTACGGGAAACACACGGGGTCAAGATTAGAAACATCATCACTGTGTGTGTTTGGGTGCAGAACATTGGATGGTACGGGATAATTCAGTCTGTTAATGAATCAGTCAAACTACAACTAGCATTTTCAGGTGTCTGCTTAGTTGTCGTTATTTTCTGCTGTTTGTCTGTTCTCCATGTTCTGATTGGCCCAGGGCCGGGGGAGGTGCGTGGGAAAAAGGAAAGGATTGATCAGGCAAAGCAACGAGCTTTCCACATGATCGTGGTCATAATGGGAGCACTGCTGCTGAAATTTGCTGGCATCCTGGTTTGTTCTGGCATAGAACAATTATCACTGATGGACATGAAAGTTTTATGTGTGATGTGGGAAGTAGCAAACTTGCTATCTGTCCCCAGCAGTCTGGTTCTTCCTCTGCTGTTTCTGCAAAGAGCAAAAAATCCATGTTGTGCGAAGAAAACTGGATCAGGATAGAGTCAAAGGAATCATGAGTTTTATGGATGTTTAATATGGAGTGATTAGATTTTAAACTATTAGAACTTATGTGATATGAATTACAACAAACCTGAAAGACTTTGTATACTCATTAGGTAAGTAACTAATGGATAAGGTTTCAACTTTCAAAACTGGAGTGAATTTCGTGTCGGTAACGTGTCTGCTCGGAGGATGCCGGCTTATGTTAGTAAATGTAATTCTTGCACTGTACAGTGATTTTAACCATTGAAGGGTGGTTTTATTTGTAGATTGGTAAGCGTTTGTAGGATTAGGGTGGTTTGATAAATGAAGAGGTGCTTTATATTGTAACGTAAAGACTCTACAATAAAGTTGAAGTACTTACAACAACTCAACAGTGCTATTACATTTATTGCTTGTACTATTCTTTCCACTAATATGTTTGTTTACTTGGTCAGAGGCCTTTTCTAACTAACTGTTCATAGAGAGATTTAATCCTTCTCAATAATAATTGCGCCTTCATACATAATGTGATTGTTGAACTGTGCATGTTATCATTATTACCTGTAAACAGTGACTGTCTGTGCTGAATTCTGCACATGTTAGCTGTACCCATAAACCAGGGGTGGGCAACTCCAGGCCGCAAGGGCCGGTGTCCTGCAGATTTTAGATCTCACCCTGGGTCAACACACCTGAATCAAATGATTAGTTCATTACCAGGCCTCTGGAGAAATACAAGACGTGTTGAGGAGGTCATTTAGTAATTTAAATCAGCTGTGTTAGATCAAGGCTACATCTAAAATTTAAATATTATTAAAAAGCCACCAAATAAACCTTTTCCTCACTGCACAACATGAACTTTTCCTGGCTCTGTACCACACAGTTGGATGTATTATAGCAAGCAATTTAATGTTTGTTTGATTTTTTTCACCAGGCACAAATATGGAAAACACAATCATGAATTCCAGTTTAGTGGCTCTGGTTAGTGGGGTAACTAGCAGATAGGAATTGGAGACAACAGCTTCTGCAAGGACACCGGTCAATGTCAAATACACCAAACCCTCTCTGCAGTATCCAGATGACTCAGTTAGAAAAAAGAATCTGAGTCAAGCCTTTGAGAATCTGACTAGTCCAAAACAACCAATCTTTTCTTAAGTCACAAAGCTAATCAAAAGAATGTGAGCAGTCAGTTGTTTAAATGATATTGTATTGCTGTATATTTTATTAAGATATACAAGATAAACTGTGTGGATGACTGTAAGGCAGGTGTCCAGTCCTGATATGCAAAACACCAGCAGTGACCTAATCAACAGTTTTGAATATCATGTAGTGGGTGTTAGAAGAGTATGTGTGGATTCTTCTTTCTGGTTCAGCTGTGCTGCTAATTTGAAATTAGTATTAAACAAAGTGCAGTATTGTTCAAAAGTATATATTCTTCATATATGTTGGTTCCAATTTAGCTTCCAAGGAGCCAGACTTTCTTCAAGATTTTTTTAAAGAGGTCTGGTTCTCCAGGCTTTTATATCTTTATTTGAACACTAGCTTCTTTTTTTCTCATCTTTTTTTCTGGTCATTGTACCTGACCATTGACAAAGACATGTTTTATTCATTTGTTAACGCCAATTAATACTCAACTATGAATCATTCAAGCATAAAAAGGCACCTAACTCACAGGATTTATTTGTCTAGACTTAACATAGAACTTACAAAGGAAGTACTAGGTACTTTGCTACTTTTTTTTTTTTTTTTTACCTCTGAATCTATGAAAAACACCAAAGATACAAAGAAACACCATTTAAAATAGTACTGTTACACCAACGAGGTTATTCCCAAAGGGTCCAAAATAGTGTTATATTTTAACATATGTGTAGTGTGTTCTTAGAAATTTGAAAACATTCTTGACAAGTGGACAGACAAAACAGCACGTGGCAGACCTAAAAGGTAACACAACAGTTTCTTAAAGTCAAGTTCTTAAGAAATAGGAAAGCGTCCAGCAACAACTTGACACATATCCTGAAAGATGCATCCGGCCCATCAGTGGATTAATTTATAGCTTGTTAGTAAAATTTATGGTGGAGTTCAGGAGAGAGGTACAACATGTGAAACATGCTGCTGTCATGGTTTGAAGCTGCATGTCAGCCAGTGGTGTTGGGAATCTTGTCAAAGTCAGAATCAGATTTATTGACCAACACATACCTCCTTTTTTATTTGCAAAGTACTTAAGAGAATACACAAACCTATAATACAGCCACATGAATGGCAACATACTATAATATGCTATAAGAGCAAACTGACACAGACAATAAAAACACATATAGCATATTTATAGTATTTATGTTTACATTTAAATTTACCACCCTCAGTCCACCTATATGAGGCCGTAAAGAGAGGTTATTTTCTAATTTTGTGATTCAGCTGCGATAGACACTGAAAAAATTAAGTGATATTATGTTATAAAATATTAATATAATTTCTTTACTAACTGATTAAATTTGCCGAAACAAAGTTGATTTTTAGCTGACTATGACTCAAATCATCCATCCATCCATCCATCTTCATCCGCTTTATCCGAGGCCGGGTCGCGGGGGCAGCAGCCTAAGCAGAGAAGCCCAGACCTCCCTCTCCCCAGCCACCTCCTCCAGCTTATCCGGGGAATACCAAAGGCGTTCCCAGGCCAGCCGAGATATAATCTCTCCAGCGTGTCCTGGGTCTGCCCGGGCCTCCTCCCGGTGGGACATGCCCGAACACCTCACCCAGGAGGCGCCCAGGAGGCATCCTTGTCAGATGCCCGAACCACCTCAACTGGCTCCTTTCGATGTGGAGGAGCAGCGGCTCTACTCTGAGCCCCTCCCGGATGGCCGAACTTCTCACCCTATCTCTAAGGGAGAGGCCAGCCACCCTTCGGAGGAAGCTCATTTCTGCCCTTGTATCCGCGATCTCGTTCTTTCGGTCACTACCCACAGCTCGTGGCCATAGGTGAGGGTAGGGACGTGAGATCGACCGGTAAATTGAGAGCTTCGCTTTTACACTCAGCTCCCTCTTCACCACGACGGACCGGTGCAGCGTCCGCATCACTGCAGCCGCAGCACCAATCCGTCTGTCGATCTCCGGCTCCCTTCTCCCATCACTCGCGAACAAGACCCCGAGATACTTGAACTCCTCCACTTGGGGCAGGAACTCATCCCCGACCCGGAGTGGGCACTCCACCCTTTTCCGGCTGAGAACCATGGCCTCAGATTTGGAGGTGCTGATCCTCATTCCCGCTGCTTCACACTCGGCTGCGAACCGCTCCAGTGCGAGCTGGAGGCCTTCACCGATGAAGCCAACAGAACCACATCATCCATAAAAAGCAGAGATGAGATTCTGAGGCCACCGAAGTGAAAGCCCTCCGCCACTTGGCTGCGCCTAGAAATCCTGTCCATAAAAATTATGAACAGAACCGGTGACAAAGGTGACTCAAATCAATTTTAATTCAATTTATATCACATCAACAGTTTCCTCAAGGAACCTTAAATTGTATGTAGTACAGAGTTTTGTGAGCCGCACAAAACAGATGTACAGCTCAAAAAGTACTCTAACAGAAAATAAAAAAATTCCAGCACTTCTGCAATAATATTATTGAATGTGGAGTATGCATCATTAATGCATTTAGTTTTATACACAAAACCCTCTACCCCTGGAGGCACTAAAAGCACATTATAGTTTTCTAACATGCAAAGAACCCCCGTTCTTTAAGGGTATTTAAAGCATTTAATATTACGTTTGATATGCTGTTTAACAACTACCACAGCCTTGGTGAACCATCTATAGGGCTACACTGTTAAAAAAAAAAAAATCCTAAAAAAACCAGTAATATTCCGGCAGCTGGGGCGCCAAAATAATACCAGAAAATAACTTTTTCATAAAAATACGGTTATTTTCAGTAATGACAATACAGTTTGTTGCCCTAATTTTACATGTGATTTTGCCTTTTTCAAGTGCTTTTAAACATTAAATTAGGAACATTTTAATGTGATTAAACAATGGAATACCTATAAACAAGGTCAATGAATGCGGCAATATGAATAATAATACTTAAATGTACAGAAATATACAGTTAACAGTTGGTTTAAATAATAATTGCATTTATATAGCACTTTTCAATTCCACTACTCATTCATTCTCACACTGGTGGAGGCAAGCTACAATCGTTGCCACAGCTGCCCTGGGGCAGACTGACAGAAGCGAGGCTGCCATATCGCGCCATCGGCCCCTCTGGCCATCACCTACTGGTGAAGTGTCTTGCCCAAGGACACAACGACCGAGACTGTCTGAGCCGGGGCTCGAACCGGTAACCTTCTGATTACAAGATGATCTGCCAACTCTTGAGCCGTGATCGCCCTAAATATTTGATGTAAAAAAAGTTTATAAGGACCATTTTATATATTTTTCCATAGTATTACATTTGAACTTAACAGTTCAATTTTTCGAATAACGGACAAATATTTGTGAAATTATGATACATTTGTGAATGTATTTTAACAATCTAAATATGCATATGTACAGACAAATATATTTTTTAAAAAAAAGAAAATTATGTTTTATTACATTTACAGTGATTTTATGTTATTATACATTTGCAATGTGAAATCACAGTCTATTTATTCAAATTTAATGATATTCTAGAAAAACAGTACAAAACTGTAAAATACACAGTACAATACTTTAATATTACATTTATTTTTTTTTTACAGTGTAGGAATGGGTTTTATTTTAGCCACATGCTAAATTGCATTAAATCTAAAAGACATGACATTTGAAATAAGGTCTTAGACTTTTTGTCCATGCAGTTTCTTTGTTAAGAACTCTTCCAAAAATGAAACATTTCCAAAAAATTAAAACTAGAAAAATATATAACTAGAAAGTATGAATGTTTCAAAAGGGAAACATTTTCAAAAGGTAACATCCACAAAAAAGATGTGGATGTAGCTAAAATCAAACCCGAAGCTTAGTCATACCTTCAGTTGCGAATAACCTGAAGCATCTTAAGTGGTTAATTACAGTGACTTCTTTCTTTGTTATTATTAATATGTTTTAGCATTATTATTCAGCCTCCTCTTTTACCCTCATGAAGACTTTTCCCTCAGATAGCCAATACTGGGCTACTGTCAAAACACGACAGTGTGAAAGACAAATTCCTGAAGATATAAGAAGCTTTTAATGTTACAAATGCAAGCAGCATGCCAGGCTTTCCATTCACCCATCCATCCATTTTCTTAATTAGTTATTCAATTGAGGGTTGTGGTGGTGCTGGCGCCTGTCGAGGTGCATGTGTTGAAAAGCAGGGTATGCCCTGTAGAGGTTGACAGTCTGTCACTGAGCTAAAAAAAGAAGCAGCTGTTACCACTTAGAATCACCAGTTAACCCACATAGCAAGGAGGTCTGTCCCGGATCTGGTATCAAGCCGGCACTGCTGGCTGACATCTGGCATGATAAGACGTATGTCATCCTGATATGGGCCAGGCCTAGCATAGATGGCACTGTCTGTGTGATGGCATGCCATATCTGGCTCGATCATGGTTTGGTTTATGTGGCCCAGGCTCATAGAAAACAGGTCTTCCCTGGATCCGGCATCAAGCTACACGCCCACATACCGCAAAGAACGACGGCCCTTTGGTGGCCTCGATCTGGTTTGTCAGAGGTAGTCCACACATGGGTCAGTACGGGACCCACCAGTGTGTCTGCAACTGGCCTTGTGCTGGCCCTTGCGTGGGCCACATCTGGCAAACCTGATCTGGGCCACCAAAGGGCCGTCGTTCTTTGCGGTATGTGGGCCATGTGTAAGAACATTGTGTGGGCCATACCAATTTTGCTATGTGGGTAACTTGCATGTCTTTGGACTGTAGGAGGAAGCAAGACTACATGGCTGACATGACAAAACTTTTTAAGTTTAAGGAAATAGTACAAACTAAAAAATTTTAGAAATTCATTCATATGAATTGTTCCTGCAGGAGCACAAATGCAGGCTTGGTGAAAAAAATGACCATTGTCAGCATATGCAAAACTTTACTGTATTTTCTAAACAACAATAAATTATTTCATATGTTACCATGTTTTTTCCTTTGCTGTCTTCCATAGGTCTCTCATCCTTAAATTCCTCTGTTAACTCATTTGATTCAATATCCCAGGATTCAAAAGCCAGCAAAGTTTTCTACACCTTCTACACCTGTATGACCATCCTCCTCTTCCTTCCACTCTACATCTTCATCCTCTACATAGGTTTCCAACAGTGGCGTCAGAAATCTGCACATGCAGGGACAACAATGACCAACTCTAACTTCTTCACCTACAACATGATGTGGGTGGAGAGTTTTGTAGCTTTTGGTTCAGTCTTCTATACCGTGAGTGGTTACACCAATAACATAATAATGATTGCTGTGGGAATTTTTATGTTTACCATCCTTTTTCCTGTAGAGACTTTGTTTCATGTCCTGACCTGCCTGGAGCGCTCCCTGGCTATTGTTCACCCCATCACCTATATGCGTCTACGAGAATCACATGGTGTCAGGATTAGAAACATCTGTGCTGTTTGTGCGTGGCTGCAGTGTGTTGCATGGTTGGGGATAAATTTCTTGCTTGGGTCTAAATTTTCAAATAGCCTACTTCTGTCCTACTTGGGTATCTGCATGGTTGTTGTTGTTTTTTGCTGCCTATCTGTTCTTCATGTTCAAGACCAGAGGCTGCAGGCAAACACAAGGAACAGATTGACCAATCAAAGCAGAAGGCTTTCCACATTATCATGGTGATAACAGGAGTGCTCCTGCTGAGATTTGTTGGGTTGATGACTTGTTATGTGATAGAAAATATGTCATTGATTGATCTCAAAGACTCGTGCACTTTGATGGAATCATCAGTTTGGCCGTCTGGTTCTTCCTCTGCTGTTTCTGCACAAAGCAGGAAAACTGTCATGTTGTAGAAAAAAAACTGATTCAGGATAGCGACCTGCACCCTGTGCTGTGGGCAGAGGCAGAGAACTTGTCCTGCTGGTGCTCAGAAAATAGCCTGAAGCTGAACGTCCTTCGAACAAAACAACACATAATGGACTTTAGGGCCACTCCTATCTGATTATAAATGAGGAGCGGTTGGAATCTGCCTCCACCTTCAGTTTTCTGGGCAGCCACATCTCCACTGATCTCACCTGGACCCAAAACACAAACGCCCTGACAAAGAAGTCCCAGCAGCGGCTGCACTTCCTCCGTGTGCTGAGGAAGAAGCTGCTGCTGGTCTTCTACTTCGTGTTTGGTACACAGGGGCCACCACTGAGAACAGGAAGGCTAAACACAGGGTAATTAACACTGCCCCCAAAATAGTTGGTGTGCATCTTTCCCTGGACCATTCATACTGTCAACAGTATCACCCCACACTCAGGCCACTCACATACAGCCTCTAAACTCAGACCAAGTCCAATGTGTGCCTTTCTATTCTATGCGTTTCTATTGTTTGTTTGTTTTATTCATTCTTCTTGATTGTATAGATTTCTCCTGTTTTTTATTTATTCCTGCTGTCTTACTATTTATATTTTATTCCTGCACACTTGGCCTTGAGCATCCAACATTATGTTGTGTATTTACAGTGACAATAAAGGGCAATTATTATAGATGTTTTAAGGGTGTAAAACCCCTCACTACACACTTTATACACTATTCTCACACAGGCATTAACATTTTCACACTTTTCTCTCTTGTTTAAACATCCTCAAAGTTCAAACCTTCATAGAAAAACAAGTCCAGT
The DNA here is from genome assembly GCF_013358895.1 of Oreochromis aureus. Lineage (NCBI taxonomy): Eukaryota > Metazoa > Chordata > Actinopteri > Cichliformes > Cichlidae > Oreochromis > Oreochromis aureus. Next base: position 57,045,267 of record NC_052944.1, on the reverse strand, counting down.
ATAATAGAATGAAACCAAAGCTCAAACCCTGTTTTCAGGTCCAGAACATGGGAATAGAGCAGCTGCCAGAGAATTCAACATTACTGTATCAATCGTACGGAAGTAGAAGAAGCAAGAAGAATGAGTTGAGTAAAGTTTGACTTATCTGACTGTTTTGTTTCACTTAATGTGCCTTATAATCAGAAAAATTTAGTAACTTCTACCTTCCTTTATCATGTCCAGAAGTCCAACTTTTTGTGCAATAGTTAGCATCTTCTTTTGCCTTCTTGGTGCTACCGCAGGTGCCTTTGATGGTGCAAAACGTTTCGTTGACATTGCTATGTTTGTTGCGGAGAAAACTTACAAACATACAGTACAGCACTTCAGAGTCACACTGCTAGAGATCGAAGATTTATGTAAATTTGACAAGCTGAACACATTTTGTACTGTACAGAAGACACGGCATAGAGGAGATTGATCGACAATGGTCTACAGCTGATCAGGACGCAGAACACAATGCGCTGTAAAAAAAAAAAAAAAAAAGCATGCAAAATTGCAATGCAAAAAATCCTCGAAACAGCAAAGCTGCAATAGGTGCACCGTGTTATAGCGACGGACCTCTGTAATTTATTGTAACTCAGCATAGTTGGGTAGGTGGTTTTGATGTTTTTACATGATGAATAATAGTTGTGTAATTTATGAAAATTTGACAGTTTAACTGTAGAGACTCTTGTTAATACCTATAAACAGTGCACTGAAGTGTACAGATTTTAGCTCTATCCATACACTACAATAAAGATGGACCATGACACGACTAACTGGTTTCTGGACTCATTATTGAAATCTTGGCTGCTGCCAATGTCACGGGTCTGTCTCGGTGAACCAGTGTTTTGTGTTGTTTATTATCAATAGTCTTTGCATTTGTATTATTTAGAGTTCTTAGTCTTTTGGTTTCTGTCTCTGTGTTCCATGTTTGCGCTGTCTCCCCTGTCAGCCGAGTCTCTGTGTTATGTTTCCTGTTTTACTTTGACAGTCTGTGTCCTATGTTAATGTTTTCGGTTTTGCTTCCCCCTGGTCTCATCATGTTTTTATTACTCCAAGCTGTGCTCTCCTTCAGTGTCTCATTCCCTCATTATCCCTCTGCGTATTTAAGCCCGGTGTCTTCCTCTGTTTGTTGCTGGTTCATCTATATATCATCCATCACTTTTCCCTTGTTCCTGGTCTTCATGTTCCATGTTCCCTGTCTAAGGTTTTTATGTTTTGCGTTCCAGGTTTCTAGTTCCTTTGTATTATTTTTGTATTATTTTAGTTTAAGTTTTGTTTTGTTTAGTTTTTGAAAAATTCTGCTTTTGTTTGTTTTTTGTCCCTGCCAGAAATAAATTTGTTGTCAGTGTCTGCACTTGGGTCCCGTTTCCACTCCACATGTCATCCAGGGGGGAAATGGTTTTTGTTTTCTGGATTTTTGCATGTGTTGTTTTGCATGTTTGCTGTGTTTTCTTTCTTGTTGAGTGTTCTTATTTTTGCAGTGATTGCATGGTTTTTTTAGTATGGATAATTGCTGACATGGGCCGGAAAGGCCCCGCCCCCTTCTGATTACTAATTTGAGACACCGGAGGGGTTGACAAAAGCAGGTTGGAGGACATTCTCGAGGGGAGCTCAGGTGGCGGCAGCAACTGGCTTGGAGGCCCTGGCGACTGGGCTGCAGAGAGGCAACTGGGATTAAGGAATATTCTGCAGCGGTGCGGGAGATTTGCAGCTGGGGGACGGGCTGAGAAGTACGCTGGATGTTGGGCAAGGGGCGAGATACCTGACGCGCGCTTAGGCCTAGGATAGCAGCGGGCAGAGTTCGGAGCTCTAATTCTCGCCCAACTAATGATTAAAAGGTGTTCCGCTTTTTAAAAGAAGAGTGACTGCCGTTCTCCTGTCCCTCAGCGGCGGCCGGTGAGACCTGGTGGAGATAGGACGCCGCTGTCTTCGCTATTCCAATGGACCATTTATGGGACTTTTAGTTTTTAGGTTTTAGTGGACTTTTTATAGTAATAATTTATTTTGCTCTTTTATTCTATTTTAATAATTGTTGTCCCTGGGCAAGGTATTTTATTGTGTTTTATGTCCGAAATAAATTATATTTTTAAAAATGTAAATTTTAAATTTCCTATTGGTTCTGGCTCCGCTACTGCTCTTCCCGTTTAAGAAGGGTTCCCCTTTTTAAAGTAGAACCTGTACTAAACCCTGCTTTTTTTACACACACGTCTGCCAAGGAAGCTGTGACAGCCATGTTGTCTTTTTAAAGCCAAATGTCACCAAATATAAATTAAAAGATGGGGTAAGCTATCTGCTAATTGTATCTCACTTGGTCAAGAAGCTTGATCCAGAAAAATTCATGAGCCACTAAGATGTAGTTTAATTAGTGCCAAAAGCCAACAAGTACAACTGTGCCCACCAAAACTGGAGCATGAACTTCCTGGAAGATCTGTGACAGAAAACACGCTAATCCCATTAAAATGTTCCACAAGGTACCAATATGAAAAACAATTTTTACTCCTGAATAATAATGCTAAAACAAACTCCTTTTTACTGGCTTTTTGCATTGTGGGGACATGTACCTGATGGCACACTCACAGTGTGGGGACCAAAAATTTTGTAAAGCCGAAAAAAAAAATAATTTAAAAAACTTCAGTTTCAATGTGGAAAACGTTCCAAATAATAGCCCGTCAAATTTTTAGGGTTACCTCCACAATCCATGAAAGCCAGCGGTTTGTGGTTAGATGTGATCTTGTGATTTGGACTCATAGAGGATGTTATACACACATCACTTAAGGGCAGAAGTCTTAGAGTAGTTGATTACACTAAGTTCCTTTAAAGGCAGGGTGACAAGTTAATTAGTATGAGCACTGAGTAATGGCTCAACAAATGCAGTACTGTTAACAATGAAATAAATAGTTTCCAACACAAACTTCTGCCAGTAACACATTATTAACTAACATTTTCTGTCTTTATGTAATGTTTGGTTTTACCCCATCCTTCATCCTGAATCCATTTTCTTCCTATAACATGATAGTTTTCCTGCTCTGTGCAGAAACAACAGAGGAATAACCAGACTACTGGGGACAGTCAACCAGAATACTAAACTGAGTGGCATGCACAGGCCTTTAGTATCAACTGATGATTTCCTGTCTATGACAAAATAAATCAGGATCCCAACAAATCTTAACAGAAGCACTCCCATTATGGCCATGATCATGTGGGAAGCTTTTTGTTTTGATTGGTCAAGTCGTTCCTTATTCCCACCTACTTCCCCAGGGCCTGGACGAGTTAGACCATGAATAACAGACAAACAGCAGAAAGAAATAACTGATATGCAGATGCCTGAATAGCAGAAAAATGGAACTGCATGAAAATTAGCACAGTACAAGTGTTCTACTGCCACCCATCCAAAGCACAACAGCCAAACAGACACAGTGCTAATGTTTCTAATCTTGATGCCCTGTGATTCCCGCAGATGCCAGTAGGTGATAGGATGAACAACAGCCAGATAGCGCTCCAAACAGGTCAGAACATGAAAAAAACTCTGTCCATGTAACATGACACTGAATAAATACTCAACCAACATCAATATTGTGTCATTAAATGTGTAGCTGTATACAATCTGGAACAATGATCCTAAAACACCTAAAATCTCCAAAATCATCATGTTGTATGTGAAGAAGTCAGAGTGGGTCATTGTCATCACTGCAGGTGCAGAGTGCTGATGCCTCCAACGCTGGAAACCCATATAGAGGACGAGGATGTAGACCGGAAAGAGGAAGATGATGTTGAAGAAGGAATACATGGCGGTAATGACAGTGGTAGCTACTGAGTCCTGGCATTGTAAGCTAGAAGAGATAGAGCTGTTGGTGTAGTTGGAGAAGAGACTGAGGTAAGAGAAAGGGTTGATGGACATGTCCTGTGGAGAGGAAAAAAAATAGTGAAATATATAATTATTAATGTAATTTGAAATTTGTAACATATATAGAAGTTTCCACTTATGCAGATAATGGTCTTATTTTTAATAACAAAGTGTTTTTGACCTCTCATAAAGAGTTTGATTTTAGAGGTGAATACAAGTGGCATCCTATTATTTTCTCAGGTTTTGAAAGAGATGGCATGACATTACAGTGTGGGCTTCTGATATGAACAAGAAATTCCAACATCACTTAGAACAAGCATAGGCAAAATATACAAGGGCAGAACCAGTAGTTAGTAGCCCGCAACTGACGCTTCTGCTTACCAATATTAAATTTGGCCTCATGGAGCCCTTGAGAGGAGCTCCCAAGGCAAATTTGAGACCATGTGGGACCATCTGAACCATCAAAGTTTACAGAGACCGTTTACAGCTGTACCGTTAAGGCACTTGGTGACTGTTATTGATGGTGTATACCAGAGGTGAATGGGAATTCTGGAGTCAGAATGCAGGCACCCACAAGCCAACTGGAGTGTGGCTTTGACAGTGAGAGTCTGGCTGAAAGTTTTATTCCATGGCCTAAGTAGTTCTGGCAAACTGTCAGCCAAATCAGGAAGAGCAAGAAGTTTTCTGCCCACATTCGTGCCAGCTATTCAACTGGGGCACAGTCCAGTGCTGGGAGTAGAGTCTACGATCTCATTACTTGCCTGTCATAGATAAAGAAGAGTGTGGGGACAAGGGGGGCAACAGAACTTGGGGCCCTGAGGTAGTTAAGAAACCTTTTGGTGGCTGGGCACCAGGTGTGGATAAGTTCTTTTATACTAGTGAACTATGTTAATTAGTACTGGTAATGAAGAATTCAACACTAACTGTATGTCAGAATGTATCTGTTTTATGTAAGTGCAATGCCTATTTATTTTGGTTTTAATTTTTTTGCAGTAGTAATTTATTCATGACAACCAAGTTGTTGTCAAGTTTTCATCTTTGATTACCCGTATCCTACGCTCCTGCTATGGGAGCAGACTGCTATGCTATAAAATCTTGTCACATCTCGTTTAGATCACTGTAATTCTCTTCTCTATGGTCTACCTCATAAATCTCTCCATGAATTGAAGTTAGTATAGCTGCTCGTATTATTTCCAGAATTAGATCCACTGAACATATAACACCTGTTCTTAAACAGCTCCATTGGCTTCTAGTTCACCTACGTGTCAATTTCAAGATCCTGCTTCTTACTTTCAAAGTGCATCATAACCTCGCTCCTCCATATTTATCTGATCATCTCCATACATACTCACCCCTTCGTACACTCCGCTCTTCTTCAGCTTCCCTTCTGTCTGTTCCACCTGCTCGCCTGACTCCCATGGGACTCAGAGCCTTTAGTCGTTCTGCCCCGAGACTTTGGAATTCACTTCCACCAGATCTCCGGGCCACAAACTCTCTCACCACTTTTAAACCACGTCTCAAAACCCATCTATTCAGAATTGCATACACCTGATCTGTCTTAGTCCATTTTTACCTTGCTCACCTTTTATACTTTCATGCTTGTTTTTTTTTCTCTCATATTTACCTTATGTCTAAATTTTATTTTACAATGTTTTAGTATATTGTATTGTTGCTATTGTTCTTGTGCTATTGTAAGGTGACCTTGAGGGTCTTAAAGCCGCCTATAAATAAAATGTATTACTATTACTATTATGATTATTATTATCATTCGATTTTTCAAAATAACAACACTACTGGGACTTTGGACAGGACATATTTGATTTAATTTATATGTAGTTTTAAAATTTTATCGTTTGCAATATTCTAATTCAGTTTCAGTTGTGAATACTTCTGGAGAGAAGTGAAGTAAGAATAGTGTCATACAAAATGCAATTATCCATTGATGAATGTTGATGTAAGAGGCTGAGTACAACCTACACAAGTTTCCAATCTTTTACAGAGTTCAAAAAAATATTTATCACCCTGCCTAGGATATGAAGTGATTCTGTCTGAAGAAAAAGAAAAAGAAGTCCCTCAGAGATGATACATATTTTTCTAGCACCTTTAACAATGTGACATAGCCATCAGATGGGATGTCTTCAAAATGACTGTGTGTGTTCTGAAGGGCAAATGAATGCAATCAGTAAGAAATCAAGGCCTCAATTAACCAAAATATTTTATGAGAAGTAACAATTTTGTCTGCACGTTCTATGAAGTCTTTATAAGTTCTATAAATCCCAAACTATTACCAATATATCACATAAAATACCCAAAACATTTTAAAAAAGACTGAACATGTGTTTTAATTTCAACAAAAATGTATGCAATAAAACAATTTAGTGTCCATTTTCAGATTAAAGTCACGCTTCTGAGATTAAACACACAAGTAGTATTTTGAGAAGAAAGTCCAAATGTGAAGATTAGAGTGGTCGTTTTAAGCCAGACGACTGCCATGGCTCCTATATCCTCTACAAAATGTGGAGCTAGTATTGTTTCTTGTGATACAACATTCATTTTTTTTATTGCATGATATTGCAGGATATATAGCCGTGGCAGTTTGTCTTGAAACAACAGGAACATCTTGAAATAGAATTTTGACTTCATCCTGAATTTTCAGCTTCTCAAAATGATGAATAATATATTTTTTTTCTTAATGTGGCCCTATAATACTCCTTCGTAAAGGCATCAGTGATTTATTAAGAAAAAATAATATATTGCCTGGAATTAAACATTTAAAGAATTTCAACTAGTTTTCCAACAGAGAAAACAGAAGTTAAGAGTAATTCTCCAAATACCTCAGCTGAGTATGTTCTTGATCGTCCTTCTCCAGTGTCTTCAATCCGTCTGACTCCTCTTCTCTGGTATCTAATATTTGTCAGTATTTTAAGGTGTGTATTGTTTGTCATGTTTGCATGTAAAGATGAGTAAATTGATTGGTTTTTTTATGGCTTAGATTTTAATAGTCAAATAGTGCCACATGTTTTCTTTCTTTCTTTCTTTTTTGTGTGTCATACTTCAATAGGAAAATTTCAGATCACAGTGCCATACGTAAATCAGATTGCAGGTTTAGAAACATAAAAATTTGAATAAATGAGCAATCATGTAATAAACATAAACAGCTAGTAAATGTACTTGTTTGTTTGTTCTTGTGACAATAATCTTATTTTACAGGATTATAGTGTCACATAAATTGTCTTAAAAATATGTACATTAGTATGCATATTGTTATCTTTTGTTCACACTAAATTGAATTTCTCATATTTGAATAAACCATCAAGTCATAACTAGCCATTAGGAACGGACATTATTACCAAAGCAACAATTGCATGGCTCATTTGTTCAGTCTATTCAAATCAATATTTGGAATAGGATTCAAATGACTCATAAGTAATGAGGCATGTTTAATCCTGCATTCACTGTGACACACCTCTCAGTCTGTGTGCACATAAGAGCTATCAATACTGCTCAGATATCACGTTTGTTGTTTCTTTAAGCGAAATCCCCACTCCGACTGAGGTTTTCAGTCATTAAGATATCTATATATTACACAACCATGAGGCTGTTGAATTATTGCCAGTTTATTAAAAAAAGAGTACAAAAATGTGTGTAGGAATCCCAAAACATAACACAAACCACAAATCCAATATTTTCTTATTTATTTATTTTTTAATATTAAAAACATTTCCATTTTTTAATTTCCTTTGTTTTTTCAATGTTTTTGTTTGTTTGTTTTATCCATGGAAATTCAGTTAATCAAGATATAGAGAGCAGATGTTGAGGTTATGTCTTAGAGTGGTACAGTTTTTATGTTTTATTTATTAATGGAGGAGTTACTCATTGTTCAGACTTGTTGTTAATTTGTGACTGTAACCTACATTTATCCATCACGTTACAGCTTTATATTTGTTGTATACATTTTACAGTACTGTGTATGTAGCACAAATGCCTTTTGCCACCCCTGATTTCTTTTTGTGTGTTCTTTAAAATTTGTGTTTAAGGGGCTAAAGAATCTTTTTTTTTTTTTTTTTTTTTACATGGTGTTAGGAAAAGAGCACTAGGATAATGAAATGTTATTGCCCTGTAACTCTATTTATGACCTTAAGTGTTCATTTGTGAGTGTTTTACTGTGGAAAGTGTGAAGAGTGTCTCTTACCATTTGAGAAAATGTCAGAGTAAGGTAATGACCCTGAGAAGTCACGTTTATAAGAATATGGTATGAAGTTGTAGGGGGCAGCAACACGAGACTGTCAGAGTGCAATCAGTGTTTGAACTAATTTTAGAAAAATAACCAAAAATCATTTATTTCTATATATTTTATCAAGCTTTTAGAATTTACATAAAGGACTCACAAATTCACTAAAGCAAATGACTCACAAACTATTACCAACTTAACTGATAAAACCACAAAACATCGAAGAAGGCTGAAAGAGTTTATGTATACATCTCTGATGGTTTGAAACAAACATAATATGCCTTACGAAATTATAGTTTTATAAAACATCAACTATTTTTTTTCAACATAGAAAACACATTAATAGGTCAACAGCAAATCTTTAAATACGTAAGCATGGTGTGTTCTTGATATTCTTTGTGATGCACCTCTAAACAGTCTAATTCTAATTAGATAACTAATTCATTAATTTCTCACTACTCCAAAGTGTATGTGGTGTTTATGATTGTATGTAAAGAAAAGATGCAAACACTTTGCTTTCTTCATCTTTCTGTTTTGGTGGGAGGTTTTTTTCCCTTTCTTGCAGGGATTTTAATCAGCAAAATTCCAAACATTGTGCTACATGTAAATAAAATTCCAAGGTCAGGAGCACAAAAATTTTAATAAAAGAGCAATCATCTCTGCTAAGAATTTACAAACACACACACACACACACACACACACACACACACACACTAAACATACCCTATCATTAAAATACAATCTTGTTACCTTGTTATCTTATTTTACAAATTACATTTTCAGCTTACAAATATATCCTTTAGTAAAAATATGTTAAACCTTTCTTCACACTAAGTTCGCTTTCTACCTTTTGAATAAATCAATAATTCATAACTAGCCAGTATTGTAACCAGTGCAGCATCTCATAGTTAATTTATCCAATTCATTAAAAAAAAAAAAAAAAAAAAATTTGAAAGGATTCAAATGCACTCTCAAGTAGATTGCAAATATTTTGTTTGCCAAGTCTGCATGCTGGAATTTCATAAACAGCCTGGAAATTGTGCCATTCACAGCATTCTGTGAGAATATGAGAATCAAACATTAAGCCAAAATTTTGGTAAATTTTCCATATTACCTTTTTGTTTAAATCAAACCTGTTATTTAATGACTAACCAATGCTAATTTTACCATTAAAAAAGTTAGTTAGTTTTCTGAATAAATTCTAATCAATTTCCAGCGATTTGGTTTTGTTAAAGGTGGAAACACTGTAGATGTTCTTAGAGCAGATCATTTAAAAAAAATTGTATTCAAAGTCTGCTTGTGCCAGTAGACTATACCGCCCCTAAGTTACTTTACATAAAGTTTTCTAAGAACATTAATGTTACCAGGACTCAACAAAGAAACTGTTGGACCCATGCATCTTTAGTATTTTTCATAATACATAAACCAGTTAAGCAAAAGACTGAGACTTGGTAATGATGTCTATCTGTGGCGGGGTGTGGTTTGTGGCTCAGCTGCAGGGAAGGGCAGGGTGCTGACACACACCTGAGATCCATCACCTAATCATGGTTCCCCTGTAAAAGATGTGACCTGAGGTGTGTGGTTGTGTGTGCTACAAACAGGGCAGCTGGAACGTTGTGCAGTGAAAAAACAGAGTGAAAAAAATTTATTATTTATCAAAATTTGTTTGTAGATTTTTTATTTGTTTTTTGATATGCCTCTTTCTATTGTTTCCCACACACTGCCATACACCAGTTCAAATGTTATTGTGTAAGACAGTGTAAGTAGCATGTTCAGGTGAATAGATCAGCTGATTCTCAAATGCTTAGGTGGAAACTCGTTTCCGATTCGACTGATGTTTATGACGTGGTATACAAAACAGTTTTAACCTAACCCCACTAACTTTATGTCTTTGGAGTGTGGGAGGAAGCCAGTGTACCTGAAGGGAACCCATGCAAAGACGGGAAGAACATGTGAACCCCACAGAGAAAAGCCATGACCTTGTGGTAAGGCCGAACTCAGGGAGCTTCTTGCTGTGAGGCAACAATGCTAACCACCACGCCAATGTGCTCTTTAATGGGTTTAGGTTAGTTGGTGATTCTAAATTCATGGTGGTTACATCTTTATTACAGTGTATGGGTACAGTGACTGTTTACAGGTAATAACAAGAGCCTGCTTAGTAACACTGTTCCATTTTCTTGAATTAAACAACTACTAGTGAGAAGGGAAAAACTTCTTTCTAATAGAAAATATATACTGACACCACCAATTATGAAAACTTTGAATAATGCCAGTAACACATTAATAACAGAAATAAATACCAGTAGTAATAAAAACAAACGCACCTTTAGCTATTTTTAAGTACTTTGAAAACATGAACAGCTACCACTCCCATGTCAGAACTGTACATAAACAAGAAACAAGGTTTCTAAGATAGCACATTTCAGCACTTACCCCAAAAGGTTGATTCTGTTCATCTGGAGGTAGCCTTTTCAGAGGGGGAACCGTTTCGTCAATCATCCAAGTGACTTCTTTGTCTACGTTGCTACATCGAGATTAACAGAATCAACCCTTTGGGATTTACTTACCTCAGGGGTGTTGAACTCCAGGCCTCGAGGGCCGGTGTCCTGCAGGTTTCAGATATCACCCTGTTTCAACACACCTGAATCAAATGATTAGTTCGTTACCAGGCCTCTGGAGAACTTTAAGACATGTTGAAGAGGTAATTTATCCATTTAAATCAGCTGCGTTGGATCAAGGACACATCTAAAACCTGCAGGACACCGGCCCTCGAGGCCTGGAGTTCGACACCTGTGACTTACCTGGATGATTGAGCATGCATCAAGACATTTCAGCACTTATTATTAGAGCCTTGGAGCCCCTATCCATGTCACACAAATAATGCCCAGCTTTTTAGTTCATCTATCTGAGATGAATGTTGTAATGTGATATCATAGTTGATAGGTTTGTAGCATAAACCTATTCGCTGGAACGTTCAGGACAATTTACTACACAGCAAAAGCAAGACACAAGTAGGCAAAAGTTCTTTGTGTTACTCATGCATGAGGGAGGCCTGCCTGGAGCCAAGTGTTGTTCCACCCACTTGACCTCCGTCAGACTCTCAGCCAGGTTCCCCATAGCACTCCTTTTATTGCGGTTACATGAATATGCATAGGGTCATTAACATATAACATCTTACATAGGTATACATGTGAACAAAGAATACCTTGTCAGTGTGTGTCGTGTAAGTATGTGTATGTGTGTGTGTGTGTGTGGGGGGGGGGGGTCAAGATGTGACCCCATGAAGACTCCCCAAAGCTGGTGCCAGGAGTCTAGCGGTATATCTGAACAAAAGGCCCTTACACTCAAACAGATATACGTGTGTTTGCTATACCATATATCAGCAAGAGAAGATACGACCTCTCCTAGGAGGTGTGTGATCTATGCCAGAACACTCTGAAGAGGAGTGAACGCACTCCCCTCTTCATGCTACACAGAGTTGTCACAGACCTCCTAGGATGAGACATTCTTCCAATATGCCATCAACTATATACTTCTAAACACAAATGATTACATGTTTCTCAATACAAATGACAATAATAAAATCTTAACCCATCATCACCACCCTGTATTGTCATTTTTTAAGGTTATACGGCATATATATATCATCAGCTCTACAGCACTTGTCAACATTTTCAGTGCAGGCTTCATTTCATACACACACATTAGCCTTAGCATCCATGTCACTCTGCTGCAACAGTATGTAGTTGGTAAAAGTGTTAGCAATCATTTTATTCACCATCGATCTTACACATGGCAAAATGCAACCTGTAAACAAGCAGAACAATGCCACCAATGTAAGAATGGGAGTCAAAAACTTTAAGAACATATTCCACCATGGTCCAGATGTCAACCAGGCTATCCAGCCTTGTGACGCGTCGCCTCCTGATGTGTGGTGGGCCACATATTTCTGCAGAGCAGTGAAGTTCTGCAGTGTTTCATAGATGTCTCCTCCAGTTGTATAGCCATCCGGGATAAACGTACAACACGTCTCTCCAATCAGCTTACACACTCCTCCTTGTGATGCTGTTATCAAGTCCAGGGTCAGCCTGTTCTGTAGTCCCATCGTTCTGATGGCCTTTTGCTCCTCCGCTAAGGCTGTTCCCAGCTTCTTAGTGAGATTAATGTGTCGCAGTAGGGCATACCGGTTGATCTCCACATGATCCCGCACCTCTGCAACTCCGATGTTTGGGATCAGACTTTGGAAGAACTTAGCTCCTCCACTCCAAATGTGGAATTCCCGCGGCACTCCAGTGTCTATTGTCACTCCAAAAGAGTTTGGTGAGGCTATATCCACCTCACGCTTCCGTCGGTTGCTAGGGTGATGTTCAACTCTGTCCATGAAGAAGACATGATCCGACAACTTCACCAAGGCACATAATCCTCCCCATCCCTCAGGGAGTGATAGATAGGCTTTATGTACACACAGGAAATACCAATCAGCCAACACTCTTGTTCCTTTACTGCTCGGCACTGTCTTTGCACAGCCTGTCCACTTCTGGCTCCTTGCTTTTCTTCCTCCTCTCTGGCCTCTCTCGCCCTCTCTAATGCTGCTCTACGCTGTTGGTCTCTTAACGTCAGCACCACTAAAGTAGACTGCACCGTCTTATCTTCAGGTTTCACAGCTAATGCCTGCAAAGCTGCTCTCTTCGCGTTCACCGCCTCCTGTTTTTTCTGCGCCTGCTCCAACCACAGTTTAGCGGACGCCAGTTGTAACTCTCTCTCCTGTTTCAATTTCCCTTTTGCACAAGCTGCCTTTACTGTCAACTGGTCTACTAACATTTGACATTGTCCTACAACCAATTTACCCTCAAAATCATATTTCTTGCGCCAATGTCCTAAATACTTTGTGCTTCCGGGAGCGAATTTCATCATAAACTTCTCGTCACCCTCTGATGCACTCTTGGTTGCTTGCGAACCCATAATAACAACAACAGCTGGCGTCACAGACCACGTATTCTGCTCCGCACGCACTCACACAAACACACTCACGCAACAACAATAACAACACAAATTAGGCCTATTGTCCAGCACAGTCTGGACCCCGCGGAACTTCTCAACGCCTCACAAAGTGGCGGAGGACTCACTACAGTACCTCACAAAGTGGTGGAGGACTCACTACAGTACCTCACAAAGTGGTCTGTACCTATCGCTTCACAAAGTAGCGAAAAACACCGTACTTAGCCCCACAAAGTGGCTAAGGGACGACACACTCACACGGTTATAGAGTCAGGCTCTTCGAACTTACTTGGTGTTGCTCATTGCGTGTAGCATCAGTCCCGTCAGATCCCGTCAATCGTCATCCATCGAGGAGAAAAAACAGACGGCTAATCCACCGGCCCGATGACGAATTCTCACGCCTCAGGGCTTTGCTGCAGGACCTCTATAAGTCCTGGCTGACGTCAGTCTTTCGGCGTGTCTCTTTTCCCCTCTGTGAATGTCGACTCCAGGGATCCGGCTCGAAGGAACAATTAATGATAGGTTTGTAGCATAAACCTATTCGCTGGAACGTTCAGGACAATTTACTACACAGCAAGAACAAGACACAAGTAGGCAAAAGTTCTTTGTGTTACTCATGCATGAAGGAGACCACCCACTTGACCTCCGTCAGACTCTCAGCCAGGTTCCTCATAGCACTCCTTTTATTGTGGTTACATGAATATGCATAGGGTCATCAACATATGACATCTTACATAGGTATACATGTGAACAAAGAAAACCTTGTCTGTGTGTGTGTGGGGGGGGGGTGTCAAGATGTGACCCCATGAAGACTCCCCAAAGCTGGTGCCAGGAGTCTAGCAGTACATCTGAACAAAAGGCCCTTACACTCAAACAGATATACGTGTGTTTGTTATACCATATATCAGCAAGAGAAGATACGACCTCTCCTAGGAGGTGTGTGATCTATGCCAGAACACTCTGAAGAGGAGTGAACGCACTCCCCTCTTCATGCTACACAGAGTTGTCACAGACCTCCTAGGATGAGACATTCTTCCAATATGCCATCAACTATATACTTCTAAACACAAATGATTACACGCTTCTTAATACAAATGACAATAATATAATCTAAACCCATCAATAGTGCACAACAAGAAGCAGACTAAAACTTAATAAACCAAACTAATCCATCTGGCATTACTGATAGTTAGTTTCTGTATCTAATTATCATTTCGGTACATGGAACCAACCTAACTCTGAAGAGATACGGTACATTAAAAACACTAAAACATCAATGAGGCATTGAAACTTTGAGAAGTAGAAACCTCAACAGTTAATTCATGAGTGCCTCTTCATAACATGATTTTGTCCACATCTACAAATCTCTCTATTCCAAATCTCTCTATTCACTTGTCGCTACTATCCTGAATCTTCTTTTTTTTTCTTTTTTTTTTGCTACAACATGACAGTTTTCCTGCTTTGTGCAAAAACAGTAGAGGAAGAACCAGACGGCTGGGTACACTCAACCAAACTGAAGATTCCATCAAAGTGCACGAGTCTTTCAATGAAAAATATTGCAATACAAAAGAAATAATCATCCCAGCAAATCTCAGCAGGAGTACTCCTGTTATCACCATGATCATATGGAAAGCCTTCTGCCTTGATTGGTCAATATGCTCCTTGTTGTGGCTCACATCCCCTGGTCTTGGGCGATTCAGAACATGAAGAACAGATAAGCAGCAAAAAACAACAACAGCCATGCAGATACCCAAGTAGGACAGAAGTAGGGTATTTGAAAATTTAAACCAGAAAAAGAAATTTATCCCCAACCACGCAAAACACTGCAGCCACGCACAAACAGCACAGATGTTTCTAATCCTGACCCCATGTGATTCTCGCAGACGCATGTAGGTGATGGGGTGAACAACAGCCAGGTAGCGCTCCAGGCAGGTCAGGACATGAAACAAAGTCTCTACAGGAAAAAGTAAAGTGAAGAAATAAATCCCAACATACACCAGTATTACGCTGTTGGTATAGCCACCCACTGTATAGAAGACTGGTCCTAAAACTGCGATACTCTCCACCCACATCATGTTGTAGGTGAAGAAGTTAGAGTTGGTCATTGTTGTCCCTACATGTGCAGATTTCTGATGCCAATGTTGGAAACCCATGTAGAGGATGAAGATGTAGAGTGGAAAGAGGAGGAGGATGCTCATGGAGGTGTAGATGGTGTAGAAAACTTTGCTGACTGTTGAATCCTGGCATAGTGAGTCAAACGAGTTAACAGAGGAATTTAAGGATAAGAAAGGGGAGGAAGTGTTGATGAACATGACCTATGGAAGACAGCAAAAAAAAAGGAAAATAATAAATAATTTCATGTTTTGTGAAAGTACATCACCACCGCAAAAGAGGAAGGGGCTTAGAGCTGGTCCCTGATGTAATCACATGCCCAACTTGATCTCATCTATCACTGCTACTGCATACCTCACAACTCTCTTGCTGTCCTTGGACCCTCAGCTACTGTTATACTGAGGTCGGAGACCAGAGACAGAGAGTTCACAGACAGGTGGGAAGTTGGCAGATGTGTGTGCTGAACCAGGAAATCTCTGTATTTTCAAATTCATTACCTTTCCACCTTCCATCCTCCACTCTCTGTCATTTTCTTCATTCACAAGTTCATCATTTAGGTAGTATGCTTATCTATAAGTACTCATGTCTGCTTTCTTCATCTCCTAATTTTACATTGTTAACCTCCTCCTTTAAATACTTTCCTGTACAATCTCATGCCAAGTCTCCATGTTCTGTTTGCTCTATCCAGTGGATAAACCAGACACTTTGGCAGTTTTTACTACTGACAGCTGCACTTTCCCAGTCATCTGGTAACTCTTCCTACCACCCAGACCATGAACTCCTAAAACATTCATCCTACTTCAACTTCCACCATTTATTACTTCCCTCTACCATCACTCACTTTCTGTTCTTGATTTCAAAGTGAAAAAAGGGATTAGAAGTTAAACATGCTTTAATTAGCCAAGCAACAGTGCCATCTTTGGCACAACTTAAAAGATCCTTTTTCAGTTCTAATCATCACCTAATAATCATATAATAACACTATGATACTATAACACTATTATTATGCTAGTGAATAAAGTTGTCTCTGTAATTAATTTTAGGTAATTAGCAACCCAAATGCTGGCAAAGCTTAGGCTTTGGTTTTAGCTAATGTCCACATTTTGGGTATAAGAAATATTTCCTTTTAGGAATTACTTTTTGTAAAAGCTCTTAACAAAAAAACTATAAAGCCAAAATTTCTAATACTTTATATCAAAGGTAACATCTTTTAGTTTTTGAAAATTGCCTATTAATTGACTAATTGTGGCTGAAACAAAACCCATCCCTAGTTCTACACAAGTCACCAGGAATGTGGTAACTGTTTTCAAAAGGATAAATAGAATATTAGAATTAATATTAGATGCTCTGAATAGCTTAAAACAGTCAAACCTTATCTGTAGTCTACTTATTTCTTCTTAATAAATGAAGATGTGTCAGTTTCCTGTTTCTTCAAACTGTCATATACCAGTGTCCTGTCAGAATATATGTTGAAAAATGGGTGTATGTTAAATAAAGCAGGAGGTTCTTTGCATGTTAAAAAACCATGAATGATCCCTGATTCAAATGTTGTACGTGCCATATTATCATTTAGTGGTTCCAGGTGCATCCAAGATTACATCATCAAGAGCAATGCAAACTTTTGGATCAAGTGGTGTCAATTACATGGCCAGAGGTGTGTTCTCTGGAGTGACAAATCATGCTTTTCTGTCTGGCAATCCAATCGACAAGTCTGGGGTTTTTCAGGAGTTGGGCTCAGCCCATACATGCCAACCCTCCCGATTTTTCCAGGAGAATCTTTATCACATCCTGTACAGGGAGGAACGCTGGTTTGAGCGCGGAGTCAAGGAGGCCATTTACGTGAAAAGGGAAAGACCATCTCTGAATCGAGGAGGGGGCCTAAGGGTACATCTTTCACCATCTTACAATGCTGTGATTGCAGCCATTCCCCAACTCTCTGTGAATGGTACTCATGGCCATTGATCAATGTTCTTTGATCAGTGGTTGTTGATCAATGGTCATGAGAATTTGCATAATTAAGATTAAGGAACTGACCTCCCAGCCCATTGTTCCTTCAGTGGGCTGGTTTCAGTCATTATGCAAATGTACTGTTTATAAGGTTTGGGGAAACCTGAAGTCAGCTGAGACTGAAGAAGTCACTTGGATGAGTGACGAAACGTTTCTCCCACAAAATGCTACGTCCAGATGAACAGAATCAACTTTTGGAGATTTACTTACTGGATGATTGAGAATGCATCAAGATGTGATTTTGCAAAGTGTAGGATTTGCAGTGACATAATTATCAGCATCAATTAGTCAGTCAATAAAATGCACTGATATTCTTTGCATTAGCCAATACACCAGGGACTTTGGTCTGAGTTATGGACAACTCATCCCTTTTGTCCCCAGACTCTGATTCCTCTACAGAATGCACCAAAATAATTGTGGAAACTCTTATTCCACCACCAGACTGTGTCCCAGTTCAGCAGCATTCCATCCCACACTGCGTACGGTGTGGGAAGTGCTTCCTCTTCCCGAATTGCCTGACACTTTACCATAACTCTTTTGAGACTGAGAGAAACGTTGTTTCATACCCGCACCCAAGTTTTTGCTTCAGCTAATGTCCTGTTTTATTTTGACGGTACCTCATCTCATGTCTGTTATGTTCAGATTTACTTCCCCTGTTCCGTTAGTCTGATTTGTTTCACCTGTGTTTCCACCCGTTGCCCATCCTCTCATTATCCTGCGTATTTATGTCCTCAGTCTTCCTCTATCCCTTGTCACGTCACATTGTTGTTGTGTCCCTGGTTGTGTGTGTGCTTCTCGTATCTTAGTATTAAGATTTCCAGTTACCATGTTTCTTAATTCCTGTTCATGCCAAGGTTTTTGTTTTCTCCGGGTTCAGGAGTCTTAGCAATAAAGCTGCCTTGGTTCAAACTATAAATGGTCATGACTGGTTGCAGAATGGTTCCTTAATTTAAGCCTTTCACCTCTTATTGATATTTTAATATTTAAAAGAACTAAAAATTACAAAAAATTGAGATATTTTTGGTCTTACATTACTTCATTGGAAACATATCTGCAAAATGGGATATTCGCTTTATTCTAAATACAGTGAATATGTGATGTGCACTTCTCTTATTACTTTTTTTGTTTCAGTCAATCCTAAAAGATACAAAGCTACTCTTTGCATACTTGGATTAAAATAAATTGAAACCAGTATGACTGTTTGAGTCAGCTTTTACTGTGCAAACTGCAACTATACAGAGAAAGTGCATTGTTACATATATTACATGTTCTGTACAAAGTCTTTAGCCTTTTGCTTGGTATAGTGCATTACAGTGAGTGGCCTGGCCTGTTTCAAACTTCAAACAACAAATACTTCTTATAGCAGAATAAATCAAATCAAAATAACAATATAATACTCTATAATGTTACAGCTAAAGTGGGGAAATAAATATTTCATCTCCTCATACATGAGGCACACCTATTCCTCTCCATTACTAATGGAGAGGAATAGGTGTGCCTCATGTATGAATTCTGGTTGTGCTTACTGACCTCAAACCGATTTTATGTGGTACACGGCGCTCAAAAATCTGTCAAAAAATGTTTTAGTACGACTTTGGTAAGCTACGAAGCCGCACCGCTTGATGGATTGTCGGAGCATAACGGCTGCCGTAGTCAGGAGCCTCGCTGAGTAATCTGGGTCCAAAACTTTGTCCGCTTCAGGTCCCAAAGTCAAATGAACACTGCAGCATCACTGAGAGTTAAAAACTGTCTACATTCTTTCATCTTTAATAAAATGATCAGCGTTGCTGCTTTACCAGGTGTAACAATTAAGTTTAACATCCATGAAAGCAGAATTTATTAAATTTAACAGAGTTAGAGGTTACCAGGAAGTTAGCTCGCTAGTTTCCACCTAAACATGATATACTGACTGAGAGATTTCTGAAAAAATTCAAATGCACAGCTCTGCTATCACTTCAGACATAAATGAAGACAGGAAACTAAACAGCAGTGACGTTTGTAGGGTTACTGAAGTTGGGCTAGCTGGTATATAATGATGTGCTACATGATCGCTAGTGACACAGCTATGTTAGCGTAACATAAAGAGTGAAGCTGGAGAATGAACGCTAACTTTTTTCCACTCGATAAAAGTTAACGTGAGGGTTCCCAATAGTTAGGGACAAATGCAATCACATGGCAGGATGCTGTAAACAGACCAAACTTCAATCAGGAGAACAACTGAGATAATCCATCCACAATACAAGGTTAGTCATTCATATACTACAACAACATGGGAAGCTGCAAGAGAATTCAACATTAATGAATCAATGGTACAGAAGTGAAAGAAGCAAGAAGAATGAGTTGATTAAAGTTTGACTTATCTCACTGTTTTGTTTTGCTTAATGCGCCTTATGGTCCGAAAAATACGGTACATAAAAGTTGTGAATTCTTGGCAAGAAGAAATCAGATGATTATCTCCTCCACCTTAGGTACACATCACTACAGCGCCCCGAGGTCTCTATATGGACTGGCTAATTAGTTTTAGTTGCTGATAATTTGCACCATGTTTAATCTACACAGATACCGGTAAAAATACACCAAAAACATACATTATGAGGGAATAACGGCCAACTTTCCACACGAGACCTCAAAGGTTTAAAACAATGATACTGATCCTAATACATCAGGGATGTTAAAGGAAACTATAAAATTCTGCTCTGAACTTTAATGGGTGTTGTGGTTGTTTGCGTGCTGAATTTAAATACACACATTCCAGGAAAACAAAGTATGTGCACTATGTGTACTGGAATTACAGTGCAAACTTGCTGTGTATAAAAATAATGAATCTGCAACCCTGTAGTGCTTCAATAAATCAGTGTTGTGATGATATGATGTTGCATTGTTTGTGTGTGTGTGTGTTAAAAAGTAGTCAAACATGACCTTTGACCAGCTGTTCTGACAGCTATCATGTGCCCACAGGCTGACGTGCGTGCTGTGATGAATGCAGGATTAAATTTGAATACTCGGCTCTTTACTGGTCATGTGAATGTTTGAGTGAATGACTGAATAAATGAGTCATATCGTCGCACTGGTTACGACTTCATGATTTATTCAATCAGTAGAAATTCAATTTATTGTGAGGAACGTTTAAGATGTGTGTACTAATGTGTGTATTGATGTGTGTGTATGTATTTGTGACATTATGTATTATATGACACTATACTGTAATCCAGTAAAATAAGATTATTGTAATCCTCTTTTAACAAGGGGGGTAAAAACCGATTTCCTTGTAAACTGTCAGCAGCAATGATTGTTCTTTTATTCAAATAATCGTGCTACTGACCCTGCAACCAGATCTCTGTGTGACAGAATAATTTGAAATTTGCAAAAACAAAAACGTCAGTTCACAGCTGTCCCTTTACATTCAAGCATCTTAAGCAGCATACAGACTCTAAAGTGAAGAAGTCAGACGTTTTGGAGACGCTGGAGAAGGACAGTCAGGAACACTGTGTTCAGGTAAAGATTTGCTCTTATTAATGTGTTTCTCTGTTGAAATTGTAGATACTTTGTAAATTCTTAAGTGTAGGATTTTTTAATTGAATCATCAACACAAGACAACCGTCTCCGATTTGCATAAAAATGTAAGGGACCAAATGGCATATATAAGGACTGCTGTGAAATTTTAGTCTGATATATGAACTACTTTTCAAGATATATTTTTTGGTGGTTGGTCTACCCACTTTACAGATCTTTTATTCATCTTTGCACATTGAAATTAGTGCAGCCAGTGTTTGAACGTAGACTCAAAACACATTAAGGATAACAGTCTGAAATATTCACTGCCCTTTCTCACCATCTAAATGAATCAGGATCTGTAATGAAAAAAAATTTGAATGCTACTCACAAAAGTCCTGTAGAGTCCCATATTTGTGCACATAGTGATAAAAGCTTCACAGTCCAAAAGGTAATTAGGGACAATTTCTGAATGATATGCAATAGTAAAGAAAAGTAAAACATGTAGAAAGGTTTCTAACATAAAATCCTTTGTCACGAAACTGAGAAAGCTTTTTTTTATTCCACTTTCATGTTGTATTGTACAAATATAACAAGTTGTAGCACAAAAACAAAAATATCAATTTTCTAATCAGAATAGAATAAAATTCTGAAATTTCCAAATAGCACTTTCATAATAACTGAAAAAATATTTTGTTAAATATGTGCAATTTTGTTTTTCATTTTTTATACCTTCTCTATTTGCTGTTTCAAGAACTACCCTGGAGGAGTCTGGTAATTTAGGTTAAGGACATCATTGTGATACCTAATGGCAGTCTGAGTACTGTTCCCTAGCCTGTAGAGGTTTGTGCATACCACCATAGTTATGCTAGACCATCATGACCCACCTTCAAAGTCATGTTGCATTAGGCTACTTTCAAGTGTACTGAGAGGCATTAAAAAATTAAGTACCAACGTACCAATTCCATACATAAAAACAAATAGAGTAAAACAGTAAAGAGTTAAGAAGAAAGGCTCATTTCATTTGAGTAGTCTTCTTGCTAGTCCAAGCTGCTGTGTACACATGGTGCAATTGGAAGTCTGACACAACATGCTTACCCTAAACCCCTAACCCATAAAGTAATTACCTATTGCTGCAAATAGAGGAGGCAATCAGGGATCAGGCAATCAGTATGCTGACTGTCTGAATGAATGCTGCAAGTAAAACTTTAAAAATTATAAGTCTGCTCCAGGGCAGTAGGTATGAAAACAATAGGTAGAGAAGTCAAAGGAACTTGGAAAGAAAAGCGTCTGGACTTCTTTAAGTTGCTTGAAGACGTTTCACCTCTCATCCGAGAAGTTTCTTCAGTTCTAAGGTCAAATGGCCGAGAGTCCCAGATTTAAACCCAGTGGGAGTTTCCCCCCCAAAGAGAGACAAAAGGACCCCCTGATGATCCTCTAATCACATGAGCCAAGGTGTGAAAATGGGTGTGGGACCTAATCAGCCAGGGTTTCGGGTGAGCTCATTGTGAAACCTGGCCCCACCCTATCATGTGATTTCCTGAGGTCAGATGGCCCAGGATGTGAGTGGGCGTTAAGGCGTCTGGGGAGGGAACTCAAAACTGGATCATAGATGGCAGACAGTTGGTGTCGTAAACCACCGCCTCTGTTCAAAGATGGTCGTTCACAGTGGACATAAACGGCTTCTTTCACTCCTCTTTCAAACCATCTGTCCTCTCTGTCCAAAATGTGAACATTGGCATCCTCGAAAGAGTGACCTTTGACCTTAAGATGCAGATGGACTGCTGAGTCTTGTCCTGTGGAGGTGGCTCTTCTATGTTGTGCATGAATGCCCAGACCTCTACATTGGAGAGACCAAACAGCCACTTCACAAGCGTATGACAGTCATGACAGTGTAGGTGTCTAAAGTTCTACCTCATTTTAGAAGTAGAACAAATTACACTCAAACAAATAAAAGGAACACTTTGAAAACACATGAAATCTCAATGGGGGGAAAGCACAAGCAGAAAATACAACCCCAGACCATCACTGACCCACCACCAAACGAAACATGCTGAATGATGTTACAGCAGCAACGATCTCTGCAGTTTCTCCAGACCCTTTCTCATCTGTCACATGTGGTCAGGGTGAACCTGCCCTCATCTCTGACGAGCACAAGGCACCAGTGGTGGACCTGCAAATTCTAATATTCTATGGTAAATACCAATCTGGTTCCACAATGCTGGGCAGTGAGTACAGGGCCCATTTAAGGATGTCAGGCTCTCAGGCAACACTCATGAAGTCTTTTTCTGAATGTTCGGTCAGAGAGATTCACACCAGAGGCCTACTGGAGGTTATTTTGTAGCTCTGGAAGTGTTTGTCCTGTTCTTGCTTGCATAAAGGAGCAAATACCAGTCCTGTTGTTGGGTTAAGGGCCTTCTAAGGCCGTGTTAAGCTCGCTTAGAGTAACTGTCCAACTCCTGGAATCTGTTCTTTTGGAAAAAAGACCATAATGGATACAAGTGATAAACTGTATGCTGTACCAAATTACATTAAATCATTCCGTATTTTACTCTTATTTTTCTTCTTCCTGTCTTCTATAGGTCATGTCCATCAATTCCTTATCCTCCCTCAGTTTTACTCCACCTCTGTTTTCCTCCAACTCCATCAACACCTCCATCTCTTCTGACTTAGCATGCCAACACTCAACATCAAGCATAGTAATGCATACAATTTACACCATCAGCAGCGTCCTCCTCCTCTTACCGCTCTACATCGTCATCCTCTACATGGGTTTCCAGCGTTGGTGGCATCAGCGCTCTACACCTGCAGGGATGACAATGAGCCACTCTGACTTCTTTACCTACAATATGATGATTGTAGAGATTTTTGGAGTTTTTGATAGAGTCCTCAATAATGTGTACAAGTATAATGGTAATAACACACTGTTTGTGTTAGGGCAGTATTTCTCCAGCATTACATTACCTGTACAGGTTATGTTTCATCTCCTAACCTGCGTGGAGCGTTATCTGGCTGTTGTTCACCCCATCACCTACAGGCATCTGCGAGAATCTCATGGGATCAAGATTAGAAACATCAGCACTGTGTGTGTTTGGGTAGTGGGCTTTGGGTGGATAGGGGTAGAACACTTGTACTGGCCAAATTTTCCCGCAATCCCATTTTTCACCAACATGGGCACCTGCATACTACTTATTTCTTTTTGCTGCCTGTCCACTCTTCACACTCTGATTCGTCCGGGGCCAGGGGAGGTGGGCGGAAACAAATCAAAGCAAAGAGCTTTCCACATGATCGTGGCCATAACAGGAGTGCTGGTGTTGAGATTTGCTGGAATCCTGATTCTTTTTCTGATACAAAATGTCTTTCCGGTTGATACTAAAGAGCTCTGTGTGTTGGTGGAATCAGCCGTTTGGCTGAGTGTACCCTGCCGTCTGGTTCTTCCTCTTCTGTTTCTGCACAGATCAGGAAAACTGTCATGCTGTAGGAAGAAAACTGAATTGCAAAAGACATTAGGGGAATAAAGAGTTTTATGAATGTGGACAAGATCAGGTTACTACAAATGAAGGTCACGAACTAGCTGCAATTTAACTTTGTTAAAAGTTTGCATTTGCAGTGGTCTGTTGTGGTAAGAAGTGTTGTGGTAAAAATGAAGCTGTAGACTTTCTGTTACGTTCTCACCCTCACCTACGACCGACAAAATAAGATCAAATAGCAGAAATGAGCTTTGTCTGAATGGTGTCTGGGGTCTTTCTGTGTGGATTTTGCATTTTTCTCCCCATGTTTGTGTGGGTTCTCTGTCGGTACTCCGGCTTCCTCCCACAGTCCAAAGACATGCATTGAGTCGGGTTAGGTTAACTGGAAACTCTAAATTGCCCGTGAGTGTGAATGGTTGTCTGTGTCCATATGTTAGCCCTGTGACAGACTGGTGACCTGTCCAGGGTGTACCCTGCCTCTCGCCCTAAAACAGCTGGAATAGGCTCCAGACCCTAATAAGGATAAGTGGAAGAGGATGGATGGAGAACAGGGAGGACACCTGCTGGGCAGATTCATTATGTATCTCTGTTGGCTTGGGAATCCCAGAAGGGCTGAGTTTTTAAAAGCTTAAATGAGGTTCAAAATCTCCAACTTAGACCGATGTTACATGACACCTTCTCTAAACTCTGTTGCATCGAATGTCAAAGTCACACCACCCTGAGAAATATTTAACAAAGGGCAGATGCTGCTATAGAAACCTAAATAAAACTTTTATTTCTTATTTGACTGAAATGTACTCAAATTGCATCTCATTAAATATCAAGCATTGCTACATAACATTTTTTTAAACTTGACTTTGATTGAGTTAGCATAAACATATACTACCGAAATTTAATAAATAATAATAAAAAAATGGTCTGTCATATAATGTTTCATTAATGACACTTGCATGTATCAAGTGATATTAATTGAAATGTATAAGTTATGAAACATTTTGTAATACATTCAAAATATAAAATATAATATATTGACACTGTTTCACAGTTTATATATTTTCAGTCATTTTTTGTGTATTTAAATAAAAATACTGCTATAGCTGAAATTTCTGTTTTTTAAAATATATTTTTTATATATATTATATTCTCTTTCATAGAGGTTCGTTATTGTCTATTATTGTAAATTTAAGTTGTGTTTTTTTTCCTGCCCGAGTTGCAGTGAAGCTTTTCCTTTTCTTGCATCCGAAATAAACAGGAAATCATCCGGAGTGAGCGGAACAACTGTGTTGCGTTTCCCATCGGACTGTTTTCATAGTCGTACCGGTGCACCTTGAACTTGTCGGAGTGGATTTCTCTCAGTTTTCTCGCACTTTAGCTCCATAAATTATTTTTTTTTACGATGTCCAACTTTCCGCAGTTACTCCGAGCCGCGCCTACACCCTTCAGGCGGCTCTCTTGCGGCAGAGGCGCAAAAGGGAGCTCCGGTTTGACTGTTAGTGGAAACTTTTTGCGCCTGCGCTCCTCAGCTGCGCTGTCATCCAGCCCGGAGCACCGAAACAGACCGGGAACCCGGGGATACGCGAGTTCCAGCCACAGGGAGCCGGTACGGATCGGCTGTGCCTCCGGGTTCTGGGGGGACACGGCCACTGCAGGTAGGCCGTCACGTGACCAACCGTCACGATAACGGCGTGTAGATGTAGCTAAAGAAGGGTAAAACGTTATTATTATTATTATTGTTATTATTATTGTTGTTACTGCTGTTGTTTTTACGTAGATGGTGGATGCCTTTATTTGGCTTTTTTTTGTTGTCATGTAAGTAAAATGTAATAATTAAGCACATTTAAAATCTTTCCCTGACCATTTTATGTACAGAGTATGTACGTTTATGCTACACTTTATACTATAGTTTTACACTTTTAATTACCCCTCAGTCATAAAAGACTGATGGGGTATTGTTGTCACCCTGCCTGGCTTCCCAACTTTATAATTTTATACATTTATTTTCTTATTTTGGGTTGTTTTTTATTTATATCGCCTCTTTATTGTTGTTTTAAATCTTTACTGAATGTAGGGGCAGCAGAGGTGCAGGTTTAAGGAACAGGAAGATGATTTGGAAGGTTTTGTTTTATCTAAATTAAGACATTCCTACCTTAAACTGTTGTGCATATAAAAAAATCACCACAGCAGGAAATTGAATATGTAATGTTTACCTTAAAAAACAGAAACATCAGCTGGTTTCGGAGGGTTTACGAGGAGCCGCAGAGTGAGCTGTTTCAGTCGATGTAGCTGTCAACGAAGTGTCCGTGCTTTGCTGCTGAGCCTCTTCTCCTGTGCTTTCAGTCCCTCAGCTGATCTACAGTGGGAAGCTGGACTTCCTGGTGTTTGACTACCTCAGTGAGATCACCATGTCTCTGCTCACCGCTGCCAAAACCAAGATGCCTGTGAGTTCCTGCGTTTCCATAACCATAGACTGTTTTTACCACCTGCAGAGATGCAGAGAAATTGAAAGAAAAGACAAGAACTTAAATGAACATCTTTACAAATGTATACACACAATACTAAAATATATTAAAATATTTAGGCAGCTGCTTGCGTTAAAAACTTCAAGGTAGATGTTTTTGTAATTCTTTTTTTTAAATTTAGTTTTTTGTATCTTAAATTTCACACTTAATTTTTGTGAATCTTTTGTGAAATTTTTGTGAAAACAGCCACTGACACACAGTCGGTAAATTATCTATGGAGTCCAAACAAAACGTGTGTGGTTTACCGATTTATTGTAAAATGATGTACTTAGTTTTTAAATGCTAATTAGGGTGAACTCTTTATCAAACAGAGACAACCCTCATTAATGTCACTCTGTGTTATACTGATAAGATGAAGTGTCTCTAAGAGGAGAAACAGTGTTTGTAGGAGGGTTTTCTGGCTGCAGTTGGAGCTCTCTGCCTGCAGGGGGCAGCGCTGCAGCACCTCTCTCTCCTCTGCATTAACAGCTGACTCTTGCTTCCTCTGCAGAACCTCGGTTACACTCCAGACTTCGTCCAGGTTGCTCTGGCTCCCTTCATCAACGACATCCACAGGAAAGGTGAGTAAACAGCGCAGCGGGAAGTGTGTTTCCATAGCAGCAGTTGATCTCGTGATGAACAGCCTCTCCTCCTGTCAGGTATCCGCGTGGTCAGTAATGCGGGCGGCGTGAACCCTCTGGCCTGCGCAGAAGCCATACAGGAAGTAACCAAGAAGGCCGGTCTCGAACTCAAGGTCGCCGTGGTGACCGGTGATGACCTCATGCCTCACGTAAGGCGCTGCCTCTGACATCAACGCTCCCTATTTAGTGTGATTGATTAGACATTTAATCCTGTCCTTTCTTCTTCTCTTCTCTCAGAGGAGCAGCCTGTCTGACGTAAAGATGGCGGATGGCAGTGGCAGACAGCAGCTGCCTAAAACGCTGCACAGCATGAACGCCTACCTTGGGTACAGATGCGCTGCTTCGTGTTACAGATTTCAGCTACAGCCAAAACAAAACCTCTGCCGTGTCTCCGTTTACAGGGCTGTCCCTATCCGCCGCTGCCTGGACCTTGGAGCGGACATCGTGGTGACGGGACGTTGCGTGGACAGCGCCGTGGCCCTGGGGCCGCTCATGCACGCCGTAAGCTTTCCGTTTTTAACGTTTATCAGCATTTTTCCAGCATTTCTGCAAAGGGGATGACATTTTGTCATCCTGCTGCAGTTGGGTTTTTTCTCTGGGACATCCTGAGAGCCACGGCGAGGGTCACGAACATGCAGACTTGCAAACAGCTGCTGTTCCTTTAGTGGCCACTTGAGGCAGACTCGATTCAAACACATTTATTTATCATCTTCCAACAATCTGTCCGTGTGTTTGCTTTGAGTCGACGTCAGAGACGTGATGTCTGTCTGTGTTTCTTATCTGCTGCAGTTTGGATGGGAGAGAAACGACTACGACCTGCTGGCAGCCGGAAGGTACACACACGCACACACACACACACACACACACACACACACACACACACGTGCACACATAGACACACACACAGACAAGCGCAGACACAAAGAAACACATGTGCACCCACATCGGTACGTGTGACAGGGTGACTGTCACACAGACAGACACACATACAAAGAAATTCAGACACACACACGCAGTTAGACACGCACAGACAGACACACACCACTAATTGTGACATTATGTTAGATGTGGGTCAAAAACTGTAGTTAAAACTTTGAATTAAATTAATAGTTAACAAATAAAATACAAAAAAGTTGCAATAAAACAAAAATTTAATTAAGACCACAAACTGTTAAAAGCCTCTAACAGTGAAGCTGAATGAATTACATTTAAACTTTTGCAAATAAATAAAATTAAAATAATGTCATTTTTTTTTTTATAATGCAGTTAATACAGTTATATTTTATTATTTTCAACTAATATTAAAATATAATAATATTATTTAAGGAAGTCCAAACAATATTTTTAAAAAGTGAAAATCAAATTTAAAAAAATTGAAAAAGATAAATGATATTTTAAAAGGCCGTAAAATATTTTTAAAAGTAAAAAGAAAGTTACACTTGTTCCAAAAAATACTAAAAAAAAAAATACAAAAATGTAAAATAATGTTTCAAAACCTATAAATAAATTCAATTTAAATGCAAAGCTTTAAAACAAAAATAACTTTAAAAAATAATGTGAATATTTAAATATAAAAAAGTAAATTTGTAGATTAAATGTTCTATTTCGAGCAAACATTAGAACACAATTAGAAGATGGAGAAATTATAATTTTTTTTATTATATTTGCTTCAGATGAAAATACTGTTTAAACCATCTCTGAAGATCATTTTGATATATAATCGCTGTTTTCTGTGTTTCAGTCTTGCGGGTCACCTGATCGAGTGCGGCGCTCAGAGCACAGGAGGCATCTTCACAGACTGGCATAAAGTCCCCGATTGGTAAGAATTTTATGGTTTTTAATACAATTCTCAAACCAGATCTGTGAATACAGGTCACAGGGTCAGCGGGTCAATATTTGAATTATTTCCTTAACTTTAAAAGGTTTAAATAAATAAATTGTAACTTTTTACACTTCAGACGGAGCCAAAAGAGACTGAGGACAAACTGTGAATGAAAGCTTTGAGAACGGTTTCAGAATAGATCCACTTTCAGTCGTAGATTCCAATAAAGTTTTGTCCTGGTTTGACTTTAAAAATACAAGTTTTTGATATCTTTCAGCATGACATTACCCAACAAGCTCGATTTATTTCTGCTGTGAACTTTGGACCTGATGAAATCTGTAATGGTGGTTATTTATTTAGGCTAGAGATGTATAGATACACACATATACAGCCCACTTTGATCTTTAGTGGGCCAGTTGAGTGAAACTGCACTCTGTGTCAGAATAAAGATGTTTAACTGCACATTTAATCCCTGAGATATGTTAATGTGAAACAAAGAGGTGCATGAAAAATAAAATTCTGGTAGTTCACTGCTCACACGGACCTGCAGTTATAAAACATACATTGTTTGTTGATTCATGGGCTTCTATAGTAGACGGTGAAAAGAAGGAACTTTTCTTCTCTTTATCCACTGCACTGGTGTAGTATGATCAGCAGAAAAACCTGTGAAACATTTAAGATACGGTTGAAAGTCCAAACAGTTATGTCCTCTTTCTTATATGGCAGACCGGATTGGAGTCTTTGTGGGAGCGATTCTGGCCCCCAGGCCTTATATTTGACACCCCTAATTTAGGCCTTCCTGCTTTTCAGTTTGTAAATAGTCAAACCAAGTGTTACACAACCTCAATAACAAACCAGTTTCAGTGGTCACTGGTTCACTTTTCCGCTTAATCACAGACTAAATTTGTGCAATGTCAGTGGCAGAGGTTAAGGGGTAAAAAAGACTCTTAACTGTTCTATCAGTTTAAATGATTAGAGTCAAATCATCCTCACAGTGGAAAACAGACAGAGGTTTCTTCCTGTTAAAAGGGAGTTTTTCCTTCCTGCTGTTGCCAAGTGCTTGCTCATAGAGGGTCATTTGATTGTTGGGTTTTTCTCTGCATGATTGTGGGGTCTTTACCTTAACATATAAAGCTCCTGCAGGAACTGTTGTTCTATATAAATGAAACTAAACTGATTGAAGGTAAAACAGAACTTTTAAGCCTCAGTGTTGTGTGCATAGTTTCATGAAGAGAAGACCTCTCCAACTGTTTAAACCCATGATGCTTTGGGCTTGTGTAGCAGCCAGCGGCAAAAGAAATATTCCACCATTAGAGGCAAGAATGCATTAAATTAAAGGCCAGCAGATCCTTGAAGTAGACATCAGTGTGTCATAAATCAGAGGCTGAAAAATGGATAATGATCCTGGAAAAACCTCCAAATCCACAGCGGACTACCTCAGGAGGTTTTTCCATGGTGTTTTTTCCATGGTTGCTAATGTTCAAGGACACAGAAATCAGATCTCTCAAATAAGCACAGTGAAGTAGACCCTAAAAATCTCAAGAAAGTAGGAACATACTGGATGAAAAACACATGAAAATTTAAGACATTAAGGCTGTGATACCTGCCAAAGAGGCTGTTAGTAAGTACTGACAATGCAGGCTGCCCAAAACTTTGCCTTAACAATTTAAGTTTTTGTTGTTTAGAAACTGTAAAGTATGAAAACTTTTTTTTTTAAGTTGTTTTATGCTATTAAACAAATGTGTTGTCTTTAAAGTTCTTCCAGACTTATGGACTATAAATGCTTAAAAACCTTCACATCAAGACGAGTTGTGAAACGTTAAAGAGTTCTTAAAATGTCTTTTCTACACTGAAGACTTTCCATAATGTTGTCATTCAGAGCAACCACAAAGTAAATATCTGAAAACTGAAGTTCAGTAGAAAGTCAAAGCCTGACCTCTGTTTTGGGTCTCAGGGACAACATGGGTTTCCCGGTGGTCGAATGTTCCAGCGACGGCTCCTTCGTTCTCTCCAAACCGCCCAAAACTGGCGGCCTCGTTTCCTTTGGTACTGTCGCCGAGCAACTGGTGTATGAGATCGGAGACCCACGGCGATACCTGCTGCCTGACATCATCTGCGACTTCAGCCAGGTGGTGATCCAGGAGGTACCAGGTACTGCACACAAACACAACCACACACATACTGTTGAGGACATGACCGGCAGCTGAACTTTTGACTGTTTTCATAACCCTCAAGAACTCCTCAAACAAACCCATCTGGAGCTTTGACTCGACCCTTGATTGAACCCAACGCCCTCTGCTGAACCTCCAATAAACTGTTCGTCAGCTCATCATTAGCGAATTATTCTCCTTTAAAAAGAAAAAACTAATATCAATCAACCCAGAGTGAACCCATCCCGAGCTGTGCTACAGTGTCTAACCTTCGGGTGAACTCCAGAACCAGCTCCTGAACTCCCACTGAACTCTGCTTCTCTGATAAAAACCTCCGCTTTGCCCGATTTGCGTAATTAATTCAGTATTTTGTGGGGGGGGGGGTTCATTTTGATTTTATTTGAGAGAAACTACTTGTGTGCCCAAAGTTTGGGGATTTCTTTTACACTCCTACTCCTCTGCTTGAATAATTAGCCACAGGAATCACGTTGTGTACGTGTGCAGAAAATGTTGAATATTTCACACAAGTTCAAAACCGTAACTCAACTTGACTCGGTTGTAGGATGTAGGAGACAGTGAAAGTTTAGTTTTGAACAAATAACTCATATTTTTATTGTTTTTATGCATAAAAACACCCAAACATGGACTGTTTGACATACTTTTTTTTTCTCCTAGTCATAACTGATCTCACAGACACAGTCTGTGGATAGCAGCATGGATAAACATCCAGAAATCCAACTAAAATGAAGGGAAAAAAATACATTTCAAACTTGCCCGGAAATTTTCATGTTTTTAAATCTTCTTCAGTATTAAAGCAATTCAGCAAGAGTTTTCTTTCCATGTGTGCTTTCACTTCAGTGTTCGTGAGCAGTAGTTCTCCATCCAACCTTCTGAGACTGAACCTTGTCCTCATAGATGTGGTTATATGAAGAAAAAGAGAAACTTAACGAGGACACTGGCTGATTTTTCACTCATTTTCTTTCTTTAGGTTAAAAAATAAAACAAAAACAAAAATAAACTAATCTTGGCACATCTCAGCTTGGTGTGCAGTTTGTCCTTAAACACAAACGAAGCTGGAGAAGTGGAGAACTAAACAGATGAACAGTATCTAAAAGTAATGACTAAAAAAAAAAATCCAGAAAAGACCTGAGAGCTGGATCTGGCCCTTTAGTATCTTAAGTTTCCCATTTTAGATCACTATCAGTCATGGGTAGGCCTCCAGAGAGCCCAGACATCACTTAATGAAGTAGTGTGGGATCTTGACTGGGAAGAGAACAAAAGGCAGCCAACATCCAAAGAAGAGCTCTGAATGGCCTTCAAGAAGCCTGGAAACTATTCCTCTTATAATTAAAGACATTACAAGAAAGCTCATCTAAGAGATTTCAGGTTGTGCTGAAAAATAAATGAAAACATTCTAAACATTGACTTTCAAGTTTGTTAGAATTGTGCATATATTCCACGTGTATTAGCACATGTTGTGATAAATCAGTGCAACTTTTCCCCATTTCCCTAGCAAAATATAAAAAGTGAGGGATGTTATTTGAAAAAATATTTGCCTATCAGCAGCAAAAAACTGTTGCATGCAGTCATCTTGTTTCCCCATTTCTTCAGTATCTGAGGCTTTAATGTGACTACGTAGAAAACTGTAGGCGCTTCACAGCTAAGATGGAGACCATAGTTAATGAGAGGCGTATAACATTTTGACCATGAGTAACAAACGCCCACTTCTTCTGCTTTTAAATGAATGAACAAAGAGAGCTTGAGCTGAGGTTATGAGTACTCCATCTGGTCACTCTGGTTGTAGTTTTCGGTGTGAATGCACATTTCACTAAAAGTGAACTTTCAGTACAGAAGAACTATTGTTGTCTATTTTCTTGTTTTTCTATTTTTTCACTGGGAGAAAGTGGTTACATGCCAAACAGGACATGGGAATTTCAGAGGGGGGGTGTCAGATGAGGTCCGTGAGGTAAAATGCAATATTGTGCTTACTGTTTGCATCATGGAAACTTCATTTACAATAGAGTAAACACTAAAATCAATAAATATGAACTTATTCAGTATTTTTTTTCTTAATTTTTTGAATATCAAATGTATAGTTTCCAGTTTTATCAAACTGCTTTCTGTTTCCCTGTAATTCTTCTGTATATGTCTGTAAAATCTCAATGAATGGCATTCCTGAAGTGAGAGAAAAGTCTGCTGTAGTGCATACTTGGTTATGATGTGTGGTAGCAGTAAGTCGATCAGCTCTTTTACAGATTGTCCCACTTCAGAGGGGGAAATGAACTTTTGGCTCTTACTGTTGCTAAAAATGTAAATATTTCAGTCTAATTGAGCTCCGGCTGAACTCCCGAGAGCCGTTTGACCACTCGAAGACCTGCTGCTCTCATCAGCTGTTTGTTTTCTAACATGAAGGAGCTAGGAGAGTGGACCGGTGGTGAGTCTGCAGAACGGTTCAAATAGGGGTGAACAAAGTGCTGCGTGATGTTTTCAGTGTACAGAGAGAGATAGGAGGTGAAAGACGGCGTTGAAAGATGGGGGAGGGATGAGAGGCAGAAGCATCTCCCTCCTGTCTGTATATTTAAGTTCAGCAAGGTCAATGAACTTTTACCTAAAACACAAACCAGCTTAAAGGTCAAACATGCGAAACTATGAAGTAATTAGAAAACATTAAAGGAAACCTTTTGAAAACACATCAACTCACTGGGACAAACAACATCTATACTGGGAAATTTGTTGGAAAAGAAAGGACGCCACAGCATTTGATGAAAATGATCATACTACAGGGCTGAATTTAATGGCCCCCATGTGCCATCAATTCCTTCATCCTTCAGGAACTGCCTTAACTCGCCACATGAGACCAGGCATTGTCATACACCTGGAGGAACTCACTGCACCAGTGTACCAGTGTAGGGTCTGTCAGTGGGTCCAAGGATTTCATCCTGATAACTAATGGCACTCATGGTGCTGTGGCCTTGCCTGTAGAGATCTGTGCATCCCTCCATGGAGGCCATCGATGACCCACCACCAAACCTGTCATCCTGAATGATGTTACAGGCAGCATAACAGTCTCCATGAATCTCCAGAACCTTCCATGTCTGTCACATGTGCTCCGGGTGAACCTGCACTCATCTGTGGAAAGCACAGGAGGTTGTTGGTGGACCTGCCAATAATATTCTATGGCAAATGCCAACCTTGATCCACAAAGCCGGGCACTGAGCACATGACCCACAAGAGGATGTTGTGCTTTCAGGCAGCGCTCATGAAGTTTGTCTCTGATTGTTTGGTCAGAGACATTGACACCAGTGTCCTGCTGGAGCTCTGTTCCTCAAAGCAGAAAGCAGCAGATACCGGTCCTGTAGATGGGTTAAGGGCCTTCTATGGCACTCTCCAGCTCTCCTAGAGTAACTACTTTTCTCCTGAATTCTCCTCTGTGATCTTAAGACTGTGCTGGGAGAAATTTTAAAATGTTTGTAATACATGTCATTTTTAAAAAAAAATCATGTAAAACACAGTTGTGAAAATGTGGGAAATAATACTAAGAAGCTAGACTAGAAAGAACGTAATTTAATTTAATATTTTACTAAGTTTTAAATAAAATCTAAACCAGCATAGATTTTTAAATGAGATGAATAAAAAAAATATATATACAAATTCAACTCATTACAATTAAATTACATTAAATTAAAAGATTGATAAAATTGTAATAAATACAGTGGTCCCACGTTCTAAAAATAACCCGCGATAGGTGAAAAAGCATGCAAAATTGCACACACAAAAAAACAGCAAGTCCGCAAAAGGTGAACCGCGTTATAGTGAGGGACCACTGTAATGCAGTAAAACTGTTTAAAATATTTATTTAATTTTTTAACTATCTGATAACTTAAAATGATAAAACCTGGAGCAAACTCATTAAAAAATGTTAGTAAATGTATGTTTTTTTTATTATTAAATTTTTATGTATCTAATTTCTTCAACCACATTTTTTTTCAAATTCTACAATCAGCTTTAAAAACAATTAAAAATAAATAAATAAATTAAAATTAAAATTTTTTTTTTTTTTTTAGATGATTTGTTAAATACCATGACATTTTGTGTTTGTGTGTGTTTTCAGGTGATGAGGGGGGAGCTGTCAGAGTAACCGGGGCGAAGGGCTTTGCCCCGTCACATGACTACAAGGTTAAAAAAAAAAACTGTATTTGCTCCTTATTTTAATATCTCAATAATGCGGATTATCGAATCCCACACAGGTCAATATTTTAAATAATATTTTACTGTTATTTAAAGTTTGTGTCCTGTCACATTCCGCCTTCACCATCTTCCTTGCAGGTTTGTGCAACTTACATGGACGGCTTCAGGGCGACCGCCGTGTGTCCGGTCACCGGGCCGAGAGCAGCGAAGAAGGCCAGAAGAACGGCAGAGAGCATCATCAAACGGTGGGAGCAAGAATCACAGCTCCGTGTTCTCTGAACTGTGTGGATTTCAACAATAACTGCTGTGTTTGTGTGTTGTGTGTGTGTGTTTAGGACAAAGAGGATGTTTAAACAGTTGGGACTGGAAGATTTCAGCTCCGTTAACATCCAGGTTCTTGGAGCTGAAGACACGTATGGTGCCAACGCTCGTTATAAGGTAACGGTCTGAAAAAGTAAAGTGCCAAAAAGCTGCACTTCCTCTAATGTCCACTCGAGGCTCCAGCAGTGCGTCAGTCTCAATCACTCCCATGTTAAAATGTCCAATTTTTACATCAGCAATAAACATGTTCACATCCTGATACAAAGATCAGTTTTGGTCTCTGTACCTAATGTCCTCCTTCATAACAACTGCACTGGAGTCAAATTATTATACCTGTCACCTCATTGTATTCGTATTTTATCAAATTCAAATTTTATTTGTCACATACACAATCATCCACAGTGGGACATGCAGTGAAATGCTTATGCTTTGCAATTCCCAACCAGATACAAGAATAAAACTAAAGAATTAAAAATTTGAATTAAAAAAAATAAATGAATAAAAATTAAAGTGTGCAAATTCAGCAGCTTCCCTGACCTCAACAGTGAGAAGAGTCCGTTGTCAGGGTGGGAGAGGTCTTTCATAATTTTCCTGGCTTTGGTGCTGCACCACTTGATGTAAATAGACTGCAGGTCAGGAAGCTCTGAGCGAATAATGCATTCGGCAGAGTGCACCAATCTCTGTCCTGTTTGATGCTGTTCCATTACTATATTAAATTGTATTAAAATTGAAGTTTTGCTTTACTAGGGGCGTGGCCTCTTTGACTGCGAGGCAGCTGTAGCCGCTAGCTGTTAGCTAGGCTTCACCTCAGCTGTTGGAGCGCTTTCAATGCTATTATTTGATAAACATTATGACGGCTGTGCAGTTAATCGTCCTAGCACACCGTCCAAGAGGTCAGTGCTGCAGCTTTGATGAGTGAAATTCTAGGATTTTACTTAGATGTCGTGTAAAATGAAAAAGAAAAACGAAATAATATTAAATAGTTACCTGAAATAACACCTTTTTTAGAATGAAAAAAAAATTAATAACAAAAATAATCAAAACTAATAATGGCATTCTCTTTTTAATAATTAAAGAAATTATTTTAAAAATGAAATAATAATATCTTAGATAAATAACAAATAGAATTATGAAGACATAACAGAAAGAAATTACATAGAATATAAAAACACTTAGTTTGGCTTTGTCCTTGTTTTATATTCAAAGTCATCTGACTTTTATTCAGTTCTTGGTTAAATAAGATGAAGATTCTCTGCAGGAAACAGAAACCTTGTATTTTATACAAAGCAGTAGAAACTGGAGTTCCTGGAGGGTAGAAAAAAAGGGAAAAAAACATGGCAGACATGAGAGAAGCATACAAACTCCTCACAGTTGTAGCGTACATAAAGAGCTCAGAGTTGACTCAGATCCAGGAGCCTCGGCAGTCCTGCGTGCCTCCGTTAAGATCTCACATAAGGACAGAAGCCGAACGAGCTGCTGGACGGCTTCTCTGTTTTTTTTGGTACAAAGCCCCCCTTTACTGATCAATGTATTTACTTCATCTTAGTTTTCCTTCTTTTGTTTCTCTGCATCCTTTCCCTTCCTAAGGGTTAAGGGTCACAGTTAAGCTTGTTTCAAGTCTCTAAATGCCCCCTTCTATCACCCGCTTCATCTTGACACAAACCCGCTGTTCTACATCCAACCTTCACATCTCCTTTACCACAAGTAGGTTAAGGGTCGCAGTAAAGCCTGTTTCATGCCTCTTATTTTGACTCCTTTCACCACTTTCACCTCTCAGACTACTTCCATTGATCATTAAATTTACATTTCTTGTCTGTTTTCAGGACTCCCGGGAGGCTGTGATCTGGTTGGCCGTCCACCACAAACAGAAAAAAGCTCTGGAGCTTTTCTCCAGAGAAGTGGCCCCTGCGGGGACGGGCATGGGTACGACTAACCCCATTATCTCCTCTTTAAACTCTCTAAACTTGTTCGCAGTACATAAGGACCTTTACGATGAGATCTGAGGACATCTGGATGTGGTAACAGCTGCTTATATAAGTGTCTTTTCATGGTTATTAGAAAGAGAACAGAGTTGTCTATACAGTAGTGAATAATGCATCCACACTGGAGGCTTGTTTAATGGATAAGATTACCACTGTGAGTAAATTCGATTGATATTTAATCACAAATTCAAACACAGTCCGTATTCTTTCTCGCTGCTAGTGCGGCCTCAGAAAAATGGGATAAATTTCCTCGCTTGTCTTACTGACCTTATTACCCCTTACTGTGAAAAATATAGGGCTCACATCCTTAGAAACTTTATGTAATTGATCTGAGCATGTAGCAGTAGCTGCTTACATAAGCACAACATGATTAGCTTTTTTCAAAATTCTCCCACATGCTTCTTACCCCTCAGTGGTAAAAGACTGATGGAGTATTGTTATCGCCCTGCTGGGCTGGCAGCGGTTTGGACATCCCAGTTTGTGAATGCGATAACTCGAGAACCATGTGATGTAGGAGCTTTAAATTGATGCTACTGGTGCAGCTACTGAAAATCTCAGGAAGTTTTCAGTATAACATTTGTAAACATGTTGTCTTTCTTTAGAAAGCATAAACTGTTTCTATTTGCACAAATTAACAGTATTTTTTGACAAAAAAAACACTCCCCAAAATGACCAGGGTCAGTATTATTAGGGCTCTGAAAAAACAATCTTTTTATTGCCACTGCTGTGCAATCACTTTGCTTTAACTTTCTCAAAGCTCATTAAATAAAGTTAAGACTGAGGTTATCTTTCAATATGTACATAATATAAGAGCTTCAGCAGCAGTGTAAGCAGTCACTTTTGAGAAAAAGAATAGTTGATGCTCACAAAGCAGGAGATGGATATAGAAAGTGTTTAAGAACTGGCGCGAGATCCACACAGCTCATAACAAACGAAAAGATTTTGAAGACTCTGGAAAGAAAACTGAAAACTAGCGAAAGATGTGTCTAAAGACCCCAGAACACAGAACCAAGTCTCTAACTGTAGTTTCAAAGATGACAGTCAATAGAACTCAATAGAACAGGAATGGACAGTGAGGTTAAAGACCAAGAAAAGGACAACCTGGAGAAAGATTAGGCTTGCTGGAAGAGACTAAACTGGTGCTGCTTGTGTTTTGAAAAAGACAGAAGAGGCATACAACCCAAAGAACATCGTCCTTACAGTGAAGCACAGTGACGGGAGTATTATGTTGTGAGGATACTTCAGTGTGTCACTGTGGAAGGACCCATGAAGAAAGAAGGTTATATGAAGATTTTGAAAGTCTGAGTTGTTGATCTGTCTTCTAACACGACAATGACCCAAAACATATGTTACTCCTGGTATATTAACTAGCTCCAGAAGACCAAGTTGAACCTTATTGACTGACCTACACAAAGCCTTGCCTTCAGTCTCACTGAAAATCTGTGGGGTGAACTGAAGACCACAGATTTTCAATGCGCCCATCAT
This sequence comes from Oreochromis aureus, assembly GCF_013358895.1. Lineage (NCBI taxonomy): Eukaryota > Metazoa > Chordata > Actinopteri > Cichliformes > Cichlidae > Oreochromis > Oreochromis aureus. The sequence continues at coordinate 57,006,002 of NC_052944.1, read as the reverse complement.
CTGGAGAAGCAGAGAAGAATAGTGGACTGGGATCACTCATGAGCGGTGTGTGTGTGGGAGATTTGTTGAAAACTACAACAACCAACAGGCTGTTATCCAGCAAAACTGATACACAGACCAGCTGGTTAATGGAGTTCACTGGGAGGTGCAAAGATGGTGCTTCACCAGAAACTTCCTTGTGCAAGGAAATAGCTGCGGTTGATCATATTTGCATGAAAGACGCCGGCTTGTCTACAAACACTTACCAACTACTCGCTAAGCCGTAGCAGAACTTGGGAAAGTATGATGCAAACTGAAGTGAAACTACGCACCTTTGAACTAAACTGTGTACCTTTTAAATATTGTTGGTTACTTTATTTTTGAAGGCGAGTGTTCATAGGACATTATAAAATAGTCACAATGAATAGGAAATACACCAGGTCGAAAAAACCCTGAATTCCAATTTTAAGACAAAAAAAGTTTTTTAAAAAAACAGTCCAAAACTGAGTCAAAGAGAAGCATAAATCCATCCATAAATCAGGGGAAAGCCCAGGATTTCACGTTGGCACAGTCAGAAGGGTTTATCTGAAAAATTCCTGAAATGATAAACGATCCTAACAGAACACATGGACCAAAAACTTGAGGTGAGAAAACTGGCTGTTAAACTGAAAGACAATGGAAAAATGAATGATGCAGGTATGTTAATGTGCATCCAGTTATCAGTAATAACAACCAAGATCACTGAACAGCAGTCTCAGCACAGTTGTCAACTTTCAGGGAGAATTATGTAAGTGTGCTGAAGCTGAATCATTAATATTCTGTGCATGTAAACCACTTTCCCTTAAACTGTCATGCTTCATATTCGTGTTTAACGTTGTAATGAGTGTGTTATTACATTAGCTGGACTGCACCGCTGAGCTCTGTGCTGTGAGTGGTCCACGGATGGGCCTTCCTCCATGAAGGGGGAGTCTGCCGCCTGCAGATAAGGAGGGTCGTGACCTCGAGGAGCAGAAGATGTTTTTGTTTATGGTGGCAGGTTCAGTTCAGCATGAACTTTGTGTGACTCCAAGGAGGCTGCTGAGTCACACTGTCAGTGTTGCTGAACTCGAATTAGGACAGGAAGGAGCCGCTGCACCTGCTACAACTGTCTCTAAAACTGCCAGCTCTACATTTCTTTTTCTCTTGTTTTTTCACGTTCACAGCTCCTGGACTCACTGGCATCGTGGGTGGACGACCCAGAGTGTGAGTTTAAAAAAATGCTTTCCCAATTTCTGCTTTTTTTTTTACCCACATGTGGAGAAAAGGAGCCAAAAAATCCCCCCATACAGCACGATGTAAGATATCTGTCTCTTACAAGAAGTTTCATCTTGTGTTTTTCATTTTTGTGGCTTCCAGGTCTCCTGTCCTAAAGCCATTTTTCTTCTTGCATCCCAAATCTCAGCTGAAGGTGAGTATGAATAAAAGAATAAAAGGAAGTTTTATTAAGAAGTTATTTTAAGAAATAACTTGATGACTTGAAGCTAAAAGAGAAGCCTCATTATCTGGAAATAATGTTGAGCCTGAGTCTGTCGAATATAAACAATGGAGAATGTAAAGACTATATAAAAGATAAACATATTAAAGTGAATGTATATAAAGCTGTTTCACAAAAGAGTATATTGACTGTGGACATGTGTTATAAAGCTTTAATATTACAAAACCTTTATATAAAGTAACTATACAGATAAATGCCTTTAAAAATGTATATATTGATATTATACAAGTTGTACAGTTATATAGAGATAAAAGATAATACTGTAACCGGTTTTCCTAATATGTAAAATACATAATATAATTTTTGTTAATAAAGTGACTGTATATTAATAAATTGGGTCTATACAGTCGGTATTTCTATCCACGCTTACATCTGTAAGTTTTTGTTGTGGTAGGTGGAGATTCACATCGGTGGAGAGCTGGTGGAGTCTCTGTCAGAGGAGGAACCAGACACACCTGTGCAGGATGAAGCCCCTCCCACCTCAGTAGAAGATGTACCTGATGCAGGTAAATGAACATGCAGGACTTTAATTACAGCACCAGAGATCAATACCAGTTTTGGTTAGTCATACCGGTTAACTAAAGCAGTATTTGTTATAATTACCTGATAACCACACGTTATGATCACGCATTGTGAGCTCTGGTGTTGCCAGCCAATCAGAGACCAGGCTTCCCTGTTGGTTTTAGTGGTTCATTTACTTTATTATTAAAATATGCTTGAATGTTTAGAGTTCTTGGTTATCTTTAAGAGGTTGTTGTGAGAGTTTGAGTCCTTGAAGAGGTTCCAGTAGTCCGTCTAGAAGTTCAAGGAGAAGGACCTTAAAGGAGCTTAGAGGTCCTTCAGGGTACTTTTTGAGGTCATCTTCTGTCGAATTTGAGTAAGATTGTTACTGTCAGGGCCGGCCATTTTAACAGTGAGCGCGTTTAGACTTTTTCCACTGTTTTTTTTTTTTTTTTCCTGAAAAAATTCAGGGCAAGGCTTTTAAGGCTCATTTATACTCAACATTCTCACCCTCACGAACGGTTTCCAATATGGCATGATGCCACCTTCGCCACAGCTTTTTCAAAATGGGCCAGCTTGAGGGAAGACTATAGTTGTGTCCAAATTCATGGGCTGCATCCTCCTGAGGACCCGGCCTTCGCGGTCTACGTGGGCCGGGTCCTCAGAAGGTCGGGTAGGCTGGAAGTAAACGGCTGTATTGGACGGTCTAGCCTTCTGATTTGCGTCACCGCTGTCTCGGTCGAGTTTAATAAACTCGGCCGTCTGCTCCTTGCTATTTAAAATCTAACAAGACACTGGTGTAAATTCTCGACCATCTCACACTGCTGTTTAATCAGTTTTCTGTTTGACGTTTATTCAGCTGTGTGAAAACCAAGGAGGAACCCACCCGGGGGATTAATAAAGTTTTATTTTATCTAATCTAATCTAATAACTTTAATCTCAGCCAAACTGATTTACTCACAAACAAATAAAACCAAAAAAAACCCAAAGCCAAACAATAACATTTTTGGTTGTCTAAGTGACTTATATATTACGTTTAACCTGAGTAGCGAAAGTCCGCGTTAAACTGAAAATGATGTGCCGAGAGTTGTGCCGTTCTTGGCGGCTCTAGTGACCCTCGAGCTCCCGGCTAGCTATCGAGCTGGTGGGTAACAGACATCTCCGAAAACGTCGAAGCACTTTTGCAAATATGCGATATTTTGATAACCCAAGCAGATATTTGAAGTTTACACACCCACATTCTTGCCTGAAACTATGTTAAAAGTTTATTTTGTGACCTAGAAAGATTAATAAGAGTAATTTTAAAACTTAGTAGCGGCCGCCGTTGCCGGAAACTGGAGTTTGGCTGGGCCGCGCTCTGAATTCTGGGATATGGTGGGCCACGAAGGACACACCCGACCCATCCTTCAAATTCGGGGAAAAGGAGGACGCATTTGTCAGCTGCATTCGGAGGAGTCTACGAATTTGGACAGCCTTTGGCGCGTCGCTGTGATGTAATCGGTCTACAAATGCGTCCTCAGGAGGATGCAGCCCATGAATTTGGACACCCCCTATGTGAACAAGTCCACCTGTACAGGCATTCTCAGATGACTCAAAACTCACGGAGAGAGATTTCCACAAAAGTTCTGGAAAAGATTACAAATGGACAAAAGAAAGTGGCTGTGTGATGCTGTCATGTTGACGCATGAAGCAACCAATGTGGCGAAGATGAATGGGCTATTGAGGTTAGTACGATCCTTGAGGGGCTCAACCAGTCCTTGAGGAGGGTCCTTAAAAAGTCTAACTCCAAGGCATCATGACTAGAATCATCTGGGCTTCTAAAGAGTACAGATGACTTCCAAATGTTTTTATGCTAATCACCAAGTTAGGATCACCCTTATTTTTGACTCTAATAGAATTATAACAACACCCTGCATTATATTTTCTCTATAAAATCTTGTTCTTTACTAAGTTTGGGTTGCTAATTGGGTTGCTCCATCCATCACATTACATATTTTTCACCAGTGGCAATTGTGAAGGTAATGGATAATGGGTGGGGTTTTTTTTTTTGGGGGGGGGGGGGGGGTTGCCATCCAAATAGCAACAAAACACAGCAGATCTTTTGAAAAAGAAATATTTTGGTTATTTTGGTATGAAATTGGACAGCCAGGTGAGCCACTTGGTTGTCCAAGCCACAGCTTCTGTTTAGTCAATATTTCAGAATTCAGTTCCAAACTAAATCATGTATGAGTTACCCCAACCTAACCTGCCATCAGCAATGGGATCTGTACCACTGAAACACCACCTCCCCATTTTACTGGCTTGGTTAATGGGAGCCTGATAATGTTTTGTCTCCAGATGCACACCATTCTAGTGATGAGGACTTTGAAGATCCATCTTCTTTGTTATTCATTTAACCAGACTTAAATAATGAGGTCTGGACCTGCCAAAGGAAGCGCTGAGTTGCTCGGGTCTCCTGGCTCCAGGAACCAAATTTTCTTTTTAAAAGCATCAGGGGATGGATCTTTGACAGGGATGATGAATTTGTCTATTGTGATGATGTTGAAGGTCTTTGTGAAGCAGTGGGTTGTGGGTATGATTCAGATGAGTGGAGGCTGCTATTGCCCGCTCAAAAGCCAGCCTGAAGTGTGTCCAACTGCATAATGGCAATTTCTTTGCATCCCTGCAACTTTATTCGTTCTGTCCACTTAAAAGAAACCTATGAAAGTTTGTAAATTTTGTTGGAAAAACAAGAACAACGAGCACAAATGGACCACATATGGAAAATAATAGATGTACATTTTGGGACAAAACTGTACGTGAGTGAATATTTAGATTGATATTTTTTAAGCTTGGTGTCTTTGAATTAAGTAATATCAACTGTTTTTGATGTAGGGCATAATAATCTACAAAATAAAGCTCAGGTTGTATCAGATAATTATTGACCCTAAAGTCAATAATTATCTTTAATGCCTTAAAGTCATCAGGAGCTCACTGAGGTCATAGATCAGGTGAGCAGTATGAGATTTCCCTCATAGACTTCTGTACCATTGGACTTCTGTTTGCAACCAGAGGAGTCATCCTGTGTTGGCCATAAAAGAATAAACGTTCAAAATGCTTCAACGTTGGATTCACAAACCAGTCCAGTCCACACCAACAAACCAAATCCCACTTAACACAATCAAGTTTAAGTATTTTTTAAAAATTCTCATAAAAAAACCTCAACAAACTGCGAAAGTTGATAGACTTTCAGATCAGTCACGAGGTTGTGAGAAACACTTCAGCTATGCAGGATTGCTGCTCTGTGTTTGTGAGTCTGTCTGAATCTGGGATTCCTAAGAAGTACAAGCTGTGCCACTTTTTATCCTTTCACCCTTTCGACCAGAGCTTCCCCTACGTGGCCCTGGACAACAATCACAGCAGAATTTAGGACACTCGTGCGAAGATGTGACGAGATGCAAACCGAGGCAGAGGAACTTTATTTACAAAAACACACTCTTACACATTCCTGACTGAAAAGAGGAAGGCCTCTCCAATTACAAAGACCAAAACAAGCGAAGAGCCAGAAGACAGTTTCTGGATTTAATATTTATTCATATGGTTCCATTTAGAAATCAGTCACTGACTGAGTTTAGCTGCAATTTATCTGCCTATTATTAATTACTGATTAGAACATATGTGCAGAAAAAATACTTCAAAGTCACATTAGCAAACACAAATTAAAGATTGGACGAAATTATATTTCATTGGTTTAAAGTGATCTCAAGTACATGGTCATTATTAACAGAGAGTGCCTGGATAGTGTTTTGAGTGTTCCAGGTACAGTTTGCCTGGCTGAACAGCACATCTCCAAAACTGCAGACACAAATCTTTCCAGTGTCCTGCAGCTCATCTTTGAGAGTCTCTTTTTTATCATTGATGGCAACATGGACAGCTAAAGCAGAGTCAAAGTTGTTGGTTTCTGTCAGCTGCAGAGTGGTTGTAGTAATATTGTAGATGTAGGCACTAGAGTGATTCTTAATTAACGATGGTTAGAGGTTTAAAGCTAGCTGTCCTTGAGACGGCCTTGAAAGTTCTTTAAGAGTGTTGGAGATGTTTGTAGCTTTTAGGCAAGGTTCAAGATTCAAACACACATGCAAATACAGTAAAGCAAAAACTAAGTTTGTACAACTTTATTGAGCTTGTGTCAATATTTGGTATGACCAACTTTATTCTTCAACATAGCCTGAGCCCTCTTAGCCAAGCTTTCTTGTCATTTCTTTAAGCTGTCTTCAGGAATAGTCCTCCAGCCTTCCAAACTCTTGGATGATGGCCACCTTTCGTTTTGTTCTCTGTCACACTGCTTCAATAATGTTGAGGTCTTGCCAATCCATGACTGATTATGGTTAACTGTGTGTTTTTCTATCCAGGTGTGCTTTTAAAAGCACACCTGACAGTGTGTTTGGGATCATTGTTATGCTGAAAAATGCAGCTGTAACCAATTAGACGCTCTCCAGCTAGTATTGCATGGTGAATCAGAATCTGAGGGTACATTTCTGCGTTCATAATTCCATCAGTTTTAACAAGCTCTCCAACATCTGGCTGAACTGCAGCCCCAAACCATTCCAAAGCCTCCACAGTGTTTTACAGGTTTACAAAGATACAACAGACTGTTGTACCTCTCTCTTGACCTTATCTATACATACTGACAACGATTTGAACTAAAAATTTCAGATTTGGAATCATGACTTCATAGGACCTATGGCCACTGATTTTCAGTCCAGTTCTTGTGTAATCTGGCATACCTCAGTCTTTTCTCCCTGTTTTCCTTCCTTAAAAATGGCAGCCACATTTCCACTGAGACCATTTCTGATGAGGCTTCAGTTAACAGTAGATTGATCAACTGAAGGTCCAGATGACTCTCAGGTCCTGTGTCAGATCTTTCATGGACTGTTTTCTAAGGATATGGCTATCTGATGCTGTTTATCTGCAGTATATAGTTTTTTAGGCCTGTCACTACTTCTTTTTCCAGACTGGACAAGTTTAACTTCTTTTACGAATGCAAAGCAAACTATGGCAAGAAATGCTACGTTTTCAGTAAACAGCACTTGGAAGTCACTTTATTGGTGCAAGAATACTACTTTATGTCTATAAATTGTTGGCATTGTTGTTATTGTTGGCATTTTTCATAGATTCAACTAAATAAACAAATTAGGTTTGTTTTGTTTTTTGCAACAAGCTAATACACTTAGGACTGTACTGGAAATGAATAAAATAGCAGCCAGAGCAAACCAAAGTCTAAAGCAAAACTTTGAAAAACCCCCAGAAAGCCTGCAGAAATGCTGTTCAAGACCATTAAAAAAAAAGAAAAAGACAATTACAAGAACATTTGACCCCCCACCAATGTTGGTGGTTACATATATTGTCCTTGAGAAGGTTCCAATCATGTTTAACTACATATAACAATACCATTCAGTATACATATAAGCAGTAATCGATTTAAAGTATCAAAGGTCTTTGAAAGGTCAGGTATTTGAAGGCATTTGAAAGGTCCATGAAAAGATTAATTCTTTAGGAGGTCCAAGGGTTTGGCGAGGGCTATCCTTGAGGCTCTTTAATTGTCACTGAAGATTTAGTCCTCAGTTGAAAGGACTGCATAAGGACAAATGAGTGCTTGCTGAAAGTGCCGACTGTGAGTTTGTTTCTGTGTTTTATCACAAGGCAAGAAAAGAAATTTGAAGGCATTTTTGATTTTTTGTTCTTTGCCCAGACCTGCCCAGTGGACCACACAGCTACAGACTGGAGGAGCTGGCGTACACGAGGAGCGGCGACAAAGGAGACTCTGCTAACATTGGTGAGAACAAATAAACCTCAGGAATGACATTCAGAAATATACAACACTGATTCAAACTAAATTAAATCCTGTTTAACCTCGAGTTCACCAGACAAATCTGACTGTCTCAAAATTAGGCCAGGAATCTCTGTGCGTGTGGTTAGTTTGGAGTCTCTTTGAGAAGTCCTTGAAGGTTCAGCAGGTTATTGGTGGAGATGTTATTCGTGCTCTATTAAAATCTTCCAAGTGAGCCCTTGAGGAAATACCATTTATTGTTTAGAGAGTTTTTTAGAAAGTACTTAACAAGACTCAAATGGTCTTCAAAGGGTCACTGACGTCGTTCAGTGTTCAAAGCAAAGACGAAAAGGAGGCCAATTATAAAGACGAAGGTTTACAGTAACTGTTTAAAGTTTACTGCTCTAAGCACTCTTTGTTTGGAAAAATGTTCAGGCATAGTATAATAAAGCTCTGTTTTTTGTTTTTTGTTTTATTTTAATGAGCAGAACACTGGTTTTAATTCCTGAGAAATGAAAATCATCACATCTGTGCATCTCTGTAGGAGTCGTAGCTCGCCATCCGCTCTACTTCCCCTATCTGAAGAAACACCTGACTTCTTCTGTGGTGGAGGAATACTTCTCCCACCTCATCAAGCCAGGAGTGAAGAATGCCGTCACACGGTGAGCAGGAGGAGGAAAAGGGTGTTTGTTGTGAGAGTCACTCAGGTCCTTATACATTTTTGTTTCACTTACGCCTCTGTGCACCACCATTTTAATCAGTCAGTAGGATGTAATAGTTTTATTTCCAGCATGTAAATATAACTAAAATATCAAGATGTGATTAAAGTGCAGATGCTCAGCTTTAATTCAAGAGGTAATAATGATAAAATATATATCATAATATATCATCTACATTTAATTCCATTTATATTTGGACACTGACACGAGTTTTGTGTTTTGTTTTGTTTTTTTACCTGTTTACTGAAATATTATAGATATGGACATTATGTGTAGACTCTCAGCTTTCATTTGAGGGTGTCCACATTTAAAGATGCTGAAGGGTTCAGAAGTTTCAGGTCCTTAACATGTGCCACCCTCTTTTTAAAGGGATCAAAAGTAATTGGACAATTGACTCGAAGGCTATTTCATGGGTATCATTGGTCAGTGATTGTCGATCAATGGTCATGGTAATTTGCATAATTATGATTAAGGAACTGACCTCCCAGCCCATTGTTCCTTCAGTGGGCTGGTTTCAGTCATTATGCAAATGTACTGTTTATAAGATTGGGGAAACCTGCAGTCAGCTGAAACTGAAGAAGTCACTTGGATGAGTGACGAAACGTTTCTCCCACAAAACGCTACGTCCAGATGAACAGAATCAACTTTTGGAGATTTCATGGGTAATTTAAAGATGATTTTTAAAGATTTAAAAATGTACTGATTTGATGAAAATGAAGACAGTTGCTAGGTAAATGAGCTAAAGGGCTGTGTGCCTTTCAGATCAGTTGCTTTTTGATTCGGTAATGCTCCACAGCTGTCTGTTGTGTTGTGTCTGCCTGGATAACAAGAGGAAATCTAAGATCCTACTTAAAACATCATCACCAGGCCTTCGGCTCCATTTTCAAACCCCACAAATACCACACTGACAAAGATTTAACAGAGTGCTGAAGACACTGAAGGATGGCTGTGGCTGAAACCCTCATGCTGTAGTCATGAAAAAAATCCCACAACAGGCTGATGGAAACCAGGAGCACAACTTCCACTAAAACTGAGATATAACACCATGAACACAGCTCACTGTCAGAGGCCTCCTCCTCGAGGTAATCACCCTGTAATGACACAGCAGAGGAGACGTAATAGGAACCAGGGCTGTGGTGTTTGATAGCCGGAGTCGGTGGATGACCAGGTTGTCTCTAAACAGAAGAATCTCAGGGTTCAGTGTTTTTATTTACTCCTCACAAAGAGACGAGTTTTCTGCAAGATTATAAACAGTTTATCTGCTGCCCGTTAGATTAGTAGCAGACACAATTTGTGTAAGATAAGATACACTCTGTTTACCCCAAAGCTGAGAAATTCCTTTGTTAAAGCAGATAAAAATCAAAATAAACACAACCATATAACAAGCAGGAAGACGTGTATCTCGGTGAAATACAGAGTGAAAAGGGTAAAAACTCATTTGAAATCATGAAATCAAGTATAGATTCAAAAAAAAGAAAGAACTGTATCCAGGCAGCTCACTCTCCAGGTAGTATTTATTTTTCAGGGAATAGCATTTTACATATTGTATTTAAACATTATAAACAGTAGGTAATGAATGACAGCTGTTTTTGGGGTCAACTTGAAAGAAAGGCAGATGTGAAATGTAAAAATGAGGTCAGAGGTCAAGTGTGACGTCATATTTGGATGCAAACTATGATGTGAAATTTACAATCCCCATAATACCAGCATCATTACCTAAATGCTGTCAATATTTTAAAAAACAAAGTAGATTTTTAGCAGTTTTAAAGATAGACAAAAATTTTGAACTTATTTGACCTTGAAAAAGAGGTCAGAGGTCAAAAGTGACATGATATTTATCATATTGTTCTCTATATGCCTACAATGACAGTAAGGAACATAGATTTAAATAGCTCTATATAACATTAGTATCACTCTAACCTTCAGATCAACCTATTGACCTTTGAAGAGAGGTTAGAGGTCAAATGTGACGTGATATAGAAAATCTTTTTTGTCAGTTTTCCAACAATAAATCATGAAGTCGACCTTGAAGACCTTGGAGGAAAATCTCTGTACAGTAGTTTTCAAATAAAACAAAATCCTGCCTCAACATAAACATCTGCCAGCTCAAACATGTGGATACGCCTGCTGTGGATCTTCTTTAAGTCGTTGATAAAGGAGCAGCTGAAAGTAGCTATTCTGATCTATTCACCAGGAGTTAAACTAAGAGGTATCAAGCTAACGTTGCGGTCGCCACCATTTGACCTCTGATGTTATGAAGAAGATTCACTACTCCCGTGTTAAAATCTGGACATTTTTAACATGGCTCTATGGATTGACTCAATTTAGGAGCGAGCCCCAAGTGGCTGTTAGCGGAACTGCAGGTTTTTAGTATCTAATTACTTATTATTATATTTATTGGTATATTTAGTAATATGATAATTGGATTGGTTGGAGCGTGTTGAATTTCCTTGATGAGACGAGCAGCACTAGCTTAGCGGGCGTGGCTGTACCTGACGCTGAGCATGTATATGGCCACGGCGGACATGTTTCAGCGGTGACTCAGCGCGCGGCGTGTTAGCGATTAGCGTAATGAAGAGATGGAGGCCATAAAGCTCGCTGACCTGCGTCTCCTCTCGCACCCTGAAACGCCTCCATGCTGCCACAGACGCTTCATTAGTGCACCTCCGGCACTCGTCAACCCAGCGGGAGGCCACTGGTCAGAGCATGTGTGTGTAAGCATGCTCACACACACATGCTTACAGACAGAGGCATGCACACACACACTTTACTAGTAAACCACACATTTAACTGCACACACATCAAAAGCCCGCGTGGTACATTTACGTGTGCAATAAACTGCCAAACCAGCACATGGTGCCAGTGTGTGTGTGTGTGTGTGTGTGTGTGTGTGTGTGTGTGTTTAACACATATGGTTGACCGTGTGTGGTTTTAAAGTGATGGTTACCATGGTTATGAGTGTGGTTTTTTAGTTTTTTCTTCCTTGTCATTCACAGATACACTCTGCCAGGAATCCACGGCCTTAACTTTGTCCTGCAGAGCTCGCTGGGAGGTGGAGGAGTGGCCTCTCTGCGCAGTGACCCCCAGGTAACACATGGCCACACACACACACACACACACACACACACATCTATACATACAGATCCTTCCTGGATCTGTGAGGGCACTTAATGACATTAAACCTTCTAGTTTAACCTGAACCAGATCCTCAGCTGAACCCCTGAAGCAGTCGATTTAAAGAAAGAAATGTCTCCGCCTTCCACCACCTCTCCTCTCCCTCTTCAGCCACTCGCTGTCTGTAAAAGTTTAATGAGAAAGTTCAGCCTCTGCAGATCTCGTGTAATAGGCGAGAAAGGGGGTAGCTGGTTCCAAGTGGGTCTACAGCTTAATTTCAGTCTGTATGCACCTGAAAACCATCGCAGTTCTCACGTTTCTTCACCCGAACAACATGAAATCTCGTTTCTTCCACATCGTCTTTCAGTTGGCTGTGAAGAAACCTGCTTTATTTTTAAATTACTGACAAAATAAAAATAAAAAAAACACTCATGAGATTTACACCAATTATTAAAAGCTCAATCTCAGAGTAGCTTTGTATGACTCACATGTCCAGCGTGACACACAAGGATTATTTTGCGATTATTCAGTTCATCCTCTGTCTGAATCCATTTTATGCTCCTCCCTCTTTAGGCCAACTCAGTTTTGATTGGCTGCCCCTCATCCATGGTGTAATGTAAATATACAAGAGCAAATCCATTCCCTGAGGTGTTCCTTTAGTCTGCTGTTTGTGTTTCAACTGCAATGTCAAACTTTAAAAACAAATGCTTTCCTTCTTCATCCCGCTTTAGCTCTCTCTTTCTCTCTGGACTTCATCAGAGATGTAATAGTCCCCCCAAAATATCTGCACCACCTCACTGATCCATTTCTAGCTCTTATTTTTGATCCACTATATTAAATATCATTTATATCCTATCGATTTGCAGCAGCAGTCCACAAGATTAATTGATTAGAGAGAATCTCGTCAATCAGGAGATCCTCTATGAAGAACACTTGGTGGCAGTGGGGAGAAGGAACCCACTTTTAAAAGGAAATGACTACCATCAGAACTAAGCTCAGGGAAGGGTAGCCCCCTCTGAATTTAACCAATCAGCACCCAGAGGTTTTTAGGGCCGATCAGGCGTACATATCCCCGAGTTCTCATGGTGGGGACATGAAATTGTGGTCAAAAACCAATATTTAAGTTCCTGCAGCATCCTCCCCTCTGCCCCTTAATGCTCTCTGGTCGCTATGGTAACGCATAAATATTTCTTTCAAAATAAAACACACAACTACAACCCAGGGAAGACTCAGGGAAACCGAGTCAACGATAAAAACCCTGAAAACCATACATTTCAGCCCGAGCTTCAACTCTCACGGCCCGGTACCAAACGACTCGTGGACCACTACCAGTCCGTGGCCCGGAGGTTGGGGACCGCTGATTTTTATTATTTGTGTGTATATAATATGAGCATTTACTATTATAAGATCATGTCTATGGCAAAAGAGGAGAAGTTTGACTCTGTCTAAAATGTAAATTAAAAACAGAATGCAATGATTTACTAATGTCATAAACTCGTGTTTATTCAGAATAGAAGATAGAAAACAGATCCAGTGTTTGAAATGACTGTGTATGACAACATATTTCTGCTGCTATCATGACGCAGACCCAGTAAATTTACAGCAATATCTTATTATTTTATATCAAATTAACAACAACGTTCTGTGTGACTTAGTGTCTCCACCAAGCTTTGATCGCTGTGTTCAAACATCTCCATCGCCCACTGATGTAAACCCAGTCAATGGAAAACCAAACATTGCACTTTTAACACTTTTAATGCATTATCTTCTAGAACACCCCCCCACACACACACACACACACATACACATACACATTTATTTCTCACTGTTTAAGCCCAAGGAGTTGTGCTGACAAATTTCTTTCATTTACTACAGCAGTGTTTCTTTATCATTTAGAAAAACTGACGCATGTGGTTGAAATTACGGTTCTTTTTAAATATTGGGATATCTCAGGGATTAAATATGCAGTTATGACAGAAAGGGTATTTTCACTGGTCCGGCTCACTTAACATCAAAACAGGTTGTACGTGTAAACGATGGGTTAAAATGAGTCTGACAACCCTGGTGTAAGGTAAAGAGGCAGCAGAGCAGCTCCAGGCCCTCTAAAAGGTGGGAAAACCTCTAGTCATAATTAAGGTCGTGTCCTTTGTCATCAAAGCTTTTCTCCTCCCTCGTTTCTGCTTTTTCTTTTCTCCTCATTGTTTATCAGAGGCATTGGTAAAGTTTCTTTTTCTCTCTGCTGCACATCAAAGAAACTCTTTTAACACCTCGCACAGCCGTAAAGCTCAACGACTCCAAGGTGGAAGCACGCACACGTTCACATTTCCTGTCTTTCCTCAGGGCAAAGCCTACGGTCAGATGCTGCTGGACTTGAAGCTGAGAGGACTGCCTGACCTCAAGTCTCTGGTGGACTGAGAGTCAAACAGAGGGAGAGAGAAAGAGCTGGAGGCAAACCGAGATGTAAAAGAGAGTTCACGAGGAACGTGAGACTTTTTACCTGAAGAGAAACACAAAGGGAGCATTTATAGATCCAGATCACGTCCACATCTGAAACCTGAAGAGCATAAGGTCATTTTATACATAAATTAGATTTAGGTCTTCACAATGTTTACAACATGTGGGTCACCACAACTCAAATCATCATGGGCCATCTGCTCAGCCATCTCTAATTGGCCTAAAAATTTTACAGTTCCAAGTTTGGGGATATAAAATGATTGCTGTGACAGTTGTAGTTTCATATACCAAGTATTTTTTTTAAATACTCCACTGATCATCTTCCAGCATTTTTTCTCACACTTTGAAATCTGAGGCAATGTGTGAATGTGAATGACTCAAAAACCATGAAATGTAAAAGCCTTTCTTACCATAAAAAGAATCAGGATCTGTAATTTATATACATGCATTTGATGATTTGAGATTCGACAACCCGCATGAGATCTGGCACAGATTTAGATCGTCTGAAGGAAACATCCAGAGCACCCCGTAAAAACAGCTGGACACACGTCCATAAAATTTAAGCCAAACAAGTTTACACAGGGCCTTAATCCTCTGAAGTCCAAGTCATCATTGGTGATGATTGTAACCCTGTGCAGTCAGAATGAATAATGTTGAAATTCAAATAGAACATTGACATTTTTCCCTCGTGTCTTGAAAAAGTGTTTCCTTTTTCCAAATACAATCTCATGGTTGGGATCATCACCAGTGATGGCTTACGCCTCACGCAGATTAACTGGTAGCTAACGGTTACTAAATGCTAACATTTAAAGACTGCCATGTTGTTGTTTTTGGTTTTTGGGTTTGGGTGAAGTTTTTGGTTTTGGGTCAATATTGGTAGTGAAGTGTTACCGCAAGCAAGTTTACCGAGCACTCTTCATCCATAGGCTGTACAGAGAACACATAACCTGTTAATTAATGCTAAAAGGCTAATGAAATATTCAAATTTCATTCACCACAACTAAACAACAGACTTGTTAGCCAATATGGACAATTAACTGCACAGCAGCCATATACAGTCAACACAGTCCTGAGTCAACACAGTTCATTTAAATATTTATTTATTTTATTAAAAAAAAAGTCACCCCTGCTCAGTTGCTATGAGCTAAACTGGGGTTTCAGTTAGAGGAATTACATTTTTGAGTCGTAACGACTGATAATACTGACCTGTTAAATTGAGGCCCACTTGTATGTCAGTTCTTAGAGCATTAGATTTGCAATTTGCGAACGCGTTAATGAGCTAACCACACTAATGTGTTGACGCCGTGCAGCCCCACGCACGGGGCGATCCGTGCTAGCTCGCTAACGGAGATTTGCCGCATTAATGCAGTTATGGCGTTAACGTCATTTTAACGAGAATAACGCTGACAGCACTAATTTTGAATCTCAAGTTCAAAGAGGAAAACCCAACAAAACGGAGTGGAATCACCTGGAGGGCAGCTAAACTGCCAACAATTCTTTTTTTTCTTGCGTTTCACTTTGATGCAAATGTGTGGGTCAAACGTTGTGAAAGCGTCATCACGCTGTATTGGACTTGATTTGAACCCAGTGACTGATATAGTGAAACGGTAGAGGTTTCTCACCCCAGACCCACAGATGTTGGCAATACAGGAAAATGTTTGGAGGCCGATTGTTCGCATCAGCCTCATAATCTTGACTTGCCCTGACCTCTGACCTCCCAGGGAACAAGGAGAGCTGGTTTGGGTTTCCCTCGCAGGGTAAACAAAGTCTTTTCTGTGAGCTATCAGAGGAGACACTCGACGGGCACGACGCCTGGTTCTCCCCGTCTCATTCACCTTGGCGTGACCCGGCTCCTCCGATGTTCGCCGCCCCGCAGGAATGCATGTCTCCTTCCACCAAACTGACTCTCTGCCTTCCAGCCGGTTTAGTCATAATTGCAAACAGACTGAATTTGGAGTCGGAGTCACTCAGCAGCTTCCGTCGGGGCTCGAATCTCATAAAATCCTCCACCTCTGAATCATATCCCCCTTTCCACAAAATCTTCATACTCACATTTCTTTGTCAAGTGACTTCTTTTTTTTTTTCTTTTTTTTTTGGTTTTCCAGGGAAATTCTGCAGCCCCTGTTCCCTGAACTTTGACCTCTTTTTTTAGAGAGCTTGAGTTTACAGTCAGAAATGTAAAACAAATCAAAGTATTTTCATGACTGAATGATCGCAAACACAGAGAAGGAGCCACATTAGAGAGCCTGCCTAAAACAATAAATAAACAGTTGTCCTGTAAACGGGCATTCAAAGGGTTTGGGGCACAATAAAACCATAAAAAATGACAGCAAGACAAATCCTTCCAGACATGAATTGAAAGCAAAGCAGCACGAGGATAAATTGTGCCAAAGTCACACGGGAAAAGTTCAAATCAATCAGCCGTTCTTCAGGATTTAAGGGACGACTGAGCGTCGTGTCAAAGTCAGAGCTTGAAATGGCGCTTCCCATAAAACCCCCAAACCGAAAGAAGTTACAAGCCGCAAGTGTCGCCACTTTGCATGTAAATCTGGAAATGTGCTCACATCTCAATGATGAAGGGAGCAAGACTCTGGATTCACATCTGCCCTCCACATTGCTTCCCATGAAACATTTGTCGTAACCGTGTGGAGAAACCCTTCATCATTGTAGAACAACACCACCTCCCCAAAACACATGGACTCTAAGATTTATGAGCATGCACAGAAAAGATTTCCAAACAATCGATGCTCATTTTCTGGCATGTTTACTCAATTTGCACGCTTTTATGTCAATATAGACTTCCTCAGCTAGTTTTTGGTTCAAACCTGGAGCGACTGATGGAAAGCCTCTTCA
Source organism: Oreochromis aureus (assembly GCF_013358895.1). NCBI lineage: Eukaryota > Metazoa > Chordata > Actinopteri > Cichliformes > Cichlidae > Oreochromis > Oreochromis aureus. Next base: position 56,989,042 of record NC_052944.1, on the reverse strand, counting down.
ACCTCCTGACTTCACCTGGTCATTTTCAGTAGTGGTATGTGCCACCCTAACCAACTCGGATAGATTGACAGTAAGACTGTTTTGAGTCCAGATTATTTTAATAATTTAACTATATCACTGCTTGTTCATTTATCAAAAATGAAGGTTCTGTGATGGTGTCCTTTAAAATAAGGGCTACATTTTTGCTTCAAGGTTTAATTTGGGCATCTATAGAAACATCTTGAAGTTTAACTATGAAGACTTTTTCCCAACATATTTGATATTTCTTTGCTAATCAAGGGATTGTAGCATAACTTAAGAGAACCAAAAATGTAATAAATAACAATAATAAATAACAATGGTCTCTGGAGAGTAAAGGCCCCTGTTCATTTAGACAGCTGTTGTTATCTGTGCCATATTTCATATTTAGCTATCCAGTCGTTTTAGAGTGCCAGTCGAAACACATACGTCCAATAATTGAGCCTTGTGGAACACCAGAGGCCTTTTTTCTTTATTTCAGCAGGTTTACATCAACCTAAAGAAACAGAAGCAGCCTCCGACTTTTTAAAGTCTGAAAAAAAAACCCAGTTAAAGTTGGTGGGTGATCTTTGTGATTTGATGTTTGTCTATGAATTAGCTTTTTAACATAAACTCCGATGGTAGCTTTTTTCTTATTAACAGTTTTTCTCTGTATTATTATATTTGAACCACTGCCTCTCACCACTGATTTTTTCTTACTTTCTCTCTTTCTGGTACAAATTACCAGCATTGCCTTATTCGTAATGGATGCACTTTAGTCAAACTGATATCATAAAGCCTTACTGAGGAACCATGTGTGCTGTTATACAACTACATAGATTTCATCAAAATCACGTAACTTTTTCATTAAATATCCAACTTATAGGGCACACTGTTGCTTTTTGTCCATTTTAGAAACATTTCTTTAAACTTGAAACTTACCAGTACTTTGAAATGATGAAACTCTTGTAATTAAAGATCTGAAATAGGCTGAAGATTATAAGCAGTATGTTAAGACTTATTTACATTTTTCGATGAAGATGTTTAACTCTTTGGCTTTCTGCTTTCTATTTAAAATATTCTGTATAGAAGTGATTTTTGTAGATACTAAAGAGATTAAAGATATTTTTATTATCAAACCTTCTGCTTACAGCTTGCGCCGTTTGTGTGTGTGCCTGTTTTGTTAACAAGGTTGTCTTTGTGACAGGAAGCCGAGCAGCGAAAGGTGTCGACAGCAACAAGACAGAAATCTCAAACATGTCTTTCTTTGTTCCTAAAAGCAGCCGTTTGTTTTAAAAGCACGTTCTAGGACTCCAGAGGAGATTCCAGTCATTTTGCATATCGAGTATATTATGCATATATCATAGAATTCAAGATGCAGGAAAAAAGAGCTGCACAAAAAAAAAACAAAAAAAACCCGAATTTGGTTTAAGCTGTTGGGTATGTTTCTGAGACTCCACTGTTCTGCTGTGGGGATGAATGAAAATACAACCAAACCAGCAGGGAGTGAAACCGCCAAGGAACGTGTCCCGATAAAGTAGCAGCACAATAACAACAGAATAGTTTACCACACTATAAAAGAGAGCACAGTAAAAATGCAATTAAATGCTCCAAAGAAATACCAAATTAAAGTTTTTCAGCCTCAGATAGTTCAACAAAACATATTTATTTTGAAAGTGACAAAAGATTATAAGCAAATAAACATGTTTCAGTAAAAGTGGATAAGATTATAAGAATTTATACGAAAGCTATGTTAGCTGTTCCCTTCATATATACTCAGAGTTACGTATAAAAATTAAAAATAGCTCTTTTTTTTAAAGTTAATTTTACTTAATTTTTCTGTTTTGCTGTTTATATTTCCTATAATATGAGTTTTGCATTTTGTTAAAGAACAGCAGATTTCTTCTCTACAATTAAAGAACACACATACATAGATATATGCACATATGTATGTATGTATATAAACATACATAGGTGTAATAATAAGTAAAGACAATAAGTAAAGACTTGCAATCAAAAATAAACATTAAAATTTTAATGATAAACAAGCAAGGGACTACATATGTAAGTAAACATTAAGAGAAGACTAGTAAATAGTTTTTAATAAATACAATTTATATTTGCTGATATATACCCATATAGTGCATAACTACTTCAATCTAGAAAAAAATACTTGTACTCCTTTGAAAGAAAAAGCAGAGGTCCAGAAATGGAGCCTTGTGGAACATCAGAGAACAATTTTCTTGGATTTTGGAAGGCTGTTAAATTCCTTTTCTGTTCTACAGTGTACGCTGAACATCAGACTGACAAGCAGAGGATGAAGGATGGTGATTAACATTCAGAACATGCAGACAGCATGGGAACAAGTGTGTGTGTGCATTAATCAATGTGAAAGCAGCAGGTCACCAGTTTGTTGAATCGTTTGTCACGGCGTCATCGCTTTTGTCCTGCTCAGACTGATGCACAGCGAGGTATAGCAACACATTGAGTGCCTCCAACTCTGCCTGGGAGGATGGGAGATGTTTCTCTGACACAATGAAGCCCACAAACAAGTTCTTGGTGAAATCTGCTCACCAGACCACCAGGTAGCTACTGGAGCATTAAAGAAGTTTGGTGCTGCTGGAAAAACTATGTGTGGTTATCCCAATGTGTTTTATAATGCAGCTTTATCAAATTTCTCCTGTGTCTCCCAGTTATGTGCACGGTGTCCTTTAGCATCATGCTCTGACATGCTAGCTGGGACTATGGTGGCTGGTGAGAACGGGGAGATGAAGAAATGCATGTTGAGACCTTTGTGTTTTCAAGTTAGTTCATTCCCCCCCCGCCCCGCCCCGCTTTTACTCTCATTTCAGTCTGTGGTTATGTTAGCATAACCAGAGGTCCTAGTTATGGTCACTAATGTTATTAGTGTTTTTATTAAGAAAAAAAACTTGGTTAAGCCTTGATTATACTTTGAATTTACAAGTCCACTTGTGTCTGCTTGGTCCCAAGAAGGACACAAGCAGGACTGCCAAGTTTCTGTGACCATGCAGACTTCAGATTACAATGTGCCAGCTGCCCATCCGCCCCAAGAGGCATACTTGAGGCAAACTTGCCCTATATTTAGGGTTTACTATAAACCCTATATTTGTGTGATAGTCTAAGCACAGCTCAAGCTTTTTATTTTGCTCATACTCTTTAAATATGAAATTAAATAATCTCTGTTCATGATACACATCCTATTTGGTTATTACCGGCTTTGAGGCTTGATTATTTTTCATAGTTATCCGAGTTTTAGGTTAGCTTTAGTTTTTAAGCTAACACTACAAAGGTACTAAACTAAACTGTCATTTTTTGATGTTTTATATCACAAGGCTTCTCACGTACGAATGCTAATAATACTTTGCCTCCACAATTTCTTAATGTATCACTTCTGAGCTAGTCTAAAAATCAAACAAGCTATTCAAAGATGAATAACCTTTCATTTATAAAGCGTACTGACATTATAGTTGGATAGCTTTCTCTCCTTTTAATTAATGGCATGTCCTGCAGTGCTCTAACTAGTGGGATTGTTTCAGTGGGGTAAAAGTCGCTCTGTTGTGCTGTCAAGATTGATAAAAGGAGATGAATTGCTCCCCATCGGTCATTTTTCTTCCCTCTTTGTGTCTGTTGGGCTTTTCTCACTTTGCTTTCCCATTTTTCTCACGTCTTATTTTGGAGCTGTGACTCCCAGAGTACGACTCCACAAAAGGATTGCCCCAAAATTAGGTTAGTATGCAAAAATTTGGGCCATCCCTACAGACACATTAAATTACATTCAAATTAGCCTCAAAAAAACAGCTTTCTTCAAAAACATTGGACGTTGGGTCCAGATTTGATGTTAACCGAGTTTTTCAAGAACCAGTTCTTCCTTTGCGCTTTTTCAGTGGTCTCTATTGGTGCACTGGGTATATAATAACCTAAATACTTGTAGCCTATTTTTATAGTTTTCCCTGAAATACTTGACATTGTTTTGGGTCGTTAATGATAAAATAATAATAGCTAAAATAAAATGGTTATTTTACTACTTGTAAGGAGGACTCATTCAATATCCGTTGACTTAATAGGACTCACTCTGGTTCTGAAAAGTCAAGGTATGTTTCTTGTGTTTAAAATGTCTTTTTTATGAAATCCAATATTTATAAAGTATGATTTGTTTTCACACACATGGAGGAGGCTGTAAAAGTTCTGGTGCTGTTTCTGATTGTGTTTTTAGGATCTCCGCCCAGTGTGAGTACTTTCACCTGTAATAAGATGCTAATGTAGGTTTTGTTTGACATGAGCTGCTGTGTTTATCCCATATCTCCTCCTAAAAGCAGCTGGAGAGCATTAACACCATGCTGAGGGACACACACAAACGCATGTGTATGTGTGCATGTATTTGTTTGTGGTAAGAATCTTTTTTGACAGAGAGGTTTGGATTTATAGCTGGGGACCAGATTTTGATTTTGATTTATAGTTCTACCGTCCTTCATATTTGAATTTATTTCACAGTATCTCATTATTTATTCATATCACTGTCGCCTATTTCTTAGGCCTATTGTTAGGTGGTGGAAGTAACAAAAAGGTCACTGGGTTGGAAAAAAAGGGACAAATATATCAAAATATCAAGCTTTTATTATCCCTTCTTCTCCATGAAGCAAGAGTCAAAATGCACAGCTCACAAGCTACAAAGAAAAGGCTTTCTGATACTGGAGCTCTCCTGTACCTGGCCTCCAAAATGTTCAGAGTGGCAGCTAGGAGGGCTAAAGAGCGGCCAGGACACATCCAGACAGGCGAATTCACAGCAGGAACTGCTCTGGCTGTAACACTATCAGGCAATAAAGGATAAATGCACTCCAACAGACTGCTTCAAAGTAACACAGAATGCTGCGGAAAAACAACAAATATAAAGAAAATGACCCAGAACTACTCGTGCTGACAGAAACAGGAAGATGCACGCAACTGCAGAAACAATAAAAGGACTGAAAACAAAATAATGAACCACAAACAGACGAAAACTGACTTCACAGAAAACAGACACACAACAAATGCAAACTGATGTAAACTGATGCCTTACTTCAAAATGGGACAAAATCAAAACACTCACAAAAGATGAAAGCAACAAAGAAGAGACACAAAACATAATTAGCTAAATGAATTAAATAAAACATAAGTGGACACAGAAACACTTATGCAACTTTTTTCATGTATTAAAATCTCTTTTTTTTTTTACTGTGAAGTAAAAATAGTAAGAATTACATGTACAATTGTTTTGGCTTCTATTTGACTTTTTCTTGCTAACCCTTGTGCTGTCATAATATGTAAATTTGTCTAGTGTAGGATTAAATTTGTGTTTCTTTTGGCTAAGGTTACCTAACAGTAGTGTACCTGCTAACACAAAAAAAGCTATTTTCCAGAGCCTGTACAAATGTTATTACTGACACAATCAGGTCTGATTAGAAATGCTAGCTTAGCCTGTCAAATCACTTCTGCAGCTAACCCATGTACAGTGATAATATCATGTTCAACACGTGATTTATTGATTTCATGGAATTGCATAAATTAATAATGTATAGCTAACATGTGCAGTTAGCTAGCATGTATCTGACATTGGCAACTTCATCACAGTTAACCCTTTTTCCAATAGTCAGTACACATGCTAGTCTCTGATGTGTTGTACAGCATATATGTCATTACTGTTTAGTTCATCTTCACTGTCATGGCTGAGGGCATCGTTAATAACAATGGTTTGGAAAGGTCACATAGAGTTCTCTGAAAGAGAGAAAAAGATGCAAATGTTTACAAAGAAGTGCTAAACAACTATCACACTCACAACGACCAAAAGGAGACGGGGACAATGACCAGTATCAGAGATGCAAACCAACTCTTAACGACCACAAACAGACACAAAATAACTACAGAAAGAAGATAATCAAAGTGAAACTAAAGACTAAAAAATCCATCGAGTTAACAAATGAGAATAAAATAACAACTTAACACAGAAAATGCCTTCATGCACAAATGTCCTCACAAGGTCTGAAATGGTTCCTGGTCCCCATGTGAACAGATTTACAGGTACACCCACACACCCGCTGAGCAGCCTGTCACTCATCTCCATTCACCTTTTAGCAGCGTCTCAGCAGGGATCACATCAACACTCATTCAGCAGGCAAATCTCATCCCTCCACAATCTTTCAGCACCAGTTAGGCTGTCTCAGCAGGGGAGATGGAGGCTCAGTGTGTCCATGTGTGTGTGTTTCTATAATCTACCCTTAATCCCCTCACAATCCTCTTCTTCTCTTTATAGAAGGAAGAAAGGCAGGAGAAGAATGAATAACAGAAATGAGAGGTGGATGAAAAACAGCTTCTGTCCTCCTGACTACAACTGCTGCTCTCAGCATTGGTAATTAAATCTGTTTTCACACATGCAAAGCAGCCACAGTGTCCGATTCACTGACATTGGACATGGCGTAGACTTTAACCTTAAACTCGTGTGAGGACAGTGCAGGTAAAACAGCTTCTGTCAGACACTTTTTAGGGAATAGTTCTGCAATTTTAACAGGCAGATCTGCAGTGTTGTGAAGGGCGTCACCAAGTTAAAGCCATTGTTATCTCTTAGAAACACTTATTCATGCGTTTATCACATCTTTATGAGTTGGACAAATTCGTCCTCGATTGTAAACGCTTTAAAAACCTCAGCTGCTAGAGAAAAGCTGATTTTATCAACCGTGAAATGCAAAGCTCATTTGATTTTGAAGCCATTCATGGATCAGTGCCACAAAATGAACTCCATAGTTTGACTCACTGAGGTCCTTTCCTCTAATAACCAAAGGTGACCCAGCTTTAAAGGCTGCTGCTCTGGAGCGCCATGTAACTATTTTTTTTTTCTCCAATGACTTCCTGTGGCTGTGAGCAAAAACAAAAGGAAAATATATGACTCTGCCTGAACTATATGGAGACTAATCATGCTTAGGTGCGTAATCACTCCCAGAAAATCTACATGGATTTAATATAGTGTGTTGAGTACACCGTCATTGTTTCCTCTATTTTAATAATGTTTCTGTTTGCAGACGTTTATATTAATTGGTTGTATTTTTATTATATTTTATCTTTTTTTTTTGCAGCAATTAAAAATCTGGCAGCCATCTCCAAATATACAGGAAGTTAGCGTAATCCAGCTGAGGGGTGATAACTTTTACGATGCCTTTCAGCAAGTTTAACTGGTGTAGGGATTTTTGGTGGAAGCTCGGAAGTAAACAAGGAGTTTAATGTGATACCAAGAATAATGACTTTATTTACTAATCAGCCTGCAGCTCACACACACACACACACACAAGCACAGCTCTGCAGACACACACTGCCAGTTCACTCTGCCTCCCTGTGAATGTGTGTGTGTGAGGCCATTTGGTGGCTTTGGGAAAGCTGCGACCTCAGCACAGTTCCCAGGAAGGTGGTGGTGATGAATGTATGAGAGCCACATTTTGCTGTGCTAGAAAGTTGTGAACTCTGCATTTGGTTGGTGTGGAGGTGGACGCTCTGCGGTTTGAGCAGAGTTCTGTTTTTCTGCCGTGGCCTCATACCTGACTCACAAACCTATTCCAGCCGCTCTGCAGATCCCTGAGAGCCCCCCCTCTCTCCCCCCTCTCCCTGTCCCACACCCGCGTTTCACTTGCAGCCTCTCTTTGCGGTCATGACGTCACGACCCCTCCCCTCCAGAGTGAGGAGGAAAACTCGTGGCTGTGCCCAGAGGAGGCCACAGAGAAGCAGATCAGTGATCACAGACCGGTTTACTGCAGCCCCACCATGCTGGACACGCTCACCTTCCTCCTGGAGAAGCTCTTCCTCCTCGCGCACATCAAGCTCTCCAGCCTGCTGCCTCCTCTGGGCGTAGAGTGCGCAGAGCCGCCGCCCACCACCAAGCGCTGTGACCGGGAGGACTCACCGCCGCAGCCGGACTCAGCCTCTCACCGGTTCCAGCGGGGAGACCTGCTGGAGGTTCCCCGGACTCTCTTCACCCACTTTGGCATCTACCTGGGCGACGACCGGGTGGCGCACCTCATCCCGGACATCCTCCCGGCGCTGACCGCCGACAGCCGCCAGATCCAAGAGATGGTGACCAACACGCGGCTGCTGCTCGGGGTCATCGCGAAGCGCGCCAGCGTGCGCGTGGACTCCGTGGAGGACTTCGCGTACGGCGCCGGGATCCTGCTGAACGCCATGGACCGCTCGGTGCGCAAGAGCCCGCTGGCCGGGGAAGAGGTGGCGCTGCGGGCGGAGCGGCTGGTGGGCACCGTCACCTACAGCCTGCTATGGAACAACTGCGAGCACTTCGTCACCTACTGCCGCTACGGTACCGCGCAGAGCCTGCAGACCGACAAGGTGAGCCCGAGCATAAGACCGACCCGCGTGGGTGCGGGGTGTGTTATGTCTAATATCTCTCCTTCTGATGGTAAACCCACCGCAGTGAGCAGGATCTATGAAGGAGAACCTGCTCTGTTTATGTGTCGTTGTATTTCCGTTATAAAAAACTGGCCTTTTTGACACTTAAAGTTTGTTTACAGAACTTTAAAGTTATATTTGCCGTAAGTTCTGCTCCCCTCTTTGCCAGATCGCTCTTGAAAAACATTTTTGGTGTCACTGACACTCAGAGTGACTCCGTATCATTCAAATCATTAAATGATTTGATAAATCATTAAAATGTGTCTGACACATTTTAACAGATTATAGGCCAACAAGTCATTTATGACAGTTTAAGTTTAATTTTTGGCACAACATCAGAGCGTTTACTTTGACAGCGCTGCACTGATGCTTCACGGTGATTTTTTTTTCTTTTTTCACGGTAAGCAGAAACAGTTTGTTCTGCTGCAAATCTTTATTTCTTCTTAACGTTTTATTCGAATGTGATCTTGAGGTGCATCCAAGCGTGTTTAAAAGGCTGTAAACAAAGCCCCGTTTTCCTTTCCTTTTACAGCAGTCATTAGATTTTGAATGTGTAGATGGTTTGTGAACTTGAGGCTGGATTTTTAAATGTGGCGGCACAAAAAATCTGAATATTAACTCTTTATCTGTTACCCGGTTTGGTGCAGATGGCCATGGGTGCTGGCAGTAAACGTGACACTGACTCAGACCTCGGGCTCAGGTGACATTCACAGCCAAACTCTGTGTCATTAAACATTTTTAACGAGGAAATAGAACAAGATTTATGCCCTCATCCTTTTCAGTTTTTACATCTTTTCAAAGCCATTCACTGGGCCACATTGGACCCTGTGCCAGGCTGGTTCTAGACCACGAACCGCATGTTTGACATCTGTTTAGAGTGATTGAGAAGTAATATTACAACAGTTTTCACAGTGAAACACATTGAAAGTAAATAGTCACCTGCATGACATTATTATTATTGATTAAATGCAATCACATTACTTTAATATAGCAGCTTTAATCACTTAAGTGGCATAAAAATAAAAAGAACCACAGCAAACAGGATCACAGCATCGTTTGCAGCTTAGGTTCACAAATACAGTCAGTGGTTAGTTATTATTATTGCTATAGAACCAGTTCGCTGTGTTCTGCCATGCTCTAGTCTGGCTGCATCTGTTTACCGGCTGCTCTGCAGGTCTTCTCTTTTTATTTCCCGTCCACAGAACTTTAAAAGTTCCACAGAGGTAGGATAGAGGAGTGGAAAGAAGCCATAATAGCAATAATCACGGATAAAGACACATCCAAAGTGGGGGGGGAGCTAAAAAAGGAAACACACCGTAAAAACCAGAAAGTCGCTGTTCTCTTTGTACAGCTAACTCTGTTCACCGCACTGATTTATTCATGAGCTTTAAGTCTTCATTTTCAGACATTAAAAACAACATTTAGAGCCCTCGGCCTCTGTTTCCAAGTGAATTTGAAGCTGCTTCTGAGCAGAAAAGGAAAATCTGGGTCACTTCTTGGAAAAGTCCTGAGAACAAGAGCTGCATTCAGACCAGAGTCGCCTGCCAGAAACCAAAAGGCAGCAGCAGAGTCTGGGCTGGTACGCTCTGATGATGATGATGATGATGATGATGATGATGATGCAGCAGAGGCTCCTGCACATCAGAAAGCTAACCTCTCTGTGGTTAATTCAGATTGTGGTTAGGCATCACAGAAGCAACTCTGTTTGAGGCTGTTTGGGTTCAGATTGGCGCCGTCCTTTTGGATTTTGTCCAAATATCTGAAAAACTAGAGACACTCCCGTCAGCTTCAGCTTTACTTTATGCTCCGTGCTAATAAGAAATGCTAATGAGAAAACAGATTAATAGCATGTTACACCATTTTCACCAGTTCCTCTGAACATCTGAAGTTCAAAGTAAAAAGTTCTAAGTGAAATGTTTATTACATTTGACATAAAAGCACAAAAAAAGTAAAAAAAACCCTGACAGATAATTAATATATTGAGTATTTAACACTCAGCAAAATCATTTATTATTATTTGAGCACCAAAGCTATTTTTAGCTAACAGTTTACTCAAGGTGCTTTATATTCTAAGGTAAAGACCCCACAGTGAAACAGTCCCTAGGTTGCTGAAGGGCGCTGCACCAACAACTTCCTTGTGATTGCATTGGTCATTAGAGGAAGGTTACCAATAGTTAATGTTAAATACAGCGAGCTGTCTACAAACATTCAGATTTTACACTTTGAGCTTTAGTGAATCTTTAAAAAAGTGCGACTCAAAAAACAGAACATTCGCCCTCACAGTAAAAGTTGTGGCTTACTGCTAAAATCCACACACATTTAAAAAAAGGCAGCTCTTACTTTGAAGGTCAATGATTCCTGATTTACAGTTTGCGTTATCACAGTGTCACTACTGCTTGGCGAGTCATAGCAACTTGACATCTTTCACACAAACTACAAGCGACCGCAGCTATCAGTTAGCGACCAAATCAATTGCGAGGATGTTTTTAGTGCACCATCAAATACATCTTTATGACCACTTTCACTCCACCAACCCGTTAAAGTATATACACAATTTCCCTAGCAACCAGTGGTTGGCATGAAGTCTGTAGGCCTGTGGAACAGGGGCCTAATACACTTGACCTACATGTAAAACAAATGCCAAACCAGTTAACATCACAGGGGGCGCTGTCTTGCACAGATCTGCAGAAGGGAGACCTCTAGTGGTAGGAAGCTCTGCCTCAGCTAAAAGAAACAAAGGAAAAAATACATTTGAAAGTTTATTTTCTTTTACATTAAAAAAATATATGTATATATCAATTACTGCACACACATACAAAATGAAAATTCTTGCTGTATATGCAATATTATCCTATCTTATAATGAAACTGAAGCTAAACGCAGCAGGAATGAAGAACAGGCTGTGGCTTCTCTCTTGCAGCAGAGAAACTTTCCCCTGATCGAGTTTCACTTCCTGTAATCTCTAACCTAAACATCAGACCTGTCTGCAGCCTCAGAGTCTGCCTCTACAGGTTCATTACAGGGGGGGCTAGGGGCCAACAGAAGCTCTTAAAAGGACCTCTTAGGGCCCCTCACTAAAATAAACATCAGGTCAATTATGGCTGTTATTCTGCTACAAGAGGTCGGCTTAGAGAAAGTCTTAAGACTGGGGCTTTGCTTCATTTGTATCCACCATAAAAAGCTCTTTGATTTGAGCTTTTTGGTTAGTCTTTGGGGAAGAGAATAGAGTGAATTTATTCTGTGTCTAATAGTTTTGTCTGTGTATTAAGCGACTCATTGGGTGTAAATTTAAAAAAAATAAGGCCTAAAGACTAACCAACCTACATGCTTTACACCTTGGAAAACTGCTGAGTGTTTTGGGGAGTTGCCCTGGTTTTAAAAACTGTGTCACATTGATTTAATTTGGGTTTTTTCCTCTTTGTTCACTGAGAAATAAAATTAATCCTGAGTTTATATTTTCTCATCACATTTAAAGCTCTTCAGCTGCTCTATTCATATGATCATAATTAATTTTGTGCCCGTTTTCCTCCTCTCTCTCCAGTTTTGCGAGTGGCTGAAGTTGCTGATCCGGGACCAGCGAAACGCCATGCTGACGGCACTGCTAGGGCTCCTTTCCATGGCTTATATGGGAATATCCGTCAGCACCGCCCTGCCAGCCTTCCTCATCCCCTTCACCCTGTGGATGGCGAGCTAGGAGCCGCCTGGAGCTGCACTTACTGTCAGCGTTCAATCCTTACCGCTGGTTCAGAGCTCACTGAGCCGCCATATTGGAAGACCAACACTATGGACGTAGTCTTCTGCAAACATTTTAACTTTTCAAAAAACTTTTTAAAATTGTACTTCACCATCTGTTAGCTTTTTTCTGCTGCACAGAAAGTGATTTGCTTGTTATTTTTTCAGTTCATTCCTTTTTAAAAAAAAAAAAAAAAAAAAAAGGAAAAAATGGAGATGGGAAGTTAACAGAGTTAGCAACAGGCTCAAAATTCACCAAAACTCAAAAATGTTGTGCCTCCAACAAGATTTGGTTGACTAATGATGTCTCAAGGTGAAAGGTTGTGCTGGTAAAGGAACCAAAGATGACTTATTTATTTTTCTGTTGAGGCCATACATACGGTTCTGAAGGGTTTATTGACTTGAAAAAAAATTAATTCTGCTTTCTATCTTGACCGTCTTAAAAGACATGAAACACTAAAGTCAGTCGTTTAATTTCCCTTTGTTTGAATGTTCCTTTTAGTACTGTAACCAGGTGAAGCTCATGTGTAAATGTCTGTAGATAGTCTACATGACCTGATTGTTTCTTAACAGTCACAAGCTTTTGTACAGAATTATTTTTTACCTCTTTGTAACAATGTGCTGTGTTTTATATGTAAATAAAGGAAATGGAAGCAAACAGATATCTTTTATTCCTTATCAACCACATAACCACGTCACCAATTCCACCCTTGTTGGAGTCTCCGAGTTTCTTCTGTCAGTCAAGGATGTGAAAATTTGAAAAACTACTTTCCTTTTGTTAGAATTTTAAAGTCTTGTAAATGATTTTTACCAATCAAATGTGAAAACCTGACAAAGTGAAGAGATTTAACATTGACACGTTTGGGGCTGCATTTCAGTGCCGTTGGAGATCTTGATGAAATGATGAATGCAGAAAAGTAACGTCCAACATAAAAATGTATGATCCACCGTGCAATACCATCTGGAAAGCATCTGATTGGCTTCATTTTTCAGACAGAGAACAGAACGAAAGGCAGCCTCCATCCAAAGAAGAGCTTTGAATGTCCTTCAAGAAGTCTGGAGTACTATTCCTGAAGACTACTTAAAGACATTACAAGAAAGCGTTCAGGCCGTTTGAAGAATAAAGGTGGTCAAACCAAATATCCACTTTCAAGCTTGTTAGAATCGTACCAACTTTTAAAGCTTCATACAATGCTTCTCATGTTTCTAATTATAAACGTAGTCTTCTGTGGATTGGTACACTGTTACCTCCCTCTGTTGGTGACATGTGGAAACTACAAGTACATGGAAACTGGCTGCAGCTTATATTATCTGACAGATGGTGAGATTCTAATGTTTCAAATCAAATTTAAGATTCTGCATTAAGATTTTAAAAGTTTATTTCTGACCAAGGCAAGGATCTTGGTCACACGATCTTAACAACATTTTAAGACTGTAAAATGTTAGAGATCAACGTCAACAATGTAAAATGTGATTGTAGTATAAAAACCAAGCTAATGTTAGTTACAGGTGATGCGTTGCACCCTATTCAGGTAAATATATCAGATTTCTTGAATGCCTTGCAGGCATTTCCTCAAATTTGGCACAAATTTTCGTGTCCATGCATGACCGAAATAGAAAGCCTGTGTTTTAGCTCATTTTCATACATTATGAACCTTTTCACCAGAAACGATAAGAGCCAGAAGATCATATCAGGTAGACAAACATGCATCTAACCATGGAAACTATGGAGCTTTCACTCAGTTTTAGAGTGTCCTGCTCAAAAAAAGCTCTTAAAGGTTCCCAGCAGTTTCTAATCCCCTTTCTGCCCCACCCACCAGCAGAACAAAACCACACCGCAGACAGCTCCACTTTCCCCTTCGTCTCCTCTCGACATGTTTCCCCTGCCGCTTCTCAGTCTGCTTTTCATCTCAGCCTCGGGACTCGAGCCATCGGCGGAGAAGAAGAAAGAGAAGGAGAATGAAGAGGAACTGGAGTGTCATGGAGGGGAGAGGAGGAAGAGTAAATATGACATGATATTCACCAGAGGAGACCTGCTGGAGGTTCCCAGGACTCTGTTCATACACTTTGGGATTTACCTGGGCGGAGGCAGGTAGGGGTGACACACAGCTAGAATATCAGTGAAACAGTTCAAAGCTATCAAAAGGTTTCAAAAAAGTGAAAATGTTGCTGATTCCAACGTTTTTCCTTCGTTTCTCACCGATGTCTCACACTTTCCATTTATTTGTCCTGACTCCTTTCCTTTCCACAGAGTAGCTCATTTCATCCCAGACATCATGCCCGTCATCTCCAGTGACCAGTATCGGATCAGACAGATGGTCTCCAATACCAGACTCCTACTGGGAGTACTGGCTAAGGTACACCAAGTGCTGCAGCAGCTGAGCATCTGGTTTAATGTGCAACAGCGTTTTCTCTCATATCAAATGACAGCAGGTAAAGAATCAGTTGTAAATGAGATCTAACTGGTGTCTTGTGTCTTCAGTGTGGCAGTGTGAGGGTGGACTCAGTAGAGGACTTTGCCTATGGAGCAGACATACGGGTCAACCCCATGGACAAGGTGAAACCAGGACAAAACAAACCTAAAACTTTAGTTATAAGATGTTAAAGAAGTTAAAGTACTTAACACATGATTCTATTATTGATAAGTCCTTCATCTAAATAGTAATACACCCAAAGGCACTTTATTGGTTTGAGATGCCATAAAGTTACATTTAAGGACTTTTTATACTATTTTTATGCTAGACTGTGGGCTTAATATACATGAAGCCACTCCTGGGTTAAGCCTAATTATTGAGTAAAAAGAGAAACACTTGCCTGTGAAGCAACACCTCTTATAGCTTTAAACTGAGAAAAAGAGAGAACACGGTGTTTCCTTTCAAATGTTTCTGGCCACCAAACTGGGAATTAACCTTCTAAATAAATGTTAATCTGAAGGGATTATAGATGTGGCAACAGCTGCAGGCAACGTGGGGTTATGGTAAATACTCTTGTATTTATGTAGCACTTTTCTACCAATATAAAGTGCCTTTTTACTACAATTGTGAATAGAAAGCACTTTTCCTACTACAATCAAGCACTTAAATCACTGTTAAATCACTACAAGTCCTATTCACCCAGTCATACAAACACTTCTTCCTGTGCTTGAGCATTTTATCAAACATTCAAACACACACCCACAAACCCTGGGGTTTGGGATCTTGCCCACACATACTTCAACACGCAGGCTGCTCTCTTCTGTGTGCAGGTATTAAGCCATGCAGTGCTGAAAGGGGAGGAGGTGGCCAGAAGGGCAGAGAAGCTGCAGGGAGAAGTGCCCTACAGCCTGCTGTGGTACAACTGTGAACACTTTGTCATGTACTGCCGATACGGCACTGTCATGAGCTTCCAGACATTTCAGGTGATCTTAGAGATGATAATGTTTTTTTCTTATTAATAGATCATTGCATTTTAAAATCACGTTTTTTTTTTAAAATCAATTACACAGCTAGAACGACTGTCGTCAGTTTGTCTTTTATAGCTGATAGAAAGCTCAACTTTCTGTTGTAGTTCTCCTCAGTTTATGTGGAGGCACTGAAAGCAGCTGTAATGGCACCACTTGTTCTTCTCTGGATGGGTAAATGCCACAAAATTCAACATTCAAGGTCCAACTCATCAGTGGGTGGCATGGGTTCAAATCTTGCTCCTGACTTGGGAAATGAAAAATGGAATTAAGAAATGAAGCTGCTGAAATAGCAGTTGAAGCGCTCATGATGTTTAAACTGTGAAAGTAACTGACTGTCATTAACAGCTCAGTCACAGTAAAGCAAGAACAGGACAGGAACCTCCTTTGATCAGGGGAAATTAGCGATTTCATTGAATTTCGTCATATTTAGCAACCATCTGGTCACCCAGATGTTCAGCAACATCTTTAATGTCTTGGGGATCTTTTCTAATGGCAAGGCAATTGCACAGATGCCCTGTAGGGGGAAACCCGTCTCCCCCCACAATTTGGATTACCTGCATCATCCTGGTCAGCAAATAATTGCACTTTATAAAAGCAGACAGATCCCTAACCCACTGCTTTCAATCAGTTTCAGTCTGCAATACCAGTGAGTGACATTCCTCACTAGGGGGCGCCACTCGACAGCATATCAGTGAATGCATTTAAAACTTGTCGGTTTTAAATGCATTCACAATCTATCCTCATGTAAAAACTTGTCACCCAAACTTTGACCTGAAGGCTCAGAATCTCTGAAAGAACAGCAAACAGCTCCTCCAACACTGAACACACATCAGATCACGCTTCTTTCCTACACTTCAGCTGCAAAGCAGTTGTTTCCTGCTGCAGATTAACACTGACCACAGATCAGACCAGCCTGCCTCTTTAATAGGGTTAAGCCCCCCTGTTGCAGCAACAGGCCCTGAGTGAAAGCTCTTTTGTTGTTGCAGCATTGTTCCGAGGCCGTCTGATTGCAGCGTGCGATTAAAAGCATGTACCCTAATCATGAAAGAAGGCAGTAAACAAAGATGCTTGTGCTGCAGTGCATGGACCGGAGGAAGACGAGTGTGGCAATTACAGTGAAATTTAAAAAGACCAAAGCGGCTTAAAGGACGTCGTTTGTATAAAAGAAATGTAAAAAAAGTGAAAGTCGTCATTAAAGACAGCTGCATGGTAGCATGTCAGTACCTTTAAGATTAGACAATTTATCAGTCAGCTGATAAACAAGCACAGAAGCATGTGTTGTGGACGGTTTTCACTTGTTTCAGAAGTGATTGTCTACAAATGTAAAGCCATGAAAACCAGATTACTGTGCAACTACTCCATCTAGTGGAAACACAGTGCTGATTTTAAACTCTGCACTGCAGTCCAAAAGAACACACACACACACTCACTGGCCAATTTATTAGGTATACCTTGCTAGTACTGGGTTGGGCCTCCTTTTTGCCTTCAGAGCCATCTTAATTCTTAGTGGTCCAGATTAAATAAGGTGCTGGAAATATTCCTCTGAGGTTCGGGTCCATATTGACATGATGTCATCACACAGTTGCTGCACATTTGTCAGCTGGGTATCCATGATGAGCAGTTCTACTACTTCCCACAGGTCCCAAATAGATCCGGTCACTGTTGAGGCTATTTCATTTCAGCGAACTCATCATCATGTTCAAGAAACCAGTTTGAGATGATTTGAGCTTTGTGGCATGTTAGGGGCAACTATTCATCAGAAAGATGGGATGGACATGGTCGGCAGCAATACTCAGGTGGGCTGTGGGTTTAAAAAATCCTCAGTTGGTACTAAAGTATACCAAGAAAATATTTTCTTCATCATTACACCACGAGCAGCAGCCTGAATTGTTGTTACAAGGCAGGATGGATTCATGCTGTTTACAGCAAATTCTGACTCTACTATCTGCATGCTGCAGCAGAAATGGAGATTCATCAGACCAGGAAGCATTTTTCCAATCTTCTATTGTCCAATGTTGGAGATCCTGTGCAAACTGTAGGTTTATTTTTCTGTTCTTAGCTGACAGGAGTGATACCCCTCCTGCGGTTATCTGCTGCTGTTGGTCTTCTGCATACCTTGGTTGCATCGAGTGGTTATTTGAGTTACTGTTGCTTTGCTATCAGTCAAACCAGACATTCTCTGACCTCTGACATCAACCAGGCATTTTCCCCCGGAGTGAAAAAAAAAATATCACTGGATATTTTCTCTTTTTCAGTCTATTCTCTGCAAACCTTAGAAATGGTTATGTGAGAAAATCCCAGCAGATCACCAGTTTCTGAAACACTCAACAACAACATTCAAAGTCACTTAAATCATCTTTCTTCCTCATTTGGATGCTCAGCAGGTCGATCATGACCATAAATGCACTCAGCTGCTGCCATGTGATTGGCTGATTAGATATTTTTGTGAAAGTGCAGTTAAACAGGTGTGTCTAAAGTTAGGCTTGTGACTGTATAACACTGGCAAAATGCCAGGTAGCACTTTAATAAAATAAAGGGTTTTAATTTAACATCACTATCATAGATGGTTTTACATTATTGCCTTTCTTCTTCTCCTTATCAGTTCTGTAAGACGATGAGGAAGCTGCTACTGAGTCGGCGTGTTGCCAAGGCAGCAGCAGTCTTGGCAGTGTCTTTGGTGCTTTACCTGCAGGCTGTGAGTCTGTGCTCTGCCCTACTGGCTGTTATACTGCCCTTCCTCATCTGGATGGCCTCATGAAGAAAAACTGGCCATTTGAACTTGAAGAAATTTGTCCCCTGAACAACAAAACATTTAAAAAGGAAAATTCAATAAAATATTTAAAGTTCAATAAAGGTTAAGTCCTGCGTTTTTACCGACTTTTAATCTGTGTCATCAACAAGAGAAAAACATGTTTGGAGTCGAGGAGAACAAGAAAAAAAAAGGTTTGCCTTATTTCTTGTATGTTAACATCTTATATTAAATAAACTTTTAATTTTAATTCAGTGGACAATTTCAGGTTACTTCAAGTCTAATCTAAGCTTTAACCACAATTTTAGTTGATCCATTAAAAAGCAACATTTTTTAACATAACATGATTACTATATGGTTTTGTGTCATTTTATTATGATTTTTTTTTATTAAACTTTATTCCAAAATTATTTTACACATGCTTCATTTACATTTTATTATGTATTTTGTTATTTTTTTATTGCTCCTATTTCGTTTCATTGGTGTTATGGTTTATTTGTTTAGTATGTTTTTTTAATCGAGTTAAAAACACATTTAGATTTTTTGGAGGGGTATATTAATTACTAGTATTATTATTATTATTATTTATTTGTTTATTTATTTATTTTTTACAATTTCCAAAGTTCAGGGTCATGCTTTAATATTTTATTTATTTATTTAGTTAGTTAGTTACTTTAGTTGTGATTGGCTGACGGGAGGCCAGCTTTATGTCACTCACAGGAGTTAGTTTGGCCCGGCGGCCCCGCCCTCTTTTCTCGGTGAATCGTTGATGAAGAGCGCAGCATCGTCCGGGAAGTGCAGGGTTTTATTTCACTCTGACAGGAAATGGCGCTGGAAAGAAGCGGTAGGATTTTATCCGGCCCAAAATAAAGTTTCATTATCATGGTTTCATGCTTTGAGAAACGGTCGGAAGACAAGAAAGTTTAAGTTATATAACGGAGCTGCTAGCATGACGGCTAGCTGAGTTAGCAGCGGAACTTTGGCTTTTAAGCTTTAAACGAATAAAGTTAGCTACACATGAGCAGGTTAGAAACATAATATTAGTGTTAAATGTTGCTGTTTGGCGTTAAGATGTGAAGTGAACTCTTGAAAGTGTGAAAAATAAACTACAAAAGAAAATAAAAGCTAATTTAGCTTTTATAGTGGCCTTTGGTTATATACAAAAGACGGTGACTTACAAAACAGGCAAAAAGCACAGATATAATATTTTCAACAGAGTAAAGTAAATTATAAGACACTAAAAGTTCACATCATCCTCGGGTTCTATTTATGAGTGTTGCAGTCTCTTTTTGTTGGACAGAGGATCTCAGGGAGGAAGACGTGAACACGGACTCGGGTGAGGAGGCGAGGCCGCTGGTAATGGAGGAGGACCTAAAGGTGATCTGTGCTAAAGAGATGGCTCTGCTGTCCCTGATCGACAAGACGGGCTACAACATGGTGCAGGAGAACGGGCAGAGGAAGTACGGAGGTCCACCGCCAGGTATGTCAACCTGGGACTCATGTAAAACAAACAAACAACAGCCCCAGGGTAGCTGTGGAGTCCTAGTTGTGTCAAAACGGATGTATATGAGCTGTCTACGAGAGAGGTAGGTAACAAGGTGGCTCCCTGTTTACCTGGTTAGATCATGTGGTAGCCACGCCCTGTGGACAGCAGGCAGCAGAATGAGAGGATACTCTCTGGTCCAAACTGTGGGCTTTGTTTTCATTTAGACTATTTTATTTTTATTATTGCATAAGGTTTATTTTAATTCCATCCATCCATCTTCATCCGCTTTATCCGAGGCCGGGTCGCGGGGGCAGCAGCCTAAGCAGAGAAGCCCAGACCTCCCTCTCCCCAGCCACCTCCTCCAGCTTATCCGGGGGAACACCAAGGCGTTCCCAGGCCAGCCGAGAGATATAATCTCTCCAGCGTGTCCTGGGTCTGCCCTGGGCCTCCTCCCGGTGGGACATGCCGAACACCTCACCCAGGAGGCGCCCAGGAGGCATCCTTGTCAGATGCCCGAACCACCTCAACTGGCTCCTTTCGATGTGGAGGAGCAGCGGCTCTACTCTGAGCCCCTCCCGGATGGCCGAACCTCTCACCCTATCTCTAAGGGAGAGGCCAGCCACCCTTCGGAGGAAGCTCATTTCTGCCGCTTGTATCCGCGATCTCGTTCTTTCGGTCACTACCCACAGCTCGTAGCCATAGGTGAGGGTAGGGACGTAGATCGACCGGTAAATTGAGAGCTTCGCTTTTACACTCAGCTCCCTCTTCACCACGACGGACCGGTGCAGCGTCCGCATCACTGCAGCCGCAGCACCAATCCGTCTGTCGATCTCCGGCTCCCTTCTCCCATCACTCGCGAACAAGACCCCGAGATACTTGAACTCCTCCATTTTAATTCACTAATTTTAATTATTTGCTCTTGTTTTATAACTTATGATATTCTTCTTTATTGCATTTCATTCAAACTTACAGATAAATAAGTCTTTCATACATTCATTTTCCTTTAATTAGTTTTAAATAATGTATTTTTGCACATTTCATTTTCTTTAGTTTTATTATATATGAATTAAATTAAAATTTATTAAAAAATCAATTCAATGATAAATTATTGTTTATATGTTCTAACTTTTATTTTGACACTTTTTTTTTTACTGATTTTAATATACCGTATTTAACTTTTAACTTTAGTATATTTATTTTTGCTAATTAAATTTTATTCCTTTTCAATGTATGTTTGGTAAAATTATTTTTTTTTAATATTTCTTTCTAGGGGTATACGGTAGAAACGATATAAATTTGGCCAATGGTAGGGATTTTGACTATACCGCTGTACCGCGATAGCGCCTGTTGATGGCGTCATCAAGCTGCGCCTGTTTTGGTCGAAAGCATTGCAGCAGCTGCAAACAACATCATCTGCAAATTATGCCGGGCGACAGTAATAGCAAATAGCATTGATTCATTAATGCTGAATTCTCTCGCAGCTGCTCTATTCCCATGTTGTTGCACTATATTAATATTCGCAGTGTTTATTTGACTTTGGGACCTGAAGCGCACGGAGTTTTGGACCCAGATTACTCCGCAAGGCTCCTGACTACGGCAGCCGTAATGCTCCGGCAATCCATCAAGTGGTGGGGCTTCGTAGCTTACCAAAGTCGTACAAAGTCAAACATTTTTTGACAGATTTTTTAGCGCTGTGTACCACATAAAATCGGTTCGAGGTCAGTAAGCACAACCAGAATTCATACATAAGGCACCCTGTCGATTTTTGAGAAAATTAAAGGATTTTAAGTGTGCCTTATAGTGTGTAAAATACGTTATACAGAAGAAAAGAATATATCGCGATACATATCGTTACGGCACATGCTTCAAATTATACCGTGATATGGATTTTAGGCCATATCGCCCAGCCCTATTTCTTACATTGTTCTAGTTTTACCACCTTTTATTGCATTTCATTTAAATGTTTCAAATTATTTCAGTTATTAAAATAAAAAATAATTGATATGATTTTGTTACATAAACTTTTTTATTTGTAAGTCATGCATTTATTTTTTAAATTTATGCTGCTTTCAGTTTATCAGATTTGCTGTAATCTGCACAGCTTTCAAAAATACCTGCAGCAGCATCTGCTCCAATCCACATATTTTAATAATAATAATTTATTTTAATTAAGTTCCTAATTAAAAAGTCGTCAACCAAAAATGAAGAAAAAATGAAGAATAGGTCAGTAGAAATCCCAGAAATACCTCCTAATCTGATCAAATAAGTCACAGAAATGTTTATGAATATGAAGGCTTTGATCAGCTGACTGTGTCTGTGGTGCAGGCTGGGAGGGTCCCGCCCCCCCGCGGGGTTGCGAGGTGTTCGTGGGGAAGATTCCCAGAGACATGTACGAGGACGACCTGGTGCCGCTGTTCGAGAAAGCCGGGAGGATCTACGAGTTCAGACTGATGATGGAGTTCAGCGGGGAGAACCGTGGCTATGCCTTCGTCATGTACACCGACAGGTCGCTCATCTTCCTCAGTTTTCTTTGACTCTTGCGTTTGTTTTTCAGGTGGACGCAGATAACGTTACTGTATGGGGCCCAACCATGTTTATATGTGTAGTACACAGGCATTTTGAGTCACGTCACGCTGAGTATATGTTCATTTTTTTTTGTTTTTAATTGGCAAAAGTAGTTAAGCAGTCCAGTGAAGTGAAATCTGTGCAAGGAGCTTAAAAAAGAGTGTTTCTGTGCTCCAGAGAAGCAGCTCAGAGAGCCATCCAGATGCTGGACAACTACGAGGTGCGCCCGGGGAAGTTCATCGGCGTGTGTGTGAGTCTGGACAACTGCCGCCTCTTCATTGGCTCCATCCCCAAAGACAAGAGGAAGGACGAGATCATCGAGGAGATGAAGAAGGTAAAACAGACTCACTCACTGACCTACAGTGCCTGGTTTCCATATGTGAGACCGGCATCTTTTAACTGTTTGGGTCCAAACCTTTCCCTCATTACTGCTAATGGAAATGGAGGAGAAGCGAGAGGATCAGACCGCTGTAAGAGGAAGAAGACGATCTAAGTTAAAGTCTTGCAGGCAGCAGATGGATCATTTCAGATTTAGTCCGGCCTGCTCTGCAGCTTTAATGTGTCCTCACTGTGGAGGCTTCACTTCTCTGCAGAGTTTCGCTGTCATCTCTCAGTTCGAGCCTCAGCCGTCCGCGCCCTGCACAGCTGCTGTTTAATTCAGTAATGATTGATCTGCAGCTCGGCAGCTTTCTCCTTCTCCTCCTCCTCTCCATCTTTGATGAAAAACCTGAAAAAATAGCTGAAAAGATTGAGTAAAAAGTTGGGTCTTTTATAGATATTTGTTTGTAAATTTCATGGTAAAGATTGTAAAAATGGCCTCAGCGGGAAAGAGAGCAGAGCAGCCCACTGGTGTCAGTTTGACACTGTTGGTTTTTGATGGGAGTCACGTCTGTGCAGGATGCCTCCTGTTCTACATTTATGGAGCTGGTTTGTGAATTTTATGATGATAAAACATAAAATAATAATTAATTTTTTTAAAAGGCTTTCTAACAGGATGAGTTAAGGCACTTTGAAATCAGATGATTCTTTTCACTCTCCCTGTATTACTGTTTGCTCTTTTCTCTGAAGCA